>NC_086445.1:86204905-86927405 GCF_028390025.1 Pseudophryne corroboree
AACACTACCAATATTGCTGGCAGATGGCGTTCCACCCAACGAAAGATTTTTGACACTTCCATCATAGCCATGCGGCTTCGAGTGCCGCCTTGATGGTTTATGTATGCCACCATAGTGGCATTGTCTGACCGTACTTAAACCGGCCCGTTCTGTACCAGAAGCAGGGTGAGAGTCAATGCATTGAACACCGCCCGCAACTCCAAAATGTTTATTGGGAGGAGTGACTCCCCCTTGGTCCAGCAACCCTGAAAAGAGTGTTGCTCCAACACCGCTCCACATCCCCTCAGACTGGTGTCTGTTGTCAGCAGGACCCAGTCGGGGTTCCAGAAGGGACGGCCCCTGCTCAATTGCTGGTCCTGTAGTCACCAGGTTAGCGACAGACGAACCTCCAGAGTCAAAGTGATCATGTGAGATCTGATCTGATGAGGTAGGCCATCCCACTTGGAAAGGATTTACCCCTGCAGAGGGCGAGAATAAAATTGAGTTTACTATACCATGTTGAATGCTGACACCATCAGGCCAAGTACTTACATCGCCGAGTGTATCGACACTCTGGGGCGACAAAGGAAGCATCTTATCCTGTCTTGAAGTCTCAGGATTTTTTCTGGAGACAGAAACAGGTGAACCATGCTCTGAGCTGGGACCAGCGAGGATTTCTTCCAATTGATGAGCCACCCATGGGCTTGTAGGAAGCTTACAGTCAGTTGCAGATGACTGAGGAGGACATCGTGGGAGTTTGCCAGAATTAGCAAGTCGTCCAGATACGGGAGGATCCTGACTTCCTAGCGATGGAGATGGGCTGTCATTATGGCCATGACCTTGGTGAAGATCCAAGGAGCCGTAGCAAGTCCAAATGGTAGGGCCTGGAACTGATAGTGGAGGTTGCCAATAGCAAACTGCAGATATTGCTGATGCGACATGGCAATAGGTATATGCAGGTAAGCATCCTGTATATCCAGGGATACCATATAGTCTCCGGGTTCCATAGCCAGTACAATTGAGCGTATTGTTTCCATACGGAAATTGGACACTCTCACAAACTTGTTCAGTGATTTGAGGTTGAGTATAGGCCGGAAAGACCCATTGGGTTTCGTAACTAGAAACATGGTCGAATAGTAACCTCTGGCTCTCTGGGCCAGAGGAACCGGCATTACCACTCCTGTATAGAGATTGCGCCTTTAATGGATCCGAAGGGATAACCGTGGTGCAAAACTGGCGAGGGGGACGTCTCTCAGCGCTGACAGCCCAGTTTTGAAGAATTTTTTTTGTCAGAAAAAACTTTTTCAGAGCTGCCCAGTGCAGCCAACCTGTTAAATGACCTGCTGCTGCAGACACCAACTGAAACTGAGCTCACAATGCCTGGAGGTGGGGGTTATAGAGGAGGCCCCAATGCATCCTGGGACAGCCTATAGCTTTAGCCTGTTGGTGCCTTTGGATCAAGATCCACTCTACACCCCAATATTTCCCTGTGGAAACCAATGTAACCTGCTGCAGAAAGGGTAATAAAGTACCAGCCAACTAGCTCCTAACTGTCATTTTTCAAACTCTGCCTGTGACATGGCAGTTAGGAAGCTGGTTGTCTGGTACTTTGTCATTCTTTGGCGTCTATTCATGAAGCCATGAAAAGAGTGGAGAAGTGAGCCAGTGAAGAAGTTGCCCATGGCTTGTCACGGCTTCATGAATAGACCCCAAATGTTTCAAAGCTATCTCTACAAAGGCATGTCTAATAAGTATAGAGTCATGATGGTGACATTCAGGATGTTGACAGCCAGAATGTTGACACATTTTAAATGTCAGTATTCAGACTGTCTTCAGTAATCTTACGGCTAGATTTAGGGTTTAGGGTACCACAAAAGTATAAAGGGATACTTAGATTACCAACACTTGGAGTCACTGTTTACATGCATGTATAATACTGGAAGCAGTTAAAACTAGCAATACAGAGTGCTATGACTGCAAATCTCCTTTGTCTACATGAATTAGCCAAGCATGTGGTACTATGCAAAGGTCTTTAAAAAATAGAAGTGCTATTTGAAAGAAAAGAATAGCATAAGTACTAAGTCACTGTACTGAGCCTCTTTAATTCATCAATTCAATAGGTACTGCACCAATCTAATAGCTTTTATTGTCTCTCTTTCATTTACAGAGAAATAAGAAATCTTGCGCTCACTGTTTGTTAAATAAAGAGAATATTAAAAAGTCAAAATAGCATTGAAATCTCTAAAAGCAGCACAGAAACTATCAGACCCCAACTCACTTGGACATTTATTCCAACCAGGTACAGTATAAAATAGCTAATACCATTATAATACACAGTATGAATCATGGAAACACAATGCTCAAATTTACAAAGTTTCCAATTTTAATAATAAAGTGTCAACTTACCAATGTCAATATATTTCTCTATCTATATATATAAATGTGAAAGCCCTCACTTACTGACTCATTACTAATTCTCTTACTTCCCGATATGTTACAGTAGGAAGATGAAATGTAACATAAGTATTCTGCAGGTGGGAAATAGGAAAACTACATAATTAGGATTTTAATAAACCCTATGGGTGTGGAACGGGGGTTGGCATAATGACATTGTTACCGATGTGTGGTTTGAGTTGTGTGAACGATAACGCCCAATCGAATCAAAATTTGAATTGCACCTCCAGTGTGTAGAATTGAATAAACTACAATAATGGTCCTGTGACTGTTTACCGTATCTGCTACGGGTGTTCCTCGGGTAACGCCAAGAACCATGGATTAATATTTACTTACATTAAGACATCTCAAATTTACATCTCTGTAGATTTACCAAATTATTAACACTCATTTATATTTACAAATGTGAAAATCAAAAACTCCCATGTGAAGAACGGGTAGAACAGCTAGTATAACTATATGGGCGTGATACATTATGCCGGCGGTCAGGATGCCTGTGGTCACATGACAATTAGAATGCCAACAGGGGATGGGGTAATTATTTTACCCCTCCCCAGTCCCCTACCCTAACCTTAACCCGCTTGGGGTGGCAGCTTGGGATAAGATTTTGGGGTGACAGGGAAAAGACTCGGGGGGTGGCAGCTATTGCTAACCCCCCTTGTAGTGCCTAACCCTACCCTCTCCCCTCCCCCCCCCCCCGGTCTAACCATAACCTCAATACTTACCTTTGGGATATCGACGGTCAATGTTCTGCCACTGGGATTCCGAGTGGTGTCGGTATTCCGGCATCGTCACATGATCGCCAACATCCCAACCGCCGGGATGCTAATTGCATCCCAACTATTTTTATACATATATTCATCTCTGTCTCTCTCTCTCTCTCTCTCTCTCTCTATATATATATATATATATATATATATATATATATTTACTTCAACAATGTTACAGTATATACCTGGATGAAATGTCTGTGCCTTTTACAGCTATAATTTAGGAATAACCATGTGCCCCCAGATCACCATCCACCACAAAGTCAAACAAATACTGACATGTTCCCCAGCGGACATCTGCACATCACAATAGCAACTGAAGACTGATTAGGAGTATATTGTAGGGCTGGACAAAGGGAAAGCCAATTAGTCTTATGCTTTCACATTTCAAGACATTTGATTGTGTATGTGGGAGTCACACTGCTGCACACTGACAGTTATAAAGAAAGACTATTGTATAACTCAGAAAAAGTATTTATTCACATTCATGCAGACATTAAACATCACACACTGTAGGGCGACAAAAGAAGAAAGTTTGCAAGAAAAGTTAAATATCCAGAAAATAAAATGGTATACGTACAATATGTATGTATTTATCAGGCATTATTAAATACATTTTGATTATTATTTTATTAAGAGGATTAGTCTGTAAATAACAATATAGTTTTTGTACTGTTAAATTGTCACATATCAGTCACTGTACATTTTACTAGAGTCATTTCTCTGTAGATTTGGGTTAGGATTTTAACAATCTAAAATCGTTTCCTTGAGGTCAAATTATTGTCCATCCTACTAAAAACTTTATGGTAGAAATACTTGGGATATGGTTAGGATCCTGGCAGCCGGGATCCCGTAAGTCTCGGAATCCCAACACTGCTCCGAATGTCAGCGCCGACACCCTGACTAGGATCACAATCCTGGCACCGGAATCCTGACTACTGGGCTGGAGGGGGGGGGGGGGGGGGAGGTTAAGTTTAGGCTGCGGAGGAGAGGGGGGGGGGCAGGGTTAAGTTTAGGCTGTGGGGAGGGGAGGTTAGGTTTAGGCACCCCCAGAAAGGGTTAGGACAAGGCTGTGTGTGGGGGTGGGGGTAGGTTTAGTCTGCAGAAAGGGGTGGTTAGGTTTAGGCTGCGGGAAGGGGGGGTTAGGTTTAGGCACCACTGGGGAGGGTTGGGGTTGTGCTGCAGTGGGCGTGGTTAGGTTTAGGCTGTGGTAAGGGAGGGTTTGGGTCAAGGGGGCTTTGGGGAAAGGTAAGTATACAGTGCATCCAGAAAGTATTGCAAGCACTTCACTTTTTCCACATTTTATTATGTTACAGCCTTATTCCAAAATGGAAAACAAAATTTTTTCCCCCTCAAAAATCTACACACAATACCCCATAATGACAATGTGAAAAAAGTTTTTGGGAGATTTTTGCAAATTTATTAAAAATAGAAAACTAAGAAATTACATGTACATAAGTATTCACAGCCTTTGCTCAATACTTTGTTGATGCACCTTTGGCAGCAATTACAGCCTCAAGTATTTGGCACACCTATCCTTGGGCAGTTTTGCCCATTCTTCTTTGCAGCACCTCTCAAGTTCCATCAGGTTGGATGGGAAGCGTCGGTGCACAGCCATTTTCAGATCTCTCCAGAGATGTTCAATCGGATTCAAGTCTGGGCTTTGGCTGGATCACTCAAGGACATTCACAAAGTTGTTCTGAAGCAACTCTTGTGATATCTTGACTGTGTGCTTAGGCTCATTGTCCTGCTGAAAGATCAACCGTCGCCCCAGTCTGAGGTCGAGAGCGCTCTGGAGCAGGTTTTCATCCTCTGTACATTGCTGCATTCATCTTTCCCTCTATCCTGACTAGTCTCCAAGTTCCTGCCACTGAAAAACATCCCCACAGAATGATGCTGCCACCACCATGCTTCACTGTAGGGATGGTATTGGCCTGGTCACGAGCGGTGCCTGGTTTCCTCCAAACATGATGCCTGGCATTCATGCCAAAGAGTTCAATCTTTGTCTCATCAGACCAGAGAATTTTGTTTCTCATGGTCTGAGAGTCCTTCAGGTGCATTTTGGCAAACTCCATGTTGGCTACCATGTGCTTTTTACTAAGGAGTGGCTTCCGTGTGGCCGCTCTACCATACAGGCCTGCTTGGTGGATTGCTGCAGAGATGGTTGTCCTTCTGGAAGGTTCTCCTCTCTCCACAGAGGAATGCTGTAGCTCTGACAGAGTGACTATCAGGTTCGTGGTCACCTCCCAGACTAGGGCTCTTCTCTACCGATCACTCAGTTTAGACAGCCGGCCAGCATTAGGAAGAGTCCTGGTGGTTCCGAACTTCTACCATTTACAGATGATGGAGGCCACTGTGCTCATTGGGACCTTCAAAGCAACAGATATTTTTCTGTACCCTTCCCCAGATTTGTGCCTCGAGACAATCCTGTCTCAGAGGTCTACAGACAATTCCATTGACTTCATGCTTGGTTTGTGCTCAGACATGCACTGTCAAGTGTGGGACCTTATATAGACAGGTGTGTGCCTTTCCAATCAACTGAATTTACCACAGGGGGACTTCAATTAAGCTGTAAGAACATCTCAAGGATGATCAGTGGAAACAGGATGCACCTGGACTTAATTTTGAGCTTCATGGCAAAGGTCTGTGAATACTTACTGTATGTACATGTGATTTCTTAGTTTTTTATTTTTTTATAAATTTGCAAAAAGCTCAAAAAAACTTTTTTCACATTATCATTATATGGTATTGTGTGTAGAATTTTGAGGGGAAAAATTTATACTTTCCAGGTGCACTGTACTTACCTTGCCCCTGTCGGGATTCTCACCATTGTGATGCCGCTGTCGGTATTCTGACCACTGGCACCTTGACCGCCGGCATATCAGACCCAATCTGAAAACCTTTACCAGGTCTCCCAGCGCTAAATACTGTATATTAAGTTAATTTAATGATAGTCACGTGCAGCAAGTGAAAGAGGACAAAAGTGACAAATGTGAAAATACCAAAAATAATCTCTATGCTAGGACTACTCAGTAGAAATAGCAACAATGAATATTCTCTTTACTCCTTAATAGAAACACTGAGACTCACTTGTATCAATATTCATAGTTTTAACAATACACCAAAAGTAAAACAATAAAATCAGTATTTAAAACACTATAAATATTCACAGCAGTATCCACGCTTAACCACTTGCCTGGCATGGTCAGATCATTTGCAAAGACAGTGTGTCAGCTGATCTGGTCGCAAATGATGAGACCAGTCATATACACAGTGAGGGCAGCTGTAGGAAGAGAATATTCCCGCAGCTGCTGCTCACAGAGGGACCTACTGGTTCCTTTAGTTCCCTGCACCCTCCCCCAGTGTCTGTTGTACTGCCGATCACTGCTGATTGGTGACAGCAAGAGCCCCACCCAGCAGCGGAAGACAGGGGGGGCCACAGTATTAAAGACATGCTGCACACATTTCTTTAATACTTACCTCTTTGGAGTCCCCATTAGTGTCAGCGGCAACACTGCAAAATCACCAAGAAGATGGAGCACCGCACCAGTTTCCCAGAGACTTGTAGTGCTGTGCTAGAGTCTACAAGCACTCTGGCTCTCATAGTATCACTAAGCTGCCAGCTACAGAAGGTGGGGCCCTGGTGGAGGAGGCACACAGGTCCCCTTTTCTCTTAATGCTTTCCTGGGTACACCTATCCTTGTGTACCAATGCCTGTTTCCTTATAGATTGTAAGCTTGTGAGCAGGGCCCTACTACCTCTATGTCTGTCTGTTGTTAACCAATTTTGTTCCGTTACTGTTGTTACAATTGTAAAGCGCAATGAAATTACTGCACAGACCATTTGCTTCCTATTTGTCCGTGCAAAACTTGTTTGTAAAACCTATGGAGTGGGTCCATATAAACATACATCCATAGGCAGAATAGGATAGGGCCTAAGAAGTTTCGTCTTGGTTGCTCTGACTCCATAAGATTACTGTATTCTATATAACATATTGCTTCTGTGCTTAACAAGGGGGACATTTACTAAGCAGTGAGCCAGTGGAGAAGTTGCCCCATCAATCAATCAGCAGCCCTGTTTATAGTATGCAAATTATAGATGTTACTTCAGTGCTGATTGGTTGCCATGGGCACTTCTCCACTTGCTCACGTCTCCGCTCTTATCACTGCTTAGTAAATGTCCCCCTATGTTACTTATTTATTATTAGACCAAACAGCGAGTGGTGCAAGTATGCAGGTACGCTCGGGTACGGAGTACCCTTAAGAATTTGGCAGCAGGTACGCAGTATCACCCACTGCACACTTTGCACCCATGACTGCCATTACCGCAATTATAATGCGCTGCCGAGAAACAAGACCATGGTGTTCGGCAGCATGACGGCGCCTCCCACTTTGTCAGGGTTACTGGGAGTGCAACAGTTACATCATGAGATCACATCACGCTTCCTGTCCTGGTGGCAACAGCTGGCACGAAGAGAGGAGTCTACTACATATTTCTATTGTAATGTGGGACACTACTATATATTTCTATTATTATGGGGCATTACTATATATTTCTATTGCAATGTGGGACACTACTATATATGTCTATTATTATGGGGCATTACTATATATTTCTATTATTATGTGAAAATTACTATAATATATTTCTTTTGTAATATGGGACACTACTATATCTTTCTATTATTATGGGGCATTACTATATATTTGAATTGTAATGTGGTGGACACTACTATATATTTCTATTACTATGGGGGTATTACTACATATTTCTTTTGTAATGTGGAACACTACTATACTGTATCTGTCTATTATTATGGGACATTACTATATATTTATATTGTAATATAGGACACTACTATATATTTATATTATACTGGGGGCACTACTACAATATAAATTCCTGTTATAATGGGGCACTACTATGTATTTTTATTGAATTGGGGGCAGGGCCGGCGACAGGGGGGGGTCAAAGGGGACACCTGTACCAGGCCCCAAGGCTCAGAGGGGCCCCAAGGATATGCCACCTAGTGCCCGGCAGGGATGTGAGCAGTCTTATCCAAATAGGGCAGCGAGCTGTAGATGATGTGGGCGCAGCTTCAGAGTGACAGGAGCCTCTCACACACTGTGTGTGGCGCAAGTGTGCGCCCGCTCTTTCTGGGCCCAGCTCTGTTGCAGGCAGTTACGGGACATGGCAGCAGGTCCACTGGCCAGGATTCCCGTGCCCTACGCTTGCCTTTTCTGGTGGGGTGTGATAAAGGTAACCCCAGGAAAGGGCACCCTTTGCTTAACCAAGTTCAAGCACGCATTCAGTCAGTCAGCATCAGGTTCATACACGGCTGCAGCCAGTGACCAGTAAACAAAATAACCTTTGTAATAACTAGCCACACGTGTATAGAGTGGAAAGTAATAGAGCAGAGAGAGAGCTTTATTTCCTACCAGCAGTACATTATAAAGTGATACAAATTAACATATCGTGTCGTCGATTCCTGACACGAAGCTTAATCCTATTGGCTAATAAAACTTCTATCTTATACGTAATATGTTTGCCAATGTCTATAATTCTTATATGTGCTCTTAAGTGGAATAACTGGGGGTTTTTGCTAACCTCGAAACCTACATATGTCTGGTTATATTTTTACACCTGCTATACCGCAAACTGACAAATACCCTTTGAAGCTCACATGTCTAGCTGCTGACATTATATTTCTGCTAGGAAATTACCGTAAATATATCTTAGATAAAGGTCATAACTTCACAATATGGGTTCAAACAAAGTGCAGTGTCTGTACTTTTTCCTGTGTCAGCTCTAAGCTGAAAACAATTTGAAACAGCTTGTCAGATGTCAATTATAAATGGAGTCTTATGAACAAATATGGCTTCCATCTCTATCAACTTCCCCTCTTTGTTTCTAATTTTTACTTTTAATTTACCCTTCCTTTACCTGGTCATTGATTCTATAGGGACACCTACTTTCACGACTGGTGTACCATAAGGGCACTCCAGGCATGGGCTAATCCATTCAACATCCCTATGCTCGGGCAGAACCAATGTTCCCTATTCTTTTATCCCTAACCACAAGAGAAAGTTCATAAAGCAGAGGAGTCTTTTGAGGATGGAATCATTATAATGTTCATGGTCCTTGCTCAATAGTCCTCGAAAGTCTTTTTGACTCAATATTGTGACAGTAAAGTTCATTAGATTACGTCATCATAACAGTAGGGACAGCTGGAAGCTTCTGTGTATCTGGTATGGCAGGTTTCACAGTAGAAGAATGTGGAATTGTATATTATAGCTCCTCCAATAAGTTTCATATAAATTGGTTGCAGTTTAGCAGTTTCAGCAATGCCTTAGGTATAAAAACATTTTAGTGTCAGTATCCACATAATAAGCCTTACCATAAAATATGAAATTAACAGCAACACAAGTCCCTTAGCAACAATAGATAATATTCCTGAAAATAAGATTTTACTTACCGATAAATCTATTTCTCGGAGTCCGTAGTGGATGCTGGGGTTCCTGAAAGGACCATGGGGAATAGCGGCTCCGCAGGAGACAGGGCACAAAAAGTAAAGCTTTTTCAGATCAGGTGGTGTGCACTGGCTCCTCCCCCTATGACCCTCCTCCAGACTCCAGTTAGGTACTGTGCCCGGACGAGCGTACACAATAAGGGAGGATTTTGAATCCCGGGTAAGACTCATACCAGCCACACCAATCACACCGTACAACCTGTGATCTAAACCCAGGTAACAGTATGATAACAGCGGAGCCTCTGAAAGATGGCTTCCTTCAACAATAACCCGAATTTGTTAACAATAACTATGTACAATTTATGCAGATAATCCGCACTTGGGATGGGCGCCCAGCATCCACTACGGACTCCGAGAAATAGATTTATCGGTAAGTAAAATCTTATTTTCTCTATCGTCCTAGTGGATGCTGGGGTTCCTGAAAGGACCATGGGGATTATACCAAAGCTCCCAAACGGGCGGGAGAGTGCGGATGACTCTGCAGCACCGAATGAGAGAACTCCAGGTCCTCCTTAGCCAGAGTATCAAATTTGTAAAATTTTACAAACGTGTTCTCCCCTGACCACGTAGCTGCTCGGCAAAGTTGTAATGCCGAGACCCCTCGGGCAGCCGCCCAAGATGAGCCCACCTTCCTTGTGGAGTGGGCCTTTACAGATTTAGGCTGTGGCAGGCCTGCCACAGAATGTGCAAGTTGGATTGTGCTACAGATCCAACGAGCAATCGTCTGCTTAGACGCAGGAGCACCCATCTTGTTGGGTGCATACAATATAAACAACGAGTCAGATTTTCTGACTCCAGCTGTCCTTGCAATATATATTTTTAATGCTCTGACAACGTCCAGTAACTTGGAGTCCTCCAAGTCACTTGTAGCCGCAGGCACTACAATAGGCTGGTTCAGATGAAATGCTGACACCACCTTAGGAAGAAAATGCGGACGAGTCCGCAGTTCTGCCCTGTCCGAATGGAAAATCAGATATGGGCTTTTGTAAGATAAAGCTGCCAATTCTGATACTCTCCTGGCAGAAGCCAGGGCTAGAAGCATGGTCACTTTCCAAGTGAGATATTTCAAATCCACCTTTTTTAGTGGTTCAAACCAATGAGATTTTAGAAAATCCAAAACCACATTGAGATCCCACGGTGCCACTGGAGGCACCACAGGAGGCTGTATATGCAGCACTCCCTTAACAAAGGTCTGGACTTCAGGGACTGAAGCCAATTCTTTTTGAAAGAAAATCGACAGGGCCGAAATTTGAACCTTAATAGATCCCAATTTGAGACCCATAGACAATCCTGATTGCAGGAAATGTAGGAATCGACCCAGTTGAAATTCCTCCGTCGGAGCACTCCGATCTTCGCACCACGCAACATATTTTCGCCAAATTCGGTGATAATGTTGCACGGTTACTTCCTTCCTTGCTTTAATCAAAGTAGGAATGACTTCTTCCGGCATGCCTTTTTCCTTTAGGATCCGGCGTTCAACCGCCATGCCGTCAAACGCAGCCGCGGTAAGTCTTGAAACAGACAGGGACCCTGCTGAAGCAAGTCCCTCCTTAGAGGTAGAGGCCACGGATCTTCCGTGATCATCTCTTGAAGTTCCGGGTACCAAGTCCTTCTTGGCCAATCCGGAACCACTAGTATCGTTCTTACGCCTCTTTGCCGTATAATTCTCAATACTTTTGGTATGAGAGGCAGAGGAGGAAACACATACACCGACTGGTACACCCAAGGCGTTACCAGCGCGTCCACAGCTATTGCCTGCGGATCTCTTGATCTGGCGCAATACCTGTCCAGTTTTTTGTTGAGGCGAGACGCCATCATGTCCACCATTGGTCTTTCCCAACGGGTTACCAGCATGTGGAAGACTTCTGGATGAAGTCCCCACTCTCCCGGGTGAAGATCGTGTCTGCTGAGGAAGTCTGCTTCCCAGTTGTCCACTCCCGGGATGAACACTGCTGACAGTGCTATCACATGATTCTCTGCCCAGCGAAGAATCCTTGCAGCTTCTGCCATTGCACTCCTGCTTCTTGTGCCGCCCTGTCTGTTCACATGGGCGACTGCCGTGATGTTGTCCGACTGGATCAACACCGGTTTTCCCTGAAGCAGAGGTTCTGCCTGGCTTAGAGCATTGTATATTGCTCTTAGTTCCAGAATGTTTATGTGAAGAGACGTTTCCAGGCTCGTCCATACTCCCTGGAAGTTTCTTCCTTGTGTGACTGCTCCCCAGCCTCTCAGGCTGGCGTCCGTGGTCACCAGGATCCAATCCTGTATGCCGAATCTGCGGCCCTCCAATAGATGAGGACTCTGCAACCACCACAGAAGAGACACCCTTGTCCTTGGAGACAGGGTTATCCGTAGGTGCATCTGAAGATGCGACCCTGACCATTTGTCCAACAGATCCCTTTGGAAAATTCTTGCGTGGAATCTGCCGAATGGAATTGCTTCGTAAGAAGCCACCATTTTTCCCAGGACTCTTGTGCATTGATGTACAGACACCTTTCCTGGTTTTAGGAGGTTCCTGACAAGGTCGGATAACTCCTTGGCTTTTTCCTCCGGGAGAAAAACCTTTTTCTGAACCGTGTCCAGAATCATCCCTAGGAACAGCAGACGAGTTGTCGGCATTAACTGGGATTTTGGAATATTCAGAATCCACCCGTGCTGTTTTAGCACTTCTTGAGACAGTGCTAATCCCATCTCTAGCTGTTCTCTGGACCTCGCCCTTATTAGGAGATCGTCCAAGTATGGGATAATTAATATGCCTTTTCTTCGAAGAAGAATCATCATCTCGGCCATTACCTTTGTAAAGATCCGAGGTGCCGTGGACAATCCGAACGGCAGCGTCTGAAACTGATAGTGACAGTTTTGTACAACGAACCTGAGGTACCCCTGGTGTGAGGGGTAAATTGGAACGTGGAGATACGCATCCTTGATGTCCAAGGATACCATAAAATCCCCCTCTTCCAGGTTCGCTATCACTGCTCTGAGTGACTCCATCTTGAACTTGAACTTCTTTATGTACAGGTTCAAGGACTTCAGATTTAGAATAGGCCTTACCGAGCCATCCGGCTTCGGTACCACAAAAAGAGTGGAATAATACCCCTTCCCTTGTTGTAGAAGAGGTACCTTGACTATCACCTGCTGAGAGTACAGCTTGTGAATGGCTTCCAAAACCGTCTCCCTTTCGGAGGGGGACGTTGGTAAAGCAGACTTCAGGAAACGGCGAGGTGGATCTGTCTCTAATTCCAACCTGTACCCTTGAGATATTATCTGCAGGATCCAGGGATCTACCTGCGAGTGAGCCCACTGCGCGCTGTAATTTTTGAGACGACCGCCCACCGTCCCCGAGTCCGCTTGAGAAGCCCCAGCGTCATGCTGAGGCTTTTGTAGAAGCCGGGGAGGGCTTCTGTTCCTGGGAAGGAGCTGCGTGTTGCTGTCTCTTCCCTCGACCTCTGCCTCGTGGCAGATATGAATAGCCCTTTGCTCTCTTATTTTTAAAGGAACGAAAGGGCTGCGGTTGAAAAGTCGGTGCCTTTTTCTGTTGGGGAGTGACTTGAGGTAGAAAGGTGGATTTCCCGGCTGTAGCCGTGGCCACCAAATCTGATAGACCGACTCCAAATAACTCCTCCCCTTTATACGGCAAAACTTCCATATGCCGTTTTGAATCCGCATCGCCTGTCCACTGTCGCGTCCATAAAGCTCTTCTGGCCGAAATGGACATAGCACTTACCCGTGATGCCAGTGTGCAGATATCCCTCTGTGCATCACGCATATAAAGAAATGCATCCTTTATTTGTTCTAACGACAGTAAAATATTGTCCCTGTCCAGGGTATCAATATTTTCAATCAGGGACTCTGACCAAACTACCCCAGCACTGCCCATCCAGGCAGTCGCTACAGCTGGTCGTAGTATAACACCTGCATGTGTGTATATACTTTTTTGGATATTTTCCATCCTCCTATCTGATGGATCTTTAAGTGCGGCCGTCTCAGGAGAGGGTAACGCCACTTGTTTAGATAAGCGTGTTAGCGCCTTGTCCACCCTAGGAGGTGTTTCCCAGCGCTCCCTAACCTCTGGCGGGAAAGGGTATAATGCCAATAATTTCTTTGAAATTATCAGCTTTTTATCAGGGGCAACCCACGCTTCATTACACACGTCATTTAATTCTTCTGATTCAGGAAAAACTATAGGTAGTTTTTTCATACCCCACATAATACCCTGTTTAGTGGTACCTGTAGTATCAGCTAAATGTAACGCCTCCTTCATTGCCAAAATCATATAACGTGTGGCCCTACTGGAAAATACGGTTGAATCGTCACCGTCACCACTGGAGTCAGTGCCTGCGTCTGGGTCTGTGTCGACCGACTGAGGCAAAGGGCGTTTCACATCCCCTGACGGTGTTTGAGCCGCCTGGACAGGCACTAATTGATTGTCCGACCACCTCATGTCGTCAAACGACTGCTTTAGCGTGTTGACACTATCCCGTAGTTCCATAAATAAAGGCATCCATTCTGGTGTCGACTCCCTAGGGGGTGACATCCTCATATTTGGCAATTGCTCCGCCTCCACACCAATATCGTCCTCATACATGTCGACACACACGTACCGACACACAGCAGACACACAGGGAATGCTCCTAACGAAGACAGGACCCACTAGCCCTTTGGGGAGACAGAGGGAGAGTTTGCCAGCACACACCAAAAGCGCTATATATATATCAGGGATAGCCTTATAATAAGTGCTCCCTTATAGCTGCTTTGTTATATCAAAATATCGCCATAAATTTGCCCCCCCCTCTCTGTTTTACCCTGTTTCTGTAGTGCAGTGCAGGGGAGAGACTTGGGAGCCGTCCTGACCAGCGGAGCTGTGAGAGGAAATGGCGCCGTGTGCTGAGGAGATAGGCCCCGCCCCTTTTCTGGCGGGCTCGTCTCCCGCTATTTAGAAAAATCAGGCAGGGGTTAAATATCTCCATATAGCCTCTAGGGGCTATATGTGAGGTATTTTTAGCCTTTATAGGTATTCATTTGCCTCCCAGGGCGCCCCCCTCCCAGCGCCCTGCACCCTCAGTGACTGCCGTGTGAAGTGTGCTGAGAGGAAAATGGCGCACAGCTGCAGTGCTGTGCGCTACCTTTAGAAGACTGCAGGAGTCTTCAGCCGCCGATTCTGGACCTCTTCATGTTTCAGCATCTGCAAGGGGGCCGGCGGCGCGGCTCCGGTGACCATCCAGGCTGTACCTGTGATCGTCCCTCTGGAGCTTGATGTCCAGTAGCCAAGAAGCCAATCCATCCTGCACGCAGGTGAGTTGACTCCTTCTCCCCTCAGTCCCTCGCTGCAGTGATCCTGTTGCCAGCAGGAATCACTGTAAAATA
Organism: Pseudophryne corroboree; assembly: GCF_028390025.1. NCBI lineage: Eukaryota > Metazoa > Chordata > Amphibia > Anura > Myobatrachidae > Pseudophryne > Pseudophryne corroboree. The sequence goes on from NC_086445.1 coordinate 86,220,002, forward strand.
AAAAACCTAGCTAAACTTTTTCTAAGCAGCTCTTTAGGAGAGCCACCTAGATTGCACCCTTCTCGGCCGGGCACAAAAATCTAACTGGAGTCTGGAGGAGGGTCATAGGGGGAGGAGCCAGTGCACACCACCTGATCTGAAAAAGCTTTACTTTTTGTGCCCTGTCTCCTGCGGAGCCGCTATTCCCCATGGTCCTTTCAGGAACCCCAGCATCCACTAGGACGATAGAGAAAAGCAATTGGTTGTATAGTGTTTATAAAACCAAGAAAAGAAAGAATCTGGAAATACACTGGTATAATTATGATTAGTAGCAAACTGATTTTTCAACTGTATTACTTCATTCATCTTTTCATCAATAATATCTTCTGGGTTAGTATCATTTATTAAATAAGTACAACATTTTACTCCATACATGGTCTGCAAAGTGACATACTAGCCTGCAGATACAGTAAACAATTGGAGACAACTGTTTATATTGGTCCTGTTTTACATTTAATGACCAGCATCTTTTATGCCTATTTGTCTTTACCCGGGTAATTGTTGACATCCTATGTGTATTCCCTTTTGTTCTGTTATTTTTGGCATAGTTACTGATTATTGCACTATCACTTGACTCCTTATATAAGTAAGGTTCAATCATTACTGTTTATATAAGAATAACCATGCTAACAAGAAGAACTAAGTTACACATTATACATCCCCCAGACCCTTATATGGCCTGGGGCCTATTAAATTGTATCTATATATTTTGATTATGTATCGTGATTGGATAATACTTCCTTTGTCACTTTCTTGCAATGAGATGCGTCTATTCACGAGTCTCTTTCACTCAACGTGACTGAAGTGGCGGTAGTCAACAGAACTTAAAACGGTCCTTTGAATTTGGGTTCAAGAGACTTTCTCTTTCTTAGTGACCACCCAATCACCTTGCTTTAGTTCATGTGAGTCTTGGGAACAGTTGGCATCTGGAATAGAATCAAACACTTTGCCATGCAATTTGGTTAGTTGCTGTTGTATATGCATTACATAATAAGCTAAGTCACCATGCTCATGCAGAAGTTGCTTGGGAAAATAACATACTGTTCTAGCAACAATACCAAAATAAGATATCATATGGTATTAACCCATGCTTTTCACTTGAAGTATTTGTGAGAACAAAGCAATGGGTAAACCTTCTAGCCATGTTTTGCCTGTTTCTGTAACTTATTTTTATAGCTTTAGTTTTAAGGTAATAGATACGTTTTTTTACATGTCTACTACTCTGCCTATAGGGAGTGTAAAAGGCCTGAGTAACACCCAGATATGACAAAATTTTGCCTAATAATTCTCCTGTGAAATGGGTACCTCTGTTGCTTTCAATAACTTAAGGTACTCCATATCTACATATTACTTCTTGAATTAACTTCTTTGCAACCGTTTTGGCGTTTGCTGCTCTACAAGGCCAAGCTTCAACCCAATTTGAGAATAGGTCTTTGCACACAAGTACATTTTCATACCCAGAACATTTAGGTAACTGGATAAGGTCTATTTGTAATCGCTGAAAGGGGTAGCAGGTTTGCGGGGTACTTTTTGCTGGTACCTTCACAACCTTTCCTGGGTTATGTAAAGCACAAGCTACACACCCTGCAACATAAGCCTGTGCTGCCTGTGTGAAACCTGGTGCCACCCAATGCTGGTTTAAAATCCTCACCATTGTATCTTTTGATTGGTGAGTTTTTTTATGCAATATTTGTGCTAAGACTGGGTAAAGTGAGCGTGGTAAACAGAGACGGTTTTCCCACCATCCAACTGTCACCGTGTATTCGCCCACCTAATTTTTCACAATCTATTTTTTTCCTTGCCTAAGGCTTGTGCTTGTAATTTGCACAATAACTGTAAGTGTAATGACTCTGGTGTGACAGTTAACATCACCTGAGTGTCTGGCAGAGGCTGACTTGCTGCAGCCTTTGCTGCCTAATCAGCTAACGCATTTCCTCTGACCTTTGCAGTATTTTTGTTAGTGTGTGCCTTGACCTTTATGACTGCTAATTTCTTTGGCAATTGAAAGGCAGCAAATAATGCCCTAAAACAGTCTGCATGTTTTATTGGTTTTCCTGAAGAGCCTATAAAATCTCTGCTCTTCCAGATAACCGCATAGTCATGAGCAATACCAAAGCAGTACCTTGAGTTTGTATAAACGTTAACTGTTTGACCTTCAGCATACATACAGGCTGCTATCAGTGCCCTAAGTTCTGCCTCCTGAGCTGAACTACCTGATGGCAAGAGTTCCTGTATTAAGATGTCTGTTTCTGTGGTAACTGCAAAACCTGTATGCGGTTCCCCATCCACATAGTACCTGGAGCCATCCACAAATAAATGTAAATATGCATTTAGTAGAGGATGTTCCTGTATTTCTGGTGTACTTGCGGTTTAAATATTCATTAATTGTATACAATCATATTCTTGATCGTGTATAGAAATTGAAAAATTTGATTGGTTTTCTGTGCCTGTCATTTCATCATCACTCGCACCATTCCCCTCTTTTGAAACCAGCGGCAATAATGTAGCTGGGTTCAAAGAAGTACAACGTTTGATAGTGACATTGGATGGTGTAAGCAATGCTACTTCATATTTGGTTAGTCTAGCAGCAGATAAATGTTTAGTCTGCGCTTGGTTCAGAATTTCAGTAACTGAGTGAGGCACCTGTACAGTTAAGGGATGACCCAGAACAATATCAGCAGCCTTGTTTAACAGTAACGCTGCTGCTGCTACTACTGACTTGACACATGTTGGTGCTGCCCGTATGACTGGGTCTAACTGTACTGAGTAATACGCTAGGGGTCGCTGTTTGTCACAATGTACCTGCGTTAATATTACTTGCGCATGGCCTGAAATTTCACAACAAAACAAATTGATAGGCCTTGCATAATCAGGAAGTCCTAATGCTGGTGCTGATATTATGTCTGTTTTTAACTGACAAAAAGCATCTAGCTGTTCTTGTGTCATGAGTAATGCACCTTGTGCATTTTGTCCCTTTAGGGCATCATATAACACTAGTAGTTTCTGTGATGCGCCTACAATCCACTCTCTGTAATAAGTGATCAGTCCTAAAAGGATATGAGTTGTTTACATGTTTGAGGAGGTTTAACTTCTGAAATCATTTTCCTCCTTTTTGTAGTGATATGCTTACTATAAGCAGAAATGCAGTGTCCTAGAAATTGTACTTTGTCTTGTGCATATGGGCCCTCATTCCAAGTCGTTCGCTCGGTAATTTTCATCGCATCGCAGTGAAATTCCGCTTAGTACGCATGCGCAATATTCGCACTGCGACTGCGCCAAGTAATTTTACAATGAAGATAGTATTTTTACTCACGGCTTTTTCTTCGCTCCGGCGAACGTAGTGTGATTGACAGGAAATGGGTGTTACTGGGCGGAAACACGGCGTTTTAGGGGCGTGTGGATAAAAACGCTACCGTTTCCGGAAAAAACGCAGGAGTGGCCGGAGAAACGGGGGAGTGTCTGGGCGAACGCTGGGTGTGTTTATGACATCAAACCAGGAACGACAAGCACTGAACTGATCGCAGATGCCGAGTAAGTCTGAAGCTACTCAGAAACTGCTAAGTAGTTTGAAATCGCAATATTGCGAATACATCGGTCGCAATTTTAAGAAGCTAAGATACACTCCCAGTAGGCATAGGCTTAGCGTGTGTAACTCTGCTAAATTCGCCTTGCGACCGATCAACTCGGAATGAGGGCCATTGTAACTTATTTCTATGTACCCTACATTTTTTTTATATATATGAATAGCAATAAGGGTTCTATTTAAAAATACCTTACACTTGTTGTTCTTTTGATGGCATCATATAAAACTTATTTTTCTGTGATGCCCTTGGAATGTATTTTGTACAATAGGTGATTAATTCTAGAAATGACTTAAGCTGTTGTAAGGTGCGTCATAGAGATATTTCTAAAATAAACCTCCCTCCTTTACTGTTATATGCCGAGCATTAGCAGTAATGCAATGTTAATGTATGTTCACTTAACATTTTTTTAGAGGTATTATTTATGCATTGTTACAGTTTACAGTTACAATTTTGATTTTATACCATGTAAATGTTATTGTATCATGAGGGCAGACTTCTATCTTAGGGGTATGGACTATGACTACAGTTCTGCCCACTTCTCATACCTAGTTTACTTTATCACTTGGCCCCACCCCTTGTAATAGTTACCCAAACACTTCCTGATTCTCTGACATGTTATTACACACTGTAACTGGAACAGTAACGAGCTGTACATTAAAGAAAATATTTTCTTACATCTGTAACATGTTTCTAATTATTTACCTATGAACTGTTACTATTTTAGACACAGGGATATTCATTTTACTCTGGAGATCTTTTTAATACAAATACATGTTATATTTTTAGTTTTATGACAGCCCTTTGCTATTGGCTGGGGCAATATTAATTTGGCCACAACACATTTCATTATACTTATCCAAAACGTTATATTAAGAGAATACTATTTTACACACACAAATAAAACACTGAGAGTGAGCCAGCACTCTCCCAACTCCGAACAGGGGTTAGCTGGAGTTTAATGATAAACCATTAGAACTTACATAATACATTATATTACACACTTCCATTGAAGTCTACAAGTCATTTGTAGCCACTGATTCAATACATATTTACCAATGTAATTTACAGACTATATATTTTGCTATTCTGTGGCACAAAATGACAGAAAAGTGCAAACACACTGATTACAATTTATGAATAATCTTTTTACACAATTTGATAAGCATGCAGTTTCAGAGACAAAAGCAGCCTGAAACTGAGACTTTTGGACCCCAGTTTTACCTAATGACGGACCAGACCAGCCCACATGAGAAGGCAAAAGGGAGTAAAGAATATATTACTTCACCAGCTAGATTTTGTGTGCATTTCCATGCCACCGGAGTCCAATTGTCCATCACTAAGCAGGATCCAGAAAACTTATAACCCTTTTTGGATTCTATTTCTAGGTTTAAATTATTTTTAATTTTTTTACATATCTAATGAACTTCATAAATTGTTGTTTAACATCAGGGAGTTCTGTAACTGTTGTTATGTTAACAGTTCTGAATTTGTTTATGGCTTGTACCATGTTGTGGTTCTGCGCCGCTCTGCCTGCGCTGCATTACCATCCGCAGCTGCTACAGCAGGTGTGATTGAATCTTATGTACATACCGGATACAATCCATAAGGGACTGATCCCTCGGGTACAATATATGCTGGAGGTGCAGATGCCAGACCAGAGACCACACATTCAGTTTGTTTAGGATGCACTCCTGGTCTTTTGACATTACATGCTGTGCACTCTTTAGTTTGCCAATGTATAAGTTTAGGGCATCCACATCTCCAAGTATATTTTGTAGGTTTCTTATTTTTAAGTAATGGTAGCCATTCACTGATAGATTTTCTAAACCTAACGGATTTTCTAACATTTGGTCCTTCACAGGGCTTACATTTGTAAGACCAGGGTGTCTGACAAACTAGGCATATTGTGTCATCTGGTGGGTTACAATGTCCACAATTTGGACATGCCCAGTAAGGATACCCTTTGGTTTTCTTAGGATCTCTATGTATCATTGTTTCCTGTCTTGTTGTGTCTACATCTTCCCAGTCATCCAAACTTATTAGGGACAGTTGGTCTACCTCTTCTAACTCTTTTTCATACTGAAGTAATTCAGCTGTGTCAATCCACAACTCAAGCCTACGCTCCAGTTTATTATCCTTCACATATCTCCCATAGGTTACTCTAATTTGTTTCAACCTATCCGGGTCTAGAATGCCATCAGTAGTCACTCCTGCCCATTGAAACAATCGTCTCATACCCTTCAAGCATTGCTCACCATGTACATTCTTCATAATGTCCATGGCACTCCGAGGTGCTTCATCCGAAGGATAAGTATTTGTATTTCCCATTCTTATGGCCAGTAAGTATTTAAAATCCAGGAAATATCAGTAGCCTGGATCTAACGGATCCTCAGAGATTCTGTAAAAATTGTTAAGTTTGCGGATGATACCGCTATTGTGGGTTTAATAAGCAATGAGAATGAGACTGCATACAGAAAAGAGGTCGTTAGTTTATTAGAGTGGAGCAGGGTGAATGGTTTAATTTTAAATACATCTAAAACCAAGGAGATGATTATTGATTTTAGGAAACAGAATAGTGCCCCAAAGTCTCCTGTTCTTTTGGATGGAATAGGTATTGAGCAGGTGGAGTCTTTTAAATTTTTAGGCATTTTTATTTCAAATTCTCTGTCTTGGTCATTTAACTCAAATTTTTTGATAAAGAGGGCGCAGCAACATCTTTTCTTTTTGAGGAAATTAAAATCTGCTAGTGTGAGTAAAGGGACCTTGGTAAATTTTTATGGTAGTGTTGTGGAGAGTGTACTGACCTACGGGATTGTCGTATTGTTCGGAAATTGTACTGTTGCAGAACGAAAGGCCCTGTATCGGGTGGTTAGGACAGCAGGTAGAGCAATTGGTGTCAGGTTGCCCGGTATTTATGAGATATATGAAAAGAGGATCCTTAAGAAATCTATGGCCATTTTGGGGGACCCTAGTCATCCAAACTACCCAATCTTTTCAAGATTGCCATCAAATAGACGCTTTAGGGCTGTCTACTCACGTACAAAGAGGCTGCATAATAGCTTCTTTCCGAGCGCAGTACGCATGCTAAATTGTTAAAATGTTTCTATCTTAGGCCTTGAAATGTAACTTGCTGCACGTTTATGTTATGTGATATGGTTTTGCTTGATTTTTTTCGTTGACATCCCTTGGTGTTTGTTAATGACAATAAAGATATATATATATATATATATATATATATATATATATAGATATATATATAGATATAGATATATAACTGTGAGGAAAATTGCCTGGAACAGAGGTGATTTGTAACCAGTTTTTACCTATGTCACTATCCTTTGGAATGAAATGACATCCCATCAGTATGAACACATCATCTGGGTTTTCTCTATTTTTCCAAACCCCTTCTTCTGCAGAGTACACTACTGCTTTTAAAACAAATGGATGTCCCTCCCCTAGCTTATGTATGATTGCTATGCAGACACAATCCTGACAGGACATTTAACTTGCATTTATTGCTCGCACCAGTCTGTGGTTACAGCTCACGGAAGAGAGAGAAAAAAAAGGTTTTAAATGACTTCCGTTCCTGATTTTTTTTTCTTAACTCTGTACGCTATAATTTTTAAAGTGACAGGACGTGGTTTTATGGTACTAACAAGGTATGCAAGTCAGATGCAATGATATTCTACTGTGAGTACAACTTAGACTCTTATATTGTGTGCAATATACTGCTCTGAATCTTTCAATTCAGAAAGTATATCTGACCACTTCCTTCCAATGTCTCTTACTGTAGGAATGAAATGGCAACAAATTGGTGCAAAAATGTCAAATCCTTCTTCCCAAGGTTCAGAAAATAGGGGAGATTCTCCTGGACTACAAATATAATGTAAATAAAATTTTTGATTGTGGTGTGCCTTTACTAAGAGTACTACACACTTACAAAGGGGACATGTCTGTCTCATAACTCTGACTTATTTTTTAAAGTCTTTCTACAATATCCTACACATATAGACTGCAGTAACACAAACTTAACCTACGTTCTAATTCTCAATAAAAGACAAAACAAGACAGTGGTTGCAGCAACATCCAGTTTAACAACCCATCAGTTGGTTATATGCAGACACACTCTAAATACTCAGAATCCATTTACTCCCACATTCATTCATTGTTGCGCCTTTATAACACATATAAGCACATAAGCAAGATAATAGAAGGAAAATGAAAAAATCAACCTGCTTACTGAGTGAACTTTGTGCGCACGATCCCGATGCCTGTCTCCCAGCGGAACAGATTGAACAGTTAACGGAATGAGAGTCTACAGAGAAATATCTCTATGTACCATGCATGGGTTTTGAGTCTCAGTCCAGGAACCGTCCGCCCAGTCGTCCGCTGTTCAACAGGTGATGTGGGATCTCGGTGGAACCTCCATATTGATAAAGGTAACCCCAGGAAAGGGCACCCTTTGCTTAACCAAGTTCAAGCACGCATTCAGTCAGTCAGCATCAGGTTCATACACGGCTGCAGCCAGTGACCAGTCAACAAAATAACCTTTGTAATAACTAGCCACACGTGTATAAAGTGGAAAGTAATAGAGCAGAGAGAGAGAGAGCTTTATTTCCTACCAGTAGTACATTATAAAGTGATACAAATTAACATATCGTGTTGTCGATTCCTGACACGAAGCTTAATCCTATTGGCTAATAAAACTTCTATCTTATACGTAATATGTTTGCCAACGTCTATATTTCTTATATGTGCTCTTAAGTGGAATAACTGGGGTTTTTTGCTAACCTCGAAACCTACATATGTCTGGTTATATTTTTACACCTGCTATACCGCAAACTGACAAATACCCTTTGAAGCTCACATGCCTAGCTGCTGACATTATATTTCTGCTAGGAAATTACCGTAAAATATATCTTAGATAAAGGTCATAACTTCACAATATGGGTTCAAACAAAGTGCAGTGTCTGTACTTTTTCCTGTGTCAGCTCTAAGCTGAAAACAATTTAAAACAGCTTGTCAGATGTCAATTATAAATGGAGTCTTATGAACAAATATGGCTTCCATCTTTATCAGGTGTGAGGTCCGCATGGTACCTGCTGTGTGGTGTGAGGGTCTGGAAACTGGGGAGTGCAGCGCAGGTGAGTCTCTCCCTGGGGTAAGAGTGGATTGGCGAGGGGATACAGGGCTTTTTGATGGCGTGGGGGAGCTGGGAATGCAGCACGCAGTCATTGGGGAGAGACAGTCTATGTAGTCTGTGGGAAGAAGGATAGAGGGAGATTGGGGAAAAAGGAGAGATATACATATTTATATACGCGTATAGATAAATAAATAAATAAATATATTTTTCTTATAATTTCTTATAAAGCGCCTCAAATTCCATTGCACTTTAATATATATATTATCTGAGGGAGCCCGAGGGATATCACTGTAACTGGCCCCACAATTTCTGTTGCCGGCCCTGATTGGGGGCATTACAATATATTTCTATTATATTGGGGGCATTACAATATTTTTCTATTATACTGGTGTAATTACTATATATTTCTATTATTCTGGAGGCAGTACTATATATTTCTAGCCTTGCCTCCAGAGTGCAAAGAAATGGGACTATGCTCTGTGGCCACACCCCTAGTGTAATGTAGCCACTCCCCATGGTATCATGTGGTCATGCCCCCTTATGACATGTGATCATGCCCATTTTTCAGCACACTCACTACCACTAAGAAAATATTTCTACTTGCACCACTGCCTACAGCAGTATAGTGGGGAGTATAAGAGTAATGGCAATCTTATTATCATCATCTTTGTTTATTTGCAAGGTGACACAAAAGTCTGCATTATGCTGGGTTTCCTGGGATGTAATAGTGGACATAACACGGTCCTAATGCATTCTGCTGCCCTGGAAAGCTCTGTAGATCCATGGAGAACAGGATGTTGTCTGATCACATTGCTTAAATTATTCAAACAAATAAAAAAAAACAGAAATGATATTATCGTGTCATTTAGGTAATCTATAGGCTTTAAGCAACTTTTTATATGGGTTTCTAATCCTAACAATGCAATGATAACTTCAGTGCAATGAGTGTCGGTATAAATAAGATTTTACTCACCGGTAAATCTATTTCTCGTAGTCTGTAGTGGATGCTGGGAACTCCGTAAGGACCATGGGGAATAGCGGCTCCGCAGGAGACTGGGCACAACTAAAGAAAGCTTTAGGTCACCTGGTGTGCACTGGCTCCTCCCACTATGACCCTCCTCCAAGCCTCAGTTAGGACACTGTGCCCGGACGAGCTGACATAATAAGGAAGGATTTTGAATCCCGGGTAAGACTCATACCAGCCACACCAATCACACCGTATAACTCGTGATACTATACCCAGTTAACAGTATGAATATAACTGAGCCTCTCAACAGATGGCTCAACAATAACCCTTTAGTTAGGCAATAACTATATACAAGTATTGCAGACAATCCGCACTTGGGATGGGCGCCTAGCATCCACTACGGACTACGAGAAATAGATTTACCGGTGAGTAAAATCTTATTTTCTCTGACGTCCTAGTGGATGCTGGGAACTCCGTAAGGACCATGGGGATTATACCAAAGCTCCCAAACGGGCGGGAGAGTGCGGATGACTCTGCAGCACCGAATGAGAGAACTCCAGGTCCTCCTCAGCCAGGGTATCAATTTTGTAGAATTTTGCAAACGTGTTTGCCCCTGACCAAGTTGCAGCTCGGCAAAGTTGGAAAGCCGAGACCCCTCGGACAGCTGCCCAAGATGAGCCCACCTTCCTTGTGGAATGGGCTTTTACAGATTTTGGCTGTGGTAGTCCAGCCGCAGAATGCGCCAGCTGAATTGTGCTACAAATCCAGCGAGCAATAGTCTGCTTAGAAGCAGGAGCACCCAGTTTGCTGGGTGCATACAGGATAAACAGCGAGTCAGTTCTCCTGACTCTAGCCGTCCTGGAAACATAATTTTTCAAGGCCCTGACTACGTCCAGTAACTTGGAATCCTCCAAGTCCCTAGTAGCCGCAGGCACTACAATAGGTTGGTTCAAGTGAAAAGCTGATATCACCTTAGGGAGAAACTGGGGACGAGTCCTCAATTCTGCCCTATCCATATGGAAAATCAGATAAGGACTTTTATATGACAAAGCCGCCAATTCTGATACACGCCTGGCCGAAGCCAAGGCCAATAACATGACCACTTTCCGCGTGAGATATTTTAGATCCACGGTTTTTAGTGGCTCACACCAATGTGATTTTAAGAAACTCAACACCACGTTGAGAACCCAAGGTGCCACTGGAGGCACAACCGGGGGCTGAATATGCAGCACTCCTTTTACAATGTCTGAACTTCAGGTACTGAAGCTAGTTCTTTCTGGAAGAAAATCGACAGAGCCGAGATCTGTACCTTAATGGAGCCTAATTTTAGGCCCATAGACACTCCTGCTTGTAGGAAATGCAGAAATCAACCTAGTTGAAATTCCTCTGTTGGGGCCTTTTTTGGCCTCACACCAAGCAACATATTTTCGCCACATGCGGTGATAATGTTTTGCAGTTACATCTTTCCTGGCTTGAATCAGCGTAGGAATGACTTCCTCCGGAATGCCCTTTTCCTTTAGGATCCGGCGTTCAACCGCCATGCCGTCAAAACGTAGCCGCGGTAAGTCTTGGAACAGACAGGGCCCCTGCTGCCGCAGGTCCTGTCTGAGCGGCAGAGGCCATGGGTCCTCTGATATAATTTCTTGAAGTTCTGGGTACCAAGCTCTTCTTGGCCAATCCGGAACCACGAGTATCGTTCTTACTCCTCGCCTTCCTATTATCCTCAGTACCTTTTGTATGAGAGGCAGAGGGGGGAACACATAAACCGACTGGTACACCCACGGTGTTACCAGAGCGTCCACAGCTATCGCCTGAGGGTCCTTTGATCTGGCGCAATATCTTTTATAGCTTTTTGTTGAGGCGGGACGCCATCATGTCCACCTGTGGCCTTTCCCAATGGTGTACAATCCTTTGGAAGACTTCTGGATGAAATCCCCACTCTCCCGGGTGGAGGTCGTGTCTGCTGAGAAGATCTGCTTCCCAGTCGTCCACTCCGGGAATGAACACTGCTGACAGTGTTAACACATGATTTTCCGCCCATCGGAGAATCCTTGTGGCTTCTGCCATCGCCATCCTGCTTCTTGTGCCGCCCCGTTGGTTTACATGGGCGACTGCCGTGATGTTGTCTGATTGGATCAGTACCGGCTGGTTTTGAAGCAGAGGCCTTGCCTGACTCAGGGCATTGTTAATGGCCCTCAGTTCCAGAATATTTATGTGTAGGGAAGTCACCTGACTTGACCAAAGTCCCTGGAAGTTTTTTATTCCTTGTGTGACTGCCCCCCAGCCTCAAAGGCTGGCATCCATGGTCACTAGGACCTAGTCATGTATGCCGAACCTGCGGCCCTCTTGAAGATGGGCACTCTGCAGCCACCACAGTAGAGATACCCTGGTCCTTGAAGACAGGGTTATCAGCCGATGCATCTGAAGCTGTGATCCGGACCACTTGTCCAACAGGTCCCACTGAAAAGTTCTTGCATGGAACCTGCCGAATGGGATTGCTTCGTAGGAAGCTACCATTTTTTCCCAGGACTCGCGTGCAATGATGCACCGATACCTGTTTTGGCTTCAGGAGGTCTCTGACTAGAGATGACAGCTCCTTGGCTTTCTCCTCCGGGAGAAACACTTATTTCTGTTCTGTGTCCAGAACCATCCCCAGGAACAGTAGACGTGTCGTAGGAACCAGCTGTGACTTTGGACTGTTTAGAGTCCAACCGTGCTGTTGTAGCACTTTCCAAAATAGTGCTACCCCGACTAGCAACTGCTCCTTGGACCTTGCCCTTATAAGGAGATTGTCCAAGTACGGGATAATTAAAACTCCCTTTTTTCTAAGGAGTATCATCATTTCGGCCATTACCTTGGTAAACACCCTCGGTGCCATGTACAGTCCAAACGGCAGTGTCTGGACTTGGTAATGGTAATCCTGTACCACAAATCTGAGGTACTCCTGGCGAGGATGGTAAATGGGGACATGCAGGTAAGCATCCTTGATGTCCCGGGATCCCATGTAATCTCCCTCGTCCAGGCTTGCAATAACCGCCCTGAGCGATTCCATCTTGAACTTGAATTTTTTTATGTATGTGTTCAAGGATTTTAAATATAAAATGGGTCACACCGAACCATGCGGTTTCGGTACCCCAAACCGTGTGGAATAGTAACCCTGTCCTTGTTGAAGTAGGGGCACCTTGAGTATTACCTGCTGGGAATACAGCTTATTAATTGCCTCTAGCGCAGCTTCCCTGCCTGAGGGAGTTGTCGGCAAGGCATATTTGAGGAAACGGCGGGGGGGAGACATCTCGAATTCCAGCTTGTACCCCTGAAATACTACTTGAATGAAACAGGGATCCACCTGTGAGCGAGCCCACTGATCGCTGAAATTTTTGAGACGGCCCCCCACCGTACCTGGCTACACCTGTGGAGCCCCCGCGTCATGCTGTGGACTCAGAGGAAGTGAGAGAAGAATTTTGATTCTGGGAACAGGCTGACTGGTGCAGCTTTTTCCCTCTTCCCATGTCTCTGTACAGAAAGGAAGCGCCTTTGACCCGCTTGCTTTTCTGAAGCCGAAAGAACTGTACCTGATAATACAGTGCTTTCTTAGTCTGTGAGGAAACCTGAGGTAATGGATACGAGGTCCCAGAGACCATCCCGAAATAATTCCTCACCCTTATAAGGCAGAGTCTCTATGCGCCTTTTAAATTCAGCATCACCTGTCCAGTGACAGGTCTCTAATACCCTCCTGACAGAATGGACATTACATTCATTTTGGATGCCAGCCGGCAAAATATCCCTCTGTGCATCCCCCATATATAAGACGACGTCTTTAATATGTTTTTATGTTTGCCAACTAGTATCCCTGTTTGACAGGGTCACCGACCACGCTGCAGCAGCACGATCTGCAGGTCTCAGTCTAGTACCTGAGTGTGTAAATACAGACTTCAGGATAGCCTCCTGCTTTTTATCAGCAGGTACCTTCAAAGTGGCCGTATCCTAAGACGGCAGTGCCACCTTTTTTGACAACCGTGTGAGCGCCTTATCCACCCTAGGGGATATCTCCCAGCGTAACTTATCCTCTGGCGGGAAAGGGTACGCCATTAGTAACTTTTTAGAAATTACCAGTTTCTTATCGGGGGGAACCCACGCTTTTCACACACTTCATTCATTCATCTGATGGGGGAACAAAACACTGCCTGCTTTTTCTCCCCAAACACAAAACCCTTTTTTAGTGGTACTTGGGTTAATGTCAGAAATGTGTAACACATTTTTTATTGCCGGGATCAAGTCACGGATGTTCCTAGTGGATTGTGTATATGTCTCAACCTTGTTGACACTGGAGTCAGACTCCGTGTCGACATCTGTGTCTGCCATCTGAGTGAGCGGGCGTTTTTGAGCCCCTGATGGCCTTTGAGACGCCTGGGCAGGCGCGGACTGAGAAGCCGGCTGTCCCACAGCTGTTACGTCATCCACCCTTTTATGTAAGGAGTTGATACTGTCGGTTAATACCTTTCACCTAACCATCCACTCTGGTGTCGGCCCCACAGGGGGCGACATCACATTTATCGGCATCTGCTCCGTCACCATATAAGCCTCCTCATTAAACATGTCGACACAGCTGTACCGACACCCCGCACACACACAGGGAATGCTCTGACTGAGGACAGGACCCCACAAAGCCCTTTGGGGAGACAGAGAGAGAGTATGCCAGCACACACCAGAGCGCTATATAATGTGGGGATTAACACTATAACTGAGTGAAATTTCCCCAATAGCTGCTTGTATATATAATATTGCGCCTAAATTTAGTGCCCACCCTCTCTTTTTAACGGAGCTTTCTTCCAGCTGCACTGTGAAGAGAAAATGGCGCCAGTGTGTCTGAGGGAGATAGCTCCGCCCCTTTTTCGCTGACTTTTCTCCCGCTTTTTTCTGGATTCTGGCAGGGGTATTTACCACATATATAGCCTCTGGGGCTATATATTGTGGTATTTTTGCCAGCCAAGGTGTTTTTATTGCTGCTCAGGGCGCCCCCCCAAGCGCCCTGCACCCTCAGTGACCGGAGTGTGAAGTGTGTATGAGGAGCAATGGCGCACAGCTGCAGTGCTGTGCGGTACCTTGGTGAAGACTGATGTCTTCTGCCGCCGATTTTCCGGACCTCTTCTTGCTTCTGGCTCTGTAAGGGGGACGGCGGCGCGGCTCCGGGACCGAACACCAAGGCTGGGCCTGCGGTCGATCCCTCTGGAGCTAATGGTGTCCAGTAGCCTAAGAAGCCCAAGCTGGCTGCAAGCAGGCAGGTTCGCTTCTTCTCCCCTTAGTCCCTCGCTGCAGTGAGCCTGTTGCCAGCAGGTCTCACTGAAAATAAAAAACCTAATTCTATACTTTCTTTCTAGAAGCTCAGGAGAGCCCCTAGTGTGCATCCAACCTCGGCCGGGCACAAAATCTAACTGAGGCTTGGAGGAGGGTCATAGTGGGAGGAGCCAGTGCACACCAGGTGACCTAAAGCTTTCTTTAGTTGTGCCCAGTCTCCTGCGGAGCCGCTATTCCCCATGGTCCTTACGGAGTTCCCAGCATCCACTAGGACGTCAGAGAAATATGATTTAGCTGCCAGCAGTTTGGCCGCATCTGTAAATAAATGCACTCTCCTCCCCTCACATAGAGTGGTGAGTGGGGGGGTGGGTGGCGGGAGCAGGGTGGGGTGGGGAGCTTATGTGTATCTCTGTGGGGCAATGTGTATCTGGCACAGTGGGGTAATATGTACCTGGCACTGTGGGGTAATATGTATCTGGCACTGTGGGGTAATATGTATCTGGCACTGTGGGGCAATCTGTATCTGGCACTGTGGGGCAATGTGTATCTGGCACTGTGGAGCAATGTGTATCTGGCACTGTGGGGTAATATGTATCTCGCACTGTGGGGCAATGTGTATCTGGCACTGTGGGGTAATATGTATCTGGCACTATGGGGTAATATGTATGTGGCACTGTGGGGCAATGTGTATCTGGCACTGTGGGGCAATGTGTATCTGACACTGTGGGGTAATATGTATCTGGCACTGTGGGGCAATGTGTATCTGGCACTGTGGGGCAATGTGTATCTGGCACTGTGGGGTAATATGTATTTGTCACTGTGGGGCAATGTGTATCTGGCACTGTGGGGCAATGTGTATCTGGCACTGGGGTAATATGTATCTGGGACTATCTCCTATATATTTGCCTTAATCTGTGACTCTGTGCTCGTAAAGCTGGGCGGAGTCACAGAGCTGGGCGGAGTCAACTGCATCTGCTGCAGGGAGCTACCCCATACCCAGCGCCAGCAGCAGTCAGGTGCAAGACCCTACCTTACAGTATAGGAGGTGAGGATGGCCACTAGCTGCCGGCTGCTGTGCCTGTTCCCCCCCCCCCAATCACCTGTGACAGCGGGCTGTGTGCTGTGCAGTGCGGGTCTCGAAAAAGGGGCGGAGCTATGGCGTCACGAGGGGCGGAGCTACACGGAATAGAGGGGTGGAGCTACATGGGACAAGACAGCTGAACAGTGGTGGAATCAGCATTGCAGTGACGGCCAGCCAGACTTGGTAAGTGGAGGGTGAGAGAGAAATGTGTGTGTGTGTGTGTGTGTGTATATAGTGTGTGTGTGTGTGTGTGTGTGTGTGTGTGTGTGTGTATATAGTGTGTGTGTATATAGTGTGTGTGGGTGTGTGTGTGTGTGTGTGTGTGTGTGTGTATATATGGTGGGGTGTGTGTGTTTGTATATATGTGTGAATTGTGTGTGTGTGAGGTATGTCTGTGTGTGCGCACTTTATGGACGCCACTGCTGGGGGGGCCATTACATGCAAGGACGCTACTAATTGTTAGGGTCTCCTGCCCTGTGCTGCCACGTCGTCATGGCAACCGGGAGACAAGTACTAGCGGAGTAACCTGAGCGCAGCTGATACTCCGGTTCGGGTCTTTTGCTGTGCAGTGGTTATAGGCTCTGTGCACGGCAGGGGATCCGGTGCTGGTTTTTGTACTCACAGTCTGTGAGGTCTGAGTGGGGCGTGGACAGCACCTGCTTTATAAGGCCTCTTTCCAGGTTAAGCAGATGCTGCTGAATCTTTGTTGGTTAGTCAGTTCCTGAAAGTTAGCCAGTACTGTGTAGCTTTGTATTTGTTTGTTGCTTACTGCAAATAGGCCTGGGGATTTGGTATTACACTCTGCCAATCCAGACCTAGCAGTAAGACTGGAGTCAGTCGTTTAGCTTGCTGGGGTTCTGTTACTACTCTGTGAACTTAGCAAGTTTGCGGCTGTATTCTAAGACTTGCCTGTCTAATCCTGTCTCACTGTGCTAGGTGTCAGGGGTCAGTTTAGTGGCAGTAAACTGAACCTGTGCACTGCAAGTGAGAATTAGGATTGTGGAGACTCTCCTTGTGTCTATCATTCCATCTCTGACCAAGGAGTTTACTGCCACACCCGTTGGTAACCCTTTAGGGTTTTGCTGTTGCCCTTAGCAACAGCATTTCGGGTTCTCTATGTATTAAAACACAACATCTTGCTTTTCCCATCTGAGCATTTCTAATACAAGGGAGATACCCAGTTCCTTAGCCTCTGGGCTTCTCTGTTCACTTTGTGTGTATTTTGTTACCCTATCACCTTCTGTGTACGTTATGTCATATTCCCCAGTCTGTCTGTGAGTCCATTTGTTGTGCATAACAGTTCTGACACCAGTACTTTCCTGCAGGCACTGGTGTACATAACAGTTCTGACACCAGTACTTTCCTGCAGGCACTGGTATACATAACACTAATATAGGGGGGGCATTACATATAAGGACGCTACTACTATAGGGGGGGCATTACGTATAAGGACGCTACTACTATAGGGGGGCATTACGTATAAGGACGCTACTACTATGGGGGGGCATTACGTATAAGGACGCTACTACTATAGGGGGGCATTACGTATAAGGACGCTACTACTATGGGGGGCATTACGTATAAGGAGGCTACTAATACTGGGGGGCATTACATATAAGGACGCTACTACTGGGGTGGGCATTATGTATAAGGACTCTATTACTTCTGAGGGGCATTATGTATAAGGACGGTGCTACTAATACTGGGAGGGCATTACATGTAAGGATGCTACTACTACTGGGGGGGCATTATGTATAAGGACGGTACTACTACTGGGGGCACATTATGTATAAGGATGCTACTACTACAGGGGTGGCATTACGTATAAGGACGCTACTATTACTGTTGGGGGGCATTACATATAACTGCTACTACTACTGGGGGGCATTACGTATAAGGACGCTACTACTACGGGTGGGGCATTACGTATAAGGATGCTACTATTACTGTTGTGGGGCATTACATATAACTGCTACTACTACTGGGGGGGCATTATGTATAAGGACACTACTACTATTGGGGGGGCATTATGTATTAGGACGCTGCTACTACTGGGGGGGCATTATGTATTTGGATGCTACTACTACTGGGGGCCATTATGTATAAGGATGGTACTACTACTGGGGGGGCATTATGTATAAGGACGCTACTATTACTGTTGGGGAGCATTACATATAACTGCTATTACTACTGGGGGGGCATTATGTATAAGGACACTACTACTATTGGGGGAGCATTACGTATATGGACGCTACTACTACGGGTGGGGCATTACGTATAAGGACGCTACTACTACGGGTGGGGCATTACGTATAAGATGAATAAGATTGTGCTACATTGTGGAGTAATTTTAAATGGGGGTACTATTGTGTGGCCATGCCCCTTAGTTGTGAGACCACACCACTTTCCCCGATGCACAACAAAGGAATATGGGAGGGCGCAAAATTCATAGTTTGCAGGGGGGCGCCGAACACCCTAGCACCGGCCCTGGCCACCAGTAGCAAAAGTACACCACGGCCACTGACACTATCTGCAGGGAGGGGAACAGCGCTGATATGGAGGGTACTTGCAGGCAGCGAGTTGCCGCCCGCAGCTCCTCTCCCACCTACACACCATACCTGCCGTCTGACACCCACACCCCAGGGAGAGGGCGCTAGCTCAGGCACCGCTAGATCAGCATCTGCAGCATACAGACAAGGGCTGCCATGCTCAGCGGCAAGCGGTGCGGAGCATGTGCAGCGGGACAGCGCCAGGACGGGACACGCACTAATCAACATTGCTGCTGGGCCGGAGCTCCCTCCGTCTGCAGCCTAAGGACGCGCGCCGCACCTCTCCAGAGAAACACCATGCCTGCCCGCCCACAGGGCTCCGGACGCTTACCTATGCTCCGCGATCACAGCAGCTGACGCTGCCATGCAGGATGGAGGAATGACGCCCGTCAGACGGGGCGGACAGTGTGCGGCGGAACGGGGCCAGGAAGGAATGCTGACCACGACCCATTGTTGCTGGGTCTGAACTCCCTCCCTCTGCAGTCACCATCTCACAGCAGCAGCCTGGAGGTTAGTGGCCACCACGACCCGCACATCCTTACCTCACACATACCTCACACATACCTCACACATACCTCACATATACCTCACATATACCTCACATACCTCACACATGAGAGCAAAGGTACACACACTGTGACATCACACCTGTAGCCCACCCCTATATCTGCTAAGTACTCCCCGTCACTATGCCTTGTCACCCTCATCCTGCTCTCTAACTGCCTGTCTGTGTACTGGCCTTCACCCCTCTCACACCATCACCAACCCTCACTAACTACCACAGAGACTATGTGCACTGATATCTGCCCCTCCACCACCTGCAGCGCCCCTGGACCCCTCCCCATCCCCCGCAAACCCCCGCACCTGCCCCTCCACCACCCGTGGCACCCCCACCCACTGCGCCTTCGGACCCCCTACCCCACCCGCAGTGTCTTCCAAACCCCTCCCCCATCTGCAGCAGCCCCTCCCCCATCCGCCACACCCCGCATCTGGCTCTCCCCCGCCCGCTGCACCTTTGGATCCCCTACCCCACCCACACAGCAGGCCCTTCCCAATCCGCATCGCCTACACCATTCGCAACAGCACCGCACCCGCCACTCCCCCACCCACGTTACCCCCGCATCCACCCCTCCTCCACCCACCGCGCCCCCTGGACACCTCCCCCATCCACTGCACACCCGCACCCACCCCTTCCCCATCTGCAGCGCCTTCGGAACCCCTCCTCCATCCGCAACAGCCCTGCAGCTGCCATCCCCCACCTGCGACAACCCTGCTCCTACCCCACCCACAGCGCCTTCATACCCCCTCCCCCATCCGCGGTCCCCACTCCCCAAACCCCTTCCTGTTGCAAGGGACTACGCCCCCTTCACCATAGGACGCCCTATCATTGTGCAATATTCAAACACTAACAAAACTAGGAATGCAGGTAATACTCCATATATTGAACCCCAGAAAGGCGTGCAGGGGTTAAGGGGGCGTAGCCCCTTCCGACGGTGTGAAGAGCGCCCGTAGGGCGCGATGAAGCACCTAGTAGTGTAATATGTATGTGGCACTGTGGGGCAATGTGTATCTGGCACTGTGGGGTAATATGTATCTGGCACTGTGTGTACTGTGTAAAAAGGGGGCTCTGCCTGCGTACTTTGTAAAAAGTTGGACTCTACTGCCGTGATGTGCAAAAAATGAATGAAGGTGTGCTGAGAGCCGACACAAGGGGGAGGTGATAGTGTGCTGAGAGAGGACACAAGGGGGAGGTGATAGTGTGCTGTGAGATGACACAAGGGGGAGGTGGTAGTGTGCTGAGAGACAACGCAGGGGGGAGGTGATAGTGTGCTGAGAGACGACACAAGGGGGAGGTGATAGTGTGCTGGTAGACGACACAAGGGGGAGGTGATAGTGTGCTGAGAGATGACACAAGGGGAGGTGATAGTGTGCTGAGAGACAACACAAGGGGGAGGTGATAGTGTGCTGAGAGATGACACAAGGGGAGGTGATAGTGTGCTGAGAGACGACACAAGGGGGAGGTGATAGTGTGCTGAGAGAGGACACAAGGGGGAGGTGATAGTGTGCTGTGAGATGACACAAGGGGGAGGTGGTAGTGTGCTGAGAGATGACACAAGGGGGAGGTGGTAGTGTGCTGAGAGACAACGCAGGGGGGAGGTGATAGTGTGCTGAGAGACGACACAAGGGGGAGGTGATAGTGTGCTGGTAGACGACACAAGGGGGAGGTGATAGTGTGCTGAGAGATGACACAAGGGGAGGTGATAGTGTGCTGAGAGACAACACAAGGGGGAGGTGATAGTGTGCTGGGAGACGACACAAGGGTGTGGTGATAGTGTGCTGAGAGACGACACAAGGGTGAGGTGATAGTGTGCTGGGAGACGACACAAGGGTGAGGTGATAGTGTGCTGAGAGACGACACAAGGGTGAGGTGATAGTGTGCTGAGAGACGACACAAGGGGGAGGTGATAGTGTGCTGAGAGACGACACAAGGGGGAGGTGATAGTGTGCTGGGAGACAACACAAGGGTGAGGTGATAGTGTGCTGAGAGATGACACAAGGGGAGGTGATAGTGTGCTGAGAGACGACACAAGGGGGAGGTGATAGTGTGCTGAGAGATGACACAAGGGGAGGTGATAGTGTGCTGAGAGACGACACAAGGGTGAGGTGATAGTGTGCTGAGAGAGGACACAAGGGGGAGGTGATAATGTGCTGTGAGATGACACAAGGGGGAGGTGATAGTGTGCTGTGAGATGACACAAGGGGGAGGTGGTAGTGTGCTGAGAGACAACGCAGGGGGGAGGTGATAGTGTGCTGAGAGACGACACAAGGGGGAGGTGATGGTGTGCTGGTAGAAGACACAAGGGGGAGGTGATAGTGTGCTGAGAGATGACACAAGGGGAGGTGATAGTGTGCTGAGAGACGGCACAAGGGGGAGGTGATAGTGTGCTGTGAGACGACACAAGGGTGAGGTGATAGTGTGCTGAGAGACGACACAAGGGTGAGGTGATAGTGTGCTGAGAGATGACGCAGGAGGTAGATGATAGTCATGTTGGCACGTCCTATTTTCAGTGACCACGCCCCTTCTGGTATGTAACCACGCCCCTTCTGGTGTGTGGCCATGCCCATTTTTTGGCGCACGCCTATGGCGCGCACACATACTTGATTTTGGGGGTATTTCTTTTTTTGGGGGTGGGGGTGGGGGTGGGGTGGGGGGGGGGGCACTCTTCATTTTTCCCTGGGCTCTGAAAACCCTAGTTATGCCTCTGGCTCTGGGCTTCCCTCTCTCTGCTACCTCCCCAGGTGGAGCACTTTGCTGCACTGTGCAGTCCTGTAGTGGGGGTGGGTTAGACGATGGAAGGGGGCTGGCTAGATAATGTGTAGTGGGCCAGATGACAAGTGGGGGTGGGCCAGGTGATGAGTGGGGGTGGTGCTTACAAAAGGGGGCGGGCCTCAGGCCCACCAAAGGCTTAATCCGACCCTGCATCTATCCGCTTGTGAAAGTAGCTGTCATTGTTATCAATGAGTGCGTGAACTATTCCTGTCCTTGGTGCAAGGGATCCATCTGCAATCATACAGATCCCTGCATACGCACAACTCTGACTAGCCTACAATTGCATTTATATGTCCATAGGCGTTTCTATGTGTCCATAGGCGTTTCACACTGCACCCATATAGTATACTTACCCATCTGGAGTCCCGCAGTGGAGGTCCCTGCAGTGTGGGCACGAGTCACTTGGAAAATGGCCACTGCAGCCATTTCCTAGTGATTTGTGCATACGCAGCGCACTGGAGATGTCCCTTGGAACAAGGCACAAGGCGCCATATTCCCGGAGACCTCTGCATGCGCAGTAGACTCTGGCATTGTGCCAGAATCTACTAGCTGCCAGAGAGGAGGGGGCCCACAATGGAGGCTGCACGCGGTTCCCCTCTTCTCATAAAATGCCCCTACCCACAGCACACCTATGTGGCATGCGAATACCCGGTTGCGTCCACTTCTAGCCATGCAGTGCCATGTGGTGAGGTGTAGCTGAGATACGTACCACACATGTAGTTACTCAGAGTTGCTTATGCATACTCCAGCCTGTCATTGTGCACATGTACAAGCTTGCAATCCCGGGGCATGGTCACAATCCAGCAATCCAGACAGCTTCTAGGATTGCATGGGCTGCAGCCCCAAGATGCTGGTAAGGGCTGCCATATTAGGAGAGGACTGAATTCCCATGGGAAGCCTGGCAGTCCCAGGGGAAGAAAACACCTCCCCCTAGGACTGCCTGCCCAGCTGCAATTAGCAGGAAGCGCTACCAATGGGAAGTCATTGCCACTGCTAGGCCCAGCAGGTGGCGGATTTTACTGGGAGTGCCCCTTCTGTAGATCAAGGGCCTAATTCAGTAAGGATTGCAGTTTCTGCTAAAAAGCAGTTTCTGTGATCAAATAGTCGCCACCCAGAAATAGAGAAAAAACGCCCATCGTAAAAATTGCGAATGCAAAGCAATATAAGGGGTGATCGCAAAATCATATGCAATTACCGGAACATCGAAAAAATTTCCTATCTGCGCCAGGCAAGGTTGTCCACAATTTTTGCTAAACAAGAGGCTGGAAGTGGTCATCGCTGACATCAGAGGCCCTCCTTAAAAACGCTTGGGCACGCCTACGTTTTTTCAGACACACCCAGAAAGTGTCGGGTTTCCGTCCAGAAACGCCAGCTTCCTGTCACTCACACATTGGCTGCATTGCGATTACAATGTGTACGCATTTTCTGTCACAGTTTTTGCTGGCGCATGCGCAGTCGTTCGATAATCGGCCAGATTGCGAATTGCAAATTTTGCGATCCAACCTGAATTAGGCCCAAAATCCGCAACTGGCAGCAGTACAAGCATATTCGCTAAATATCACAGGCGTACATTAAGTACTTTCTATATTTCCAGGCACATTGAATAAATTAATTACAAAGCAGCGAGGAAATTGAATTATCAATGATCAGACAATGCAAAAGTCTCCCAAGCTGAAAGGACTGTCAATACCGGCAAACATCAAACAGAATGGAGGATGTTAAATAATTTGTGCAATGTGTCAAAGCAACAGTTGAACATCCCAATAAATTACTGTAAAACCATGATGCATTGGGCGCCTGGCTAATGCATTGAAATATTAATACATTTTAGGCTGGTAATCATCTTAAAAAAAATGGTTGCCAATCTAAAATGTCTCTATCATCTTCCCACAGGGGAAGATGATAGAGGTAAACAAGAAAAAAACATATTTTTCTTAAGCAGGCATGACTAGTTTACAGCACATCTGGGGGCAAATTTACTAAGATGGGAATTCTATTTAAGATGGGATGTTGCCCATAGCAACCAATCATATTCCAGGTATTATCTTCTAGAGGGTGCTAGATAAATGAGAAGTAGAATCTGAATGGTTGCTATGGGCAACATCCTCTTCTTAAATAGAACTTCCATCTTAGTGAATTTACCCCCTTGTTTGTATTTCTTGTCTGAACTCACTACCTTTTGTCTAGGTTTCTTTTTCTATCAATCTCTTGCTTGCAGCCATTGTATCATCTTTATACAATATGCAAGTTTCTTATTTAGGTAGAGCATTTATAGTGAACCCTGAATCTCGCAGTGTGTATATATACCCAGGATAGCTTTTTAATCTGCCCTCAAGCTACCTAGTAAGTACAAAATCACTCCAAAGTGTCAGCCTTGGAGCTTATAACATGAAGCAGAGAATTTGTTTCAGTTACATTATTTCCTGAAGACAAAAATAATCTTTAGTCTTTACATACAGGTAAGTATTTTATTGAATTCTTGTCATTCCTGTTACTCATAAGTGCAATACTGAATTATAATGAGATAATCCAATGACTATGTTATCTGTTTTCAAATTTGATCTCTTAGCTGTCATTCAAGTGGTGAGGCATGATATCATGGCTTGTCGCAAATTCCCTCTCACTGCACATCACGCCAGAGGTTAATTTACTGAATAATAAAAGTTTTAGTGATGGGAGGTGCATTTAATCTATGATTTAACACAAGGTGATCATAATTAAACTTATCCTTATCTGTTTCTTGATCTAGCAACCAAAATGTCACCAAATTTGGCAGGTAGACCAAATAGGTCACGGGAAGCAGGATTCCGTGAACAAAAATAAATTAGCGCAAAAGGTCACCGATAGAGGCACCATTGGCTCTGTACAATGTGAAACCTAGTATTCAGAATTACTTGTGTACTCTAAATTCATATTAAGGGGGTTATCCAATTCACCGCTTAAAAATTTGGATGCAAAAAAAAAGGAAGGGGTTCCTGTTTTTTTTTCTTTTTATCAGTGATAAGCCCCCATTATTTTGCATCCAGAAAACTGTCATTCTTCATGCAAAACACATAGGATCCTGCAAAATGTCGTGGAAAAAAAGGTTTCTTACCACGTATTTGGTTTCGCTTGAGTGAGAGAGGCGAATCAAAATCCCTGATAAATGGCGATATCAGGGCTAATTGGATTGGTGATTTACAGCGGCTAATAGGATACCACCGCAAATGTTTTATGCTGTCTTATCATTAGCAGGGGCAAACGCAGGATTTAGTGAGGGGGGTTTCCGTGGGAGGGTGTGTGTGTGTGTGTGTGTGTGTGTATATATATATATATATATATATTGTAACACTGTAGGGGTGCAAGGCGCCTCTTCCTGGGGAATATGGCAGCACGCAGCTGCTGAGAAACAACACAAGTCCAGTTTCTGGTACAACTGGCCCCGGCCAGTTTTATTGAAACAGAAAATAAAACAAACACCAAAAGAAAATACCTTGCCTGTCCGGCACTAACTAAACACAAGATGTTCCTAACTATCACTAAACAAAAACACAGGGTTCTCCAGTAAACACTGTATAGCTCACTTGTATCCAGAAGCGTGTTTCTCTCACACAGATCCCTCCAGTCTTCCCAGGCAGTCTGCCCATACTAATCAGGCTAGCAGCCCTATAACACTCTTACACAGCTGAAACCCTGATTAGCCCTCTGTGAGGCCAAAGACCCGAACTGGGCCCAATGTCTAGAACTCGCCTTATCTCTCTCTCTCAGAGCCTTTACCCAGCTTTTACAGCAAACTGAAAAGGTTCTGACAAAACAAAAGCATTTTTCCTAGAAGTTTTCATTTTCTAAAACAT
This sequence comes from Pseudophryne corroboree, assembly GCF_028390025.1. Lineage (NCBI taxonomy): Eukaryota > Metazoa > Chordata > Amphibia > Anura > Myobatrachidae > Pseudophryne > Pseudophryne corroboree. Next base: position 86,245,824 of record NC_086445.1, read on the forward strand.
GTAAGACAAGAACCTGGGACAAACATACCTGCCCTCAAACACTATCCCAGTGTTCTTGTCACATATCCCCCTCCCCTATTTCGACCTAGGGGCCGGAACACTTGTAGCCCCCAAACAGAAGATGCGAGACAATGCATCTGCGTTGGCCAATTGTGTTCCCGGTCTATGTTAGACCGTAAACTTAAAGTCCTGCAACGCTAGAAACCATCTAGTTACACGAGCATTCTTGCCTCTATTTACATACATCCATTTTAAAGGGGCATGGTCTGTCACTAGTCTGAATTGTCTACCCAAGAGGTAATATCTCAAGGTATCTAGTGCCCACTTAATGGCCAAAGCCTCCTTTTCCACAATGGCATACCTTTTTTCATGCTCATTGAGTTTCCTACTCAAATAAATGATAGGGTGTTCGTCCCCATCTCTGGTTTGGGACAGCACAGCACCTATCCCTACCTCTGAGGCATCTGTCTGTACCACAAATTCTTTTGAAAAATCTGGTGTTATCAACACCGGTTGTGAACACAAAGCCACTTTTAACGCTTGGAACGCTTTTTCTGCATCAGGGTTCCATTTCACCATATTTGACTGCTTCCCTTTGGTAAGGTCTGACAACGGCACCGCTGTGGTCGCAAAATTGGGAATAAACCGTCTATAGTACCCAGTAATTCCCAAAAGAGCCCTTACCTGTTTTTTATTCACTGGACGAGGCCAGTTTTGAATAGCATCAATTTTATTCAATTGGGGCCTAATCAGACCTCTGCCTATGGTGAAGCCCAAGTATTTGACCTCCTCCATTGCGAGGCAGCACTTCTTTGGGTTAGCAGTTAACCCTGCCTCTCTGATTGAGTCCAGTTACTGCTTGTACTTTAACCAAATGGGACCCCCAGTCTGTACTGTGAATTACCACATCATCCAAATAGGCAGCTGCATATTTTCTATGGGGCCTCAAAATTTTATCCATCGCCCGTTGAAAGGTTGCTGGAGCCCCATGCAACCCAAAGGGTAACATCTTATACTGGTACAGCCCCTCCGGAACCGAGAAGGCTGTTTTTTCTTTGGCGCTATCAGATAAAGGTATTTGCCAGTAACCTTTGGTCAGGTCCAATGTGGTGAGAAACCTGGCTGTTCCCAGCCTTTCTACAAGCTCATCCACACGGGGCATGGGGTATGCGTCAAACTTGGACACCTCATTTAACTTACGAAAGTCATTACAGAAGCGTATGCTACCGTTGGGCTTCAGGATGAGCACTATGGGACTGGACCACTCACTGTTAGACTCCTCTATGACTCCAAGTTCTAACATGGTTTTAACTTCTTTAGAAATAGCTTCTTGCTGAGCTTCAGGAATCCTATATGGCTTTAAATGAACCCTGACCCCTGGTTCTGTGACAATGTCATGTTTTATTATGGTCGTTCGGCCAGGCAGCTCTGAAAATATCTCTCTATTTTGGATGAGAAATTCTTTAACCTGATTGTTCTGATCAGCTGATAATGTCTCTGACACCTTCACTGCGGGAAGTAACCGGGGTGAAGACACCGAAGGGCAAGGCTCCGCTGACAGAGACAACCTATCTTTCCAGGGTTTGATTAAGTTAACATGGTAGATCTGTTCGGGTTTTCTCTTTCCCGGCTGGTATACTTTGTAATGAACCTCATTCACTTTTTCCCTAATCTCAAATGGACCCTGCCATTTAGCTAGGAATTTGCTTTCCACAGTGGGTACCAAAACAAGAACTCTATCTCCAGGAGCAAATTCCCGTATCTTGGCACTCCGGTTATAGACCCTCTGTTGAGCACTTTGGGCCTGTTCCATGTGCTCTCTGACAACAGGTACCACGGCTGCAATCCTATCCTGCATTTGTGTTACATGTTCAATAACGCTCCTATAAGGAGTGGGCTGTCCTTCCCACGTCTCTTTGGCAATGTCCAACAGCCCTCTGGGGTGTCTACCATACAACAAATCAAATGGAGAAAACCCCGTAGAGGACTGAGGAACTTCTCTGATGGCCATTAACAAGTAGGGCAACAAACAATCCCAGTTTTTCCCATCTCTCTCAACAACTTTTTTTAACATACTTTTTAATGTTTTATTAAACCTTTCCACCAACCCGTCAGTTTGGGGATGGTAGATGGACGTCCTGAGGTAAGTGACCTTAAATAATTTGCACAATTCTTTCATGATCCTTGACATAAATGGAGTACCTTGGTCAGTCAAAATTTCTTTTGGTATTCCCACTCTACTAAATACCTGCACCAGCTCCCTAACTATCGCCTTGGTTGTGATAGTGCGTAAAGGGACAGCCTCAGGATATCGAGTGGCATAGTCCATAATTACCAGGATATACTGATGGCCCCGAGCAGACTTTAACAAGGGCCCCACGAGATCCATGGCTATTCTGTCAAACGGGACCTCTATAATAGGCATGGGAACTAGTGGGCTCCTAAAATGGGGTCTAGGGGCATGATATTGGCATTCAGGACAGGAAGAACAATATTCAGACACTTCTTTATAAACCCCTGGCCAAAAGAACCTTTGTAAAACTCTTTCAGTGGTTTTTTCTGCCCCTAAATGTCCTGTGGTAACGTGACTATGAGCTAAATCTAGTACCGTTCTCCGATAAGGCTGGGGAACTACCAGCTGTTCCACCACATCCTCACCCTTTTTGACAATGTGGTACAAGAGCTCATTACAGATGGCCATGTGGGGATACGTAACCCTGTCACCTGGTACCACAGGCTCCCCATTAACAATCTTAACATTCTCTCTAGCCTTTATCAAGGTAGGATCCTTTAACTGTTCAGATGCAAACAGATCCTTTTTTACCTCCAGGTCAGGCACACTTTCGTTTCTAACCACTATGTCTCTGTTCCCAGCAAGAGGGTCCTCACTGGACTCCCCGTCTATCACTTCCCCAGCCAAACTGGCAAAAGGCAAAGGGTCAGAAAGTTCCGAAGACACACGTACATCCATACAATCACCGGTATTACCAACTGGCTCTTCACTTCTCACATCTGTTGATAAACGTGATTCCCACAGTTTCCAAAAATGAGGAAAATCCCTCCCTATTATGGCCTTATGCACCAAGGTGGGGACCAGTCCTACTTTAACCATTGCTGACCCACAACAAGTTTCTATATTCACTTCAGCAGTGACATAATATTGGGTATCCCCATGTATGCAAGTTACCCCAATAGGTATTTGCTGGACCTGTAAGGGGTTCACTAACCCAGCTTTCACGAGGGTAACTAAACTTCCTGAATCTAGCAAGGCCTCTACCCGGTTATCCTCTAAGAAAACATCACACATTTGTTTTTCCAGCTCAGGTGAAGGTACCACAGTACAGGCTAACCTAGCACAGAAAGACATTCTGCGACATTCAAAGGCAGCATCACATTGCATGGGTTCTTGCATGACTGGGCAATTGGCAATAACATGACCTGGCATACCACATCTAAAACATTTAACCACACGATTATCAACCCGTTTGGGCAACATAGACCGTTCTAGCCCCATTGGCCTGTCTCCAGGGCCAGTGTTTACAGTCTCTCCAGCCTTGCGTTCTCTTAACCGCCCAGCAACGTTTTCCCACGGAACAGTCTTACCAGTCTTTACTGAAGGGCGCTGTCGAGGATCTATGGGTTGCTGGGTGGTCATCAGTAGTTCCTCTGCTGCCAAATACCGCTCTACCATGTCCACTAATTGGTCAGCAGTACCCGGGTTTCCATGGCTCACCCACTTGCGCAGGACCATGGGCAAAGATCTCAAGTAGCGGTCCATGACGACTCTTTCAACCATCTGGGGACCAGTTAATGTCTCTGGCTGTAGCCATTTTTTTGTTAGCTGAATAAGGTCGTGCATCTGGGAGCGCGGAGGCTTCTCCATGGCGTACACCCAACGGTGCACCCGTTGTGCTCGTACTGACAGCGTGACTCCCAGGCGGGTCAGGATCTCAGTCTTTAGTTTATCATAGTCCCGAGCCTCAGCAGGGCTTAAATCAAAGTACGCTTTTTGGGGCTCACCTGACAAAAAAGGTGCCAGCAGACTGGCCCACTGCGCTTTCGGCCAGTTCTCACGCTCGGCAGTCCTTTCAAACGTAGTCAGGTAGGCCTCCACATCATCAGCCTCTGTCATTTTCTGCAGGAAGTGACTGGCCCGTATAGAACTAAAGCTGGTCGGAGCACTGACGGCCACATCTCCCACCCGAGCTGCAAGTCTCTGCACCACTTCTGCTAAGGCCTCTCTATCCTGACGCTGTTGCCTCCAATTTTCCTCCATTGCCACCTGCTGCTGTCTGATGGCCTCCTGCTGTGCCGCTGTAGCTTGCAGCAGGGCTTTAAGCAATTCCTCCATGTCGACAGATTTTTCAGGCGGCTTTGTAGCTGCTTTCACCCAGGACATATATCAAACACTCGGGGTAAGTCTCAGCAACTTCACACTGGGATGTATCTGCATAAACCACAGTGTTCTGCAGGCCTCATAAAGCTGCTGCTTTCACTTATGCGCAGAGCGGCATGCTCGCATTCTCCACCAAGTTGTAACACTGTAGGGGTGCAAGGCGCCTCTTCCTGGGGAATATGGCAGCACGCAGCAGCTGAGAAACAACACAAGTCCAGTTTCTGGTACAACTGGCCCCGGCCAGTTTTATTGAAACAGAAAATAAAACAAACACCAAAAGAAAATACCTTGCCTGTCCGGCACTAACTAAACACAAGATGTTCCTAACTATCACTAAACAAAAACACAGGGTTCTCCAGTAAACACTGTATAGCTCACTTGTATCCAGAAGTGTGTTTCTCTCACACAGATCCCTCCAGTCTTCCCAGGCAGTCTGCCCATACTAATCAGGCTAGCAGCCCTATAACACTCTTACACAGCTGAAACCCTGAAACCCTCTGTGAGGCCAAAGACCCGAACTGGGCCCAATGTCTAGAACTCGCCTTATCTCTCTCTCAGAGCCTTTACCCAGCTTTTACAGCAAACTGAAAAGGTTCTGACAAAACAAAAGCATTTTTCCTAGAAGTTTTCATTTTCTAAAACATGTAAGACAAGAACCTGGGACAAACATACCTGCCCTCAAACACTATCCCAGTGTTCTTGTCACAATATATATTCATCCAAATCAGTCGGCACTCAATTGACTCAATGTCCAGCTTCCCCTGGTGCCTGAATCCTTGATCACATAGATGTCCAAAGGCGGAAATAAACGGCACTCACAGGGTATGTCATATCAAAAAAACTGGTATATTAATGTGACGTTTCGGAGCACCAGCCCCTTCTTGTGTTGTCTGGAAGAAGGGGCTGGTGCTCCGAAACGTCACATTAATATACCAGTTTTTTTGATATGACAAACCCTGTGAGTGCCGTTTATTTCCGCCTTTGGACATCTATATATTATATATATATAGTTGCTGAATTCTTATGAATAAGAATAAAGGGCGGCACTCCAATAGTTGCGTAGAAAAGTGTAAACTTTAGTGAATCATCTCGTCAATGACGAGATGATTCACTAAAGTTTACACTTTTCTACGCAACTATTGGAGTGCCGCCCTTTATTCTTATTCATAAGAATTCAGCAACTATCTTATCTATTTGGGAAGGCACCAGCTATTTTATGCTTTTTCATCCAGAGTGCCAAGCAACAGTACGTATATGTGTATATATATATATATATATATAAATAAATATTTAGCAGCAAGGGTTAATCGCGCAAAATTCAGAATGAGTCCATTTATTTATAAAATGTTCCAGCTCCTGATATGTCCTTATTAAAGTTTTTCGTCCTCTGCCGCTTCCTCCAAGTAAAGCCGTACCACAGGCTTTTTAGTGAACATGTAAAAAAGAGAACAAACGAGGAGCGCGAGGTATGAGTATAAGGTTGTAAGCACTTATTTAATAAAAGTATATGTATACATACATCTCAGTAAGGATCAAGCAGCTTAGTAAATCAAACAATAGCGCCTCCGGACAGCACCAAAGTGTAAGCCGCCAGCCGCCGCTCATCAACTGATCCCTGGCTTAGGACCACACACGATCAGGTCAGCAAAAGTGACGTGAATACGTCCAGTGTCTTGTTACCACGCCAACGCATTTCGTCACTCGGACTTCGTCAGGGGGTGTGGCTACATGTCGTCAAACTTGGATATTTATGCTCCTCAAGCACAATTGCATAATCAACCTCCCTATTAAAAATAAAGGGCATCAGAAGAGGATTACTACATATGTATAAATGATATACATTGGCGCATATAAAGGCATATAAACTAGCCCACACGTGCACCAAAGATAAAAGCGAATAGAGATGGATGCTTATCTAAAGATAATCATTACATATAAGTCTCTTAATTTACGACATCAAAAAATTGCAAAACAGCACAGAAAAGAAATGTACACTATAAGTGGAGCACGGGGTCCGAAGAACCAACTACCATGCACCACAAAGTGAACACTCTCACCAGACCTAATGCAAAAAAGGAGTGATGTCATATGTTCATTAAGTCCATCTGGATTCATTGTCTTCAAAGTATGGATCCAATATGTCTCTCTCTTATTTAATTTCTCTAAAATATCCCCCCCCCCTTACATCAGGAGTGACATGTTCAATAGCTTTAAAACTAAATTTATTCATAGTTCTCCCTCCCTAAAATAAAAAAAATAAAAAATTACAATTAAAATATATATATATATATATATATATATATATATATAAACCATAGAAAATAAATATACACACACACACACACACACACACACACACACACACACACACACACACACACACACACACTCTCTCTCTTACCTATCACAGGCTGGCCGGAGCTGTAGCAGCCTGGTCCTGTGTAGCTTCACCCCCTTTTCATGACCGAGATCTGGCACTGTCACAGGAGAGGGAGAGTACCCTGCAAGCTTCTATTGAAAAGTCTCTGCCAAAATGGCCACCGCCTTAGAGGAGACAGTTATTAAAGATACTAGAGGGGCCTCCTCTAGTATCTTTAATAACTGTCTCCTCTGAGGCGGTGGTCATTTTTGGAGGGATGTTTACAATAGAAGCTTGCAGCATCCTCTCCCCCTCCTTTGACAGTGCCAGAACTCAGTAATGAAAAGTGGGCGGAGCATCGCAGCGGCAGACGGCGGAATGAGCGGCTCGAGCCCTCTCCTCTCTGTCAGAGAGGCCGGGCCCGGGACATCTGTGCTGCAGTGCCCCCCTGATGGCGGGCCTATATATATATATATATATATATATATATATATATATATTTATATATATATATATATATATATTTATATTGAAAGAGTCTGCTGAGTGACGCCATTATCAAGCATTATATATTTTTATATATATATATATATATATAAACCTATATATATATATATATATATATATACTAGAGATGTGCACTTGAAATTTTTCGGGTTTTGTGTTTTGGTTTTGGGTTCGGTTCCGCGGCCGTGTTTTGGGTTCGACCGCGTTTTGGCAAAACCTCACCGAATTTGGGTGTGTTTTGGATTCGGGTGTTTTTTTTAAAAAACACTAAAAAACAGCTTAAATCATAGAATTTGGGGATCATTTTGATCCCAAAGTATTATTAACCTCAAAAACCATAATTTCCACTCATTTTCAGTCTATTCTGAATACCTCACACCTCACAATATTATTTTTAGTCCTAAAATTTGCACCTAGGTCGCTGGATGACTAAGCTAAGCGACCCTAGTGGCCGACACAAACACCGTGCCCATCTAGGAGTGGCACTGCAGTGTCACGCAGGATGGCCCTTCCAAAAAACACTCCCCAAACAGCACATGACGCAAAGAAAAAAAGAGGCGCAATGAGGTAGCTGTGTGAGTAAGATAAGCGACCCTAGTGGCCGACACAAACACCGGGCCCATCTAGGAGTGGCACTGCAGTGTCACGCAGGATGGCCCTTCCAAAAAACCCTCCCCAAACAGCACATGACGCAAAGAAAAAAAAGAGGCGCAATGAGGTAGCTGTGTGAGTAAGATAAGCGACCCTAGTGGCTGACACAAACACCGTGCCCATCTAGGAGTGGCACTGCAGTGTCACGCAGGATGGCCCTTCCAAAAAACCCTCCCCAAACAGCACATGACGCAAAGAAAAAAAGAGGCGCAATGAGGTAGCTGTGTGAGTAAGATAAGCGACCCTAGTGGCCGACACAAACACCGGGCCCATCTAGGAGTGGCACTGCAGTGTCACGCAGGATGGCCCTTCCAAAAAACCCTCCCCAAACAGCACATGACGCAAAGAAAAAAAGAGGCGCAATGAGGTAGCTGTGTGAGTAAGATAAGCGACCCTAGTGGCCGACACAAACACCGTGCCCATCTAGGAGTGGCACTGCAGTGTCACGCAGGATGGCCCTTCCAAAAAACCCTCCCCAAACAGTACATGACGCAAAGAAAAAAAGAGGCGCAATGAGGTAGCTGTGTGAGTAAGATAAGCGACCCTAGTGGCCGACACAAACACCGGGCCCATCTAGGAGTGGCACTGCAGTGTCACGCAGGATGGCCCTTCCAAAAAACCCTCCCCAAACAGCACATGACGCAAAGAAAAAAAGAGGCGCAATGAGGTAGCTGTGTGAGTAAGATAAGCGACCCTAGTGGCCGACACAAACACCGTGCCCATCTAGGAGTGGCACTGCAGTGTCACGCAGGATGGCCCTTCCAAAAAACCCTCCCCAAACAGCACATGACGCAAAGAAAAAAAGAGGCGCAATGAGGTAGCTGTGTGAGTAAGATAAGCGACCCTAGTGGCCGACACAAACACCGGGCCCATCTAGGAGTGGCACTGCAGTGTCACGCAGGATGGCCCTTCCAAAAAACCCTCCCCAAACAGCACATGACGCAAAGAAAAAAAGAGGCGCAATGAGGTAGCTGTGTGAGTAAGATAAGCGACCCTAGTGGCCGACACAAACACCGTGCCCATCTAGGAGTGGCACTGCAGTGTCACGCAGGATGGCCCTTCCAAAAAACCCTCCCCAAACAGCACATGACGCAAAGAAAAAAAGAGGCGCAATGAGGTAGCTGTGTGAGTAAGATAAGCGACCCTAGTGGCCGACACAAACACCGGGCCCATCTAGGAGTGGCACTGCAGTGTCACGCAGGATGGCCCTTCCAAAAAACATTCCACAAACAGCACATGACGCAAAGAAAAATTAAAGAAAAAAGAGGTGCAAGATGGAATTGTCCTTGGGCCCTCCCACCCACCCTTATGTTGTATAAACAGGACATGCACACTTTAACCAACCCATCATTTCAGTGACAGGGTCTGCCACACGACTGTGACTGAAATGACGGGTTGGTTTGGACCCCCACCAAAAAAGAAGCAATTAATCTCTCCTTGCACAAACTTGCTCTACAGAGGCAAGATGTCCACCTCATCATCATCCTCCGATATATCACCGTGTACATCCCCCTCCTCACAGATTATCAATTCGTCCCCACTGGAATCCACCATCTCAGCTCCCTGTGTACTTTGTGGAGGCAATTGCTGCTGGTCAATGTCTCCACGGAGGAATTGATTATAATTCATTTTAATGAACATCATCTTCTCCACATTTTCTGGAAGTTACCTCGTGCGCCGATTGCTGACAAGGTGAGCGGCGGCACTAAACACTCTTTCGGAGTACACACTTGTGGGAGGGCAACTTAGGTAGAATAAAGCCAGTTTGTGCAAGGGCCTCCAAATTGCCTCTTTTTCCTGCCAGTATAAGTACGGACTGTGTGACGTGCCTACTTGGATGCGGTCACTCATATAATCCTCCACCATTCTTTCAATGGTGAGAGAATCATATGCAGTGACAGAAGACGACATGTCCGTAATCGTTGTCAGGTCCTTCAGTCCGGACCAGATGTCAGCATCAGCAGTCGCTCCAGACTGCCCTGCATCACCGCCAGCGGGTGGGCTCGGAATTCTGAGCCTTTTCCTCGCACCCCCAGTTGCGGGAGAATGTGAAGGAGGAGATGTTGACAGGTCGCGTTCCGCTTGACTTGACAATTTTCTCACCAGCAGGTCTTTCAACCCCAGCAGACTTGTGTCTGCCGGAAAGAGAGATCCAAGGTAGGCTTTAAATCTAGGATCGAGCACGGTGGCCAAAATGTAGTGCTCTGATTTCAACAGATTGACCACCCGTGAATCCTTGTTAAGCGAATTAAGGGCTCCATCCACAAGTCCCACATGCCTAGCGGAATCGCTCCGTGTTAGCTCCTCCTTCAATGTCTCCAGCTTCTTCTGCAAAAGCCTGATGAGGGGAATGACCTGACTCAGGCTGGCAGTGTCTGAACTGACTTCACGTGTGGCAAGTTCAAAGGGCATCAGAACCTTGCACAACGTTGAAATCATTCTCCACTGCGCTAGAGACAGGTGCATTCCACCTCCTATATCGTGCTCAATTGTATAGGCTTGAATGGCCTTTTGCTGCTCCTCCAACCTCTGAAGCATATAGAGGGTTGAATTCCACCTCGTTACCACTTCTTGCTTCAGATGATGGCAGGGCAGGTTCAGTAGTTTTTGGTGGTGCTCCAGTCTTCTGTACGTGGTGCCTGTACGCCGAAAGTGTCCCGCAATTATTCTGGCCACCGACAGCATCTCTTGCACGCCCCTGTCGTTTTTTAAAAAATTCTGCACCACCAAATTCAAGGTATGTGCAAAACATGGGACGTGCTGGAATTTGCCCATATTTAATGCACACACAATATTGCTGGCGTTGTCCGATGCCACAAATCCACAGGAGAGTCCAATTGGGGTAAGCCATTCCGCGATGATCTTCCTCAGTTGCCGTAAGAGGTTTTCAGCTGTGTGCGTATTCTGGAAAGCGGTGATACAAATCGTAGCCTGCCTAGGAAAGAGTTGGCGTTTGCGAGATGCTGCTACTGGTGCCGCCGCTGCTGTTCTTGCGGCGGGAGTCCATACATCTACCCAGTGGGCTGTCACAGTCATATAGTCCTGACCCTGCCCTGCTCCACTTGTCCACATGTCCGTGGTTAAGTGGACATTGGGTACAGCTGCATTTTTTAGGACACTGGTGAGTCTTTTTCTGAGGTCTGTGTACATTTTCGGTATCGCCTGCCTAGAGAAGTGGAACCTAGATGGTATTTGGTAACGGGGGCACACTGCCTCAAGAAATTGTGTAGTTCCCTGTGAACTAACGGCGGATACCGGATGCACGTCTAACACCAACATAGTTGTCAAGGCCTCAGTTATCCGCTTTGCAGCAGGATGACTGCTGTGATATTTCATCTTCCTCGCAAAGGACTGTTGGACAGTCAATTGCTTACTGGAAGTAGTACAAGTGGTCTTCCGACTTCCCCTCTGGGATGACCATCGACTCCCAGCAGCAACAACAGCAGCACCAGCAGCAGTAGGCGTTACACGCAAGGATGCATCGGAGGAATCCCAGGCAGGAGAGGAATTGTCAGAATTGCCAGTGACATGGCCTGCAGGACTATTGGCATTCCTGGGGAAGGAGGAAATTGACACTGAGGGAGTTGGTGGGGTGGTTTGCGTGAGCTTGGTTACAAGAGGAAGGGATTTACTGGTCAGTGGACTGCTTCCGCTGTCACCCAAAGTTTTTGAACTTGTCACTGACTTATTATGAATGCGCTGCAGGTGACGTATAAGGGAGGATGTTCCGAGGTGGTTAACGTCCTTACCCCTACTTATTACAGCTTGACAAAGGCAACACACGGCTTGACACCTGTTGTCCGCTTTTCTGTTGAAATACCTCCACACTGAAGAGCTGATTTTTTTGGTATTTTCACCAGGCATGTCAACGGCCATATTCCTCCCACGGACAACAGGTGTCTCCCCGGGTGCCTGACTTAAACAAACCACCTCACCATCAGAATCCTCCTGGTCAATTTCCTCCCCAGCGCCAGCAACACCCATATCCTCCTCATCCTGGTGTACTTCAACACTGACATCTTCAATCTGACTATCAGGAACTGGACTGCGGGTGCTCCTTCCAGCACTTGCAGGGGGCGTGCAAATGGTGGAAGGCGCATGCTCTTCACGTCCAGTGTTGGGAAGGTCAGGCATCGCAACCGACACAATTGGACTCTCCTTGTGGATTTGGGATTTCGAAGAACGCACAGTTCTTTGCGGTGCTTTTGCCAGCTTGAGTCTTTTCAGTTTTCTATCGAGAGGCTGAGTGCTTCCATCCTCATGTGAAGCTGAACCACTAGCCATGAACATAGGCCAGGGCCACAGCCATTCCTTGCCACTCCGTGTGGTAAATGGCATATTGGCAAGTTTACGCTTCTCCTCCGACAATTTTATTTTAGGTTTTGGAGTCCTTTTTTTACTGATATTTGGTGTTTTGGATTTGACATGCTCTGTACTATGACATTGGGCATCGGCCTTGGCAGACGACGTTGCTGGCATTTTAACGTCTCGGCCATGACTAGTGGCAGCAGCTTCAGCACGAGGTGGAAGTGGATCTTGATCTTTCCCTAATTTTGGAACCTCAACATTTTTGTTCTCCATATTTTAATAGGCACAACTAAAAGGCACCTCAGGTAAACAATGGAGATGGATGGATACTAGTATACTTATGGATGGACTGCCGAGTGCCGACACAGAGGTAGCTACAGCCGTGGACTACCGTACTGTGTCTGCTGCTAATATAGACTGGATGATAATGAGATGAAATCAATATATATATGTATGTATATATAATATCACTAGTACTGCAGCCGGACAGGTAGATAATATATTTATTAGGTAATTATGACTGATGACGGACCTGCTGGACACTGTCAGCTCAGCAGCACCGCAGACTGCTACAGTAAGCTACTATACTATAGTAGTATGTACAAAGAAGAAAGAAAAAAAAAAACACGGGTAGGTGGTATACAATTATGGATGGACTGCCGAGTGCCGACACAGAGGTAGCTACAGCCGTGGACTACCGTACTGTGTCTGCTGCTAATATAGACTGGATGATTGATAATGAGATGAAATCAATATATATATGTATGTATATATAATATCACTAGTACTGCAGCCGGACAGGTAGATAATATATTTATTAGGTAATGATGACTGATGACGGACCTGCTGGACACTGTCAGCTCAGCAGCACCGCAGACTGCTACAGTAAGCTACTATACTATAGTAGTATGTACAAAGAAGAAAGAAAAAAAAAAAACCACGGGTAGGTGGTATACAATTATGGATGGACTGCCGAGTGCCGACACAGAGGTAGCTACAGCCGTGGACTAACGTACTGTGTCTGCTGCTAATATAGACTGGATGATTGATAATGAGATGAAATCAATATATATATGTATGTATATATAATATCACTAGTACTGCAGCCGGACAGGTAGATAATATATTTATTAGGTAATGATGACTGATGACGGACCTGCTGGACACTGTTAGCTCAGCAGCACCGCAGACTGCTACAGTAAGCTACTATACTATAGTAGTATGTACAAAGAAGAAAGAAAAAAAAAACCACGGGTAGGTGGTATACAATTATGGATGGACTGCCGAGTGCCGACACAGAGGTAGCTACAGCCGTGGACTAACGTACTGTGTCTGCTGCTAATATAGACTGGATGATTGATAATGAGATGAAATCAATATATATATGTATGTATATATAATATCACTAGTACTGCAGCCGGACAGGTAGATAATATATTTATTAGGTAATGATGACTGATGACGGACCTGCTGGACACTGTCAGCTCAGCAGCACCGCAGACTGCTACAGTAAGCTACTATACTCTATAGTAGTATGTACAAAGAAGAAAGAAAAAAAAAAAACCACGGGTAGGTGGTATACAATTATGGATGGACTGCCGAGTGCCGACACAGAGGTAGCTACAGCCGTGGACTACCGTACTGTGTCTGCTGCTAATATAGACTGGATGATAATGAGATGAAATCAATATATATATATATGTATGTATATATAATATCACTAGTACTGCAGCCGGACAGGTAGATAATATATTTATTAGGTAATGATGACTGATGACGGACCTGCTGGACACTGTCAGCTCAGCAGCACCGCAGACTGCTACAGTAAGCTACTATACTATAGTAGTATGTACAAAAAAGAAAGAAAAAAAAAACCACGGGTAGGTGGTATACAATTATGGATGGACTGCCGAGTGCCGACACAGAGGTAGCTACAGCTGTGGACTAACGTACTGTGTCTGCTGCTAATATAGACTGGATGATTGATAATGAGATGAAATCAATATATATATGTATGTATATATAATATCACTAGTACTGCAGCCGGACAGGTAGATAATATATTTATTAGGTAATGATGACTGATGACGGACCTGCTGGACACTGTCAGCTCAGCAGCACCGCAGACTGCTACAGTAAGCTACTATACTATAGTAGTATGTACAAAGAAGAAAGAAAAAAAAAAAACCACGGGTAGGTGGTATACAATTATGGATGGACTGCCGAGTGCCGACACAGAGGTAGCTACAGCCGTGGACTAACGTACTGTGTCTGCTGCTAATATAGACTGGATGATTGATAATGAGATGAAATCAATATATATATGTATGTATATATAATATCACTAGTACTGCAGCCGGACAGGTAGATAATATATTTATTAGGTAATGATGACTGATGACGGACCTGCTGGACACTGTTAGCTCAGCAGCACCGCAGACTGCTACAGTAAGCTACTATACTATAGTAGTATGTACAAAGAAGAAAGAAAAAAAAAACCACGGGTAGGTGGTATACAATTATGGATGGACTGCCGAGTGCCGACACAGAGGTAGCTACAGCCGTGGACTAACGTACTGTGTCTGCTGCTAATATAGACTGGATGATTGATAATGAGATGAAATCAATATATATATGTATGTATATATAATATCACTAGTACTGCAGCCGGACAGGTAGATAATATATTTATTAGGTAATGATGACTGATGACGGACCTGCTGGACACTGTCAGCTCAGCAGCACCGCAGACTGCTACAGTAAGCTACTATACTATAGTAGTATGTACAAAGAAGAAAGAAAAAAAAAAAAACCACGGGTAGGTGGTATACAATTATGGATGGACTGCCGAGTGCCGACACAGAGGTAGCTACAGCCGTGGACTAACGTACTGTGTCTGCTGCTAATATAGACTGGATGATTGATAATGAGATGAAATCAATATATATATGTATGTATATATAATATCACTAGTACTGCAGCCGGACAGGTAGATAATATATTTATTAGGTAATGATGACTGATGACGGACCTGCTGGACACTGTCAGCTCAGCAGCACCGCAGACTGCTACAGTAAGCTACTATACTATAGTAGTATGTACAAAGAAGAAAGAAAAAAAAAAACCACGGGTAGGTGGTATACAATTATGGATGGACTGCCGAGTGCCGACACAGAGGTAGCTACAGCCGTGGACTAACGTACTGTGTCTGCTGCTAATATAGAGTCTAGACTGGATGATAAATTATTGATAATGAGATGAAATCAATATAATATCACTAGTACTGCAGCCGGACAGGTACTATATATATTTATTATGTAATGACTGATGACGGACCTGCTGGACACTGTCAGGTCAGCACAGCACCGCAGACTGCTACAGTAAGCTACTATATTAGTATGTATAAAGAAGAATGAAAAAAAAAAAAACCACGGGTAGGTGGTATACAATATTATATATATATATATATATATATATATATATTATATACAATTATATATATATATATATATATATATATATATATTAAACTGGTGGTGATTGATTATTAAACTGGTGGTCACTTCAGGTCACGTTGCAACTTGCAACTAGTACTCCGAGGCCTAAGCAGACAATCACAAAATATATTATTATACTGGTGGTCAGTGTGGTCACAACAATGGCAGTGTGGCACTGACTCTGGCAGCAAAAGTGTGCACTGTACGTTATATGTACTCCTGAGTCCTGCTCTCAGACTCTAACTGCTCCCCACTGTCAGTGTCTCCCCCACAAGTCAGATAATACACTTACAGTCACACTATCTAATCTATAAATATCACTTCAGCAAGTAGTATAGTAGTATACAGTATAGTAGTACTCCTCCTAATAATGCTCCCCAAAATACTGTGTCTCTCTCTTCTCTAAACGGAGAGGACGCCAGCCACGTCCTCTCCCTATGACTCTCAATGCACGTGTGAAAATGGCGGCGACGCGCGGCTCCTTATATAGAATCCGAGTCTCGCGATAGAATCCGAGCCTCGCGAGAATCCGACAGCGTGATGATGACGTTCGGGCGCGCTCGGGTTAGCCGAGCAAGGCGGGAAGATCCGAGCCTGCTCGGACCCGTGTAAAAAAACCTGAAGTTCGGGCGGGTTCGGATTCAGAGGAACCGAACCCGCTCATCTCTTATATATACACACACACACACACACACACACACACACACACACACACACACACATATATATGTATATATATATATATATATATATATATATTCATATACACACACAGAAGACACACATATATACGGTGCATACATACATACACAAGCACAAACACACATACATACATACATAACTACAAATACATACATAGGGATCCACCAGTTGGGAGACAACCTTTCACTTGCTCCTCTGCTCAGGTAGAGGAGCCAGAGGGTTTGGGGGCATGGCCAGCAGCTCACAGAGCACTGTGCCCTACTGTCACTAAAATGGGAAGCAAGGCCCGCGATCACGGCATTGCTGAAAAGCCACACCCCCTTTGCCCCAGGCTTTGCCCCCTTTTCAGCGGCGCGTGGCTTCGCTGGTCAGGGGGTACCGACTAAGAAGATACAGAAGTTGGGAGGTATGCCTATGAGTTAGCCCACTGGTTCTCAGGACACTTGCAGGGTGCTCTGTGTCTGTGATCCGGGACCAATTAAAATTATTTATGGTCAATGTAATAGGCAAAACCAGTGCTGGTGGCTGCCAATCATTAAATATGTGGACAAACAGAAGCAAATCTAGTCCCTCAACACATAATTAAACCTAAGGATGACATATAAACACAATTTACTTACTTTAATATTTCTTTCTAAAATTCTCAATAAGAAACTTTTGGCCTAGGGGTGCTGGGAATTTTTTTTTTTATACTCTAGGGCACCGTGATTCAAAATAGTTTGTGAACCACTGAGTAAGACTATTCCAGCCTATGTGTAACCTTTGAAAGTTTGTCCACTAATAAGATACAATGAAGAGGAACTGAGTAGAGATGATCAAAATGTTTTAACCTACTTCTTAAAAGTACATACTGTATATGTAAAAGTAGATATATCTAAATTCTAGTGAAGTTTAAACAAGGTGAAAAGGTCCAATCATGTTTGAGACAGTTTGAACATACTTACCAGCAAACTTTGACCTTAGAAATTCAAGTTTAAGAAATAGATCTTATTCATACATAAGCTGAATTCCAAAGTGTGGAGTCACTAATATTACAGTATATTATAAATATTAATATTAGCCATACAGTGGAAAGGAGGATTCTGGGTATTGTTGGGCTATTCAGAGTAGTAATGTGCACCGGACATTTTTCGGGTTTTGTGTTTTGGTTTTGGATTCGGTTCCGCGGCCGTGTTTTGGATTCGGACGCGTTTTGGCAAAACCTCCCTGAAAATTTTTTGTCGGATTCGGATGTGTTTTGGATTCGGGTGTTTTTTTACAAAACCCCCTCAAAAACAGCTTAAATCATAGAATTTGGGGGTCATTTTGATCCCATAGTATTATTAACCTCAATAACCATAATTTCCATTCATTTTCAGTCTATTCTGAACACCTCACACCTCACAATATTATTTTTAGTCCTAAAATTTGCACCGAGGTCGCTGGATGACTAAGCTAAGCGACCCAAGTGACCGACACAAACAACTGACCCATCTAGGAGTGGCACTGCAGTGTCAGACAGGATGGCTCTTCAAAAAAATAGTCCTCAAACAGCACATGATGCAAAGAAAAAAAGAGGTGCACCAAGGTCGCTGGATGGCTAAGCTAAGCGACCCAAGTGGCCGACACAAACACCTGGCCCATCTAGGAGTGGCACTGCAGTGTCAGGCAGGATGGCACATAAAAAAAAATTGTCCCCAAACAGCACATGATGCAAAGAAAAATGAAAGAAAAAAGAGGTGCAAGATGGAATTGTCCTTGGGCCCTCCCACCCACCCTTATGTTGTATAAACAGGACATGCACACTTTAACAAACCCATAATTTAAGCAACATGGTCTGCCACACAACTGTGACTGAAATAACTGGTTGGTTTGGGCCCCCACCAAAAAATAAGCAATCAATCTCTCCTTGCACAAACTGGCTCTACAGAGGCAAGATGTCCACCTCCTCCTCATCGTCCGATTCCTCACCCCTTTCACTGTGTACATCCCCCTCCTCACAGATTATTAATTTGTCCCCACTGGAATCCACCATCTCATGTCCCTGTGTACTTTCTGGAGGCAATTGCTGGTGAATGTCTCCACGGAGGAATTGATTATAATTCATTTTGATGAACATCATCTTCTCCACATTTTCAGTAAGTAACCTCGTACGCCGATTGCTGACAAGGTGAGCGGCTGCACTAAACACTCTTTCGGAGTACACACTGGAGGGTGGGCAACTTAGGTAAAATAAAGCTAGTTTCTGCAAGGGCCTCCAAATTGCCTCTTTTTCCTGCCAGTATACGTATGGACTGTCTGACGTGCCTACTTGGATGCAGTCACTCATATAATCCTCCACCATTCTTTCAATGGTGAGAGAATCATATGCAGTGACAGTAGACGACATGTCAGTAATCGTTGGCAGTTCCTTCAGTCCGGACCAGATGTCAGCACTCGCTCCAGACTGCCCTGCATCACCGCCAGCGGGTGGGCTCGGAATTCTTAGCCTTTTCCTCGCTCCCCCAGTTGCGGGAGAATGTGAAGGAGGAGCTGTTGACGGGTCACGTTCCGCTTGACTTGATAATTTTCTCACCAGCAGGTCTTTGAACCTCTGCAGATTTGTGTCTGCCGGAAAGAGAGATCCAACGTAGGTTTTAAATCTAGGATCAAGCACGGTGGCCAAAATGTAGTGCTCTGATTTCAACAGATTGACCACCCGTAAATCCTGGTTAAGCGAATTAAGGGCTCCATCCACAAGTCCCACATGCCTAACGGAATCGCTCTGTTTTAGTTCCTCCTTCAATTTCTCCAGCTTCTTCTGCAAAAGCCTGATGAGGGGAATGACCTGACTCAGGCTGGCAGTGTCTGTACTGACTTCACGTGTGGCAAGTTCAAAGGGTTGCAGAACCTTGCACAACGTTGAAATCATTCTCCACTGTGCTTGAGTCAGGTGCATTCCCCCTCCTTTGCCTATATCGTAGGCAGATGTATAGGCTTGAATGGCCTTTTGCTGCTCCTCCATCCTCTGAAGCTTATAGAGGGTTGAATTCCACCTCGTTACCACCTCTTGCTTCAGATGATGGCAGGGCAGATTCAGGACTGTTTGCTGGTGCTTCAGTCTTCGGCACGTGGTGGCTAAATGCCGAAAGTGGCCCGCAATTCTTCGGGCCACCGACAGCATCTCTTGCACGCCCCTGTCATTTTTTAAATAATTCTGCACCACCAAATTCAATGTATGTGCAAAACATGGGACGTGCTGGAATTTGCCCAGATGTAATGCACGCACAATATTGCTGGCATTGTCCGATGTCACAAATCCCCAGGAGAGTCCATTTGGGGTAAGCCATTCTGCGATGATGTTCCTCAGTTTCCGTAAGAGGTTGTCAGCTGTGTGCCTCTTCTGGAAAGCGGTGATACAAAGCGTAGCCTGCCTAGGAACGAGTTGGCGTTTGCGAGATGCTGCTACTGGTGCCGCTGCTGCTGTTCTTGCTGCGGGAGGCAATACATCTACCCAGTGGGCTGTCACAGTCATATAGTCCTGAGTCTGCCCTGCTCCACTTGTCCACATGTCCGTGATTAAGTGGACATTGGGTACAACTGCATTTTTTAGGACACTGGTGAGTCTTTTTCTGAGGTCTGTGTACATTTTCGGTATCGCCTGCCTAGAGAAATGGAACCTAGATGGTCTTTGGTACCGGGGACACAGTACCTCAATCAAGTCTGTAGTTGCCTGTGAATTTACGGTGGATAATGGAAACACTTTTCTCACCGCACAGGCTGCCAAGGCCTGAGTTATCCGCTTTGCAGCAGGATGACTGCTGTGATATTTCATCTTCCTCGCAAAGAACTGTTGGACAGTCAATTGCTTACTGGAAGTAGTACAAGTGGTCTTCCGACTTCCCCTCTGGGAAGACGATCGACTCCCAGCAGCAACAACAGCAGCGCCAGCACCAGGAGGCGTTACACTCAAGGATGCATCGGAGGAATCCCAGGCAGGAGAGGACTCGTCAGACTTGACAGTGACATGGCCTGCAGGACTATTGGCTTTCCTGTGTAAGGAGAAAATTGACACTGAGGGAGTTGGTGGTGTGGTTTGCAGGAGCTTGGTTACAAGAGGAAGGGATTTAGTGGTCAGTGGACTGCTTCCGCTGTCATCCAAAGTTTTTGAACTTGTCACTGACTTATGATGAATGCGCTGCAGGTGACGTATAAGGGAGGATGTTCCGAGGTGGTTAACATCCTTACCCCTACTTATTACAGCTTGACAAATTCAACATATGGCTTGACACCTGTTGTCCGCATTTGTGGTAAAATAATTCCACACGAAAAGGTGATTTTTTTTGTAATTTGACCAGGCATGTCAATGGCCATATTCGTCCCACGGACAACAGGTGTCTCCCCGGGTGCCTAACTTAAACAAACCACCTCACCATCAGAATCCTCCTTGTCAATTTCCTCCTCAGCGCCAGCAACACCCATATCCTCATCCTGGTGTACTTCAACAGTGACATCTTCAATTTGACTATCAGGAACTGGACTGCGGGTGCTCCTTCCAGCACTTGCAGGGGGCGTGCAAATGGTGGAAGGCGCCACCTCTTCCCGTCCAGTGTTGGGAAGGTCAGGCATCGCAGCCGACACAATTGGACTCTCCTTGGGGATTTGTGATTTAGAAGAACGCACAGTTCTTTGCTGTGCTTTTGCCAGCTTAAGTCTTTTCATTTTTCTAGCGAGAGGATGAGTGCTTCCATCCTTATGTGAAGCTGAACCACTAGCCATGAACATAGGCCAGGGCCTCAGCCGTTCCTTGCCACTCCGTGTCGTAAATGGCATATTGGCAAGTTTACGCTTTTCCTCAGGCGCTTTTAATTTTGATTTTTGGGTCATTTTACTGAACTTTTGTGTTTTGGATTTTACATGCTCTCTACTATGACATTGGGCATCGGCCTTGGCAGACGACGTTGATGGCATTTCATCGTCTCGGCCATGACTAGTGGCAGCAGCTTCAGCACGAGGTGGAAGTGGATCTTGATCTTTCCCTATTTTACCTTCCACAATTTTGTTCTCCATTTTTTAATGTGTGGAATTATATGCCAGTATCAATAGCAATGGCCTACTACTATATATACTGCACACAACTGAAATGCACCACAGGTATGGATGGATAGTATACTTGACGACACAGAGGTAGGTAGTGCAGTGGCCTACTGTACCGTACTGCTATATATTATATACTGGTGGTCAGCAAACTGTGCAAAACTGAAATGCACCACAGGTATGGATAAATAGTATACTTGACGACACAGAGGTAGGTAGAGCAGTGGCCTACTGTACCGTACTGCTATATATTATATACTGGTGGTCAGCAAACTGTGCAAAACTGAAATGCACCACAGGTATGGATGGATAGTATACTTGACGACACAGAGGTAGGTAGAGCAGTGGCCTTCTGTACCGTACTCCTATATATTATATACTGGTGGTCAGCAAAATTATGCACTGTACTCCTACTATATACTACAATGCAGCACAGATATGGAGCGTTTTGCAGGCAGAGAACGTATAATACTGGTGGTCACTGGTCAGCAAAACTCTGCACTGTACTCCTCCTATATAATACTGCTGGTCCCCAGTCCCCACAATAAAGCAGTGTGAGCACAGATATATGCAGCACACTGAGCACAGATATGAAGCGTTTTGCAGGCAGAGAACGTATAATACTGGTGGTCACTGGTCAGCAAAACTCTGCACTGTACTCCTCCTATATAATACTGCTGGTCCCCAGTCCCCACAATAAAGCAGTATGAGCACAGATATATGCAGCACACTGAGCACAGATATGGAGCGTTTTGCAGGCAGAGAACGTATAATACTGGTGGTCAGTGGTCAGCAAAACTCTGCACTGTACTCCTCCTATATAATACTGCTGGTCCCCAGTCCCCAGAATAAAGCAGTGTGAGCACAGATATATGCAGCACACTGAGCACAGATGAAGAGAGTATTGACTGCATAGGAGAGGAAAGAGTTAAACATCTGGGGAGGGGTGGACCTAGCTGTGAGGAAAGTACAGCCTTCTTTAAGGGGAGGGCTTGATATATATAGGGAAGGTGAAGCCATTTTAAGTCTCTTGGTGATCTGGTTTGGTGAGTGCTGCAGTGCCAGCAGAAATTTGTTTATTAGGTATTCCTGCTGTGTCACCGAGATAGACTGTCCCCTCTATTTGTACTCTCCTATCCAGTAGCCAGGGTGTCCCTTACTGTTTTTGATTAAAAGGCTGCTGATATGTCCGCTCGCCCCCAGCACATGCTAAGGGCCCCGGCTCGGTTCCGTGGGTCGGACGGCCGAGCGGGCCCTGAGGCGGCGGCGGGCGGTGGGGGGGACGGGGCTCCGTCCCCTAGGGCCTCATCAGATGCCCCCACAGGCAGCGATGGCGGGGCCCGGGCGGACTCGCCGCCGGGTGCCGAGTCGGACACTCCGGCCAGACGAGGGCGGCGTGGGGGACCAGGGGTCCCTGCAGGCCGCTCGAGTGTCGGCGGGCGGCGGCCGTCCCCGCCGGGAGCCGCCGAGCCCGGGTTCATGGCGGGCGCCCGCGGGCGCGCGCGTGCGCGCCGCGGGGGGCGCCAGTGTGCAGCAGAGGCAGTCTCTCCTTCCCCGCCGCGGTCGGCTGTTCGGGCCGGGCGGGGGGTGAGGAGGTTTCAGGAGCTGGCGGTCGCCGCGCGGGGACTAGTCAGGAGCCTCGCGCGGCGGCCGAGCAAGAGGAGCAGGCCGGGAGGCAGTTGGCGGGTGGACGTGGGGCGCGCGCTCGAGGTGCGCGCGCGCCCACGCTCGCTCCGGGCGCCGCTTGCCGCGCACGTGCGCGCGCAGCGGCACCAGCAGTAGACGCAGTAACCTCTTCTTCTCCCCGGATGCCGGAGTTCGGCAGGGGGAGAGGCAGGTTGAGGGGGGTGCAGCGTGTGCCTCAGGGAGGCAGCGCTGGGAGCATGTTTAGAAATATAAATGAAGGGGACACAGCAGGACCAACAAGGGGTGGCCGCCAACATCATCCGGGTGCACCCTCCGCTGGTCAGGTGACACGCGGGGGAGCACGCGCGGGGGGGCAGCAGGTCCCTGTCACCGTTGCAGGACGCGGCGGGGCCCGCGGCAGGAGGGGTGACAGGGAATGGGTCAGCGGCCGCAGGGCCGCGGCCCGGGCAGCTGTGCGCGTCAGCAGGTCCTCCCCAGGATCAGGGGATTCTTCTCCTTCCCTGGATAGGGAAGGGGAAGGATCGGAGAGGGAGAGCCACTGGGACGGCCGGGGGGCTCTTGCCTTCGGGTTGGAACATGAGGGGCGGGACCCCCGGGGCGCGTCGGGCGGTCAGGGGGCGCGGGCTCGCGCCCAACCAAGGACCAGTCGTCCTTTGGGCGGCGTTTCCGGGGGTCGTGCCGCATGGGATCCTCCTGGGGCCATAGCGTCGGCGCTGGCCACGGTGGTGCAGGCTCTTGGGCCATTAGCTGCAGTGGCCTCCCCCGGGGCAACGGCGGATTCCGGCCAAGCTGCGGGGCGCAGGGGGTCAGACAAGGTCAGGTCATCAGCGGCGCAGCGAGTGGCAAGAGCCTGCCGAGAGCTGGGGGCTGCCGCGGCGGAGCTGGAGCTAGGGTCAGAGCGCGAGCGGCAGGGAGGCTCGGGCCCTGCGCATTCCACACGGGGTGCCCGGCGTGCGCCGCATGCGCGGGCCGGGCCCTCTTTTGTTTTGTCTTCCACAGAGGACCAAGGTGAAAGGGACTCGGCAGACTTCGCGGTGGACGAGGATTGGAATGAAGACGACGAACAATCTGAGTCGGAGAGGTCGACGGCATCCGGTGAGTTGGTGCAGTCTTTTTCAAATTCCACCGCGAGCTCGAGTTCGCGTAGCTCTTCGTCCTCCTCCTCATCCTCCTCTTTGGCGTCGCAAGCGTCCGAAGCTGATAGTACTGCTAGGGCAAGGAAGGAGGCCGAGAAACTTGCCAAAAGAGCGGCTAAGCAACAGAAGAGGCGTAAGCGGCGCAGGCGAGTTAGTGAAGAGGAGCGTAGGGCTAAGAAGAGGCGAGATCTGCCGGGGGTAGTGCGCTGTGAGTACACCGCAGTTATGCGGGGCCTGCGAGATAGCTGCCGCAAAAAGATACGCAGGGGTGACTTTGTGGACTTATTTGGTTTGACTAAGGCCATGAAGAAGGATTACAAGGCGGCGGCCGCTACGAAGGGCATGGGGGCAGAAGCTTTCAGGTCGTTTGATAACTGGCTGGCCGGATTTTGGGTGTTTGCGGCTTGCTATTTGGAGGACAGGCCGGAAGAGCACATGAATATCATCCGGTACCTTCATCTCGTGCACGACATGCAGCGCACATCCTCGGGTTCGGAATGGCGGCGTTATGACCAAGAGTTTCGGGAGAAGCAGGACGGGTTACGGGTCATGGACTTTGGGTTCAAAGACGTGGAGGTCTGGCTCAAAGTGACCCGGGCATCCCAGCGGGAGGATGAGACCCAGAAACAGGGAACGGGGGGGGCGCCGCGGGGGGTCGTCAGCGCAGGGAACGGGCGCGGACGGGGGATTTGCCAAGACAGGCGGATTGGCCGTTCGCACGGGCGGGCGGTCTGCCCCTCGGGGAAAATGCTTCGCTTTTAACAGCGGAGCATGTTCATTTGGCAAACAGTGCCGTTTTCGCCACTCTTGCCAGCAGTGCGGTGGAACCCACCCAGCCTCCTCTTGTTTCAAAGGGGGACGACAGGGCAATCGGGGGAAACAACCCTACCCTAAGCAGGCCGCGAGCGGGACCGCTCAGCAGAGCACCAACGCCAGTTAAGTTGGAAACTATGGGTAAATGGTTGGGTCTTTATCCTAATAAAAGGGATGCAAAGTTTTTGTTAGACGGTTTTAAGTTCGGTTTTCGCTTGCCTGTTGCAAGCGAAGTGTTCGTGCGTGCGCACAGGAACCTTCAATCCGCCCGAGCCTTGCCGACTGTGTTACGGGAAAAAGTGGATAAGGAGGTCAGGTTGGGCAGGATGGAGGGGCCGTTTAGGTCACCCCCGGTGGATGACTTGGTCATCTCCCCGGTGGGGGTGGTACCAAAGAAGACTCCGGGCGCCTTCCGGCTCATTCAGCATCTTTCTTACCCGCCAGGGGCATCGGTCAACGACGCAATACCACCGGCTCATTGCTCGGTGGTGTATCAGTCGTTTGACGAGGCGCTAGGGATGGTCCGCAGCTACGGGAGCGGGGCCCTCATGGCTAAGATTGATGTTGAGTCAGCTTTTAGATTGCTGCCATTGCATCCGGACTCATTTCGTTTTATGGGTTTCCGGATTGGGGCGGAGTATTTCATCGACAAATGTCTGCCGATGGGATGTTCCGTTTCATGCTCGTTTTTCGAGCGCTTTAGCACTTTTCTTCATTGGTGCGTGGAGTCTGCGTCAGGCGGTCACGGGGTTGCACATTACCTCGATGATTTCCTTTGCGCGGGGCCGGCTACTGGCACAAGATGCGGCGACTTGCTGTTTAGCACACGAGCCCTTTTTTACCACTTCGGTGTTCCGGTAGCCAGGGATAAAACGGAGGGTCCGGCCTCCTGTCTATCAATTTTGGGGATTGAATTTGACACCGTGGCGGGAGAATGTCGCCTACCACAGCACAAGGTGTCAAAGCTCCGCGAAATTATTTGCCGTTTCAACGGCTCGCGTAAAGTCACGCTGCGGCAAGCTCAGTCCTTGCTGGGCATGCTGAACTTTGCTTGTCGGGTGATACCGATGGGCAGGGTTTTCTGCCGGAAGCTCGAAAGGGCTACTGCGGGGTGTGCCAGGCCGCATCATTTCGTTCGATTGTCCTCTGAGTTAAAAAGGGATTTGGCCGTCTGGGCTTCATTCCTGGAGGATTTCAACGGGGTGAGCATATGGCAAGCGCCAGCCATTGACAGCGAGAGTTTGCAGCTTTTTACCGATGCTGCAGGTTCCTCTGGATTCGGCTGTTTTCTGGAGGGATCGTGGTGTGCGGCAACTTGGCCGGCGAATTGGCATAGCGAAGGTCTTACAAGGGATCTGGTGCTGCTGGAGCTTTTTCCCATTATGGTAGCGCTGGAAGTTTGGGGCGATCAGTTGGCTAACCGCAGCATAGTGTTCAGGTGCGATAATCTGGGCGTGGTGCATGCGATTAATAACCAAAGGGCGAAATCGCTGGTTGTACTACGGGTTCTTGGGCAATTGCTTTTGACTTGCTTGCGCAGGAACCTATGGTTCCGGGCGCAGCACGTGCCCGGGTTGGAAAACGAAATCGCAGACGCGTTGTCGCGTGGACAGTGGGAGAGATTTTGGGGTTTGGCACCTGAGGCCGAAGAACAAGGTTTTCACTGTCCCGGTTATGTTTGGCAGGTGATCGGACCGGACTGGAGGGTTTAGCGTTGCGGTCAATCGCGCCGGCCACGCTCAAGGCGTACGGACAAGCTTGGAGTGAATGGGAGGAGTTTGTCCGGGGGCGTCAGCATCAAGGTAAGAGCAGGCATCGGCTGATGCTTTCTTTTATGTGGCAGCTCTACGTCTCCGGTAGGTCACGAGCAGTGGTTTCTCGGTATTTGGCAGGCATTTCGTTTTTCTGCAAGCTGCGAGGCGTCCCTGACGTAACAAAAAGCGAAGTTCTGCGGAAGGCAATGAAAGGGTGGGCGCGAGTTACGCCGTCGCCACCAGATAGGAGGCGGCCCATCGATGCGGCGTTGTTGCCGGCCGTAATCAAGGCGGTACGGCGAGTTGCGTCGTCCAGGTTTGAGACGCTTTTGTTTAGTTTGGCGTTCTCAATGGCTTTCCACGGAGCCTTTCGAATTTCTGAGTTGGTAGCGCCTTCCAAGAGAGCAGATTCGCGTATGCTGGTCGAGGACGTGGTAGTGGGTGAGAGGTCCTTGCTGTGCAGGTTACGACGCTCCAAAACGGATCAAGTGGGGAGAGGGCGCTGGGTTACAATGGTTACAGCGCTGGAGGAGAGCGTTTGCCCGGTGAGGCTGGCAATGCAATACGTGGGGGTGCGACCCGTTAAGGAGGGGTCTTGGCTGTTGCATTATGATGGGCTGCCAGTCACGAAATACCAGTTTCGATGGATGCTGAGTCGCTGTTTGGCGGGCCTGGGCCTCCCACCCACTGCTTTCGGTACCCACTCCTTTCGCATAGGCGCAGCGACGTCGGCTGCTGCGGCGGGTTACTCCAGAACGGAAATACAGGCGGTGGGGCGATGGAAATCATCAAGTTATAGACGATATATTCGCCCCGTCACATGAGAGGTCGGTTTGCGCTTGGTGCTTTGTGTAGATTGCAATGTATTATGTTGTTACATTTCTGTGAATTTATGGTGTTGTGCGTCTGTTGGTGTTACCCCCTTTTTTTTTTTTTCTCCTACTCAGGGATTAGCTACTCGCCGTTGCTGGCATGAGCCGGCAGCGGGGGTCTGGAGTTATTTGCGATTTTTTGCCTGACTTGACGGACTGAATTCTAATCCATAATTCGGCTAATTTGGTCTAATCAGAGTCCCTCAGCAGGTCTTTACGTTTCATCTCCAGCTGAGTTATTACATGTGTTTCCCATTTTATACCCCCCCCCCACCTTGTTTTTATTTTGTTTAATTTTATTTGATCTTCCCCCTTTGTGTCTTTAATTGCACTTCTAAATTGGCAACGAACCACGGTGCAGTCGGCTAGGCCGTGACTGCTGCAATAGCGAGTCCTAAAGTTTTCTTTTTTGGCAGATCCTTCAGTATAAACAATGAATAAGCCTCTTAGTAATCAATTCTACCCCTCTTTTTCCCTTCAGGATGGTTTGAAGACAATTTGACCATTTGGGTGGTTGGCCACTCTTACATTTACTGGGCGGCCAGGTTTGTGGCCTCAAAAGGGTCTCAGGCATTGTTTGGAATACAGGGTGTCAGGTGGCTTGGCTGGCGCGGGATGATGTGGGGTGAGCTGAGGAGTAGGTTAGTGAGTCAGGCCAGCAAGCATGGAGTCCCTAAGGTTTTGGTTGTCCATCTAGGTGGCAACGACTTGGGGAAGAGGACATCCTTGGAGCTGCGGTGGGCCATGATACAGGATCTGGCAAGTGTGACCGCGCAATGGACCAATTGTGTGTTGGTTTTTTCCATGATGGTGCCAAGGTTGTGTTGGAGGGGTGTGGCGGATGGTCGCCAGATTGATGAGGCCCGGAAAAAGGTGAACGGAGCGGTGGCAAAGTGGGTGCTGTCCCACGGTGGGAGGGTGGTTCGCCACCCGAGGATACGGTTCAGAGACAGCCACCTTTTCCGGCGCGATGGAGTACATCTATCCGATGAGGGGATGATGTTTTTTCTGGAGGATCTAGGTTTCGCTTTACAGGAGTTAGGGTAGGTTTATGGTGGCGGTGCGAAAGACTGTGGGGATGAGTCTTTCGCTGTTGGCGGAAAAGAACGGCAGTTTCGTATTGTAGAGAAAACTGTAGTGTTTTACAGTTGGTTGTGGTTTAGGTGCACTCACCTCCATCGACTTATTGCCGCTTGACCACCCGTCCGGGAAGGCAGCGGCAGGGCACCCAGGAGCGGTGGGTAGTCACTGTGGGGGTTGAGTTGTCACCTATTACCGGTTTATGGTAAGTTTTAGTAAATTTATAGGGTTGAGTTATTTAAGTTTAATTTAGATTAAGTGAGCCGTTCTTTTGGGCCGCCACCATATGCCAGCTGGAGCGGCATATTAAATTAATCTCTTTATTACAGGTTTCCTAATGGTTAGGGACAAATAAATAGCTAGCAATTTTCTGCCAAAATTCAAGTCTCAGTGTCGTTATTTCTGGTTATGGTTATGAATGCTTTACTTTCAAAGAAAGGGGTCCACCAAATATCACTAAGATGTTTAGAAGAGAGTATTGACTGCATAGGAGAGGAAAGAGTTAAACATCTGGGGAGGGGTGGACCTAGCTGTGAGGAAAGTACAGCCTTCTTTAAGGGGAGGGCTTGATATATATAGGGAAGGTGAAGCCATTTTAAGTCTCTTGGTGATCTGGTTTCCCACCCTCCCGCCCTGGTAGTTGGAAATTGTGGCACGTGGTGCTTTGGCTCTAAGTTGTTGGCTGTTTTCGTTGGCTATTTATTGGCGGAAAAGAACGGCAGTTTCGTATTGTAGAGAAAACTGTAGTGTTTTACAGTTGGTTGTGGTTTAGGTGCACTCACCTCCATCGACTTATGGCCGCTTGACCACCCGTCCGGGAAGGCAGCGGCAGGGCACCCAGGAGCGGTGGGTAGTCACTGTGGGGGTTGAGTTGTCACCTATTACCGGTTTATGGTAAGTTTTAGTAAATTTATAGGGTTGAGTTATTTAAGTTTAATTTAGATTAAGTGAGCCGTTCTTTTGGGCCGCCACCATATGCCAGCTGGAGCGGCATATTAAATTAATCTCTTTATTACAGGTTTCCTAATGGTTAGGGACAAATAAATAGCTAGCAATTTTCTGCCAAAATTCAAGTCTCAGTGTCGTTATTTCTGGTTATGGTTATGAATGCTTTACTTTCAAAGAAAGGGGTCCACCAAATATCACTAAGATGTTTAATGGAGCGTTTTTCATGCAGAGACGTATAATACTGGTGGTCACTGGTCAGCAAAACTCTGCACTGTACTCCTCCTATATAATACTGCTGTTCCCCAGTCCCCACAATAAAGCAGTGTGAGCACAGATATATGCAGCACACTGAGCACAGATATGGAGCGTCTTTCAGGCAGACAACGTATACTGGTGGTCACTGGTCAGCAAAACTCTGCACTGTACTCCTCCTAATAATACTGCTGGTCCCCAGTCCCCACAATAAAGCAGTGTGAGCACAGATATATGCAGCACACTGAGCACAGATATGGAGCGTTTTTCAGGCAGACAACGTATAATACTGGTGGTCACTGGTCAGCAAAACTCTGCACTGTACTCCTCCTATAATACTGCTGGTCCCCAGAATAAAGATATTTGCACTGCAGCCCCCTGAAACAAAGTGAGAGAACACCAGCCACGTCCTCTCACTATCATTTCCAATGCACGAGTGAAAAATGGCGGCGACGCGCGGCTCCATATATAGAATCCGAATCTCGCGAGAATCCGACAGCGGGATGATGACGTTCGGGCGAGCTCGGGTTAACCGAGCAAGGCGGGAGGATCCGAGTCTGCCTCGGACCCGTGTAAAAAGGGTGAAGTTCGGGGGGGTTCGGATTCCGAGGAACCGAACCCGCTCATCACTAATTCAGAGACGGACGCAGATCTTGCTTCCACAACAAAATCTGCGTCCATATACTCACACGCCCAGCACAGGGCAAGGACGCCCAGTATGTGTGTTGCGACGCCGCACGATGCGTTCCAAAATTAATTTGAAATGCATCAATTAGAGGACGACCCCTACCTGCGCAGCCTGGCTGCGCCACGTCACGCAGCCGCCCTGAAAACGGTCTAGACACGCCTGCATTGTCTGGACCATGCCCACCAAATGCTGCGGCGCCACCGCCCACCCCCCTCCAATGCCTGGAGCTGTCAATCATGATGCAATCACATATTTCGGGATACGATTGCATTATGACAGCCTGCGCACGCGCACTGCGGCCGGTGTGTGAGCGCAGACCCTCTGGATACGGCCGCTGCATACAAATTACTCAAAGAGTGTATGCTTTTCAAAACATACTGTACCTACCTTCACCTCTATCCTTCTAGTTAATACAGATTTCTGGTACAGACCCAGGCTTGCTATGACAATGCAAATCACTTGTCCCATTCTGAATAAATCTCCCCCTAAACCATTTGTTCCAATAAGGAGAAAGAAGTGTAACAAGTTTACATATAGATTATTATTTTTCATTTGTTTTTAATTTTATACATTTATAAACCTAAAACGTGCACAAATGTGTATTCCATTTACTGAACAGATACTGAGTTGTTGGAATCTAGAAATGCTCGGATCATGTTATTGCCTGGCAACGGAATAAAGTGAAAAAACCTCTGTGATCGACTAACACGAGTTACTTATTAATGGTTTCTTCTCTTTAAGTAATATAGCAAATTAGATAACTGTAGAATAGTATCATATAATTAAAAAGTTTGATTTCTAAAACAAAAAAGTCATAATGAACATGTGCAGAGCAATGAATTGCTTTCTTTTCGTCTAATAGTACAGTTTAATTATCTGCATTCTGACCTTTCAAGAAATTTCTGCAATTGCCAGTTGGCATGTGGTTTTGCTCATTGCTTCCTCCAAAGTCTACTATATGGTTAGTTGTCCGAATTAATTAGTTACTAACAATGAGGTCACATCTAGATGAAAACAGGGAAAGTAATGGACACAGATACACTGTGATTATCAGACAAAAAGCAACTTTTATATTCTAACAATTGTAAAGAGAAGAAATAGAAGGTAATTGTACACAGTTTTCTCTCAACAACCCCAAAAAAGAGAACCCTGTCCCAGGCTTGTTGAAGGTGCTAGTGGGGGCCTGGGTCTACTTATCTTCATCTGGGAAGCGAGTCCCTCCACCACGGCCAGCGTCATCTTCCCAGCGCCATCTTTGTGGAAGATGGTGCCACACTTTGAGAGAAAAGACTTTAGAGAGTCTTTTCTCTCTAGTGCAATTATCACTGGGAAGATGGCACTGGCCGTGGACCTGCTTTCCAGACCAAACAAGATAGGAAGCGATTGCCCTCCCCATGTACCTCCTTCCACCTGGCCACACCATGGCTTTGAATGGTGCCTCCAGGCAATGCCCCCATGTCATCTACAGCCCTGAAAGAGAAGTGAGATCATTTCCGCATCCGGGATCCCGGCATCGGGATGCTGAACGATGGGATTCCAGCCGCCGGTAACCCATACCAAATCCAATGTAGCAACCAGACCAGGGTCCTTAGCATGTTTAGGGAAGCCTATACCATTGGTCTCCTGGGATGTCGATAAAATGCCGCCGGACGGGATCCCGGCGGTCAAAATAGCGACGCCTGAATCACAACTGGCAGCATAATGCCAGCGTCACAATCCCAAAGGAGCTCGGGATCCTGGCATCAAAATATTTATGCCTGGAATCCCAAACTTTCTGTTAGCGGGACATGCTCGCATCCTGCTTCGGGGGGTGGGAGGTAAGGTTTAGGCATTAGAAGGGGGGGGGGGTTTGGGTGCAAGGACAGAAAGGGGATGGTAAGGTACCGGGGAAGGGGGGGTTAGGGTTAGGCACTTACAAGGAGAGGTTAGGATTAGGCCTCTAGTGGGGAGGGCTAGGGTTAGGCACCCACAAGTGAGGGTTAGGGTAGGGAGCAGAGCAGGGTTAGGGTACTTTTTGGTGGGCTGTCGGCATTTTGATGGTCGGGATGCCACTGTCGGTATTATGACCCCCGACATTCCGTCCATCGGTATTTCATACCAAATCCTGTCTCCATATGATGCTGTGATACCCTGCAGTTGCCAGTGTCATTTTAAAATAAAGTTGATTTAAAAAAAGAACATTTGGAGTAGTAACCGTTGGAACTGTGGCGAGAGGAGTGCTGGAGGAAATGCCACTTAACAGTGATAAGTAGCTGAGAGACAGGCAGTGAAGAAATAGAGTGGCTGGGACTTGTAGTGTCACATATAAAGCCAAGCTGAGAGTAATGTCTATCTTTTTGCTGTACAGAAGCTGCCTCATGCAGGGGAAATTGCATCTTGATTTAGGTCCTCAGAGTTGGTGAGAGAAACCCCTTATTATACACAAAGGCTGTGTGTGATATAAAGACACTGCTCCTACTGTATACTGTATATCAGCGCTGCAACACTGCTGTTTGACCTTCAGTTGTAAATATCCTTTAGGGGTCCCAAAATGTGCACAAGAGTTAACTGTAACCTGGGTTATCAATGATATACAGTATCCTCTGTATTAGGTTATTAGGACATTCTACGAATTTATAAAAGATATTGCTAACTTAGTATAGGAAAAAGACGATTACAAAAGGGGTAATAGCATTTGTTATTGTAAGTTACAGTATGTGATTTAGGGGTCTATTTACTAAGCCTGGAGATAAAGTGTCCAGAGATAAAGTACCAGCCAATCGGCTCCTAGCTGCCATGTCACAGGCTGTGTTTGAAAAATGACAGGAAGTGATTGGCTGGTACTTTATCTCCGTCCACTTTATCTCCACCAGAGGCTTAGTAAGTAGACCCCATAATTGTTTATTGAGCCAAACCTATTATTCCATAATGATGACTTCTTCCAGTAATTTTGGGTTACTATAAATAAATGGGTGTAGTATGGTATGCCGGCGGCCAGGCTGCCGGCGGGCAGCATACCGGCGCCGGGATCCCAAACTGCCAGCATACCGACAGCTGGGTGAGCGCAAATGAACCCCTTCCGGGCTCGCTGCGCTCACCACGCTGAGGGTTACGGTGGCGCACTACACGCACCACGCTATATATTCTCCCTCCAGGGGGGTCGTGGACCCCCAAGAAGGAGAAAAGGTGTCGGTATGCCGTTTGTCGGGTTTCCAGCGCCGGTATACTGTGCACCATGATCCCAACAGCCGGAAACCTAAATACCACCCTAAATAAATTGCTTTTGCATAAGTTTGTCTCCCATTGTCTGTGTCTGGTTGGTAAACCCTTGCTTCTCTGCCAGATATGGACTGAGTTAGAAATTGCTACCAGCTTGCATACACTATCAGCCACAGTCAAAGCTGCTCATCTTGGCGCGCCAGGTCCCATGCAGCTCAGCTTCCATCAAGCATATTTTTTTCTGGCATTTGTGCATATAATTCGCAATGCGATTTGTCAAAACCATTTCACAAGACCTCACTGATTAATTTAATATGCAACACTTGTACAGTTGTGTACAAATTATTCTGAATTTGTATATGAATGTGCTATGATGCAGCTACTGCAGTTCTTTTCACATCATGGGCCTTATTCAGCTTCAGTTCTGTCTACACTATGGGGGGAAACCAAATGTTATTCCTGTCGGCAGCCACAAGATGGCGTCAAACGGAGCTATTTAAATGTAACTCCATTTGGGTGCGATCGGGTGTGATCGGCTGCCAGCGTCTACATTTCAGCCTACACTCGCCGGGGGTGGCGAGCTGAAATGTGTAAAAAGTGACCTTTTTGGGTGCCCAAATGTCACTTATCCCGATTGTGCCCATTTGTTTAGTCGGGTTTAGCTGTTATCTATTGAGCGAGATCAGCGTGATAGGGGACATCAACTGCATATTGCCCCCTGCAATCTCCTGTCACTTTACACAGGAGATCGGGGGCGATAACAATTGAATTCCCCACTACATGTCTATACTATTGTATATGAGTCCTTGTACTACTGGAATTATTGATATGTAATATTGTATCCTTTAAGGCTTCTTGTCATAGAGTATATCTAGAAGACTTCCTTGGATATTCAGCAACATCGCTGTCATTATTATATATTTTTTCTACACTGTATGAGTCTGTGCACTAGCTGTTGAATTTGTTGCTCAAATCAGGACTTCACAACAGATTAATATGAAGTAAAGTGATTTTCACAGCTTCATCCCTGCACACAGAAAGAATTTTTAATTCACCTTTCTTTCCTTACTTCCCAATTTTTTATTATTTTTCAGTTTTTAAATATTATCAATCTTAAATAAGTAAAATCAAAAGTTACATTTTATTGTATTTTCTTTGTGCACCACATGATACATATTTGTCTTGTTTTTCTTTAAATTCCCAGTGTTATCCTCAAGTTTGCTTGTAAATAACATCTGTGTAAAACGTGAGTTCTCGTGTTACATGACCATTATTAAAACGTGTTTTTAAAATAATAACAATAATAAGAATAATTATATGTGCCCTTCTTCTAAATGATTATGGTCACTAGAAGTCGTACTGTACAGAAGCCTCACATCACACTTGCATTTATTGTACTTATAGTAAAAACACACACATGTAACTTGGATTTCAAAACATAACTGGCCACATTGTAATGTTTTTTATTTTAAATGGTATGTTACACCTTTGTGGATTTTAAGTAGAGATGTGCGGCGGGCACTTTTCGTGTTTTGGTTTTGGTTCTGGTTCCATCCTCGTGTTTTGGATCTGGATTGGTTTTGCCAAAATCACCCTTTTCGTGTTTTGGTTTTGGATCTGGATGATTTTTTAAAAAAAACCTAAAAACAGTTAAAATCACAGAATTTGGGGGTAATTTTGATCCTACGGTATTATTAACCTCAATAACATTCATTTCCACTCATTTCCAGTCTATTCTGAACACCTCATAATATTGGTTTTAGGCCAAAAGGTTGCACCGAGGTGGCTGTATGACTAAGCTAAGCGACACAAGTGTGCGGCACAAACACCTGGCCCATCTAGGAGTGGCACTGTAGTGGCAGACAGGATAGCACTTAAAAAAACTAGGCCCCAAACAGCACATCATGCAAAGAAGAAAAAAAAGTTCAAGGAGGTAGCTGTATGACTAAGCTCAGCGACACAAGTGTGCGGCACAAACAACATGGGACGTGCTGGAATTTGCCCAGATGTAATACACGCACAATATTGGTGGCACAGGAGAACGTACCCCTTAACCACACACATACACGGCAAAGCCTATAAAATTAATTTGGATAATAATAACCCTTTTATTTGGAGCTATTATAATAATATGCAGCAAAGGCGAGCGTACCCCTACACCACACAGGGCAAACCCTGAAAAAATTATTTGACTAATAATATAAGTAATGTATATAAGCCTTTTATTTGGCGTAAATAATATACAACACAGGAAACCACCACTGGACTTATGGCAGCACAAGACACCACCACTGGACTGATGCAGCACAAGACAGCACCACTGGACTGGAATTATACGGCAGTACCCCTGGAATTATATGGCAGTACCCCTGGAGTTGTACGGCAGTGTCAGACAGGATGGCACTTTAAAAAAACTAGTCCCCAAACAGCACATGATGCAAAGAAGAAAAAGAGGTGCAATATGGAATTGTCCTTGGGCCCCACCGCCCACCCTTATGTTGCATAAACAAGACATGCACACTTTAACAAACCAATCATTTCAGCGACAGGGTCTGCCACATGACTGTGGCTGAAATGACTGGTTTGTTTGGGCCCCCACCAAAAAAGAAGCACTTCATCTCTCCTTGCACAAATTGGCTTTACAGAGGCAAGATGTTGACCTTGACCTCATCCGATTCCTCACCCCTTTTAGTGTGTACATCCTCCTCCTCACAGAGTATTAGTTCGTCCCCACTGGAATCCACCGTCACAGGTCCCTGTGTACTTTCTGTAGGCAATTGCTGGTAAAGGTCTTCCCGGAGGAATTTATAATTCATTTATATGAACATCATCTTCTCCACATTTTCTGGAAGTAACCTCCTACGCCGATCGCTGATAAGGTTACCGGCTGCACTAAACACTCTTTCAGAGTACACACTGGAGGGGGGGGGGGGGGGGCAACTTAGGTAAAATAAATCCAGTTTCTGCAAGGGCATCCAAATTGCCTCTTTTTCCTGCCAGTATACATACGGACTGTCTGACATGCCTACTTGGATGCTGTCACTCATATAATCCTCCACCATTCTTTCAATGGTGACAGAATCATATGCAGTGATAGTAGACATGTCAGTAATCATTGGCAGGTCCTTCAGTCCGGACCAGATGTCAGCACTCGCTCCTGACTGCCCTGCATCACCACCAGCGGGTGGGCTAGGAAATCTTATCTTTTTCCTCGCAGGCCCAGTTGTGGGAGAAAATGAAGGAGGAGCTGTTGATGGGTCATGTTCCGCTTGAGTTGACAATTTTCTCACCAGCAGGTCTTTGAACTTCTGCAGACTTGTGTCTGCTGGAACGAGAGATACAACGTAGGCTTTAAACCTAGGATCGAGCACGGTGGCCAAAATGTAGTGCTCTGATTTCAACAGATTGACCACCCTTGAATCCTGGCAAAGCAAATGAAGGGCTCCATCCACAAGTCCCACTTACTTAGCGGAATCGCTCCATCTTAGCTCCTCCTTCAATTTCTCCAGCTGCTTCTGCAAAATCTTGATGAGGGGAATGACCTGACTCAAGCTGGCAGTGTCTGAACTGACTTCACATGTGGCAAGTTCAAAGGGTTGGAGAACCTTGCACAAGACAGAAATCATTCTCCACTGCGCTTGAGTCAGGTGTATTCCACCTCCTTTGCCTATATCGTAGGTGGATGTATAGGCTTGAATGGCCTTTTGCTGCTCCTCCATCCTCTGAAGCATATAGAGTGTTGAATTCCACCTCGTTACCACCTCTTGCTTCAGTTGATGGCAGGGTAGGTTCAGGAGTGTTTGATGGCGCTCCAGGCTTCAGCACGTGGTGGCTAAATGCCGAAAGTGGCCCGCAATTTTTTGGGCCACCGACAGCATCTCCTGCACGCCCCTGTCATTTTTCTAAAATTCTGCACCGCCAAATTAATTGTATGTGCAAAACATGGGATGTGCTGGATTTTGCCCAGATGTAATGCACGCACAATATTGGTGGCGTTGTCCGATATCACAAATCCCCTGGAGAGTCTAATTGGGGTAAGCCATATTGTGATGATGACCCTCAGTTTCAGTAAGAGGTTGTCAGCGGTGTGCCTCTTACAGAAAGCGGTGATACATAGCGTAGCCTGCCTAGGAACGAGTTGGCATTTGCAAGATGCTGCTACTGGTGCCGCTGCTGTTGTTGCTGCCGGAGGCAATACATCTACCCAGTGGGCTGTCACAGTCATATAGTCCTTAGTGTGCCCTGTTCCACTTGTCCACATGTCCATGGTTAAATGGACAGTGGG
Source organism: Pseudophryne corroboree (assembly GCF_028390025.1). NCBI lineage: Eukaryota > Metazoa > Chordata > Amphibia > Anura > Myobatrachidae > Pseudophryne > Pseudophryne corroboree. Next base: position 86,283,972 of record NC_086445.1, read on the forward strand.
TACAACTACATTTTTTAGGACACTGAGGAAACTTTTTCTGACGTCTCTGTACATTCTCGGTATCGCCTGCCTAGTGAAGTGGAACCTAGATGGGATTTGGTATTTTGCCCAGGCATCAAAATGGGCTTATTCATCCCACGGACAACAGGTGTCTCCCCCATTGCCTGATTTAAACAAACCATATCACCATCAGAATCCTTATCGTCAACTTCCTCCTAAGCGCCAGCAACACCCATATCCTCATCCTGGTGTACTTCAACAGTGACATCTTCAATTTGAATATCAGAAACTGGACTGTGGGTGCTCCTTCCAGCACTTGCGGAGGGCGTGCAAATGGTGGAAGGAGCCACCTCTTCCCGTCCAGTGTTGGGAAGGTCAGGCATCGCAACCACCGACACACTTGGACTCTCCTTGGGGATTTGTGATACCATCTTAGACCACACAGTTCTTTGCTGTGCTTTTGCCAGCTTAACTCTTATAATTTTTCTAGCGGGAGAATGAGGGCTTCCATTCTCATGTGAAGCTGAACCACTAGTCATGAACATAGGCCAGGGCCTCAGCCGTACCTTGCCACTCCGTGTTATAAATGGCATATTGGCAAGTTTACGCTTCTCCTCAGACCATTAAAATGTATTTTTTGGGGTCATTTTACTGAACTTTTGCTTTCTGGATTTGACATGCCCTCTACTATGACATTGGGCATCGGCCTTGGCAGACGTCGTTGAAGGCATTTCATCATCTATGTCATGACTAGTGGCAGCAGCTTCAGCACTAGGAGGAAGTGGTTCTTGATCTTTCCCTATTTTATCCTCCAAATTTTTGTTCGCCATTATTTTTCTGGAGTTATATAACACAATATGCGGCACAGGAGAGCATACCTCTAAAACACACAGGGCAAACCCTGTAAAAATTATATTTGGATTAAATGTTAATAACCCCTTTATTTGGAGTAAATAATATACAGCACAGGACACTACCACTTATCTGATGCAGGACAACTCAGCGACACTGTAAGGGACTTATTATACAGCAGGACTGGACATATGGCAGCAGAGGACACCACCACTGTGACTGGTTACTGGATTGACTGATGCACAGGACACTACCACTGGTCTGATGCAGGACAACACAGCGACACTGTAAGGGACTTATTATACAGCAGCACTGAACATATGGCAGCAGAGGACACCACCACTGTGACTGGTTACTGGATTGACTGATGCACAGGACACTACCACTGGTCTGATGCAGGACAACACAGCAACACTGTAAGGAACTTATTATACAGCAGTACTGGACATATGGCAGCAGAGGACACCACCACTGTGACTGGTTACTGGACTGACTGATGCAGCTAAGATACTACACTGGACTAAGCAGCACAAGACAGCACTGTAATCGCCACTCCATTTTCCCACCCACACAGACACAAAGGACAGAGACACGTCCTCTCACTACACTCTCCAGGACTGGAGTGAAAATGGCGGCGACGCGCGGCTCCTTATATGGTATCCAAACCCCGCGAGAATCCGACAGCGTGATGATGGCGTTTTGCCTCGTTCTGGTTTCCGAGTCAGGCGGGAAAACCGAGCCGGACTCGGATCCGGGCTCGGGTAGTGAAGTTCGGTAGGGTTCGGTTCTCTGAGAACCGAACCCGCTCATCTCTAATTTAAAGCAGTCTACTTTTTGTAATTGTCTGCACAATGATTTGAAGTACAGAAGTAACATGTCAAACACGCTGGTGAAGATGTGGTATATTTGAAACTTCTATTTTGCTAAATTTATGCATGTTTGTAAACAGGAGTTTTGGCAAATTCTTGCGTTTCATTGACGTGTATGGAAAGTTCTTCCGAGTTTGTTTGATAATGTACTGTATTCATCTCTATTTGTATTTGCGATTGTGTTTATAAATACGATTTGTGATTGTACTTCTATGTTTGCTTTTAGTAAATCTCTGTGTTTGAAAAATTTACAAAACATGGCCAAGAATGCAAACACGGACACACATGAATCTTAGTAAATTTACCCCCAAAAGACACACCCCTGAGCCCCAGACATGCTGGTCACTCTAGAACATCATTTTACGTTAATCTGACATGGGTCTTCAAACTGTGGCCTTCCAGCTGCTGTGGAACTACACATCCCAGCATGCCCCCCACCCCCCCAGTTTTAGCATGCCTTAATAGCAAACCTGTGGCAGAGCATGCTGGGATGTGTAGTTCCACAGCAGCTGTAGGGCCGCAGGTTGAAGACCCATGCAAGTGTAGTTGTGTTTTATTGGTGTTTATACTGATTTTATAACTGGGGCTATTTATTGTTTTTTTACTTGTTAAAATCCCTCTATAGATGGGTACACACTAGGCGATGTGCTCTATGAGTGACGTCGCATAGTGTTTCCCCCTCCCGGGTCGTTGACATCATGCCGCAGCCAGGCCATGCAGGCAGCTCTTGGACGACAGTCCAAATTGAGCTGCATGAATGGCCGACAGCGAGGGTCGTTAACAACCCGCGGGGCCACGTATCACTTGGCGGCAGCATACTCACTTGCCAAGAAAGTAAACGACGGTGCTCAGTAAGGGTGAAAATGAGCGACGTTGTTTTCTTTCTTGGCAAGTTTGTATCTCATCTCTATGGCTTTATAACAAAATGTGATTGCATTATTTAACATATATGCATTATTTACCATATATTAAATTCCATTTTAATATTGTGCAGAACACTGTTTTGCATTGTCAGGTATATAGAGAACATGCTTAACATGATACTAATAGAATTAGTGTTGAGATTCTTCCCCCATGTGGGTTTTGCTAATGTACATAAATATGCTTATACGGAGTTCTTTTTCCAAAGTAATTGACTAATTTGTTTACTATTCACATATCCCCCACTGTCACAGTAGTATGCTAATATGGAGTAAGATTTGATACCTTTAGAAGACTGATATTTGAGGTAAAACCCTGTTTTAAGATGTTGAACAACCAGCATAGAGAATATAAGAAAAGCAAGCAAATTCGTCACATTTAATAATGTGGAAATTCTTTTAAAGAGACAGTTATGAGTGCCAAACTATGATCTAGAGAAAGATCATTCAATTTTCGTGGGAACCTGCTCAACATGGGATGAAACTTTTATTGGGACTGTGGGGTTGTTTAAGGATTTGAGTTTGGGGGGGAGGGGGTATATTTTTAACACAAAAAAAAGGCTTACTAGCAGATTTTTGTTTAATTAATTTCAATAGCTTTTTCATTACCGCCGGATTTCCTGTTTCTATAAACCCCACTGAAATAAATGGAAAATTGAAATGAATGTGGAAAGTCTGCTGTTACATAAGCATGAGTAAATAATGAAAACGAGCATGCACTGCCTTCCAAAAGTGACTTCCTCCTAAAGTCCTTAACCAACCCCAGGAATGAACTGGTGACTCAATTATTAAAGGAGGCAGAAAAGAAACAGCACACCTCTCTTACTTCAGCACCATCACTGTTTATTTGTAGTGCTGAATCATATATGATTTAGGGGTCAATTTACTAAGCCTTGAATAAAGATAAAGTGGACGGAGATAAAGTACCATCCAACCAGCTCATAACTACCGTTTTTCAAACACAGCCTGTAACATGGCATTTAGGAGCTGATTGGTTGGTACTTTATCTCCATCCTCTTTATCTCTGTCCAAAGCTTAGTAAATAGACCCCTTAGAAAGGCCCTTCTGAGCCACTATGGGGTTTTGGGGATTGCAGCTATGACAAAGATTTGGCCCCTCTTCTTAATTCTCGATCTTGATCCATCATAATTCAACAGAAAGTGTTTTTGTAATCCAATGGGACACTCTTATGTCTTTGTAATCCAATCAGAGAAGCAAAGAAACACAATGCTGGTTTCCACTTTAACAGAGAGATCCTACACTCATTGTCCCCCTGCTTTAGTGGCAACAAGCACAGGCTGTCAAGCACTGTGGGGTATATATGTATTTTAGGTATATTTTTATTTATATATTTATTAATCTACTAGCTGTTCTACCTGTTCTTCGCATGGGGGTTTCTGATTTTCACGGTTGTAAATATAAAAGAGTGTTAAAAATGTGTTAAATCTATAGAGATGTAAATTTGAGACATCTTAATGTAAGTAAATATAAATCCATGGTTCTTGGCGTTACCCAAGGAGCACCCGCAGCAGATACGATAAAAAGGGACAGGACCATTTTTGGAGTTTATTAAGTTAAGAAACAAAGAAACATAGAATTTGACGGCAGATAAGAACCACTTGGCCCATCTAGTCTGCCCCTTTTTATCCTTTAGGAAATCTCAACCCTTTTTGAACCTTAATTCTTTGTAAGGATATTCATATGCCTATCCCAAGCATGTTTAAATTGCTCTACAGTCTTAGCCTCTACCACCTCTGATGGGAAGCTATTCCACTTATCCACTGCCCTTTCTGTGAAGTAATTTTTCCTTAAATTTCCCCTGAACCTCCCCCCCTCCAGTCTCAGTGTATGTCCACGAGTTCTAATACTTCTCTTCCTTTGAAGAATGTTTCCCTCCTGAACTTTAAGACCCTTGATATATTTGAAAGTTTCTATCATGTCCCCCCTTTCCCTTCTCTCCTCCAAACTATACATGTTAAGATCTTTTAGCTTTTCCGGGTAAGTTTTGTGATGTAGGCCATGCACCATTTTAGTTGCCCTTCTTTGTACACTCTCTAATGTATTTATATATTTCTGGAGATATGGTCTCCAGAACTGGGCATAGTATTCCAGATGGAGCCATACCAATGACCTATACAGTGGCATTATCACTTCTTTTTTCCTGCTACTGATTCCTCTCCCTATGCAACCAAGCATCTGCCTTGCCTTTCTCATTGCTTTGTTGCATTGCTTTCCTGCCTTCAAGTCACTTGAAATAGTGACTCCTAAATCCCTTTCCTCCTCAGTAGTTTCCATTATAGTGCCCTTGATACTATATTTAGCCTTTGGGTTTTTGAGACCCAAGTGCATGATTTTGCATTTTTTATCATTAAGCTGTAGTTGCCATGTTCTTGACCATTTCTCAAGCCTGCCTAGGTCATCAATCATTTGTTTTACCCCTTCAGTTGTGTCTACCCTGTTGCATATCTTTGTATCATCTGCAAAAAGTCATACTTTCCCTTCAATACCATTTACAATGTCACCAACAAAGATATTAAAGAGAACTGGACCAAGTACATATCTCTGGGGTACTCCACTGGTAACATTTCCCTCCATAGATTGCACTCCATTTACTACAACTTTCTGTTTCCTATCCTGCAACCAGGTTCTTATCCATTTAACTGTTTTATAATCCACCCTCACGCTTTCAAGTTTATTTAGCAGTCTGCAATGTGGGACAGTGTCAAATGCCTTACTAAAGTCTAGATATGCTACATCTACAGCTCCCCCTAGATCTATTATTTTCGTCACAGAGTCAAAAAAGTCAATAAGATTTGTTTGGCATGATCCCCCACCAGTAAATCCATGCTGTTTTGGATCCTGTAAGTTGCTTGATTTAAGATATTCCACAACTCTTTCTTTTAATAGTTTTTCCATTACTTTCCCTACTACTGATGTAAGGCTTACTGGTCTGTAGTTACTTGCTTCTTCCTTGCTTCAACTTTTGTGCAGTGGAACTACATTTGCTCTTTTCCAGTCCTCTGGAATGGCACCTGTATTTAGTGACTGGTTAAATAATTCTGTTAAAGGTGTAACCAGCACATCTTTTAGCTCTTTGAGTATCCTTGGGTGTATCCCATGCGGCCCCATTGCTTTATCCACTTTTAGTTTTTGAAAGTTCTGTTAGGACCTTCTCCTCTGTAAATGTATTTTCATCTACCTTATTTTTATGAATGTCCTTGCAACTTAACTTAAACTTTTTTTAAGTATATAAGTGAAAGGAGAAAATCAAATGGAGGAATAATAAGACTTAAGACAGAAAGTGAGTATTTGGTGGAGGGAGACAAGGCAATAGCAGATCACTTAAATAATTATTTTTGCTCAGTATTTACTACAGAAGGAGAAGGGATGGGGCATCCCTTCTCCTGCTGTAGTAAATACTGAGCAAAATAATTATTTAAGTGATCTGCTATTGCCTTGTCTCCCTCCACCAAATGCTCACTTTCTGTCTTAAGTCTTATTATTCCTCCATTTGATTTTCTCCTTTCACTTATATACTTAAAAAAAGTTTAGCCCCCTTTATCTACTGACTGGGCCATTTACTCCTCAGCTTCTGCCTTTGCACGTCTGATCACTTTCTTAGCATCCTTCCGTCTGTCAAGATACACCTCTTTGTCGTTATTATTTTGAGTCTGTTTGTATTTCCTAAAAGCCATCTTTTTGCTTTCACACTAGTTGATACTTCTTTTGTGAACCACACTGGCTTCCTTTTCCTGGTGCTTTTCCTAACCCTTTTGATACAAAGGTCTGTTGCACTTAGTATTGTACTTTTCAGTTTTTACCACCTCTCCTGCACTCCTTCCAAGTTCCTCCAGTCCGCCAATGAATCACTTAAACATCTCCCCATTTCTGCAAAGTCAGCATTTCTAAAATCCAACACCTTTGTTTTTGTGTGACAGAAGTTGGATCCTGTCTTTATACTAAACCATACTGCTTGATGATCACTGGATCCCAGGTGCTCACCCACATATATGATATCCTGTCACCATTTGTAAGAATTAAATCTAATATTGATTCTTTGCGAGTGGGCTCCCCCACCAATTGCTTGAGAGATGCTCCCTGTAAGGAATGTAGAAATTTGCCACTTGTAGCTGAACTTGCAAAAGACCCCTCCCAATTTACATCAGGTAAATTAAAGTCTCCCATGATTACGATTTCTCCCTTTAAAGTCATTTTAGTGATGTCCAACAATAGGTTCCTGTCCAAATCCTGCCCCTTGCCTGGTGGTCTATAGGTCACCACAATGCGAATAATGTCCTTCTCCCTGGTTTCTATGGTGACCCAAAAGGCCTCAGTTTTATCCTCAATATTTTGTATTAAAGTAGCATTTATGCTTTTTTCCACATACATTGCTACCCCTCCTCCTATTCTTCCCATTCTATCCTTCCTAAATAAGTTGTATCCTGGTATAGCTATGGCCCAGTCATGATTCTCATTGCACCATGACATGTAATTGCCAGAAAATCCAGGTTATCCCTTGTCATTATTGCAGTTAGCTCTGGAATTTTGTCTCCTAAGCTCCTAGCATTTGCACACATAGCTTTAAGAATTTTGTCTGTGCATCTTTTATTAGTAGCCATGTCCAGACAGTACAAAATAAATGACAAGTTTAAAGTTGAAATTACCTGTTTGGTGATGTTGCTCAGTTGGTATTTTTTTTTTTTTACTAATCAGGAATCACACTCTATCCTTTACACCACGACTACACCTCACTAAATGTAAAGATATAAGTTCTACCCACTGGAGGTGCAATCCAAATTTTGATCCGATTGTTCGTTTGGGCGTTATCGTTCATACAACACAAGACACGCATCAGTAATGATGTCATTATGTCAACCCCCTTTTCATCCTCTTAGGGGAGGTTAATCAAAATCCTAATTACATAGTTTTCATATTTCCCACCGGAAGAATACCTATGTTACATTTCATCTTCCTAATATATCGGGAAGTAAGAGAATTCGTGATAAGTGAGTGAGTGAGGGTTTTCGCATTTATATATATAGATTATGCCATTTTCTAAAACATTTTAATGAAGGTTGCTAATGTAACATAGTAACATAGTAACATAGTAACTAAGGTTGAAAAAAGACAATTGTCCATCGAGTTCAACCTATTTGTGGTCTCCTATGCAGTCTTATTATAGGACTAGTTTGTTTATGTTAGGACTAGTTAAATTAACTATAATGCATGCCTACGCACCATAACCCTGAATATCTTTATCCAATAGGAATTTATCTAACCCATTCTTAAAGGTGTTGACTGAGTCCGCAGTTACTACTCTCTCAGTCAGGGAATTCCAAACACGTATTGGGGGTAATTCCAAGTTGATCGCAGCAGGAAAATTTTTAGCAGTTGGGCAAAACCATGTGCACTGCAGGGGAGGCAGATAAAACATTTGCAGAGAGAGTTAGATTTCTGTGGGTTATATTGTTTCTGTGCAGGGTAAACATTGGCTGCTTTATTTTTACACTGCAATTTAGATTGCAGATTGAACTCACCACACCCAAATCTATCTCTCTCTGCACATGTTATATCTGCCTCCCCTGCAGTGCACATGGTTTTGCCCAACTGCTAAAAATTTTCCTGCTGCGATCAACTTGGAATTACCCCCATTGTCCTTACTGTGAAAAAAACCTTTTTGCCTCAATGTGCGGAAACTCCTTTCCTCTAACCTAAGCGAGTGACCTCGTGTTCTCTGTGCTGATCTTATAGAAAAAAGGTCCCTCCCAAGCTCTGTGTATTGACCCCTTATATATTTGTAGATGTTGATCATGTCCCCTCTTAGTCTCCTCTTTTCCAATGTAAACATGCCTAGCCTTGCAAGCCTTTCCTCGTATTCCAGTGTCTCCATGCCCTTGTTCAGTTTGGTCACCCGCCTCTGAACCTTTTCTAGCTCCAGGATATCCATTTTGTAATATGGTGCCCAAAATTGCACACAGTATTCAAGATGTGGCCTCACTAGTGATTTATATAATGGGAGTATAATACTCTCGTCCCTTGCATCAATTCCCCGTTTTATGCATGCTAATATCTTATTAGCCTTCTTTGCTGCACTCCTACTTTGGGTACTGCTGCTTAATTTTTTTTCTATGTGAACCCCTAAGTCTTTTTCCAGTACAGAATCCCCTAATATTACCCCATTTAGTATGTAGGTGTAATTTTTGGTCTTGCCCCCACAGTGCATTACATTACATTTGTCTGTGTTGAATCTCATTCTCCATTTTGCTGCCCATGCTTCCAGTTTAGTTAAGTCATTCTGAAGAGACTCAGCATCCCCCTCCATATTTATAACCTTACACAATTTGGTATCGTCTGCGAAAATTGACACCATGCTCTCTAGATCTACTGTTAGGTCGTTGATGAAAATGTTGAACAAAAGTGGTCCAAGTACAGACCCTTGTGGCACACCACTTAGTACTTTAGTCCAATTTGAAAATGATCCGTTGACCACAACGCACTGCTCCCTATTATCTACCAATTACTGACCCAAGTGCATATTGTGCTCCCTAGCCCTATTTCTTGTAGCTTATAGATAAGACGCATGTGTGGTACAGCGTCAAAAGCTTTGGCAAAGTCTAAAAAGATTATGTCCACCTCCTTACCCTGATCCAGGTTTGCACTTACTTTTTCATAAAAGCCAAGTAAGTTGGTCTGACATGATCTGTCCTTCACAAATCCATGTTGGTTCCTTTTAATGACCTTATTTGCTTCAAGGAACTTTTGAATACTGTCCCTTAGAATACCTTCCAATACTTTCCCCACTAAAGATGTAAGACTAACTGGTCTATAATTACCTGGTTCAGATTTGCTCCCCTTTTTAAATATCTGCACTACCTCCGCTATATGCCAGTCCTTGGGAACCATACCTGATTTAACAGAATCCATGAAGATCAAAAATAGAGGTTTTGCTAGTTCAGCGTGCAGCTCCATAATAACCCTCGGGTAAATTCCATCGGGACCAGGTGACTTATTAATCTTTAACTTTTTTCATCGGTCACAGACTACCTCCTCACACAAATAAGCATTTAGCAGTGGGACATTATCTTTGTTGAGATTTTGTGTTAGACCCAGCATTTGGTCCTCTCTGGTAAATACCGTTGAAAAAAACTTGTTTAGTTTGTTTGCTACGTCATTATCATTTTTGATTAAGACTCTCCTCCTGTCCTTTAAAGGACCTATACTCTCCTTCTTTAGTCTCTTACTGTTGATGTACTTAAAAAAAAAATTGGGATTTGCTTTGCTTTCCTTTGCTACTAGTCTTTCAGTTTCTAATTTAGCTGCTCTTATTCCTTTTTTGCATATTTTGTTACAGTCCTTATAGTGTTGAAATGACTCTGCATCCCCCTCAGATTTGTATTTTTTAAATGCTCGTCTTTTTTTTGTCCATTAATTCCTTTACATTTTTGTTAAAGCACATTGGTTTGGGATTTTTATTCCTTTTTTTTCTGCTGGTGGGAATAAATTTATGAGTATTATTAATTAGCAGTGATTTTAATACATCCCATTTCTCTGTAGTATTTTTTATCCTTGAAACAGAATTTCCCATTCAATGTCCCTTAACGCTTCCTTCATCATGTCAGAGTTGGCTTTGCTAAAGTTTAGAGTCCTAGTTGAGCCAGTATAGGACTGCTTATGAAAACTGATATTGAATGTGACCATATTATGGTCGCTGTTACCTATGGGCTATACTACTTCAATATTTGATACCAATTCCCCATTGTTAGTTAATACCAAGTCTAAGATTGCATTGTACCTAGTTGGTTCCTCGATTAATTGAACTAAGTAATTATCATTTAGCATGTTAAAAACATATTGCCCCTAGCAGTATCACATGAATTGATTTTCCAGTTTATCTCGGGATAGTTAAAGTCTCCCATCACTACTATGTCTCCTACTCCTGCTGCTCTTTCAATTTGGTTCAGTAACAATTTCTTGTCAGACACATTAATACCAGGTGGCCTGTAGCATAACCCCAATAATGTCTTTATTCCTTTATCCCCGCATGCAATTTCTACCCATAACATCTCAATAGTATTTACAGTCCCTTCTTGAATATCTTCCCGTATAACAGGTTTTAGAAATGGCTTTACATAAAGACATACCCCTCCACCCCGTTTATTTAGCCTGTCTCTCCTGTACAGCGTGTAACCCTCTAGATTGACTGTCCAATCGTGAAATTCATCCCACCACGTTTCAGTAATGCCTATAATATCTTTTTCCCTGCTTGCTGCGAGGATTTCTAGTTTCCCCTTTTTACCTGTAAGGCTTCTAGCATTTACATACATACAATTGAGATATGTATTTCCCTTTATGGTAGGGACATCGTAATTCTTATGCAGTAAAGATGACCCGTTATCGTCGTTGGATACTGTTATTCTAAAACCCTTTTTTAGTTCCCATATTACTACCCTTGCCGTCTGCTCTATTCCTCCCCCTACTCCTCCCCCATTTTGTTCACTAACGCCACCCCTACTATTCTTACTGAATGACCCGTAATTTCTTGCTAGACCCTCCCCCCAGGCACCTAGTTTAAAATCTCTTCCAAGTTTCTAACCATCCTTCCCTCCAGTACTGCTGCCCCCTCCTCATTCAGGTGCAATCCATCACGACAAAAAAGATGGCGCCTGACTGAGAAGTCTGCCCAGTGTTCTAGGAACACAAACCCTTCTTTCCTGCACCAATCCCTAAGCCACACATTTACCTCCCTAATCTCCCTCTGTCTCCCTGGGCTAGTGCGTGGCATGGGTAATAATTCAGAGAATATTTCCTTAGATGTCCTTGCCTTAAGTTTCTTGCCTAATTCCGTATAGTCTTTATTAAGGACATCCCACCTTCCACTAACTTTGTCGTTGGTGCCAACGTGCACCAAGACCGCCAGATCATGCCCAGCCCCTCCCAACAATCTGTCTACTCGGTCCGCGATGTGCCGCACCCGAGCACCTGGGAGACAACAGACCATACGGTGATCACGGTCCCGGTAGCAGATTGTCCTATCTGTCTTCCTAATAATGGAATCCGCTACCACCACAATCTGACTAGGTACCTTACTAACTTTTATCCCATCTGCGCCAATGGGACCGCTCCTCTGGATGCTAGATGGAACAGTCTCCTCCAGCACCGTCATTTCCTTACTATCATCCTCCAATTCCTCGTCCAGTCGTGCAAATTTATTCGGGTTTGATAGTTCAGAGATGTTGAGCCTCCCCCTCTTTTTCTTCCAAGTGTGACCCAGCTAACTGCCTGGTCATCCTCATCTACCAGTGACCCCTCCCTCAACTCCTCCACCGTTCTATCTAAACTTCGCTCGAGATTGTGAATATCCCTCAGTTGCGTAACGGTTTGCTCTAGATCAGTTACCTGGGCTTCCAGGGCAACCGTTCGCACACACCTCGTGCAGATGTACTCACACTGGGACGGTTGCTCCAGGTGCGCATACATCTTGCACGACATGCACTGCATGAAATCCCCAATCCCAGCCCCACCCATATTTTTGTAAGGTCTAACTCCCTGTTACCCAAGAAGAAATAGAGAAGCAAAACAATCTAGGCAAAACACTTACTATACAATAATGAAGTTAAGCTTATAGTTATCTATCCTTTGCGTCCCCTAGTCCTTCGCTTTTATGCAGCAGTAGTCACCGGTTCCTTCGCTTGTATTCAGCAGTCTCCGTCCCCTTCTGTCCTCTCCTCTGATGTCTACATCAGCAGTCTTCCTTGCCCCCTTGTGCAGCTCAGCAGTGGATTCAGACCCTGCAGGCCGATTGTGTGTCCCTGGTACTACCTGCTGTCAGCAGCAGTAGGCTCTTTCCCCACTGGCAGCGTCCCTGGGCAGTTCCTAGTTTGCTCACACACAAAATAGAACAAAAATAAAGACAGAAACAAAGGCAGCCCTATACCCTCAAAATATCTGCCCATCACACACGCAACAATCACAGCTCCTCTGCTACTCCAAATTAGAGACTCTCTCACTCACTCACACGGTCAGCCCGTTGCAGCCTCACCAGAGACTTAATGGTATTGTAAATATTTGTGTTCCCGATTGTGTATTATAAAACTCACCTTTTCTGTATTCTAACTCACCTTCTGCTGTTTCAAACTCACAATACACTTAAAAATCCAAGCTTCACTTTACAATGCAAGCCTCCTTACAATCAGCAAGCTCTAATGAGTTTGTTCACAGACTAAATAGGCTCTCAAGCAGCTGATGTAATCAGCTCCTCCTCCTGATTACTCACACCTGATTCAACCCCCTCCCCCTGGATTTCTCCTCACACCTTTTAAAAAAAGCACAGTAGAGATACAAACAATCAGATTCACACTAAATTTCTCCCACAATATTACTATCCCTATATGGATAGACAGAGAATAATCAGATACTCACCTGCTGCTGATTCCAACTCACAATACATTTACAAATCCAAGCTTCACTTTACAATGCAAGCCTCCTTACAATGAGTAATATGAAGTCTGGTGGTAGGAAAAGGTACTGCATGTGAAAAATATTAGAGACAACACTTTGGGAAACACACTTTAGAAGATGTGTCCCTTGACTGTCATGGCTTTTTGACAAACCCTGTGTAACTTTAATACCTGATACATCTTGATACTATTCCCCACTCTGTGGTTGGGGGGGGGGGGGTAGTCTAATGGTTTGACTCCTCCCTATCAGCATACATTTCTCTGACGTCCTAGTGGATGCTGGGAACTCCGTAAGGACCATGGGGAATAGCGGCTCCGCAGGAGACTGGGCACATCTAAAGAAAGCTTTAGGACTATCTGGTGTGCACTGGCTCCTCCCCCTATGACCCTCCTCCAAGCCTCAGTTAGATTTTTGTGCCCGACCGAGCAGGGTGCAATCTAGGAGCTCTCCTGAGCTTCTTAGAAAAAGTTAGTTTTAGGTTTTTTATTTTCAGTGAGACCTGCTGGCAACAGGCTCACTGCATCGAGGGACTAAGGGGAGAAGAAGCGAACCTGCCTGCTTGCAGCCAGCTTGGGCTTCTTAGGCTACTGGACACCATTAGCTCCAGAGGGACCGAACACAGGCCCAGCCTCGGAGTCCGGTCCCAGAGCCACGCCGCCGGCCCCCTTACAGAGCCAGAAGCAAGAAGAGGTCCGGAAAATCGGCGGCAGAAGACATCAGTCTTCACCAAGGTAGCGCACAGCACTGCAGCTGTGCGCCATTGCTCCTATTGCACACCACACACTCCGGTCACTGAGGGTGCAGGGCGCTGGGGGGGGGGGCGCCCTGAGCAGCAATATAAACACCTTGGCTGGCAAAAATACATCACATATAACCCCCAGGGCTATATGGATGTATATTAACCCCTGCCAGATTCCATAAAAATGCGGGAGAAAAGTCCGCGAAAAAGGGGCGGAGCCTATCTCCTCAGCACACTGGCGCCATTTTTTCCTCACAGCTCCGTTGGAGGGAAGCTCCCTGGCTCTCCCCTGCAGTTAATACACTACAGAAAGGGTTAAAAAGAGAGGGGGGGGCACAATTTAGGCGCAGTATACAACATATAGGCAGCTATAAGGGAAAACACTTTTTTATAGGTGCTATCCCTGTGATATATAGCGCCCTGGTGTGTGCTGGCATACTCTCCCTCTGTCTCCCCAAAGGGCTTTGTGGGGTCCTGTCCTCTATCAGAGCATTCCCTGTGTGTGTGCTGTGTGTCAGTACGGCTGTGTCGACAGGTATGTGGAGGATAATGAGGTGGAGGCGGAGCGAATGCCTGTAAATATGTTGTCACCCCCTGCGGGGTCGACACCGGTGTGGTTGAACTTATGGAAGGATTACGTGAAAGTGTCAACTCCTTACATAAAAGGCCGACGACACGGAACAGCCGGCTACTCAGCTTGTGCCTGTTCCAGGGTCTCAAATGTCATGGGGGGCTCTAAAATCGCCCGCTACCTCAGATAACAGACACAGATGTCGACACGGATACTGACTCCAGTGTCGACATCAATGAGACTGGTGTACCCTCCAAATAGGTCCACCCGTTACAGGATTGAGACAATGAAAAATGTATTACACATTTATGATTATACCCCAGGTACCACATAAAAGGGTATTGTGTTTGGTGAGAGAAAACTATTAGTAGTTTTTCCTGCATCTGAGAAATTAAATGAGGTGTGTGAGGAAGAGTGGTCTTCCCCCGGTAAGAAATTGATAATTTCTACATCGGTTATTGGCAGTGTACCCTTTCCCGCCAGAGGATAGGTTACGCGGGGAAACACCCCATAGGGTAGATACAGCGCTTACACGCTTATCAGAAAAGGTGGCACTACCGTCTTCGGGTACGGCCGCCCTGAAGGAACTTGCTGATAAAAAGCAGGGGGTTACCCTGAAAGATATAGTCACACACTCGGGCATTATATTGCGACCAGCCATTGCTTCGGCATGGATGTGCAGTGCTCCCGCTGCGTGGTCAGATTCCCTGTCGGAAAATAACTATGGATAGGGACAATATTTTGCTGAAAATAGAGCATATAAAAGACGTGGTCTTATACATGCGTGATGCACAGAGGGATATTTGCCGGCTGGCATCAAAAATAAGCGCTAGGTCCATTGCCGCCAGACGGGGGTTATGGACTTGGCAATGGTCAGGCGATGCCGACTCGAATCGGCACATGGAAGTTGCCCTATAAGGGGGTAAAACTGTTTGGGGATAGTTTTTCAGACCTCGTTTCCACAGCTACTGCTGGGAAATTAATTTTTTTGCCACAGGCTACCCCACAACAAAAGAAAGCACCGTATCATCAAGTACAGTCCTTTCGGCCCCAGAAACTAGAGGCTCATCCTTTCTGCCGAGAGGCAAAGGTAGAGGAAAAAAGCTGCAACACACAGCTAGTTCCCAAGAGCAGAAGTCCTCCCTGCGTCCGGTAGGTCCACAGCATGGTGCTGGGGCTGCTCTGGCGGACCCGGGTACGGTGGGGGCCCGTCTCAGATATTTCAGCGGACAGTGGGCTCTCTCACATAGATCCCTGGGTCCTTCAAGTAGTATCTCAGGGGTACAGGCTGGAGTTCGAGACGTTCTTCCCCCCGCCGTTTCCTAAAATCTGCCTTACCGGCACCTCCCTCTGCCAGGGAGACGGTGTTGGTGGATATTCAACACTATAATCACAACAAGTGATTGTCAAGGTGCCCCTCCTTCAGCAAGGAAGGGGTTACTATTCCACAGTGGTTGTGGTACCACAACGGTTCGGTGAGACCCATCTTGTAATTAAAATACTTGAACTTTTATATCAGAAGATTCAAGTTCAAGATGGAATTGCTCAGGGCGCTTATTACGAGCCTGGACGAGGGGGATTACAGGGTCTCCCTGGACATCAAGGATGCGTACCTGCATGTCCCCATCCCCCCCCCCCCTCACCAGGAGTACCTCAGATATGTGGTACAGGACTGTCACTATCAGTTCCAGACGCGGCCGTTGGAGTTGTCCACGGCACCGAAGGTCTTTACCTAGGTAATGGCCGAAGTGATGATACTCCTTCACAAGAAGGAAGTTTTTATTATCCCGTACTTGGACGATCTCCTGATAAAGGCGAGGTCCAAAGAACAGTTGGTAGTGGGGGTAGCACTCTCTCGGGAAGTGCTACAACAGCACGACTGGATTCTCAATATTCCAAAGTCACAGCTGGTCCCGACGACACGTCTTCTGTTCCTGGGAATGTTTCTGAACGCAGACCAGAAAAGAGTGTTTCTTCCAGTGGAAAAAGCCGAAGAGTTGTCATCTCTAGTCAGAGACATCCTAAAACCAGGACAGGTGTCGGTACATCAATGCACACGAGTCCTGGGAAAAATGGTAGCTTCGTACGAAGCATAATTCCATTCGGAAGACTCCACGCAAGGACGTTCCAGTGGGACCTGTGGGACTAATGGTCCGGGTCCCATGTACAGATACAACAGCGGATAACCCTGTCAGCAAGAAACAGGGTGTCGCTGCTGTGGTGGCTGCAGAGGGCTCATCTACTAGTGGGCCGCAGATTCGGAATACAGGACTGGGTCCTGGTGACCACGGATGCCAGCCTTCGGGGCTGGGGTGCAGTCACACAGGGAAGAAATTTCCAAGGAGATTTCGCTTCACATAAATATTCTGCAGCTAAGGGCCATTTACAATGCCCTAAGACAAGCAAGGCCCCTGCTTCAGAACCAGCCGGTACTGATCCAATCAGACGACATCACGGCGGTCGCCCATGTACACAGACAGGGCGGCACAAGAAGCAGGATGTCGATGGCAGAAGCCACAAGGATTCTCCGATGGGCGACCTACACCCAGGAGAATGGGGACTTCATCCAGAAGTTTTCCAAATGCGGGTAAACCGTTGGGAATGACCACGGGTGGACATGATGGCGTCCCGCCTCAACAAGAAGTTGAAAAGATATTGCGCCAGGTCAAGGGACCCTCAGGCGATCGCTGGGGACGCTCTAGTGACACCGTGGGTGTACCAGTCGGTTTATGTGTCTCCTCCTCTACCTCTCATACCCAAGGTACTGAGAATAATAAGAAGGCGAGGAGTGAAAACCATACTCGGGGTTCCGGATTGGCCATGAAGAGCTTGGTACCCGGAACTTCAAGAGATGCTGGCAGAGGACCCTTGGCCTCTGCCGCTCAGACAAGACCTGCTGCAGCAGGGACCCTGTCTGTTCCAAGACTTACCGCGGCTGCGTTTGACGGCATGGCGGTAGAACACCGGATCCTAAAGGAAAAGGGCATTCCGAAGGAAGTCATCCCTACCCTGATCATAGCCAGGAAGGATGTCACCGCAAGACATTATCGCCGCGTTTGGCGAAAATTTGTTGCTTGGTGGGAGGCCATGAAGGCCCCGACGGAGGAATTTCAACTATGTCGATTCCTGCAAGCAGGGGTGACGTTTGGGCCTCAAATTGGGGTCCATCAAGGTCCAGATTTCGGCTCTGTCGATTTTCTTCCAGAGAAAAAAAAAAAACTGGCTTCACTGCCTGAAGTTCAGACTTTGGTTAAAGGAGTACTACATATTCAGCCTCCTTTTGTGCCTCCTGTGGCACTTTTTGGATCTCAACGTGGTGTTGGATTTCCTAATGTCGCATTGGTTGAGCCACTTAAAACCATGGAGCTAAAGTATCTCGCGTGGAAAGTGGTCATGCTGTTGGCCTTGGCCTTGGCCAGGCGTGTGTCAGAATTGGCGGCTTTGTCATGTAAAAGGCCTTATCTGATTTTCTGTATGGATAGGGCAGAGTTGAGGACTCGTCCTCAGTTTCTCCCGAAGGTGGTCTCAGGTTTTCACTTGAACCAACCTATTGTGGTGCCTGCGGCTACTGGGGACTTGGAGGATTCCAAGTTGCTGGACGTAGTCAGAGCCCTGTAAATTTAATTTTTCCAGGACGGCTGGAGTCAGGAAAACTGACTCGCTGTTTATCCTGATGGCACCCAACAAGCTGGGTGCTCCTGCTTCTAGGCAGTCTATTGCGGGCTGGTTTTGTAGCACTATTCAGCTGGCGCATTCTGCGGTAGGATTACCGCAGCCTAAATCAATAAAAGCCCATTCCACAAGGATGGTGGGCTCATCTTGGGCGGCTGCCCGAGGGGTCTCGGCTTTACAACTTTGCCGAGCAGCTACTTGGTCAGGGGCAAACACGTTTGCAAAATTCTACGAATTGATACCCTGGCTGAGGAGGACCTGGAGTTCTCTCATTCGGTGCTGCAGAGTCATCCGCACTCTCCCGCCCGTTTGGGAGCTTTGGTATAATCCCCATGGTCCTTACGGAGTTCCCAGCATCCACTAGGACGTCAGAGAAAATAAGAATTTACTTACCGATAATTCTATTTCTCGTAGTCCGTAGTGGATGCTGGGCGCCCATCCCAAGTGCGGATTGTCTGCAATACTTGTACATAGTTATTGTTAACTAATCGGGTTCTTGTTGTGAGCCATCTATTCAGAGGCTCCTCTGTTATCATGCTGTTAACTGGGTTTCATATCACAAGTTGTACGGTGTGATTGGTGTGGCTGGTATGAGTCTTACCCGGGATTCAAAATCCTTCCTTATTGTGTACGCTCGTCCGGGCACAGTATCCTAACTGAGGCTTGGAGGAGGGTCATAGGGGTAGGAGCCAGTGCACACCAGATAGTCCTAAAGCTTTCTTTAGATGTGCCCAGTCTCCTGCGGAGCCGCTATTCCCCATGGTCCTTACGGAGTTCCCAGCATCCACTACGGACTACGAGAAATAGAATTATCGGTAAGTAAATTCTTATTTTAGCAGTTCACATTCATATACTGTACTGTATGTGACTTAACATAAACAAAGTAACACCTTTTCACCATTGGCGTTTCTATAATGGGTGCAATGTGTGCGGTGCACACGGGCCCCTGGGTCCAGGGGGGAGCCCACACAGCACACATTGCACCCATTTAAATACTTACCTAACCGGAGTCCAGCAGCGGGTGCAGAGTCTGTGGCAGAAATCACTGCCAAAATGGCCGCCGCGTATGAGTGGTAGCCAAATTGGTCTCCGGATCATGGCGGGCGCCATGTTTCCAGAGACCTGCGCATGCGCAGTAGACTCCGGCGCATTGCCGGAGTCTACAGCGCCGTTCAGAAGAGGGGGCCCACCCGGAAGTGCACACGGGCCCCCTCCTCTGTAGAAACGCCCCTGCTTTTCACATTTTGGCCATGTCCCTTATTACCTGGGCCCAATGTTTGTCTCAATGGCCCTGCAAATCTGGACCACTCAAGAGAACTCACCATCCCTCCATGTGTCATTGTCTTGCAGAAACAGGTTCTATCACAGAAGACGACCAGCTAAAGCAACAGTCCATCCCCATCAGAGTCTATGTTGGAAACTGAAGTTTTTTCGTGATATTAGCGGGGAGGGGTCAGTGGGGCCCTCCTTGAAAAAAAACTTTTATGCTTTTTAGTTTTTTTTTTGGTTGAGCCACAAGAGTGCCTGAAAGTATATTAATTCAATTTTGCTATTGTTTTGTAACGTGAGAGAAGCTTACCCTTTCTGTTACAACATACAGTACATTCAGATTGTGTTCTCTATTATATAATATAATAAACACAGTCCTATTGTTTCTTGTAATTAGAATCCATATTAAATGGTTTCTATATATTATTATTATTATTTTTTAAACATCAATGTTGTGTACAGTCATTTCTCTTCATTATTAATTAGAACTTAAATCTTCGCTGGATTTTATAGCGTGATCAATGAATGAGATGGCTGCAGGGGTTGACAGCTCATTCAGTTGATATTGGAAACATCAAAGTTATTGTATCACATACAGGGCAGATGTACTAAGCCGTGGAGAGTGATAAAGTGTCATATGCTCCCATACATTACCTGAGTTTGTTCCAACCAGAAAGATTTGACAGATAATCTTACTGTATCGTGTGTATCCAGCTTTACAGGCTGTGTTTGAAAAATGACAGTTATGAGCTGATTGGTTGGTACTTAGGGGAGTATCCCATTACCGGCGGTCAATGACCGCAGCTAATTGTACCACCAGGGGCTATCCAATTAGCCCCGATGCTGCTTGCTCCCCCCTCCCTCCCATGATGCCAGCAGTTATCGGGGATTAAGTGGCCTTCCAGAACCGCAATAACACATGGGATTGCGGATTTATCCCCGATCCCATGTGTTTTCGTGCCATTGTAGGTCTGATTTTTGGAGATCAAAACGGCCTCTAATTGAAAATCGCGAAAATGAGCATTGGTCATTAATCGCGATAACCGACCATTTTGAACAGCTGAAACGGCATTCAGGCTAATTGGATAGCCCCGTGTATCTCTCGCCACTTTATTACTTTAAAAGTCTAATTACATCTGCCCCTTAGTATTGACACAATGTACAATAAATCTTAATTATATCCTACAATATAAAAGGATAAAACATGTTCATGTCGATTTATAAGATTTACTACTTAGGGTATACAGTAATAAACAGTACTATCAATGTTATAGATGACAATACTCTATAAATGCTATAGTGTAACAAAATGCAATAAATGTAACAAAAAAGTATAACATTTTGAGGTCCAAGGGGAAAATATAATTGTGATTTTCTACAAATTTAAGTCACTGAATATGTTGACGAGATTTTAGGCAGAGTGTGATGTGTAGCCATAGGCGTGTGCAGAACATTTTATTAGGGGGTGCACCGTCGGAGGGGATTGTTTAGTACCACCTACTGGGCATGTCTAGCACTGCCTATTGGCACTCAAAGCAATATAAACATATGCCCCCATATTGCCAGATACACATATGCCCCCAGCGGTGCCCCTTACTCAATACCTCTAGTGGTGCCATATACACATATGCCCCCAGCGGTGCCAGATACTCAAATGCCCCCAGCAGTGCCAGATACACAAATGCCCCCCATGGTGCCAGATACACAAATGCCCCCAGCGGTGCCAGATACACATGCCCCCAGTGGTGCCAGATACATATGCCCCTAGCAGTGCCAGATACATATGACACCAGTGGTGCCAGATACACAAAAGGCCCCAGTGGTGCCAGATACACAAATGCCCCCAGTTGTGCAAGATACACAAATTCCCCCAGCGGTACCAGATACATATGCCCCCAGCGGTGCCAGATACACATGCCCCAATGTTGCCAGATGCACAAATAACCCCAGCGGTGCCAGATACACATGCCCCCAGCGGTGCCAGATATACATGCCCCCAGTGGTGCCAGATACATATGCCCCTAGTGGTGCCAGATACACAAATGCCCCCAGCGGTGCCAGATACACATATGCCCCCAGCGGTGCAGATACATATGCCCCCATTTGTGCCAGATACATATGACCCTAGCAGTGCCAGATACATACTGTATGCCCCCAGCGGTGCCAGATACATATGCCCCCAGTGTTGTCAGATACATATGCCCCCAGCGGTGCCAGATACATATGCCCCCAGTGGTGCCACATACACATGCCCCTAGTGGTGCCAGATACCTATGCCCCCAGTGGTGCCAGATATACTTATGCCCCCAGTGATGCCAGATACATATATGCCCTCATTTGTGCTCACCCTCCTACTGCCAGTGCCGCTGATTCCCATCTCTGACGCTGAGGGGTGGCGAGCGCACTGCGCGTTTCTCCTGTGCCTCACTTCACAGAGTCCCTGTCTCCGGCGGCCATTTGAAATATAGCACCGGCTTGTGAGCCAATCAAAGCTCACGGGCCAGCAGCCAATCAAGAGCTGGTCCGCAAGCTCAGATTGGCGGACAGCCAGAGACATTTTAAATGACTGCCGGAGACGGGGAAACAGTGAGGGGCAGGAGAGACGCGAGCAGCGCTCTTCTCCCTTCAGCGTCAGAGACGGGAATCGGTGGCAGCAGCAGGTTTGTGTGCGGGGGGTACCGGACATTAGGGGGTGCCTGTGCGCACCAGGCACCCTTCGTGCGCACGCCTATGTGTGTAGCAGGTTATGAAACTACTCTTCACCAGCATTTAGACATGTTTACAGCAAGTTTAAAAATAAATAAAGAAAAGAAAAAAGATACATAGGGCTCCCATAAGCCTAGGAAACACTTGCACTATTGCCCAGGCTTGTAATTAGAATAATCGGGGAGACAAAGTAAATGGGCTCCCCCTGATTTCTACATTATCGGCACTAGGCATTACCAGCCAGGGCTGGTGGCACTATAGCAGGGGGACAAGTGATTTCGGATCACCCTGCCTTAGGCCAGTCAGTACGAGGCTGAAAATTGGACCCTCCCCTAAATAGACACATGACACAGCTAGCCCCCTGCTAATGGGTGTGGGGTTAAAGATAGAGAGAAAAAACCTAATATTATTCCTCACTGGTGCAATAGAGGTCCCAGGTAGCCTTGCTATGCTTTATTTTAAGAGTTGTGAGACATACTGGCACAACACAAGGGCCAGCCTGCCCTGGAAGACATGGTCTGCTGGCACCAATAAAGAAAATATTGCAATAAAAACATATTATTAATCCCATACTGCCCCATCTTGGAATGTGTGACCACGCCATACATCCTGTCCTGCTATAGTGACACCAACACTTGTAATGGACAAATTGGGAGGACCCCATGCTCTTTGTCCCCCAATATTTTCCACAGAGATTCCAAGATCACTCAATTTCACCTTTGTACCTGTGAATGTATGGCTCAGAAAGTAATTTTCGGTGCCTGCGTGTTAATGCCCACAGCCCACCCTGATCCACTGACTTTCGGCCATAAAGATGTGTCGTCATTCCTCTACAGGTTTTGCGCTATATGGTGCAAAACGCTTGGCACAGGCTGCTCATATTGGACTTCTGTCCTTTGCGTTTTTACCCAGATTAGACTGAGTGGCACGCAGAAGTACATGAAATGACAATGTACTTTTGTTGCATTAGTCAATAAGAGAAATAATCTCTCCCTGAACATTTGGCGCTCATCTAATGTGGCTCCATCGCAAATGTGCACTCCCGGCGCGGCTAGCGATCCGGCACCTAGCTGCGCTACGGGAGTGCACAGAGATGCTCCCATTGCAGTAAATGGGGGCGTGGGCTTCTCACACGCTTGCGCATCCCAGATGCTGCGATAGACGGTCCTCGGCGGGCACGTTGCGACACAGACAGAGCCACAATTAGCGTGGCTCCATCTGGATGTTGCACAGTCCGTGGCATGCCAAACGGGGCTACTTGGTGCTATTTGGGCATAAGTGCCCATGTATACATCTGTACCTGCCTTGCTGCAGTCTTCTGGTGCCCATCACAGACACCCAGCCTGAGTACAAATGCAGTGACATCTCAAACATGTAAATGTGACTTTTCTGCTGCACTGCACAATTTTTCCCTGTAGTTAATAATCTTCATTGCCTTAAAGTGATGGTAATTTTTATTTGTATTATAAATAACTTTATATTTTTGTATAATTTTTAATAGCGCGGCAGAAAGGCTATTGTACATAAAACTGAGCTCCGCTGAAATGGTAAAAACAGACGGGTTTCAGTGTGATTAATTTTAATAAAGAATCCTTTCAAACAAATGTTCAAACATCCCAGTCTTATTATCATCGGTGATAAACAAAGACTGGTGAGTAAGCACATCATTCCCCAGTAGACTACAAACATTTAAAAGCATTGTCAAATCAGAATTATTGCACCATTATTCTTCCTAATAGTAATATAAAATATATGGTATATAAAAGAATGCACAAAAAGAATCTTGTACTTGAACATTGATTAAAGCTATATTTTACCTTTGGTTAAATCTGTAGTTTAATGGTGTAAAGCTTCATAGCCCTTTAAATTATAAATGTCATATTTTATTAGATTTATATTTTGCTTAATGTATAGTAAAGTAATGCAATGGAATTTTCACATGAAGCTAGTGCATTGTGCTTTATATTTTATACATCACGCTCTAGAATGCTAGTGCTATATACAAAAGCAGAATGTAAATAAGCCTTTATGGCTCAATAGCAACAAACTTCTGGGCATGCTATTTACATGGCAGCCTTTCCAGTCAATGATTTATCTAAAAGGGTAATCAGACTATGACACAGATCGGTGGTGAGACAAAATTCAAACTGCAAACAAATGCTTTGACTCCTTTTGGAGGGTTGGGTACAGGATACCGGGCAGTCAGGATGCTGGTGGTCAGAGCAGTGACAGCGGCATACCGGCTGCCAAAATCCCAACAGGTTTGAGCAACTAAACGAACCGTAAACCTTAACCTACCCCTAAATCTCCCTTCTCACAGCCTAACCCTAAATCTCCCTTCCCACAGCCTAACCCTAACCCTCCCTTCCCATAGCCTAACCCTAACCCGCCCTTCCCATAGCCTAACCTTAACCTTACCCATAGTGCCTAACCCTCCCTTCCCATAGCTGAACCCTAACCTTCCCCATAGTGTCTAACCCTAATCCTCCCCCAGCAGCTTAACCCTAACTCTTAGGCTGTGGGGGGGAAGGGTTAGGCTGCAGGGGGCAGGCTAACCCTCCCCCCGCAGCCCAACCTTAACACCCCCCCACAGCATGACCCTAACAATCCCCATAGTGCCTAACCCTAACCCTGCAGCCTGACCCTCCCTGTGATACTTGTGTATGGGATGCTGGTGTCGGCATTCTGACAGGTCTCGGGATTCCGGCACCAGTCTTCTGACCGCCGGCATCCATCTGTCGGGATGCCAACTACAGTACAACCCGTTTTGGAAATCAGTAGCACATATCATTGATGGGTGCAGGGTGTTTGGTGCACATAGGCCCCTGGATCCAGAGGTCTCAGACCGTATGCTCTGTACCCATATCAGTTACTTATCACTTGCCTATTGGAAAGGTAATGGCAGATTATTGATTAGCTGATTGGTTGCCATGGGAAACATCTCCATTTTATCTCTCTCGAAAGTTTCATACATCCTCCCTTCAGTCACAGTTCCATAGAATTTTTGATGTTCTGTGCATGCTCCAGCATCACTGAGGAGGGGGCAAACCGACATCTGTGCACAGGCCTCATCCAGTTCTTAAATATAGGCAGAATCCTTGAACCATTAATAAGGGTGATCGTTTCCTTCTAGAGATGATCTCTATGACATTTTCATGAAGGTTTTTTTATAAGCCAACTGAAATAATGACCTCAAGAAAGGACCATTGCAAATGCTTCTTCTTCTGCTGCGTCTTCTTCTTCAACCTTTGTGATATTAAGAATATATGTTTTTCTTTCTCTTTTATGGACATTTGCAATTTGTTTTATTGGTAAAATAACAATATAATGTGAGACTTTTTTCCCAGAAACTTGGCCAATGTAATGGAATGCGTCTTTTGAGCTTTGAATGCAAATCGGATCTGACTTCTCGTGGATTTTAGACCACGAGGCGTCTGACTTTTTCAGACCAACCGGAATTCTTCTTTTACTACAGTTGCCCAGTGTGAAAGTCACCTACTGTATTATTTATTACCAGTTGTTTATATAGCGCACACATATTTCGCAGCGCTTTACAGAGAATATTTGCTCATTCACATCAGTCCCTCCTCCAGTAGAGCTTACAATCTATATTCCCTATCACATGTACATGCACACACATTCACGTTAGGGTTAATTTTGTTAGGAGCCAATTAACCTACCAGTATATTTTTGGGACTGTGGGAGGAAACCGGAGTACCCGGAGGAAACCCACGCAAGTACGGGGAGAATATACAAACTCCACACAGTTAGGGCCATGGTGGGAATCGAACCCATGACCTCAGCGCTGTGAGGCAGTAATGCTCACCATTACACCATCCGTACTGCCCCATATTGGCACCTTACAGTCCTAAGACTTAAATATCACTGCTGATTAAAATTATATGTGGCATAGCTATATTCTGTTTGTATTTGCGACTATATTGGCATACCAAATTATGTTACAGTGTTTTGGCAGGAAAACACTGTAGCATAACATTTTCCATGCAGATACAGATGCAATTATACACAGAATAAAAGCATGCCACATATTTTAAGGGTATGGGTCATTGGGTCGACACAACTTAGGTCAACAGTCATTAGGTCGACCACTATTGGTCAACATGCATTAGGTCGACAGGGTCACAAGGTCAACATGGTCATTAGGTCGACATGTACTAGGTCGACATGAGGTTTTTTTTAACTATTTTTGGTGTCGCTTTCTTCGGAAAGTGATGGGGAACCCCAATTAGTGCACCGTGTCCCCTTGCAAGGCTGGCTTCACTCGCCATGCTTCAGGCAAGGTGGCACAGGTTACTATTCCCAATCGTAGACCACGTGGATCGTAAAGTATGAAAAAGTAAAAAAAATGGGAAAAATGTGAAAAACTCATGTCGATCTAGTGACCATGTTGACCTACTGCATGTCGACCAACAGTGGTCGACCTAATGACTGTCGACCTAAGTGGTGTTGACCTAATGACCGTATCCCATATTTTAATTGGCAGGATCTGCTTGTGTGTCCTACAATACATGGACTATATTGAGATATCAAAATATTTTGTATTTTATTTTAAGGTTAGAATTTTTTCTGTAAATGTTTATTTCTTGTGATTGATTTTCAACATTGCCAAATACAACTCACCCCAAAAAACAACTGTTTATGGGAGACTTTGTAGAACCATTTTGTGTAAGAGTTTATATAGTCCGAGTTGTATGTTTAACATGGACAAAACATCCGAATCTGACTTTTTACCGGGCGGTCTTGTTCAGAGTAGAAATCATCTGATTTTTCATGTACTCAAACGCTATTACATTGGCCGAGATTGCAAAATGTCCGACTGTTCCTGCAAAATCGGATATTTCTCAGACTCGGCTCCCATTACATCCCAGCCTTGATTTTATTTTTTAACTTTATAAAAGAAAACCAGAAAATACTGTTAGAAGAATCTTTTCCAGACTGATTTGTCTTCCAGCAACTGCTAAATTACAATAAAGAGGTCTGATTATTTACTTTGCAAACACTGGTGTCAATCAGGGTTGCATGCAGGACAATTTTGCATCTGTTTGCACAGTGCATGCTTCATAGTGAAACATACACATCTAAAGGCAATTTGTACACATCTCAGTTGCATCTCCACTTGCAGCAGAATGGAAATAACAAGAGTTTCACATACAGGGTAGGTTATGTAAGAACTTGTTATGGACCAGTACAGGGCCGGTGCTAGGGTGTTCGGCGCCCTCCTGCAAACTATACATTTTGCGCCTTTCTACAAGCACAGATGTGGCCAAACTAATCCTACAGCAAGGGGCCGTGACCTCATTAAAATGGGCGTGGCTTTGTTAAGATGGGCGTGGCCTCATCTAATCTCATCATCACGGCCACCACAAGATAAAAAAAAAGTCCTAATTTTACACATTGCGGCAGGCACGTGTCCCCGTTTTACACAGCACGGCAGGCAAGCGTCCCCATTTTACACAATGCGGCAGGAAAGTGTCCCCATTTTACACATTACAGCAGGCACGTGTCCCCATTTTACACAGCACGGCCGGCAAGTGTCCCCATTTTACACATTGCGGCAGGCACGAGCCCCTATTTTACACATTGCGGCAGGAAAGTGTCCCCATTTTACACATTGCGGCAGGCACGTGCCCCCATTTTACACAGTACAACAGGCAAGTGTCCCCATTTTACACAGTACGGCAAGGCAAGTGTCCCCATTTTACACATTGCGGCAGGAAAGTGTCCCCCTTTTACACATTGCGGCAGGCATGTGCCCCCATTTTACACAGTACGGCAGGCAAGAGTACCCATTTTACACATTGCGGCAGGTACATGTCCCCATTTTACACATTGCGGCAGGCACGTGTCCCCATTTTACACAGTACGGCAGGCACGTGCCCCCATTTTACACAGTATGGCAGGCAAGAGTCCCCATTTTACAAATTGCGGCAGGCACATGTCCCCATTTTACAAATTGCGGCAGGTACATGTCCCCATTTTACACATTGCGGCAGGCACGTGTCCCCATTTTACACAGTACGGCAGGCACGTGTCCCCATTTTACACAGTACGGCAGGCACGTGTCCCCATTTTACACAGTACGGCAGGCAGGTGTCCCCATTTTACACATTACGGCAGGCAAGAGTCCCCATTTTACACATTATGGCAGGCACGTGTCCCCATTTTACACAGTACGGCAGGCAAGTGTCCCTATTTTACACAGTACGGCAGGAAAGTGTCCCTATATTACACAGTACGGCAAGCAAGTGTCCCTATTTTACACAGTACGGCAGGCAAGTGTCCCTATTTTACACAGTATGGCAGCATGTGTCCCCATTTTACACAGTACGGCAGGAAAGTGTCCCTATTTTACACAGTACGGCAGGAAAAAGTCCCTATTTTACACAGTACGGCAAGAAAGTGTCCCCATTCTATACAGTAAGGCAGGCAAGTGTCAAGTGGGGGGGGGGGGAGGGGGAAGGAAGGGAGAGGGGGGGAGGAGAGATAAACAACGTACATGTCAACAAGATCTTCCCGCTCCTTGCGCCGGCCGCCGACGTCTCCTCTTAACAGCTTGGCTCCCCCTCCTCCCATTTCCCGAGTGCTCCTGCTCGGGGGGCGGAGTTTCGCGGATTGACGCGGTTGCGTCATGACGTCACAATGCAACCGCGTCATTCCGCGAATCTCTACCCCCCGAGCAAGAGTACTCGGGAAAAGGGAGGAGGGGGGAATCTGGGACCCGTAAAGTGCCGCAAGAAACGGCACTGTGAGAATCATAAGGTGACAGGGAGCGTTTAACAGGAGAAAGAGGTGCACTGTTCCCTCTCCCTGTTTCTGGGCATCAGGGGAGGGCTGCGATGCAGGGAGAACTGTGTCCCGGAAGGGCGGGCGGCCGCGGCGCTGTAGAGAGTGAGTCATGATGACTCACTGTCTGCAGCAGCGCCCTCTACTGTCTGGCGCTCTATGCGGCTGCGTAACCCGCATATGCGCCGGGACTGGGATCCGGTCTGAAGATCGACAGTGTCTAGGTCGACAATGTATAGGTCGACCACTATAGGTCGACAGTCACTAGATCGACATGGATGGAAGGTCGACAGGGTTTCTAGGTCGACATGTGCTAGGTCGACAGGTCTAAAGGTCGACATGAGTTTTTCACATTTTTTTTCTTTTTTGGGATTTTTTCATACTTAACGATCCACGTGGACTACGATTGGAACGGTAGCAAAGCGGTAGCGGAGCGAAGGCACCATGCCCGAAGCATGTCAACATAGGTAAGTATGTGTGTGTCGGCAGTGTGTAATAAAGTTGTACTTGTCATGGTGTGTGTCTCCTGTTTTTATTTGGGTATTTTTTTCCCAGTAGTACTACAGGTACCAGCGGGCCCGGTTTTCTCCCGCATGCTGGTACTTGTGGTTCTCCAAGTACCAGCTTGCGGGGGAGGCTTGCTGGGACTTGTAGTACTATTGGAAAAAACAATATTCTGTCATTTTACTCAAGGCTATCAGCCTCCCATCCGCAGCCAATGGATGGGGGGGACAGCCTCGGGCTTCACCCCTGGCCCTTGGGTGGCTGGGGGGGGACCCCTTGATTGAAGGGGTCCCCACTCCCCCAGGGTACCCCGGCCAGGGGTGACTAGTTGGATATTTAATGCCACGGCCGCAGGGCACTGTATAAAAGTGACCCCCGGCTGTGGCATTATCTGTCCAGCTAGTGGAGCCCGATGCTGGTGTAAAAAATACGGGGGACCCCTACTCTTTTTGTCCCCCGTATTTTTTGCACCAGCACCAGGCGCAGAGCCCGGTGCTGGTTTTAAAAATACGGGGGATCCCCTGTCAATTTTTTCCCCGCATTTTTAGAACCAGGACCAGCTCGAAGAGCCTGAGGCTGGTTATGCTTTGGAGGGGGGACCCCACGCCATTTTTTTTCTGAATTTTACCATTCCATCTAAAAAAAAAAAAAATATTTAAAAAAATATATAAATAATACTTGTGCCTTCAAAAAAGACAAACCAAGTACCTAATCCCTTCTAATATAAATAGATATGCTTCAAGCTGCTGGGTTCCATCGTACGACTATCCAAATTATTAATAATGAATTAATTAATAATTATTAATAATGTGTGGGCCAGAAAAGTCCATTTATGATGACAACCACTGTTTTCTATGGGTGAAACGGGTTCAGTGTGAAAGGTACCAAAACGGTAATGAAATGGTAATATACTGGTTACAACATGAGATGTGAAAGGGGTTTAACTGCTCAGACCCGTTTTAAGAACCGTTTCAAATACCATTTCAAAAGCAGGTTTTGCGATGTGAAAGCAGCATGAGTGGGCGACCAGATAGAGAGAGAGAGAGGTGATGCAGCGGATGATAGGCACCCCCCAATGACTAATTAAGCAATTAGCTTAGTCTTTAATTACTTACCTTCTGCAGAGATGTGTCTCCTCCGATTCTATTTTTCTTCTCTAGCGTCGCAGAAAGATCTTCCAGGGACCGTCTGGGAACATGAAAGGTACATACTACCCCTGTACCCCCTCCACGCACACTACACTGCAGCCACTGCCCTGAAGCCCCCTCCCACACACTACACTACCCTGCACCCCACACACTACATCGCCGCTACCCTGCACCTCTCTCCCTGCACAAACTTCCCTTACCGTCTCTGGCTGGCTTCTTTCTTCATGCAGGAGTTGGTCCAACGGTCAGAGGATGCAGCAGCCTGGAACAGAAAACAGCGGACCGCCGGAGCAGGTGAGTATTCACTTTTTTTTGTTGTTGCACCACTGGATTTCCAAAGCAGAAAACCAAGCATGCAGAACATATTTTTAATATGCCACGTACCCCCCCCTCCCCCTCCCCAGTACACATTGGGGGTCATTCCGAGTTGTTCGCTCGGTAAATTTCTTCGCATCGCAGCGATTTTCAGCTTAGTGCGCATGCGCAATGTTCACACTGCGACTGCGCCAAGTAAATTTGCTATGCAGTTAGGAATTTTACTCACGGCTTTTTCTTCGTTCTGGTGATCGTAATGTGATTGACAGGAAGTGGGTGTTTCTGGGCGGAAACAGGCCATTTTATGGGCGTGTGGGAAAAAACGCTACCGTTTCTGGGAAAAACGCGGGAGTGGCTGGAGAAACGGAGGAGTGTCTGGGCGAACGCTGGGTGTGTTTGTGACGTCAAGCCAGGAACGACAAGCACTGAACTGATCGCACTGGCAGAGTAAGTCTCGAGCTACTCAGAAACTGCACAGAGAAGTCTTTTTGCAATATTGCGAATCTTTCATTCGCAATTTTAAGAAGCTAAGATTCACTCCCAGTAGGCGGCGGCTTAGCGCGTGTAAAGCTGCTAAAAGCAGCTTGCGAGCGAACAACTCGGAATGAGGGCCATTGTTTATATGACACTTTCCCCACTCCTCAGCACACATTGACACCCCACCGCCACATAACACAATGACATGCCCCCCATCCCCAGCACACATTAATATTACACTTACACTCCCCACCACACACGTTAATATTACACTTACACTCCCCACCTCCCCAGTACACACATTCATATTACACTTACACCCACCCCAGCACACACATTAATTTTACACTTACACCCCCCCAGCACACACATTAATATTACACTTAAGGCCCGTACACACTGGCCGATATATCGGCCGTTCTCTTGAACGGCCGATATATCGCGGGTCCGTCGGCCAGTGTGTACGGCCGATATGTCTGTGAACTCCGTTGTTCACAGACGTATCGCGTCGGCCCCGCAGCACAGCCGACGGCCAATATATCTACCGATATATTGGCACGTCGCTGTGTGTGTACGGCGGGCGGCCGACCGCCTGTACACATGCTGCGGCGGCCAGCGGTGATTGACAGCTGAACTGGGCGGGCGTGTGTACACGCCTGCCCAGTTCATGACGTCAGTCCCCGACGGATCGGGCAGTGTGTATGCTCAACACACTGCCCAAACCGTCCATAGATATATCTACTAGTGTGTACCCACCTTTACACTTCCCCCCCCCAGCACACACATTATTACACCTACACTCCCCCCCTCCCCAGCACACACATTATTACACCTACACTCCCCCCCTCCCCAGCACACACATTATTACACCTACACTCCCCCCCTCCCCAGCACACACATTATTACACCTACACTCCCCCCTCCCCAGCACACACATTATTACACCTGCACTCCCCCCCTCCCCAGCACACACATTATTACACCTACACCCCCCCCTCCCCAGCACACACATTATTACACCTACACTCCCCCCCCCTCCCCAGCACACACATTATTACACCTACACTCCCCCCCTCCCCAGCACACACATTATTACACCTACACTCCCCAGCACACACATTATTACACCTACACTACCCCCTCCCCAGCACACACATTATTACACCTACACTCCCCCCCTCCCCAGTACACACATTAATAATACACTTACACTCCCCCCCAGCACAGACATTATTACACCTACACTCCCCGCCTCCCCAGCACACACATTAATATTACACTTACACTCCACCCCAGCACAGACATTATTACACTTACACTCCCCCCCCCAGCACAGACATTACACCTACACTCCCCACCCTCCCCAGCACACACATTATTACACCTACACTCCCCCCAGCACACACATTATTACACCTACACTCCCCCCCCCAGCACAGACATTATTACACCTACACTCCCCCCCCCAGCACAGACATTATTACACCTACACCCCCCCCCCCAGCACAGACATTATTACACCTACACTCCCCCCCTCCCCAGCACACACATTAATATTACACTTACACTCTGTGCCTGTGGTGTGGCTGCTTCTCTACTCATGTCTGCAGGCTCCTCCATCACTGCACAGTGCACTGCACACAGGCAACTTCCTGGGTTTTAGTGATTCCACGGAGAGGAGGGGAGAGAGGGAGTGGGTCTTCAGAGTCAGGGGGAGGGAACAGGGGTGGACAGGGACGCTGCTGTCGGTCTCTAGCTTGACGTGCAGCGGGAGGAGCAAGGAGGAGACGGAAGGGCCCTGACACAGGAAATCCTCACACTGGCTGAAGAGCTGCTGCCGGCGTTGCTGCTGCCTGTCAGTGTGTGACAGCACTGCGCATCAGCAAGTCTGCAGAGCGGGGAGCGCCTCTCTTGCCCAGCGCCTCCCTGCTTTGCAGACCTTGCTGAGCGGGTAGCGCCGGGCCTGGACCAGTAGGTGGTACCAGAGCCGTAACTCGACTTTTTAGTGCCTGTTCCAGAGAGAGAATTGGCACCCCCACACCCCCTTCCCATTTTTCTAATAGGGACATAAGGCGCATGCCTTGTGGGGAAGGTGCATGACAAGATTAATCCCAGAGAACGCCCACATTTTATATATATTTTATATATATTATAACATATGATATATATTATATATAAATAATACACACACATTTATAGACCACTGCAAGAAAATGGATTTGGACACAAAGCCTCTTTATACCGCATTCATGCACTTGGGAGCTCATTGTTATTCACTTACAATACCCTTTTTATAAAATAACACATTTCAATATACTGCCATACCCAGGATTCAAGCCTATAACCTGTTGAATTGTAATAAAACACCCTACTCATTTAGCTATCTGATTCTGTATAAAAACTATGAACACTATGTACAGTATTGTATTTAAGCAGATCTATGTAGTGTGCAGCCACACATCCAATCCCTTGCAGCCACACACTACATACAGTAGATCTGCTCAGCCGCAATGCTGAGCATTTTTTCACAAAGTACAAGGTAAGCTTCAAATAGTTAGAATTCTCTAGCTTAAAATGATCTATCTTTCTATGCAATGGCAGTTACAGTAGCTCAATGAATAGATTGTCTGACTGCAATGCCACAGGCAATGGGTTTGAATCCTGAATAACTGAATAACAAAGAAATCTCAAGTTGAATTCATGAATGTTGTATAGGTATTGGCAGAGGCGGAACTAACGCCAGTGCAACCAGTGCGTTGCACTGGGGCCCGCCACTGTCCAGGGGCCCAAAGCATGTAATGAGTCAAACTGACTCATTACATGTCGCTGTGTGCTGCGGGCAACCGCTGCCGGCAGCACACAGCCACCCGGACAGAGAGGAGAGGAGCAGCGGTACGGGGGGAAGGAGGAGGAGGGAGGTGGAGGAGGGAGCCGCAGCAGCGCTTTGCTACTGGATGATGCACTGCTGCTGCTGTCCCTCTGCTTCACTATAGGCTGTCTTCCGAGAACAGCCTATAGTGAAGCAGAGGGGCAGCAGCAGCAGCAGCGCCTCCACCAATAACACAGCGCTGCTGCGGCTCCCTCCTCCACTTCCCTCCTCCTCCTTCTCTCCTGCCCTGGAATCGTGACCAGAAGCTGCACCGAGGAGCCTGAGCCAGCGGAGAGGGTAAGTATAATTCATTCAATCTATCTTTCTTTCTTTCTTTCTTTCTTTCTTTCTTTCTTTCTTTCTTTCTTTCTTTCTTTCTTTCTTTCTTTCTTTCTTTCTTTCCATCTACAAAAAGGGGGACTGTCTGCCGCAATGTGTAAAAAGGGGGAATCTGCCTGACGTAATGTGTAAAAAGGGGGAATCTGCTTGCCGCAATGTGTAAAAAGGGAGAATCTGCTTGCCGTAATGTGTAAAAAGGGAGAATCTGCCTGCCGCAATGTGTAAAAAGGGGGAATCTGCCTGCCGCAATGTGTAAAAAGGGGGAATCTGCCTGACGTAATGTGTAAAAAAGGAGGAATCTGCTTGCCGCAATGTGTAAAAAGGGGGAATCTGCTTGCCGCAATGTGTAACAAGGGGGAATCTGCCTGCTGTAATGTGTAAAAAGGGGGAATCTGCCTGCCGCAATGTGTAAAAAGGGGGATGCTGTCTGCCGTAATGTGTAAAAATGGCACGCTGTCTGCCGTAATGTGTAAAAAGGGGATGCTGTCTGCCGTTATGTGTAAAAAGGGGACGCTGTCTGCCGTTATGTGTAAAAAGGGCACGCTGTCTGCCGTTATGTGTAAAAAGTGTACGCTGTCTGCCGCTATGTGTAACAAGGGCACGCTGTCTGCTGTTATGTGTAAAAAGGGGGACGCTGTCTGCTGTAATGTGTAAAAAGGGGACGCTGTCTGCTGTAATGTGCAAAAAGAGGAATCTGTCTGCCGTAAGGTGTCAAAGGGTCTCTACCTGGTGTAGTGGTGCTACTGTGCGTCGCAATTTGAATAATGGAGACTACTGTGCACCGTTTTATGAATTGGTATTATTTTGTGGCCACACCCCTTCCCCACGAAGCCACGCCACTATGTACTTTTGCACGCGCCTACGGCACGCACTGCCCCTGTTTTGCATGCAGGGGTGGGGCTCCGATGCTGTTTCTTGCACACAGTGCTAAAATGTCTAGTTACGGCACTGTTGCTAGGTATCCATTTGTCTGGCCCTGAGCAGGTCCCCCTCACCAGATCCTCTCCAGGGATGAGGGGGTGGACTTGGATGGGATGGGGGGCCCAAAGCATTTTGTCGCACCTGGGCCCACCGCTCGCTAGTTCCGCCACTGGGTATTGGCAACAGAAGGGGTCAGGGAAGGAGACAGCGGCGGTCAGGAGATGCTGGTCTTCAAAAAGAGGGGAATCTGCAAGGGAAATTAAAACAGATAATTGACAAGTTCCTTGCAGCGCTATGTACGGTGCCCCCTCTGCACACACCTAGTTAAGGCCTTGGGTGGAACTGTGGGCTATGCAGAGTCTGATTTCTCTAGCACCAGTTTTGCACATGTCCGAATATCCTCATTTAATTCTGTTCATGCAGTGTGAGTGTAATTGCAGTCAATTTGCACACAGCTGTGAATCGGCCCCAGTATGTTCCGAATGAGTATACTAAGGAATGACATGCCAGTAGCGCACGCAGGGGGGTTTCTGGTTGCACAGAACCCACCCCCCCCCCTGATGGACTGAATTTGCTTTTTAGAGACAGAGACAGCTACATGGAGCTCTTGCCAGCAGTCTCCCTACAGCATCTGTCAGTGAGAGGGAGCTGCTGCTCATGTATAGCAACTCCATATGTCCTCCTCACTGTGTCCTCTGCAGCTTCGGGTACTGTATGTATACTATTGTGAATCTTTATATATATATATATATATATATATATATATATGTATACACACATATATATATATATATATATATATATATATAAGTATATATAATAGCCCAGATCTGTGACTTTGTGACTCATTTGCTAACGCTGGGCGGAGTCACAACACTGGGCGGAGTTAGTCAAATGAGTCACAGATCTAGCCAAATCTATAAGAGACTAGGAGCAGAAGCAGATGGTATGGGCATGGCACAGGCAGGGGTGCATACCTCCCAGCTTTCTTCAGGCAGAAGGAGGGACACACAGGCGGCGAAAAGGGGGCGTGGCCAACGAAAATGGGCGTGTATTCATGGGAGGGCCCCCATTTTCGTCAGTGAGGGGGCATGCCCAGCGCTCTGTGAGCTACTGGCATGCCCCCAGGGGCGGATTATGAGTCCGGAGGACCCAGGGCACTTGAAACAGGGGGGTTCTATCTCATTGCTGTGCCTGCTGTGGGTTTGGGGGCGTGGCCTAATAGCGGTCCACGTGGCCACGCCCCCTTATGCAAATTCCGGAGATTTTTTTTTTTTTAAATGGGATTTTGGCCCCTCAGCTAGGGGTAAATCCAGAGGGGGTGGTCGCTCCCCACTACACACCCGCACAGGCAGAAGAAAGCAGGGAGGCCTCCCAGCACCACCACAGACCTGTCAACACGCAGAAGAGTGCGCTGACTGTAGCACAATGCTGCTGCTGTTGCTGGCAGGACGGGGGAGCTACAGAGCTGGGACAGAGCTACTCCAGCCGGGGAGGCCCCTAAAACTGTGGGGCCCACGGTACGTATCCCCTGCCCCCCCTTAATCCGGCTCTGCTGCCGGAACCCCCCCTTAATCCGTACCCCCTGATGCCCCCTCTCCTCCTGTCTCCACTAAATAGACGCTGTGCGCATCTATTCACCGCTGCTCTGCTAAGCAAAACAGCGAGTTCAGGAGCTTTCCAACTGCCCCCCCCCCCCCCCCCCGCACCGGGGGACACTGCGGCCCACAGGTGGGACAGCGGGACAG
Source organism: Pseudophryne corroboree (assembly GCF_028390025.1). Lineage (NCBI taxonomy): Eukaryota > Metazoa > Chordata > Amphibia > Anura > Myobatrachidae > Pseudophryne > Pseudophryne corroboree. The sequence goes on from NC_086445.1 coordinate 86,321,153, forward strand.
ACCCAAAAAAATGGGACTGTCCCGCGAAAATCGGGACAGTGGGGAGGTATGGGGGTGTGTGAGGGGGTATGCCATACAGACAGATGGGCACCGGCTCACTGTGTGCTTGACCCCCACATCAGCAAACTCAGCAGGGTCTCTCTGGTGCGGAGGAGCGTCACTTTCTGGCACACTCCATGCTTCTTAGCTGCAGTTTTGTGGGGCACCTACAGCTGTGCAGGTTCCGTACTGCCTCTGTTATCTCCAGTCCCGGCAACCCCACCGCTAGCTGCAGCGCTGCCGCCCGCTGTGAGGTGCGCCCAGCTCCTTCACACACTTTAGCCGGCGGATAGCGCTGCAGAAGTCCGCGCTGTTTGTAGGCTCCGACCCCCTCCTCCCTCCAGCCGCAGTGTCTCCTGGGAGCTGACCAGTCACTCCCAGTCTCCCCTTTCCACAGTGCCCAGCAGCCGCGAGGTCCACGCCGCGTGCATGCTATGACCCCCTCCTCCCTCCAGCTGCAGCGTCTCCTGGGGGCTAACCAGTCACTCCCAGTCTCCCCTTACCACAGTGCTCGGCAGCTGTGCGAGGTCCGCGGTGTGTGACTGAGGAGGAGGGGAGGGATGCGGACGGGCAGAGGAAGCAGGACTCCAGCCTGAGAGAGTCAGCCATGCCAAGTCTCCACCAGCAGCAGATCCCAACAGGTTGGAATGGAACAGCAGCAGCCAGCAGCAGTGACTCCGGTAAGACACATCTGTCTGTCACCACTGTTCTGTCCCTAATACCAATCTCTCCCGTGCCCTGTGTTCTGTCATGTCCCTGTCACCCGTGGCCTTGCCCTGTCACCCCTGGCCTGGCCCTGTCACCCCTGGCCTTGCCCTGTCACCCATATCCCGGCCCTTTCACCCGTATCCTGGCCCTTTCACCCGTATCCTGGCCCTTTCACTCTTATCCTGGCCATGTCACCCCTGTCCTGGTCCTGCCGCCCCTACCCTGGCCATGTCACCCCTATCCTGTCCCTATCATTTCTGTCCTGGCCCCGTCGCCCCTGTCCTGGCCCCGTCACCCCTGTCCTGGCCCCGTCACCCCTGTCCTGACCCCGTCACCCCTGTTCTGACCCCGTCACCACTGTTCTGACTCTGTCACCCCTGTTCTGACCCTGTCACCCCTATCCTGCCCCTGTTACTGCATACCCTCCAACTACCTTTTTGGCAGGTACAGTACCCGCAGCGCCTCCAGACCCCTCCCCAATGCACCACACCTCCGTACCTTCCCCTCCCCCATACGCTGTGCCTCCAGACCCCCTACACCACCCGCGGCTCCCACTCCCCCGCCCCTCCACCACCCACAGCACCTCCAGGCCCCCTCCACCATCCACCACCCATATATGTCTTCCCCCACACCTGCCCCCCCTCCACCCGCAGCATCTGCAGACACCCTCCTCAATCCGTGGTCCCCCCCTCACCCACCCCTCCTCCACCCACGGCACCCCCACACCTGCCCCTCCACCACCTGCAGCGCCTCGAGACCCCCTTACCCATCCGCCGCACCACCTGTACCTGCTTTTCCCCCACCCATGGTGCCTCCGGACCCCCTACCCCACCCCCGGCACCCCCGCCCCTTCCCATCCCACAGCACCTCCGGAACCCTTCACCCATCCGCAACATCCCCGCACCTGCCTCTCTCCCACCCATGGCACCCCTGCCCCTCCCCCACCTGCAGTGCCTCCGGACCCCTCCCCCATCTGCAGCCCCCACTCCTCTGCCCCTCCCCCATCCGCAGCACCTCCCGACCCTTCCCCATCTGGGCCCCCCCGCTTTTGCCACCCCTCCACCCGCAGCATCTACAGACACCCTCCCCCATCCGCAGCCCCCCCCCCCCCCCCTGCACCCGCTACATTCTGTACATCATGCCCTGCAGGTGCTGTTCACGCCGTCGCAAGGGGATGCGCCTCCTTCACCATCGCACGCCCTTTCATTGTGCAATATTTAACCACTAACAAAGGAATGCAGGTAATACTCCATATAATACAAATATTGAACCCCAGAAAGGCATGCAAGGGTTAAGGGGGCGTAGCCCCTTGCGACGGTGTGAAGAGCGCCCGTAGGGCGCGATGAAGCACCTAGTATATATATATATATATATGTGTGTGTGTGTGTGTATATATATATATATATTTATTTGAATACATACATATATATGTATGGATATGTATATATAATATGTATGTGTGTATATATATATATATATATATATATATATATGTGTGTGTATATGTATATATATATATATATATATATATATATATATATATATATATATATAAAATATAGTAAATCCTGCTTTTGCTCCTGCATTCTTATATTAAAGACAGTCTATTTATGCAGCTTCCATGGAACATTTGAGATTGAGATGTTAGATTATCTGTGCGGAATCCTTTAGTCTAAAGCAAAACAAAGTTTATCGGACTCAATGGAACAGTTATCTTGACTTGTGTATTGAAAATACTAAGAGAAGAGAACAATCACAATTGAAAGTAGAAAATGTAAACAAAAACAAGTTAACTTACTGTAAAAAGAACATTTTATTACTCTTCAGAAACAAATGGTGTCCAGCCAAAGTGTAACACTGTCTACCTTATCCAGTAGAGTATTATTCTAGAAGATGAGGAAGAAACATCAGAAGACCCCATTCTGCCATCGACCATCATTTGCCATAGACCATCAGTGGCAAATCATCGATAGTTGCTAACCCATTATCGATCGCCATCCCTACCTTTGCATGTTGCATGAGTTCCATGCTGAGTCATGCGTACAGGGAAGGGAAGCTGTTTCTGACCAAACTCTTTCACCTAGCATGGAGCCAAGTGATAATGTTAATGATCATTGTTGCAATGGTTGGCATAAAATCAGTGGGCAGCCTAGCTTCCTGCTTGTAGACATAAGAAACTTCTCTTTAACTGTATGGAGTCTAGCATTAGCATGAGGTACTAAATCAGGCTTGTGCAACTACTCACAAATAACACCACTTTGCATCTGACTGAGAATCAGGCCCTGGGCCTGTGGGTAGAGAAAGTCAGAAGATGGGGAATCAGTTAGCTACCCAATAAACGGGATCCCGAACGCTCGATATACCGATGCCGTGATCCTGAGGGAGGCACAACCCCGGCGTCAAAATACCGGCGCCAGACGGGTCGCCTGCATAAAAATACTGACAGCCGCCATCCTGATCATCCTGACAGCGGGATGCGCTAGCCGTCCTGCCGCGGCGGGGAGGTTTGTTTTAGGCAGCAGAAGAGGGGTTAGGGTTAGAGTGCAGGCACGGGAAGGTTAGGGTTAGGGACGGGGAGGGAGGGTTAGGTTTAGCCAGCAGGGAAGGTAGGGTTAGGCACCAAGCTGGAAGGGTTAGGGTAGGGAAAAGATGAGGGTTAGGGGGCTGTCGGGATTCTGATGGACGGGATGCCGCTGTTGGTATACTGACCGCCGGCATCCTGTCCATTGGTAAGTCATACTGAACCCAGAAGATGAACATACAGGACAGTGGGTAATAATAATATCTAGGTGTAGTGGCAAACTGTCTAATAAAAAGAAACCCAGACTAGGATTTGTTGATCCTAAGAAATTTCATGGCTTTATCAAAGATGTTATAAGCTTAGGGAGTTGCAGTTCTATACAGTATTGCTGTCCCTAACACCCAGGAGAGCAGCTATTCTAGCAGCAGCAGAGATGGTAGAGTAACATGACCTATACATTAGGTGATAATAGGAAATTCTATTATCAGAAAGATGGACAGGGTAATATGTTGCCAGGGTCACCTGAAATCAGGGGTGTCAGAACGTTTTTAGGTTGGGGTGGGCAAGATATAATCTCATTTTGGCGCCCCTAAATTGCTGAATCGCTAAAGGCCAGATCCACCTGAAATACATTGAGAAGGCCAGATCCACACTAACGGGGTCATTCAGATCTGATCGCTGCTGTATGTTTTCGCACAGCGGGCAATCAGGTATTAACTGTGCATTGGACAGCAACAAAGGGCATCTCTGGTCAGGGAGGGGATGATGCGAAAAATCCATTGGCACGGGCGTTCGCAAGGTGATTGACAGAAAGAGGCCGTTTGTGGGTGGTAACTGACCGTTTACTGGGAGTGTCCAGAAAACCGCAGGCGGCCCCAAGCGTTTTTAGGGAGGGTGTCTGACGTCAGCTCCGGCCCTGATCAGCCTGATGTGATCGCACTGTAGGAGTAAGTCCTGGGCTGCGCACAGACAGCACACAGTGGATTTTAGTGGATTTTAGCAGCAAATATACACTCCCCTTGGAGGTGGCGATTATTTGAACACAGAACAGCAAAATTAGCACTTCAGCTCTCCCATGTCACTCTAGTTTCCCACCACATGCCCCATGTTTCAGGGAGAGTAGGTCAAGCACTAGCAGTGCTGGCGTCAAGGTGACTTTTAGTAGTGGCCATGGGAGTTACAGGGAGGGTGAGGGCAGGGATGCTGAGGTTGAGTTACAGGGAGGGTGAGGGCAGGGATGCTGAGGTTGAGTTACAGGGAGGGTGAGGGCAGGGATGCTGAGGTTGAGTTACAGGGAGGGTGAGGGCAGGGATGCTGAGAGGGAGTTACAGGGAGGGTGAGGGCAGGGATGCTGAGGTTGAGTTACAGGGAGGGTGAGGGCAGGGATGCTGAGGTTGAGTTACAGGGAGGGTGAGGGCAGGGATGCTGAGGTTGAGTTACAGGGAGGGTGAGGGCAGGGATGCTGAGGTTGAGTTACAGGGAGGGTGAGGGCAGGGATGCTGAGGTTGAGTTACAGGGAGGGTGAGGGCAGGGATGCTGAGAGGGAGTTACAGGGAGGGTGAGGGCAGGGATGCTGAGAGGGAGTTACAGGGAGGGTGAGGGCAGGGATGCTGAGATTGAGTTACAGGGAGGGTGAGGGCAGGGATGCTGAGGTTGAGTTACAGGGAGGGTGAAGGCAGGGATGCTGAGAGGGAGTTACAGGGAGGGTGAGGGCAGGGATGCTGAGAGGGAGTTACAGGGAGGGTGAGGGCAGGGATGCTGAGATTGAGTTACAGGGAGGGTGAGGGCAGGGATGCTGAGGTTGAGTTACAGGGAGGGTGAAGGCAGGGATGCTGAGAGGGAGTTACAGGGAGGGTGAGGGCAGGGATGCTGAGAGGGAGTTACAGGGAGGGTGAGGGCAGGGATGCTGAGTGGGAGTTACAGGGAGGGTGAGGGCAGGGATGCTGAGAGGGAGTTACAGGGAGGGTGAGGGCAGGGATGCTGAGAGGGAGTTACAGGGAGGGTGAGGGCAGGGATGCTGAGAGGGAGTTACAGGGAGGGTGAGGGCAGGGATGCTGAGAGGGAGTTACAGGTAGGGTGAGGGCAGGGATGCTGAGAGGGAGTTACAGGGAGGGTGAGGGCAGGGATGCTGTGGGGGAGTTACAGGGAGGGTGAGGGAAGGGATGCTGAGGGGGAGTTACAGGTAGGGTGAGGGCAGGGATGCTGAGTGGGAGTTACAGGGAGGGTGAGGGCAGGGATGCTGAGAGGGAGTTACAGGAAGGGTGAGGGCAGGGATGCTGTGGGGGAGTTACAGGGAGGGTGAGGGAAGGGATGCTGAGGAAAGAGTTACAGGGAGGCTGAGGGCAGGGATGCTGACAGGGAGTTAGAAGGAGTGTGAGGAGCACTGAGGGTGGAGTTAGAGGGAGGATGAGGGCTGGGACACTGAGGGGGGAGTTACCGGGAGGGTGAGGGCAGGGACACTGACGGGGAGTTACAGGGAGGGTGAAGGCAGGAGCACTGAGGGGGGAGTTACAGGGAGGGTGAGAGTAGGAATGCTGAGGGGAGAGTTACAGGGAGGGTGAGGGCAGGGGCGCCGAGGGTGGACTTACAAGGAGAGTGAGGGAAGGGGCCTATAAAAATAGCTTTATTAGAGGAGAGCCCCCCCCCCCCCCCCCCAACTGTCGATTTCCATATATTTGGAGTGTAAGTGCCTCCTCACTTCTTTAGGAAAAGGCAGCAGCCTGTCACACGTGGGTTTCAGTCTGTGTGCTGCGGAGATCCCTTTGATTTAGAGCAGCCCACTGGGGAGGCGGAGCTCGGGACTCAGAGACCTGGGCGGGTGGGCGGCACATCTCTTCATGCCGCCGGCGCCGCTGCTGAGCTGCCTGTGGTAAGTGAGACAGGCTCTGGCAGCAGCGACAGCAACAGGCAGGACAGTGCGGCTCCCTCAGTAAGGAGAGGGGGGAGCCGCTTTTCATGCTGCCGGAGTAGCTGCTGCCTGTCTCAGTGACAAGCGCTTGCAGCCGGCAGCAACAGCAGCACTTCTCAGCAAGGAGGTGTGACAGGGAGACAGAAAGTGTCAGGGAAATAGTGGGTGACAGAAAGACATTGGGTAACATAAAAATAGTTGGTGACATGGTGAGGGAGACAGAAGTACTAGGCGATGGAGATAGTGGGTGACAGGGAGAGAAAGTGACAGGGAGATAGAGGGTGACATGGTGAGAGTGACAGGTGGACAGCGGGTGACATGGTGAGGGTGACGGGGGGATAGCGGGTGACATGGTGAGGATGACGGGTGGATAGCAGGTGACATGGTGAGGGTGACGGATGGATAGTGTGTGACATGGTGAGGGTGACAGGGGGATAGCGGGTGACATGGTGAGGGTGACGGGGATAGCGGGTGACATAGTGAGGGTGACAGGGGGATAGCAGGTGACATGGTGAGAGTGACAGGGGGATAGCGGGTGACATGGTAAGGGTGACAGGTGGATAGTGGGTGACATGGTGAGGGTGAGAGGGGATAGCGGGTGACATGGTGAGGGTGACAGGGGGATAGTGGGTGACATGGTGAGGGTGACGGGTGGATAGCGGGTGACATGGTGAGGGTGACAGGGGATAGCGGGTGACATGGTGAGGGTGACTGGTGGATAGCGGGTGACATGGTGAGGGTGACGGATGGATAGTGTGTGACATAGTGAGGGTGACGGGGATAGCGGGTGACATGGTGAGGGTGACAGGTGGATAGCGGGTGACATGGTGAGGGTGACAGGGGTATAGCGGGTGACATGGTAAGGGTCACAGGTGGATAGTAGGTGACATGGTGAGGGTGACGGGGGGATAGTGGGTGACATGGTGAGGGTGACAGGGGATAGCGGGTGACTGTGAGGGTGACAGGGGGATAGCGAGTGACATGGTGAGGGTGACAGGTGGATAGCGGGTGACATGGTGAGGGTGACAGGGGGATAGCGAGTGACATGGTGAGGGTGACAGGTGGATAGCGGGTGACATGGTGAGGGTGACGGGGGGATAGCGGGTGACATGGTGAGGGTGATGGGGGGATAGCAGGTGACAGGGGGATAGCGGGTGACATGGTGAGGGTGACAGGGGTATAGTTGATGATAGGGCACAGTCAACCTCCTAACCCCCTCCCCTCCCACTGCACGATGACAGGAGCAGAGGATGCCTCCCAGCAGCATAGACGGCCTCCTCCTCCCTTTATCCCCCCATCACAGGGGATGATTCCAGTGTCACAGGTAGAGATGAGCGGGTTCGGTTTCTCTGAATCCGAACCCGCCAGAACTTCATGTTTTTTTTCACGGGTCCGAGCGACTCGGATCTTCCCGCCTTGCTCGGTTAACCCGAGCGCGCCCGAACGTCATCATGACGCTGTCGGATTCTCGCGAGGCTCGGATTCTATCGCGAGACTCGGATTCTATATAAGGAGCCGCGCGTCGCCGCCATTTTCATTAGAGATGAGCGCCTGAAATTTTTCGGGTTTTGTGTTTTGGTTTTGGGTTCGGTTCCGCGGCCGTGTTTTGGGTTCGAACGCGTTTTGGCAAAACCTCACCGAATTATTTTTGTCGGATTCGGGTGTGTTTTGGATTCGGGTGTTTTTTTCCAAAAACACTAAAAAACAGCTTAAATCATAGAATTTGGGGGTCATTTTGATCCCAAAGTATTATTAACCTCAAAAACCATAATTTACACTCATTTTCAGTCTATTCTGAATACCTCACACCTCACAATATTATTTTTAGTCCTAAAATTTGCACCGAGGTCGCTGTGTGAGTAAGATAAGCGACCCTAGTGGCCGACACAAACACCGGGCCCATCTAGGAGTGGCACTGCAGTGTCACGCAGGATGTCCCTTCCAAAAAACCCTCCCCAAACAGCACATGACGCAAAGAAAAAAAGAGGCGCAATGAGGTAGCTGTGTGAGTAAGATTAGCGACCCTAGTGGCCGACACAAACACCGGGCCCATCTAGGAGTGGCACTGCAGTGTCACGCAGGATGGCCCTTCCAAAAAACCCTCCCCAAACAGCACATGACGCAAAGAAAAAAAGAGGCGCAATGAGGTAGCTGACTGTGTGAGTAAGATTAGCGATCCTAGTGGCCGACACAAACACCGGGCCCATCTAGGAGTGGCACTGCAGTGTCACGCAGGATGGCCCTTCCAAAAAACCCTCCCCAAACAGCACATGACGCAAAGAAAAAAAGAGGCGCAATGAGGTAGCTGACTGTGTGAGTAAGATTAGCGACCCTAGTGGCCGACACAAACACCGGGCCCATCTAGGAGTGGCACTGCAGTGTCACGCAGGATGTCCCTTCCAAAAAACCCTCCCCAAACAGCACATGACGCAAAGAAAAAAAGAGGCGCAATGAGGTAGCTGTGTGAGTAAGATTAGCGACCCTAGTGGCCGACACAAACACCGGGCCCATCTAGGAGTGGCACTGCAGTGTCACGCAGGATGTCCCTTCCAAAAAACCCTCCCCAAACAGCACATGACGCAAAGAAAAAAAGAGGCGCAATGAGGTAGCTGACTGTGTGAGTAAGATTAGCGACCCTAGTGGCCGACACAAACACCGGGCCCATTTAGGAGTGGCACTGCAGTGTCACGCAGGATGTCCCTTCCAAAAAACCCTCCCCAATCAGCACATGATGCAAAGAAAAAGAAAAGAAAAAAGAGGTGCAAGATGGAATTATCCTTGGGCCCTCCCACCCACCCTTATGTTGTATAAACAAAACAGGACATGCACACTTTAACCAACCCATCATTTCAGTGACAGGGTCTGCCACACGACTGTGACTGATATGACGGGTTGGTTTGGACCCCCCCCAAAAAAGAAGCAATTAATCTCTCCTTGCACAAACTGGCTCTACAGAGGCAAGATGTCCACCTCATCTTCACCCTCCGATATATCACCGTGTACATCCCCCTCCTCACAGATTATCAATTCGTCCCCACTGGAATCCACCATCTCAGCTCCCTGTGTACTTTGTGGAGGCAATTGCTGCTGGTCAATGTCTCCGCGGAGGAATTGATTATAATTCATTTTAATGAACATCATCTTCTCCACATTTTCTGGATGTAACCTCGTACGCCGATTGCTGACAAGGTGAGCGGCGGCACTAAACACTCTTTCGGAGTACACACTTGTGGGAGGGCAACTTAGGTAGAATAAAGCCAGTTTGTGCAAGGGCCTCCAAATTGCCTCTTTTTCCTGCCAGTATAAGTACGGACTGTGTGACGTGCCTACTTGGATGCGGTCACTCATATAATCCTCCACCATTCTATCAATGTTGAGAGAATCATATGCAGTGACAGTAGACGACATGTCCGTAATCGTTGTCAGGTCCTTCAGTCCGGACCAGATGTCAGCATCAGCAGTCGCTCCAGACTGCCCTGCATCACCGCCAGCGGGTGGGCTCGGAATTCTGAGCCTTTTCCTCGCACCCCCAGTTGCGGGAGAATGTGAAGGAGGAGATGTTGACAGGTCGCGTTCCGCTTGACTTGACAATTTTGTCACCAGCAGGTCTTTCAACCCCAGCAGACCTGTGTCTGCCGGAAAGAGAGATCCAAGGTAGGCTTTAAATCTAGGATCGAGCACGGTGGCCAAAATGTAGTGCTCTGATTTCAACAGATTGACCACCCGTGAATCCTTGTTAAGCGAATTAAGGGCTGCATCCACAAGTCCCACATGCCTAGCGGAATCGCTCCCTTTTAGCTCCTTCTTCAATGCCTCCAGCTTCTTCTGCAAAAGCCTGATGAGGGGAATGACCTGACTCAGGCTGGCAGTGTCTGAACTGACTTCACGTGTGGCAAGTTCAAAGGGCATCAGAACCTTGCACAACGTTGAAATCATTCTCCACTGCACTTGAGACAGGTGCATTCCATCTCCTATATCGTGCTCAATTGTATAGGCTTGAATGGCCTTTTGCTGCTCCTCCAACCTCTGAAGCATATAGAGGGTTGAATTCCACCTCGTTACCACTTCTTGCTTCAGATGATGGCAGGGCAGGTTCAGTAGTTTTTGGTGGTGCTCCAGTCTTCTGTACGTGGTGCCTGTACGCCGAAAGTGTCCCGCAATTTTTCTGGCCACCGACAGCATCTCTTGCACGCCCCTGTCGTTTTTTAAAAAATTCTGCACCACCAAATTCAAGGTATGTGCAAAACATGGGACGTGCTGGAATTTGCCCATATTTAATGCACACACAATATTGCTGGCGTTGTCCGATGCCACAAATCCACAGGAGAGTCCAATTGGGGTAAGCCATTCCGCGATGATCTTCCTCAGTTGCCGTAAGAGGTTTTCAGCTGTGTGCGTATTCTGGAAAGCGGTGATACAAAGCGTAGCCTGCCTAGGAAAGAGTTGGCGTTTGCGAGATGCTGCTACTGGTGCCGCCGCTGCTGTTCTTGCGGCGGGAGTCCATACATCTACCCAGTGGGCTGTCACAGTCATATAGTCCTGACCCTGCCCTGCTCCACTTGTCCACATGTCCGTGGTTAAGTGGACATTGGGTACAACTGCATTTTTTAGGAGACTGGTGAGTCTTTTTCTGACGTCCGTGTACATTCTCGGTATCGCCTGCCTAGAGAAGTGGAACCTAGATGGTATTTGGTAACGGGGGCACACTGCCTCAATAAATTGTCTAGTTCCCTGTGAACTAACGGCGGATACCGGACGCACGTCTAACACCAACATAGTTGTCAAGGACTCAGTTATCCGCTTTGCAGTAGGATGACTGCTGTGATATTTCATCTTCCTCGCAAAGGACTGTTGAACAGTCAATTGCTTACTGGAAGTAGTACAAGTGGGCTTACGACTTCCCCTCTGGGATGACCATCGACTCCCAGCGGCAACAACAGCAGCGCCAGCAGCAGTAGGCGTTACACGCAAGGATGCATCGGAGGAATCCCAGGCAGGAGAGGACTCGTCAGACTTGCCAGTGACATGGCCTGCAGGACTATTGGCATTCCTGGGGAAGGAGGAAATTGACACTGAGGGAGTTGGTGGGGTGGTTTGCGTGAGCTTGGTTACAAGAGGAAGGGATTTACTGGTCTGTGGACTGCTTCCGCTGTCACCCAAAGTTTTTGAACTTGTCACTGACTTATTATGAATGCGCTGCAGGTGACGTATAAGGGAGGATGTTCCGAGGTGGTTAACGTCCTTACCCCTACTTATTACAGCTTGACAAAGGGAACACACGGCTTGACACCTGTTGTCCGCATTTCTGGTGAAATACCTCCACACCGAAGAGCTGATTTTTTTGGTATTTTCACCTGGCATGTCAACGGCCATATTCCTCCCACGGACAACAGGTGTCTCCCCGGGTGCCTGACTTAAACAAACCACCTCACCATCAGAATCCTCCTGGTCAATTTCCTTCCCAGCGCCAGCAACACCCATATCCTCCTCATCCTGGTGTACTTCAACACTGACATCTTCAATCTGACTATCAGGAACTGGACTGCGGGTGCTCCTTCCAGCACTTGCAGGGGGCGTGCAAATGGTGGAAGGCGCATGCTCTTCACGTCCAGTGTTGGGAAGGTCAGGCATCGCAACCGACACAATTGGACTCTCCTTGTGGATTTGGGATTTCAAAGAACGCACAGTTCTTTGCGGTGCTTTTGCCAGCTTGAGTCTTTTCAGTTTTCTAGCGAGAGGCTGAGTGCTTCCATCCTCATGTGAAGCTGAACCACTAGCCATGAACATAGGCCAGGGCCTCAGCCGTTCCTTGCCACTCCGTGTGGTAAATGGCATATTGGCAAGTTTACGCTTCTCCTCCGACAATTTTATTTTAGGTTTTGGAGTCCTTTTTTTACTGATATTTGGTGTTTTGGTTTTGACATGCTCTGTACTATGCCATTGGGCATCGGCCTTGGCAGACGACGTTGCTGGCATTTCATCGTCTCGGCCATGACTAGTGGCAGCAGCTTCAGCACGAGGTGGAAGTGGATCTTGATCTTTCCCTAATTTTGGAACCTCAACATTTTTGTTCTCCATATTTTAATAGGCACAACTAAAAGGCACCTCAGGTAAACAATGCAGATGGATGGATTGGATACTAGTATACAATTATGGACGGGCTGCCGAGTGCCGACACAGAGGTAGCCACAGCCGTGAACTACCGCACTGTACTGTGTCTGCTGCTAATATATAGACTGGTTGATAAAGAGATAGTATACTCGTAACTAGTATGTATGTATAAAGAAAGAAAAAAAAACCACGGTTAGGTCACTGGTATATACAATTATGGACGGGCTGCCGAGTGCCGACACAGAGGTAGCCACAGCCGTGAACTACCGCACTGTACTGTGTCTGCTGCTAATATATAGACTGGTTGATAAAGAGATAGTATACTCGTAACTAGTATGTATGTATAAAGAAAGAAAAAAAAACCACGGTTAGGTCACTGGTATATACAATTATGGACGGGCTGCCGAGTGCCGACACAGAGGTAGCCACAGCCGTGAACTACCGCACTGTACTGTGTCTGCTGCTAATATATAGACTGGTTGATAAAGAGATAGTATACTCGTAACTAGTATGTATGTATAAAGAAAGAAAAAAAAACCACGGTTAGGTCACTGGTATATACAATTATGGACGGGCTGCGGAGTGCCGACACAGAGGTAGCCACAGCCGTGAACTACCGCACTGTACTGTGTCTGCTGCTAATATATAGACTGGTTGATAAAGAGATAGTATACTCGTAACTAGTATGTATGTATAAAGAAAGAAAAAAAAAACACGGTTAGGTGGTATATACAATTATGGACGGGCTGCCGAGTGCCGACACAGAGGTAGCCACAGCCGTGAACTACCGCACTGTACTGTGTCTGCTGCTAATATATAGACTGGTTGATAAAGAGATAGTATACTCGTAACTAGTATGTATGTATAAAGAAAGAAAAAAAAACCACGGTTAGGTCACTGGTATATACAATTATGGACGGGCTGCCGAGTGCCGACACAGAGGTAGCCACAGCCGTGAACTACCGCACTGTACACTGGTTGATAAAGAGATAGTAGTATACTCGTAACAACTAGTATGACGACGGTATAAAGAATGAAAAAAAAACCACGGTTAGGTGGTATATAATACAATTATGGTTGGACGGACTGCCTGCCGAGTGCCGACACAGAGGTAGCCACAGCCGTGAACTACCGCACTGTACACTGGTTGATAAAGAGATAGTAGTATACTCGTAACAACTAGTATGACGACGGTATAAAGAATGAAAAAAAAACCACGGTTAGGTGGTATATAATACAATTATGGTTGGACGGACTGCCTGCCGAGTGCCGACACAGAGGTAGCCACAGCCGTGAACTACCGCACTGTACACTGGTTGATAAAGAGATAGTAGTATACTCGTAACAACTAGTATGACGACGGTATAAAGAACGAAAAAAAAACCACGGTTAGGTGGTATATATTATAATACAATTATGGATGGACGGACTGCCTGCCGAGTTCCGACACAGAGGTAGCCACAGCCGTGAACTACCGCACTGTACACTGGTTGATAAAGAGATAGTAGTATACTCGTAACAACTAGTATGACGACGGTATAAAGAACGAAAAAAAAAACCACGGTTAGGTGGTATATATTATAATACAATTATGGATGGACGGACTGCCTGCCGAGTTCCGACACAGAGGTAGCCACAGCCGTGAACTACCGCACTGTACACTGGTTGATAAAGAGATAGTAGTATACTCGTAACAACTAGTATGACTATGACGACGGTATAAAGAAAGAAAAAAAAAAACCACGGTTAGGTGGTATATAATACAATTATGGATGGACGGACTGCCTGCCGAGTGCCGACACAGAGGTAGCCACAGCCGTGAACTACCGCACTGTACTGTGTCTGCTGCTAATATAGACTGGTTAATAAAGAGATAGTATACAATACTACTAATATACTGGTGGTCAGGCACTGGTCACCACTAGTCACACTGGCAGTGGCACTCCTGCAGCAAAAGTGTGCACTGTTTAATTTTAATATAATATTATTTATCATGTACTCCTGGCTCCTGCTATAACAACCTGCAGTGCTCCCCAGTCTCCCCCACAATTATAAGCTTTATATACAATACATTGATGTGCAGCACACTGGGCTGAGCAGTGCACACAGACTGAGTCACTGTGTGACTGTGTATCGTTTTTTTCAGGCAGAGAACGGATATATTAAATAAAACAAACAACTGCACTGTCTCTGGTGGTCACTGGTCACTGTGGTCGTCAGTCACTAAACTCTGTCTGCACTCTGCACTCTCTTCTAATCTACAGTATCACAGCAATCTCTCTCTCTCTCTCTCTTCTAAATCTAATCTAAATGGAGAGGACGCCAGCCACGTCCTCTCCCTATCAATCTCAATGCACGTGTGAAAATGGCGGCGACGCGCGGCTCCTTATATAGAATCCGAGTCTCGCGATAGAATCCGAGCCTCGCGAGAATCCGACAGCGTCATGATGACGTTCGGGCGCGCTCGGGTTAACCGAGCAAGGCGGGAAGATCCGAGTCGCTCGGACCCGTGAAAAAAAAAGTGAAGTTCGTGCGGGTTCGGATTCAAAGAAACCGAACCCGCTCATCTCTAATTTTCATACGTGCATTGAGATTGATAGGGAGAGGACGTGGCTGGCGTCCTCTCCGTTTAGACACTTGATTTACTAATTTTGGGGAGCATTAGGAGTACTCAGTAGTGTACAGTGCAGAGTTTTGCTGATAGTGACCAGTGACCACCACTTTTATTTATAATCCGTTCTCTGCCTGAAAAAAGCGATACACAGCACACAGTGACTCAGTCACATACCATATCTGTGTGCACTGCTCAGGCTCAGGCCAGTGTGCTGCATCATCTATTATCTATATATAATATTATATATCTGTCTGACTGCTCAGCTCACACAGCTTATAATTGTGGGGGAGACTGGGGAGCACTACTGCAGTGCCAGTTATAGGTTATAGCAGGAGCCAGGAGTACATAATATATTATATAGTGAGTGACCACCAGACACACAGTGCAGTTTATTTAATATATCCGTTCTCTGCCTGAAAAAAGCGATACACACAGTGACTCAGTCAGTCACATACCATATCTGTGTGCACTGCTCAGCCTCAGGCTAGTGTGCTGCATCATCTATATATATTATATATCTGTCTGACTGCTCAGCTCACACAGCTTATAATTGTGGGGGAGACTGGGGAGCACTACTGCAGTGCCAGTTATAGGTTATAGCAGGAGCCAGGAGTACATAATATTATATTAAAATAAAACAGTGCACACTTTTGCTGCAGGAGTGCCACTGCCAGTGTGACTAGTGACCAGTGACCTGACCACCAGTATATAATATTAGTAGTATACTATCTCTTTATCAACCAGTCTATATTAGCAGCAGACACAGTACAGTGCGGTAGTTCACGGCTGTGGCTACCTCTGTGTCGGCACTCGGCAGCCCGTCCATAATTGTATATACCACCTAACCGTGTTTTTTTTTTCTTTCTTTATACATACATACTAGTTACGAGTATACTATCTCTTTATCAACCAGTCTATATATTAGCAGCAGACACAGTACAGTGCGGTAGTTCACGGCTGTGGCTACCTCTGTGTCGGCACTCGGCAGCCCGTCCATAATTGTATATACCAGTGACCTAACCGTGGTTTTTTTTTCTTTCTTTATACATACATACTAGTTACGAGTATACTATCTCTTTATCAACCAGTCTATATATTAGCAGCAGACACAGTACAGTGCGGTAGTTCACGGCTGTGGCTACCTCTGTGTCGGCACTCGGCAGCCCGTCCATAATTGTATATACCACCTAACCGTGGTTTTTTTTTCTTTCTTTATACATACATACTAGTTACGAGTATACTATCTCTTTATCAACCAGTCTATATATTAGCAGCAGACACAGTACAGTGCGGTAGTTCACGGCTGTGGCTACCTCTGTGTCGGCACTCGGCAGCCCGTCCATAATTGTATATACCACCTAACCGTGGTTTTTTTTTCTTTCTTTATACATACATACTAGTTACGAGTATACTATCTCTTTATCAACCAGTCTATATATTAGCAGCAGACACAGTACAGTGCGGTAGTTCACGGCTGTGGCTACCTCTGTGTCGGCACTCGGCAGCCCGTCCATAATTGTATATACCACCTAACCGTGGTTTTTTTTTCTTTCTTTATACATACATACTAGTTACGAGTATACTATCTCTTTATCAACCAGTCTATATATTAGCAGCAGACACAGTACAGTGCGGTAGTTCACGGCTGTGGCTACCTCTGTGTCGGCACTCGGCAGCCCGTCCATAATTGTATATACCACCTAACCGTGGTTTTTTTTTCTTTCTTTATACATACATACTAGTTACGAGTATACTATCTCTTTATCAACCAGTCTATATATTAGCAGCAGACACAGTACAGTGCGGTAGTTCACGGCTGTGGCTACCTCTGTGTCGGCACTCGGCAGCCCGTCCATAATTGTATATACCACCTAACCGTTGTTTTTTTTTCTTTCTTTATACATACATACTAGTTACGAGTATACTATCTCTTTATCAACCAGTCTATATATTAGCAGCAGACACAGTACAGTGCGGTAGTTCACGGCTGTGGCTACCTCTGTGTCGGCACTCGGCAGCCCGTCCATAATTGTATATACCACCTAACCGTGGGTTTTTTTTTCTTTCTTTATACATACATACTAGTTACGAGTATACTATCTCTTTATCAACCAGTCTATATATTAGCAGCAGACACAGTACAGTGCGGTAGTTCACGGCTGTGGCTACCTCTGTGTCGGCACTCGGCAGCCCGTCCATAATTGTATATACCACCTAACCGTGGTTTTTTTTTCTTTCTTTATACATACATACTAGTTACGAGTATACTATCTCTTTATCAACCAGTCTATATATTAGCAGCAGACACAGTACAGTGCGGTAGTTCACGGCTGTGGCTACCTCTGTGTCGGCACTCGGCAGCCCGTCCATAATTGTATATACCACCTAACCGTGGTTTTTTTTTCTTTCTTTATACATACATACTAGTTACGAGTATACTATCTCTTTATCAACCAGTCTATATATTAGCAGCAGACACAGTACAGTGCGGTAGTTCACGGCTGTGGCTACCTCTGTGTCGGCACTCGGCAGCCCGTCCATAATTGTATATACCACCTAACCGTGGTTTTTTTTTCTTTCTTTATACATACATACTAGTTACGAGTATACTATCTCTTTATCAACCAGTCTATATATTAGCAGCAGACACAGTACAGTGCGGTAGTTCACGGCTGTGGCTACCTCTGTGTCGGCACTCGGCAGCCCGTCCATAATTTTATATACCACCTAACCGTGGTTTTTTTTTTCTTTCTTTATACATACATACTAGTTACGAGTATACTATCTCTTTATCAACCAGTCTATATATTAGCAGCAGACACAGTACAGTGCGGTAGTTCACGGCTGTGGCTACCTCTGTGTCGGCACTCGGCAGCCCGTCCATAATTGTATACTAGTATCCAATCCATCCATCTCCATTGTTTACCTGTGGTGCCTTTTAGTTGTGCCTATTAAAATATGGAGAACAAAAATGTTGAGGTTCCAAAATTAGGGAAAGATCAAGATCCACTTCCACCTCGTGCTGAAGCTGCTGCCACTAGTCATGGCCGAGACGATGAAATGCCAGCAACGTCGTCTGCCAAGGCCGATGCCCAATGGCATAGTACAGAGCATGTCAAAACCAAAACACCAAATATCAGTAAAAAAAGGACTCCAAAACCTAAAATAAAATTGTCGGAGGAGAAGCGTAAACTTGCCAATATGCCATTTACCACACGGAGTGGCAAGGAACGGCTGAGGCCCTGGCCTATGTTCATGGCTAGTGGTTCAGCTTCACATGAGGATGGAAGCACTCAGCCTCTCGCTAGAAAACTGAAAAGACTCAAGCTGGCAAAAGGCAAAGCACCGCAAAGAACTGTGCGTTCTTTGAAATCCCAAATCCACAAGGAGAGTCCAATTGTGTCGGTTGCGATGCCTGACCTTCCCAACACTGGACGTGAAGAGCATGCGCCTTCCACCATTTGCACACCCCCTGCAAGTGCTGGAAGGAGCACCCGCAGTCCAGTTCCTGATAGTCAGATTGAAGATGTCAGTGTTGAAGTACACCAGGATGAGGAGGATATGGGTGTTGCTGGCGCTGGGGAGGAAATTGACCAGGAGGATTCTGATGGTGAGGTGGTTTGTTTAAGTCAGGCACCCGGGGAGACACCTGTTGTCCGTGGGAGGAATATGGCCGTTGACATGCCAGGTGAAAATACCAAAAAAATCAGCTCTTCGGTGTGGAGGTATTTCACCAGAAATGCGGACAACAGGTGTCAAGCCGTGTGTTCCCTTTGTCAAGCTGTAATAAGTAGGGGTAAGGACGTTAACCACCTCGGAACATCCTCCCTTATACGTCACCTGCAGCGCATTCATAATAAGTCAGTGACAAGTTCAAAAACTTTGGGTGACAGCGGAAGCAGTCCACTGACCAGTAAATCCCTTCCTCTTGTAACCAAGCTCACGCAAACCACCCCACCAACTCCCTCAGTGTCAATTTCCTCCTTCCCCAGGAATGCCAATAGTCCTGCAGGCCATGTCACTGGCAATTCTGACGAGTCCTCTCCTGCCTGGGATTCCTCCGATGCATCCTTGCGTGTAACGCCTACTGCTGCTGGCGCTGCTGTTGTTGCCGCTGGGAGTCGATGGTCTTCCCAGAGGGGAAGTCGTAAGCCCACTTGTACTACTTCCAGTAAGCAATTGACTGTTCAACAGTCCTTTGCGAGGAAGATGAAATATCACAGCAGTCATCCTACTGCAAAGCGGATAACTGAGGCCTTGGCATCCTGGGTGGTGAGAAACGTGGTTCCGGTATCCATCATTACTGCAGAGCCAACTAGAGACTTGATGGAGGTACTGTGTCCCCGGTACCAAATACCATCTAGGTTCCATTTCTCTAGGCAGGCGATACCGAAAATGTACACAGACCTCAGAAAAAGAGTCACCAGTGTCCTAAAAAATGCAGCTGTACCCAATGTCCACTTAACCACGGACATGTGGACAAGTGGAGCAGGGCAGGGTCAGGACTATATGACTGTGACAGCCCACTGGGTAGATGTATGGACTCCCGCCGCAAGAACAGCAGCGGCGGCACCAGTAGCAGCATCTCGCAAACGCCAACTCTTTCCTAGGCAGGCTACGCTTTGTATCACCGCTTTCCAGAATACGCACACAGCTGAAAACCTCTTACGGCAACTGAGGAAGATCATCGCGGAATGGCTTACCCCAATTGGACTCTCCTGTGGATTTGTGGCATCGGACAACGCCAGCAATATTGTGTGTGCATTAAATATGGGCAAATTCCAGCACGTCCCATGTTTTGCACATACCTTGAATTTGGTGGTGCAGAATTTTTTAAAAAACGACAGGGGCGTGCAAGAGATGCTGTCGGTGGCCAGAAAAATTGCGGGACACTTTCGGCGTACAGGCACCACGTACAGAAGACTGGAGCACCACCAAAAACTACTGAACCTGCCCTGCCATCATCTGAAGCAAGAAGTGGTAACGAGGTGGAATTCAACCCTCTATATGCTTCAGAGGTTGGAGGAGCAGCAAAAGGCCATTCAAGCCTATACAATTGAGCACGATATAGTAGGTGGAATGCACCTGTCTCAAGTGCAGTGGAGAATGATTTCAACGTTGTGCAAGGTTCTGATGCCCTTTGAACTTGCCACACGTGAAGTCAGTTCAGACACTGCCAGCCTGAGTCAGGTCATTCCCCTCATCAGGCTTTTGCAGAAGAAGCTGGAGGCATTGAAGAAGGAGCTAAAAGGGAGCGATTCCGCTAGGCATGTGGGACTTGTGGATGCAGCCCTTAATTCGCTTAACAAGGATTCACGGGTGGTCAATCTGTTGAAATCAGAGCACTACATTTTGGCCACCGTGCTCGATCCTAGATTTAAAGCCTACCTTGGATCTCTCTTTCCGGCAGACACAGGTCTGCTGGGGTTGAAAGACCTGCTGGTGACAAAATTGTCAAGTCAAGCGGAACGCGACCTGTCAACATCTCCTCCTTCACATTCTCCCGCAACTGGGGGTGCGAGGAAAAGGCTCAGAATTCCGAGCCCACCCGCTGGCGGTGATGCAGGGCAGTCTGGAGCGACTGCTGATGCTGACATCTGGTCCGGACTGAAGGACCTGACAACGATTACGGACATGTCGTCTACTGTCACTGCATATGATTCTCTCAACATTGATAGAATGGTGGAGGATTATATGAGTGACCGCATCCAAGTAGGCACGTCACACAGTCCGTACTTATACTGGCAGGAAAAAGAGGCAATTTGGAGGCCCTTGCACAAACTGGCTTTATTCTACCTAAGTTGCCCTCCCACAAGTGTGTACTCCGAAAGAGTGTTTAGTGCC
Source organism: Pseudophryne corroboree (assembly GCF_028390025.1). NCBI lineage: Eukaryota > Metazoa > Chordata > Amphibia > Anura > Myobatrachidae > Pseudophryne > Pseudophryne corroboree. The sequence continues at coordinate 86,341,898 of NC_086445.1, forward strand.
GCCGCTCACCTTGTCAGCAATCGGCGTACGAGGTTACATCCAGAAAATGTGGAGAAGATGATGTTCATTAAAATGAATTATAATCAATTCCTCCGCGGAGACATTGACCAGCAGCAATTGCCTCCACAAAGTACACAGGGAGCTGAGATGGTGGATTCCAGTGGGGACGAATTGATAATCTGTGAGGAGGGGGATGTACACGGTGATATATCGGAGGGTGAAGATGAGGTGGACATCTTGCCTCTGTAGAGCCAGTTTGTGCAAGGAGAGATTAATTGCTTCTTTTTTGGGGGGGGTCCAAACCAACCCGTCATATCAGTCACAGTCGTGTGGCAGACCCTGTCACTGAAATGATGGGTTGGTTAAAGTGTGCATGTCCTGTTTTGTTTATACAACATAAGGGTGGGTGGGAGGGCCCAAGGACAATTCCATCTTGCACCTCTTTTTTCTTTTCTTTTTCTTTGCATCATGTGCTGATTGGGGAGGGTTTTTTTGGAAGGGACATCCTGCGTGACACTGCAGTGCCACTCCTAGATGGGCCCGGTGTTTGTGTCGGCCACTAGGGTCGCTAATCTTACTCACACAGTCAGCTACCTCATTGCGCCTCTTTTTTTCTTTGCGTCATGTGCTGTTTGGGGAGGGTTTTTTGGAAGGGACATCCTGCGTGACACTGCAGTGCCACTCCTAGATGGGCCCGGTGTTTGTGTCGGCCACTAGGGTCGCTAATCTTACTCACACAGCTACCTCATTGCGCCTCTTTTTTTCTTTGCGTCATGTGCTGTTTGGGGAGGGTTTTTTGGAAGGGACATCCTGCGTGACACTGCAGTGCCACTCCTAGATGGGCCCGGTGTTTGTGTCGGCCACTAGGGTCGCTAATCTTACTCACACAGCTACCTCATTGCGCCTCTTTTTTTCTTTGCGTCATGTGCTGTTTGGGGAGGGTTTTTTGGAAGGGCCATCCTGCGTGACACTGCAGTGCCACTCCTAGATGGGCCCGGTGTTTGTGTCGGCCACTAGGGTCGCTAATCTTACTCACACAGCTACCTCATTGCGCCTCTTTTTTTCTTTGCGTCATGTGCTGTTTGGGGAGGGTTTTTTGGAAGGGACATCCTGCGTGACACTGCAGTGCCACTCCAAGATGGGCCCGGTGTTTGTGTCGGCCACTAGGGTCGCTAATCTTACTCACACAGCTACCTCATTGCGCCTCTTTTTTTCTTTGCGTCATGTGCTGTTTGGGGAGGGTTTTTTGGAAGGGCCATCCTGCGTGACACTGCAGTGCCACTCCTAGATGGGCCCGGTGTTTGTGTCGGCCACTAGGGTCGCTAATCTTACTCACACAGCTACCTCATTGCGCCTCTTTTTTTCTTTGCGTCATGTGCTGTTTGGGGAGGGTTTTTTGGAAGGGACATCCTGCGTGACACTGCAGTGCCACTCCTAGATGGGCCCGGTGTTTGTGTCGGCCACTAGGGTCGCTTATCTTACTCACACAGCGACCTCGGTGCAAATTTTAGGACTAAAAATAATATTGTGAGGTGTGAGGTATTCAGAATAGACTGAAAATGAGTGTAAATTATGGTTTTTGAGGTTAATAATACTTTGGGATCAAAATGACCCCCAAATTCTATGATTTAAGCTGTTTTTTAGTGTTTTTTGAAAAAAACACCCGAATCCAAAACACACCCGAATCCGACAAAAAAAATTCGGTGAGGTTTTGCCAAAACGCGTTCGAACCCAAAACACGGCCGCGGAACCGAACCCAAAACCAAAACACAAAACCCGAAAAATTTCAGGCGCTCATCTCTAGTCACAGGCAGCTTTCTCCCCCTCCCCCACTGTCACAGAGGATGATGCCTCCAGCCGCCTCTTCCCTCTCTCCTCCACGCTGCCCCCGGGGATGCCTCCAGCCGCACCGTCCACAGCCAGCAGCACACCTTTCTGGCTTCGGGCTCTGTAGATCCGCCGCCTGCATCAATCGCGTGGGAAGAGATCCTCCTCCCTCATTCTGATGGCCGGATAGCTCGCACCTCACACAGCAGAGCTCAAGGAGGCGGAGCTCCTCTGGCTGCAGTCATGCTGCTGCCGCTGCTGCTGTGTGACTAGCAGCGCAGCGGCAGCAATAACAATTTAAAAAAAAGCCTAAAAATGACGGGGGAGGGGCTGCACCGGACCTGGGATGCTCACTGCACGGAGCGGAGGATGTAATGTGCGGTCTTTCACGTGACCGCACATCGCTCCTCCGCTCCTCCTGTATCGTGATCGGCGCCTCTCTATGTTTGGGGGGGGGCGTGCTGCCCCCTTGCCCCCCCAGTTCCGAAGCCTCTGCCTGAAATGAATATTCTTTTTATTTTATCTCCATTGTGTACAGTTCAGCAGATTGCTGAGAGAAGCCTGCATGACCCAACCGACAATCAGTACCAAAAAAGAAAGCTTTTGGTTCTTGGAGTCTATTTCCTAAGCATTGGAGAGAGATAAAGTACAGTGAGATAAAGTACCAGCCAATCAGCTCCTAGAAACAGGTTGGCTAGTACTTTATCTCTGTCTACTTTATTTCTCTCCAAGACTTAGAGCCTAATTCAGTAAGAGACGCATCAGCGATGCATTCGCATACTGAATCCCCTGTGCAGTGTGCGCACATGCAGGAGTCGCACTGCGCGTGCACACACAGTGTGATGTGACGACATCTCATTTTTGCGAACGCCTGTGCCTGATTGACAGATAGAGGGGTTCGCGGGGCGGGGGGGGCATCGCCGCAGCATTTTTTGTGGGCATCAACGCGGCATTGGGGGGCGCGGTCTGGAAAACGGAGGCATGTCATGTTTGTAGGTGCGTGCCGCGATGGCTGCGTGACATCACATGCAGCTAGGCTACGGAGGCAGAGAGCTACTCTTAAGATGCAAGCACATCGCTGTTTAAGGATCACATATCAGATGAACATCGCAACCATCACTTCAGCTTACTCAGCTTTGCCGTCACAGTGCAGCTAGAAGGACCAAGGAAACTGCATCTCGCCATGCAGTCCTTGACCTTGCTACTCTCGGAAAATGGGGGTGACACCCCCCCCCCCATTTTCACAAACACTGTTCATCCCCACCCCTCCCCGTGAACACCTCTGCCTGTCAGTCAGGCAGAGGCGTTACTCTATCTGTGCGGCCACCGCAGGACCCGTTCTGCACATGCGCAGAACGCGAACATCAGAGAAATGCAGTAAGGATCACATTAGCGATCCTTACTGAATTAGCCCCTAAGTCCCATTATGTCAGTATTAGCAGTACAGGGCAGTATTACATTGACAGGTCTAGTTACTGAGTGGAATGAGAGAACGGAAATGATTCATGATTCCAACAACCATACAGTACATACAGTACATGGGCCCTCATTCCGAGTTGTTCGCTCGATATTTTTCATCGCATCGCAATGAAAATCCGCTTAGTACGCATGCGCAATGTTCGCACTGCGACTGCGCCAAGTAACTTTGCTATGTAGAAAGTAATTTTACTCACGGCTTTTTCATCGCTCCGGCGATCGTAATGTGATTGACAGGAAATGGGTGTTACTGGGCGGAAACACGGCGTTTCAGGGGCGTGTGGCTGAAAACGCTACCGTTTCCGGAAAAAACGCAGGAGTGGCCGGAGAAACGGTGGGAGTGCCTGGGCGAACGCTGGGTGTGTTTGTGACGTCAACCAGGAACGACAAGCACTGAACTGATCGCACAGGCAGAGTAAGTCTGAAGCTACTCTGAAACTGCTAAGTAGTTAGTAATCGCAATATTGCGAATACATCGGTCGCAATTTTAAGAAGCTAAGATACACTCCCAGTAGGCGGCGGCTTAGCGTGTGTAACTCTGCTAAATTCGCTTTGCGACCGATCAACTCGGAATGAGGGCCATATAGTATTTTATAAGGCATCTTATGTCATACAAAAAAGTAGGCAAAAGAGGTACTGTACAGTAGTACAAAAATATACAGTATACATTAAATGAATGCCTCATGGTATCCATATGACCAGAGATTTAGGTGATTGGTTACATTTAATCTTGATAACTCAACAAATTATTTTCTACAACTCTTGCCAGGATGGTATCAGGATCCCGGCGCTTGGGATGCCAGCAGCCAAAATACAGACAGTGGCACTCCGAAGTTCAGGATCTGACACTAAAGTGGTAAGAACACTAGCCCTAATACCCAACTACCTTAACCCTAACCCACCTTACCAGCAGCCTGAACCTAACCCTCCTTCCCCCATGCAGCCTAACCCTCCCTTTCCTGCGGCCAGTCAAACCCTCGTTCGGGATCTGTGCACTTGGATAGTGGTCAATGTCAGGATCCCAGTGCTGGCATTCTGAGCAGTGTCGAGATTCTGGCATTGATATTTCGACAGCCGAGATCCCCTCTTGTCACAGTTTTTATATTGAAAAAAAGCATGTTTAGGAAAACATGTAAAAAGTAAATATAAGTATAGAGGATATAGATGTGCTCAGACCCCGTGTTTTGGTTTTGGTTCTAATTCATGATTGTGTTTTAGTTTTGGCAAAACTACCCTCAAGTATTTTGGTTCAGGATCAGATTCTGGATTCGGTTAAAAATTTATAAAAAAAATCAACAACCATTGGTAAAACTCTATTCAAGCATCTAAAATCCTGTGATTTGTGAAATCCAAAATCCAAAATTTTGGATTTAAAATCTGAATTCTGAAAGGCGGGAAGAATCGAACTGGGACTCAGTTCCGAATAGATCCTCAAAATTCAGGTGGATTAGGATTTCTCTCAATTTAAAGCATTATTATTTTGTCATGAAGCAAAAAGAGTTTATCCAACTTCTTAAATATAACTTTCACTTTAACACCCCTGACATGAGAATCAGAGCCTGCGGACTGGTATCTCTGGCTTCTGATTGGCTGCCAGTCCACGAGCTCCGATTTGTTCTCGACCAGCACTAGATTCAAAATGACAGCACCACTGCCTCTCCCATGGTTGCCTGCCACAGGATCCCTGGACAGCAAGCCCTGTGGAGGTCTCATCAGCAGCTCCTGTCTGAATAGTGGTTGGTACTGTGCTGGCGATCAAAGGAGCCACTGAGTTGCGGCAGTGACTTTCATCATCTGGCCACCAGCTGCACTAGTTTACTGGCCCTTCCTGTGAGCATTCAGTACACCATGTGCTGGCCGGTGCTGGCTAGCTGCAAACAGTGGCTTTTATTACCAGACTACTAGCAGCACCAGTTTGCCGTTCTGCCTGTGAGTATACAGCACATCATCCGACAGCCAGCTTGGGATACCGACTGCACAGACCGGGACTTGTGGGCTTCCCCGATATATAAGAATATTGGACAGTGACTGAGCGCATTCCTGGTTGCTAAGTTCTGCAGCACTACTTCATAATATACTTTGCCCTAGTGGGTATTGTACTAATATAGAATTACATCTATTTGGGCTATCTGCTGGATAAGACTTAATTTATATTGCAAACTCCCTACCTGGATTGTCCTAAGGAGAAAAGAAAAATATAAACAATCAGGTCTTTTGGATATTCAACAAAGCCCGAGGCATTTCTTATTCTATTAAACCTAAGAATCTACTGAGTGTTTTTAAGCACATTATGTTTTTTTTGTTACAAATGGGTCATTACTGTGTGACAAAATGTATAATGCACAAAACTACTGTGTGTGTCATAAGATGTTAAAGTATTATAAAACAATTACATTGTGTTAAAAGTGTTATACTACTGTGTGGCATAACGTGAAAGTGCTCTGTGTGGTGTAATGTGGATGTGCTCTACTTTGTGGTGTAACATGAATAAGGAACACTACTGTGTGGTGTAATGTGACTAGGGGCACTGCTGTGTGGTGTAACATGAATAAGGAACACTACTGTGTGGTGTAATGTGACTAGGGGGCACTGCTGTGTGGTGTAACATGAATAAGGAACACTACTGTGTGGTGTAATGTGACTAGGGGCACTGCTGTGTGGTGTAACATGAATAAGGGGCACTACTGTGTAGTATATTGTGACTAGGGGGCACTGCTGTGTGGTGTAACATGAATAAAGGGCACTACTGTGCGGTGTAATGTGACTAGGTGGCACTGCTGTGTGGTGTAACATGATTAAGGGGCACTACTGTGTGGTGTAATGTGACTAGGGGGCACTGCTGTGTGGTGTAACATGAATAAGGGGCACTACTGTGTGGTGTAATGTGACTAGGGGCACTGCTGTGTGGTGTAACATGAATAAGGGGCACTACTGTGTGGTGTAATGTGACTAGGGGGCACTGCTGTGTGGTGTAACATGAATAAGGGGCACTACTGTGTGGTGTAATGTGACTAGGGGGCCCTGCTGTGTGGTGTAACATGAATAAGGGGCACTACTGTGTGGTGTAATGTGACTAGGGGCACTGCTGTGTGGTCTAACATGAATAAGGGGCACTACTGTGTGGCAGAATTTGAATTGTGTGAACTGTTGTGTGGTCACACCCCTTCACAGCAAGTCCACATCTTTTTTTTTCAGCGTGCAATCCCCCTACTTTTATTATGGAGGGAGACACCAGTGCTTTTTATATATACAGCTACTTACAGTACTTACAGCTCTGCTTTGAGGGCATAGATATGTCCTGTGATCAGTACCCCTGCCCTAAATAATTCCTACAGCGAGCACTATCTAATCCTCTACAACAAATAAGCTAGGGCTTTCATAATTGGGAAATGCCTTCCTTTTTTGTGTGTGAAGTGCCAGCTTTACCTAAAAGAATCAAAACCAAATGTCTGACTATGGCACATGTTTGTATCCCCTACCGAATGAGCTCTGTTGTGTGTATTTTAATACAGAGAAGGATGCACACTTGGGTGTTGTTCAAATATTAGTTATATTTGTAAAAACACAGACTAAGAAGTAGGAGGAGTCAGGAACAGCAAGAGCAGGGGTCTACGCCAGGATCCAGATGCTGATGCTGAGGTGGGCCAGTCTGCTTTAAACGCCAGGGCTTATTCTTAGTCCCAGTCTGTCTATGGATCCTGATGTTACAACTCTTGGATGAAAAGTGGGAATACTTGGATTGAATTGTTACATTTTTATTGCAATCATATTTCTGCAAGATTTTTGGATGATTCACATAACGGTGATGTTAAATTCACTCTAATTATAATCTCTTTTGGAAGGATATGGTGAACACAAATGTTGGTGGAGCATGTACTGTAGGTTATGCTGGACAGTATGTTATGTTAAGGTGAGTATTAGGAATAATGAATTTGATGGAGCATACTGTGCAATAGGGTTGAATTGTTATGGATGGAGCTTGAAAACGGGTGTGGAACATTAGATCTACAGTGAAAAGGTCTACAGTCAATAGGTCTACCACTAATGGTAGACATGCATTAGGTTGACAGTGTCAAAGGGTCAACATAGAATAGGTAGACAGTAGAAAAGATCAACAGGGTCAAAAGGTTGACAGGGTCAAAAGGTCAACATGGAAATGGTTGAAACAGAAAAGGTAGACACTCTTTTTTTGGGTGGTGTTGTGGCACTTTTCTGCCACTAACAAGCCCCATTAGTGTAGCACGTCCCCTTGCATGGCTCGTGCATCGGGCAAGGTTACTATTCCCAAATGTAGTCCACGTTGATGGTAGAGTATGAAAAAGTTGAAGAAAAAAAAACAAACAAACAAAAACTACTTCTGTCAACCATATATGCGTCGACCATTGTCATGTTGACCTTTTGATCCTGTTGACCTTTTGAACTGTTGACCTTTTGACCCTGTCAGCCTTTTGACCCTATCGAGCTAATGCATGTCTACCATTAGTGGTTGACCTATTGACTGTAGACCTTTTTAGTGTAGATCTATAGACCGGATACCCTTCAAAAGGATATAATAGACAATTTTTGGAGAATACAGTATTTTAATCCCACCTTCTAATAATGATAAAGATGAGACTCATCTCCAAAAACAAGATAGTTTGGACAACTTGGCAATGTTGTACTCCAATGAGTTGTTGCACCTAACATTACTATAGTTTGTAAAAATGTACCCAATTTTATATCATGATAAAGAAAGTAACTATACAGCTGGGTCCTCGTATGCTGTGGCCTGAGCCGCACCAAACAGCCCCACATGGCACGTCAGGTCCCGTGTAGTCTCAGCTGCATCAAGCATCTTTTTCACTGAAAATGTGCTTATTCACACAAATAAAACAACTGGAAATGACTAAACAACTTTAGTAGCTTTATGTGTACATGGAGTGTTCTGAAATATTTTCATATATATATATTTATTATATATTTTTTTATTTTTGAAACGCACATTTCTTTGCAGTCATACCCAGGATTAGAACCCATTACCTTTTACACTGAAAGCAGACACCTTACTGGTAGAGCTATTTGTTACTGCATTGCTAGATTGCAGATTCTAACTACAGTATATGAAGCTGCTAAATAGCATTGTCAGTTCAAAACCATTGCTACTAGGCAAATCTATGTAGTGTACAGCTACACACTACATAGATATGCTCAGTCACTCACAATGCTGATTATTTATCTGCTAATTATTTTCTAAGTATCATACCCAGAATTAGAACCCACGACCAATTACACTGAAAACAAGCACCTTACCGATTAAACTATTTGCTCCTGTATAGGAAGCATGAGAATTCTAACTATATGAAGTTACTTGTAATTGTCAGAGAAGTAACTTCATATTAGAGATGAGCGGGTTCGGTTTCTCTGAATCCGAACCCGCCAGAACTTCATGTTTTTTTTCACGGGTCCGAGCGACTCGGATCTTCCCGCCTTGCTCGGTTAACCCGAGCGCGCCCGAACATCATCATGACGCTGTCGGATTCTCGCGAGGCTCGGATTCTATCGCGAGACTCGGATTCTATATAAGGAGCCCGCGTCGCCGCCATTTTCACACGTGCATTGAGATTGATAGGGAGAGGACGTGGCTGGCGTCCTCTCCGTTTAGAATTAGAATAGATTAGAGAGACACTTGATTTACTAATTTTGGGGAGCATTAGGAGTACTCAGTAGTGTACAGTGCAGAGTTTTGCTGATAGTGACCAGTGACCACCACTTTTATTTATAATCCGTTCTCTGCCTGAAAAAAGCGATACACAGCACACAGTGACTCAGTCACATACCATATCTGTGTGCACTGCTCAGGCTCAGGCCAGTGTGCTGCATCATCTATTATCTATATATAATATTATATATATCTGTCTGACTGCTCAGCTCACACAGCTTATAATTGTGGGGGAGACTGGGGAGCACTACTGCAGTGCCAGTTATAGGTTATAGCAGGAGCCAGGAGTACATAATATATTATATAGTGAGTGACCACCAGACACACAGTGCAGTTTATTTAATATATCCGTTCTCTGCCTGAAAAAAGCGATACACACAGTGACTCAGTCAGTCACATACCATATCTGTGTGCACTGCTCAGGCTCAGGCCAGTGTGCTGCATCATCTATATATATATTATATATCTGTCTGACTGCTCAGCTCACACAGCTTATAATTGTGGGGGAGACTGGGGAGCACTACTGCAGTGCCAGTTATAGGTTATAGCAGGAGCCAGGAGTACATAATATTATATTAAAATTAAACAGTGCACACTTTTGCTGCAGGAGTGCCACTGCCAGTGTGACTAGTGACCAGTGACCTGACCACCAGTATATAATATTAGTAGTATACTATCTCTTTATCAACCAGTCTATATTAGCAGCAGACACAGTACAGTGCGGTAGTTCACGGCTGTGGCTACCTCTGTGTCGGCACTCGGCAGCCCGTCCATAATTGTATATACCACCTAACCGTGGTTTTTTTTTTCTTTCTTTATACATACATACTAGTTACGAGTATACTATCTCTTTATCAACCAGTCTATATATTAGCAGCAGACACAGTACAGTGCGGTAGTTCACGGCTGTGGCTACCTCTGTGTCGGCACTCGGCAGCCCGTCCATAATTGTATATACCACCTAACCGTGGTTTTTTTTTCTTTCTTTATACATACATACTAGTTACGAGTATACTATCTCTTTATCAACCAGTCTATATATTAGCAGCAGACACAGTACAGTGCGGTAGTTCACGGCTGTGGCTACCTCTGTGTCGGCACTCGGCAGCCCGTCCATAATTGTATATACCACCTAACCGTGGTTTTTTTTTCTTTCTTTATACATACATACTAGTTACGAGTATACTATCTCTTTATCAACCAGTCTATATATTAGCAGCAGACACAGTACAGTGCGGTAGTTCACGGCTGTGGCTACCTCTGTGTCGGCACTCGGCAGCCCGTCCATAATTGTATATACCACCTAACCGTGGTTTTTTTTTCTTTCTTTATACATACATACTAGTTACGAGTATACTATCTCTTTATCAACCAGTCTATATATTAGCAGCAGACACAGTACAGTGCGGTAGTTCACGGCTGTGGCTACCTCTGTGTCGGCACTCGGCAGCCCGTCCATAATTGTATATACCACCTAACCGTGGTTTTTTTTTCTTTCTTTATACATACATACTAGTTACGAGTATACTATCTCTTTATCAACCAGTCTATATATTAGCAGCAGACACAGTACAGTGCGGTAGTTCACGGCTGTGGCTACCTCTGTGTCGGCACTCGGCAGCCCGTCCATAATTGTATAATCCACCTAACCGTGGTTTTTTTTTCTTTCTTTATACATACATACTAGTTACGAGTATACTATCTCTTTATCAACCAGTCTATATATTAGCAGCAGACACAGTACAGTGCGGTAGTTCACGGCTGTGGCTACCTCTGTGTCGGCACTCGGCAGCCCGTCCATAATTGTATACTAGTATCCAATCCATCCATCTCCATTGTTTACCTGAGGTGCCTTTTAGTTGTGCCTATTAAAATATGGAGAACAAAAATGTTGAGGTTCCAAAATTAGGGAAAGATCAAGATCCACTTCCACCTCGTGCTGAAGCTGCTGCCACTAGTCATGGCCGAGACGATGAAATGCCAGCAACGTCGTCTGCCAAGGCCGATGCCCAATGTCATAGTACAGAGCATGTCAAATCCAAAACACCAAATATCAGTAAAAAGCCTCTTTTTTTCTTTGCGTCATGTGCTGTTTGGGGAGGGTTTTTTGGAAGGGACATCCTGCGTGACACTGCAGTGCCACTCCTAGATGGGCCCGGTGTTTGTGTCGGCCACTAGGGTCGCTAATCTTACTCACACAGCTACCTCATTGCGCCTCTTTTTTTCTTTGCGTCATGTGCTGTTTGGGGAGGGTTTTTTGGAAGGGACATCCTGCGTGACACTGCAGTGCCACTCCTAGATGGGCCCGGTGTTTGTGTCGGCCACTAGGGTCGCTTATCTTACTCACACAGCGACCTCGGTGCAAATTTTAGGACTAAAAATAATATTGTGAGGTGTGAGGTATTCAGAATAGACTGAAAATGAGTGTAAATTATGGTTTTTGAGGTTAATAATACTTTGGGATCAAAATGACCCCCAAATTCTATGATTTAAGCTGTTTTTTAGTGTTTTTTGAAAAAAACACCCGAATCCAAAACACACCCGAATCCGACAAAAAAAATTCGGTGAGGTTTTGCCAAAACGCGGTCGAACCCAAAACACGGCCGCGGAACCGAACCCAAAACCAAAACACAAAACCCGAAAAATTTCAGGCGCTCATCTCTACTTCATATAGTATAATTTAATTGAATGGTGTCACTGAACACACAGAATGGGAGAAGAGGTGCCCCCCTACAGAGCAGGAGCCCGGCGGCAGCTGACTCCGTTGCCTCCCACAGTTACAGTACGCCTCTGTCTGTATGTGTCTGAGTCTGAATCTGTGTACAAAGTGCACTGATGTACAGTATCAACCACGGCTTTTATCATGCCAAATTCTGTTGTGCTTCATCTGCAACTGTTTACTTAAAACTAATTTCTGTGCAGTTAAAGTCGCAGTCCAGTGTCTCTAATACACGTTGAGTGGTGTTTTGCTGCGTCTGCAATGTGAATAAGGCACATGGACAGATTTACTAAGCTTTAGTGAGTGAAAAAGTGGAAAGAGATAAAGGGGCAGATGTATTAAGCCTGGAGAAGTGATAAAGCGGTGTTAAAGCAGTGATAAGTGCAAGGGGATAACGCAGCAGCCAATCGGCTCCTAACTGCAAATTTACATATTGGAGCTGATTGGCTGGTGCATTATCACATTGCACTTATCACTGGTTTATCACTTCTCCAGGCTTAATACATCTGCCCCAAAGTACCAACCAACCAGCTCTGAAATGTCATTTTTCAAACACAGGGGCAGATGTATTAAGCCTGGAGAAGTGATAAAGCAGTGATAAGTGCAATGTGATAACGCACCAGCCAATCAGCTCCAATATGTAACTTGACAGTTAGGAGCTATTTGGCTGGTACTTTATATCAATCCACTTTATCTCTCTCTAAGGCTTAATATGTCTCCCCAACAAAGAGAAAGGCTGTAGACTACACCTCTTGAAGCGTCTCATTCGAACCAGGCGTCTCGCATCTTATGGTGTATTGAGGCTAGATGTATCGCAACACATCTGTAAATATAAATTTGAAGGCGTTGTCTTCTGTCACTTGTTTTGAGGTCTGTTTCGTGATTTCTTTAATACTCTCTTTTAGTAACATTAAAAAAATACAAAATGATGAAAGATGTGATACACATTTTTGAGAAATTATGTAATCTAGTATTAGTAATTAGGAATTAAACCTTTCTGGAATTTCATACACAAAATAAATTAACATTTAGGAGTATTAAATATTGCTTTAGACATTAATAATTTAAATTAATGCATGATACACCATCATGAGAACATAATTTTACATTATTTCAGTTCTAATTTACAAAACAAAATAATTATCTCAATTAAAAATAATGATTGCGCTAAAGAATTTATTATCACTTCTTAATTGGATCTGGATAAACTTTGCTATGCATGTAACTATCTACAGGAAATCAATATCCACAAATCTGTGTTTGCAACTTGTTTGTGAGAAGCAAATGTTGACATTTATACTGTTTGGTTACTGATTCGGTCTGAAAGAAGAAAGAGACAACTCTGTGATGAATATTGAGCTGTAGACATCCAATTCGGAATGTACATATTTACAAAAATAATCTTTTTGTGATCACGTCGTCTCATGCACCCGTGTGTAAACTTATTTGCTCCAATTTGTGTTTTCTGCTTTCCTAGGTGTTTTACAGCAGATGTGCTTGGCAAATGGCTCACCTTTAAATGCCTGTGTGGAGGGGAGCTTTAAACAGGTTAGCATATAAGTTTAATGTGATTGCAATTAGTGATGTGCACCGGACATTTTTCGGGTTTTGTGTTTTGGTTTTGGATTCGGTTCCGCGGCCGTGTTTTGGATTCGGACGCGTTTTGGCAAAACCTCCCTGAAAATTGTTTGTCGGATTCGGGTGTGTTTTGGATTCGGGTGTTTTTTTACAAAAACCCCTCAAAAACAGCTTAAATCATAGAATTTGTGGGTCATTTTGATCCCATAGTATTATTAACCTCAATAACCATAATTTCCAATCATTTTCAGTCTATTCTGAACACCTCACACCTCACAATATTATTTTTAGTCTTAAATTTGCACCGAGGTCGCAAAGCTAAGCTAAGCGACCCAAGTGGCCGACACAAACACCTGGCCCATCTAGGAGTGGCACTGCAGTGTCAGACAGGATGGCACTTCAAAAAAATAGTCCCCAAACAGCACATGATGCAAAGAAAAAAAGAGGTGCACTGTGGTCGCTGGATGGCTAATCTAAGCGACACAAGTGGCCGACAAAAACACCTGGCCTATCTAGGAGTGGCACTGCAGTGTCAGGCAGGATGGCACTTCAAAAATATAGTCCCCAAACAGCACATGATGCAAAGAAAAATGAAAGAAAAAAGAGGTGCAAGATGGAATTGTCCTTGGGCCCTCCCACCCACCCTTATGTTGTATAAACAGGACATGCACACTTTAACAAACCCATCATTTCAGCGACAGGGTCTGCCACACAACTGTGACTGAAATGACTGGTTGGTTTGGGCCCCCACCAAAAAAGAAGCAATCAATCTCTCCTTGCACAAACTGGCTCTACAGAGGCAAGATGTCCACCTCCTCCTCATCGTCCGAATCCTCACCCCTTTCACTGTGTACATCCCCCTCCTCACAGATTATTAATTCGTCCCCACTGGAATCCACCATCTCAGATCCCTGTGTACTTTCTGGAGGCAATTGCTGGTGAATGTCTGCACGGAGGAATTGATTATAATTAATTTTGATGAACATCATCGTCTCTACATTTTCTGGAAGTAACCTCGTACGCCGATTGCTGACAAGGTGAGCGGCTGCACTAAACACTCTTTCGGAGTACACACTGGAGGGTGGGCAACTTAGGTAAAACAAAGCCAGTTTCTGCAAGGGCCTCCAAATTGCCTCTTTTTCCTGCCAGTATACATACGGACTGTCTGACTTGCCTACTTGGATGCGGTCACTCATATAATCCTCCACCATTCTTTCAATGGTGAGAGAATCATATGCAGTGACAGTAGACGACATGTCAGTAATCGTTGGCAGGTCCTTCAGTCCAGACCAGATGTCAGCACTCGCTCCAGACTGCCCTGCATCACCGCCAGCAGGTGGGCTCGGAATTCTTAGCCTTTTCCTCGCTCCCCCAATTGCGGGAGAATGTGAAGGAGGAGCTGTTGACGGGTCACGTTCTGCTTGACTTGACAATTTTCTCACCAGCAGGTCTTCGAACCTCTGCAGACTTGTGTCTGCCGGAAAGAGAGATCCAACGTAGGTTTTAAATCTAGGATCGAGCACGGTGGCCAAAATGTAGTGCTCTGATTTCAACAGATTGACCACCCGTGAATCCTGGTTAAGCGAATTAAGTGCTCCATCCACAAGTCCCACATGCCTAGCGGAATCGCTCTGTTTTAGCTCCTCCTTCAATGTCTCCAGCTTCTTCTGCAAAAGCCTGATGAGGGGAATGACCTGACTCAGGCTGGCAGTGTCTGAACTGACTTCACGTGTGGCAAGTTCAAAGGGTTGCAGAACCTTGCACAACGTTGAAATCATTCTCCACTGCGCTTGAGTCAGGTGCATTCCCCCTCCTTTGCCTATATCGTAGGCAGATGTATAGGCTTGAATGGCCTTTTGCTGCTCCTCCATCCTCTGAAGCATATAGAGGGTTGAATTCCACCTCGTTACCACCTCTTGCTTCAGATGATGGCAGGGTAGGTTCAGGACTGTTTGCTGGTGCTCCAGTCTTCGGCACCCGGTGGCTGAATGCCGAAAGTGGCCCGCAATTCTTCGGGCCACCGACAGCATCTCTTGCACGCCCCTGTCGTTTTTTAAATAATTCTGCACCACCAAATTCAATGTATGTGCAAAACATGGGACGTGCTGGAATTTGCCCAGATGTAATGCACGCACAATATTGCTGACATTGTCCGATGTCACAAATCCCCAGGAGAGTCCAATTGGGGTAAGCCATTCTGCGATGATTTTCCTCAGTTTCCGTAAGAGGTTGTCAGCTGTGTGCCTATTCTGGAAATCGGTGATACAAAGCGTAGCCTGCCTAGGAACGAGTTGGCGTTTGCGAGATGTTGCTACTGGTGCCGCCGCTGCTGTTCTTGCTGCGGGAGGCAATACATCTACCCAGTGGGCTGTCACAGTCATATAGTCCTGAGTCTGCCCTGCTCCACTTGTCCACATGTCCGTGGTTAAGTGGACATTGGGTAAAACTGCATTTTTTAGGACACTGGTGACTCTTTTTCTGAGGTCTGTGTACATTTTCGGTATCGCCTGCCTAGAGAAATGGAACCTAGATGGTATTTGGTACCGGGGACACAGTACCTCAATCAAGTCTGTAGTTGCCTGTGAATTAACGGTGGATAACGGAAACACGTTTCTCACCGCCCATGCTGCCAAGGCCTGAGTTATCCGCTTTGCAGCAGGATGACTGCTGTGATATTTCATCTTCCTCGCAAAGGACTGTTGGACAGTCAATTGCTTCCCCTCTGGGATGACGATCGACTCCCAGCAGCAACAACAGCAGCACCAGCAGCAGGAGGCATTACACTCAAGGATGCATCGGAGGAATCCCAGGCAGGAGAGGACTCGTCAGACTTGACAGTGACATGTAAAAGAGAATGGAAGGAGTGCGCTGTCAAAAGCTTCTGGTGTAGGGGGTGGTAATTCCCCAAATAAATGTATACAATATAAATAGTGATCACCAGCGCTAAGTTGTATAAAGTATATATAAGTTATATCAATAAAAAATCTAGGATGGTGGGTTATGTTGAAAAAATATATATAGTATATTTAATAAGAATAATCTCTTAAAATCACAGATGTCTTTACAACACAATTAAAAATTGATTAATCATATGAAATGACACATCCACATATATCCTCAATAAGATATTATATCATACCCTGGCTAGGACTCCCTCTGGAATTATGTCCATATAAACTGCTGGAGAATTGATAAAAGCAATGGAGTTCAGAATGTCCCTTTTAAGCATACCAATGCAAGCTTTTCCAAGCAGATAGGGAAAACTCCAATTCCTCCACAGATGGTAGTGTCCAAGGGAAATGCTGTCCAATTGGTGCCGTATGGGTAATGAAAATAAGAATGTCCAACGGTGTTGAGGGGATTTTTAAAAGATGTGTCCGGCAGTCTCTAACTCAACGCGTTTCGCTGGTATTAGCACCCAGCTTCCTCAGGAGTGAATGGTAGAGTCTGACCCTGGGCTCCTTATAAACCCTAAACAATTAGTAAAAATTCTAGACACCTGAAATGCAATAATTCAACAAACCTAACCGTCCAAATAAAAGTATAAAAATTATATACCATTCATATTAGGATTGGTCTCACATGTGTAAAAATCATTTTATGTCCAAAAACGAGATTTGGAAAGTGTTTAAAATATACATTTAATTCCTTTATAATATTTATCAAGTCCGGTCATGTGACCAAACGTCGTCACATGATCCAATTTCCCTAGAATAATTGGTCTGTTTTGGTCAGGTGACCAGTCCGACCCGAATCTTCATCCCACCGGTCTGGTGCGCCTGCGCCAGCCGCGGGCACATCCGCACTCGTCCAGGACACTCCCACGGTCTCCCACCATGCCGCGCGACCCGTGACGTCGACACATGTGATCGGAGCCAGGACGCCGCACCATGGTAACGCGGCCGTAGGGAATCCGGCGAGTACGGACCGTCCACGGCCCGTGCGTGCGCACCAGCGCGGTGATCCCCGAGTACTTTTATTCTGAGTAGATATGGGGATATAAACATAAAATAAATCCACCAACATTGGATACATATCTATAGTGATTATTTCACTCAATAAAGAGACAATATATCTAAGGAATAATGTATTCATATTAACCAGTAACAGAAAAGACATATATACAATATTTATTAATTCTTTGCTTAAAAGATAATATTGTCTTTAAAGATATGATGTTATGTTATATCCATCACTGGGAATAGTGTTCAACTCTATGTTATTATAACTGTCACAAAAGGATAAATGAATAATGGGGAGGCAATGTTAGAAGAGAGATATATGTACAACAGTAAAAATCATCATTCACATTGAGTGGGACCAAAGGAGGGTGATAGACCAGAAATCTATCAATAATAGGAATGGCTAGTTGACCGTGACGGGAAGGGGAAAGGGGAAGGGACAAGTAATAGAGGGAGGAGAAAAGGAGATATTATATCTATATTACAGAATTGAGTTCTATTGTCTCATTAAGTCCATCAGGGTGTAAGGAGTTACACTTCAGCATCCAATAAACCTCCCTGTTGCATAATTTATTAAACCAGTCGCCACCTCTAGCTGTAGGTGCGACAAATTCTAAGCATACAATAGAAAGACTGCTGGGGTCGTTGGAATGCATATCATTAAAGTGTCGAGAGACACTATGTGTAATGCAATTCTTCATGATATTGCGACGATGTTCCATGAACCTAGTATGAAGTGATCTTGTAGCTCTTCCTACATAGCATAGGCCACAACCACATTTAAGAAGATATATGACAAATTTTGAGTCGCAATTCATAAAGGATTGTAATATATACTCTTCGTTGGTTGATGGTAGCTGTATAGACGTGGTCTTTCTTGGCATATAAGAGCACATAGTACATATGGTTTTGCCACATCTATAGAAGCCAGGAGGTCTCTGTATTAGCCAACTTTGATTTGGAGTTTTAATATTAGTTTTGTTTGTTCTTAAATGGCTTGGTGCTAAAATGGTTTTTAGTGTTTTGTTTTTCTTATAGATCACTTGTGCGTTGTTTGGTAATAGTTTGCCAAGTATGTTATCCTGTCTAACTACTTTATAGTTATGAGTAATAATAGCTTTAATTTGTCCCGAACATCTGTTATATTTGCTAATAAAAGCACATTGTCTATCTTCTATTCCTTTTTGATGATCCTGAAGGGATTTGTGGCCCTTATGCTTAGTTAAAAGGTAATTTCTATCCATGCTAGAAACTTCTTTTAGGGCTTGTTCCAGAATGATTTCGGGATACTCCCTTAGTCTAAATGATTCAATCATAGCATTGGCCTGTATATGAAAGGTATCAATTTCAGTGCAGTTACGTCTCAACCTCATCAGATTTTTTTATTGATATAACTTATATATACTTTATACAACTTAGCGCTGGTGATCACTATTTATATTGACAGTGACATGGCCTGCAGGACTATTGGCTTTCCTGTGTAAGGAGGAAATTGACACTGAGGGAGTTGGTGGTGTGGTTTGCAGGAGCTTGGTTACAAAAGGAAGGGATTTAGTGGTCAGTGGACTGCTTCCGCTGTCATCCAAAGTTTTTGAACTTGTCACTGACTTATGATGAATGCGCTGCAGGTGACGTATAAGGGAGGATGTTCCGAGGTGGTTATTACAGCTTGACAAAGGCAACACACAGCTTGACACCTGTTGTCCGCATTTGTGCTAAAATAATTCCACACCGAAGAGGTGATTTTTTTTGTAATTTGACCAGGCATGTCAATGGCCATATTCGTCCCACGGACAACAGGTGTCTCCCCGGGTGCCTGACTTAAACAAACCACCTCACCATCAGAATCCTCCTTGTCAATTTCCTCCTCAGAGCCAGCAACACCCATATCCTCATCCTGGTGTACTTCAACAGTGACATCTTCAATTTGACTATCAGGAACTGGACTGCGGGTGCTCCTTCCAGCACTTGCAGGGGGCGTGCAAATGGTGGAAGGCACAACCTCTTCCCGTACAGTGTTGGGAAGGTCAGGCATCGCACCCGACACAATTGGACTCTCCTTGGGGATTTGTGAGTTAGAAGAACGCACAGTTCTTTGCTGTGCTTTTGCCAGCTTAAGTCTTTTCATTTTTCTAGCGAGAGGATGAGTGCTTCCATCCTCATGTGAAGCTGAACCACTAGCCATGAACATAGGCCAGGGCCTCAGCCGTTCCTTGCCACTCCGTGTCGTAAATGGCATATTGACAAGTTTACGCTTCTCCTCAGACGCTTTTAATTTTGATTTTTGGGTAATTTTACTGAACTTTTGTGTTTTGGATTTTACATGCTCTCTACTATGACATTGGGCATCGGCCTTGGCAGACGATGTTGATGGCATTTCATCGTCTCGGCCATGACTAGTGGCAGCAGCTTCAGCACGAGGTGGAAGTGGATCTTGATCTTTCCCTATTTTATCTTCCACATTTTTGTTCTCCATTTTTTAATGTGTGGAATTATATGCCAGTATCAATAGCAATGGCCTACTACTATATATACTGCGCACAACTGAAATGCACCACAGGTATGAATGGATAGTATACTTGACGACACAGAGGTAGGTAGAGCAGTGGCCTACTGTACCGTACTGCTATATATTATATACTGGTGGTCAGCAAACTGTGCAAAACTGAAATGCACCACAGGTATGGATGGATAGTATACTTGACGACACAGAGGTAGGTAGAGCAGTGGCCTACTGTACTGTACTGCTATATATTATATACTGGTGGTCAGCAAACTGTGCAAAACTGAAATGCACCACAGGTATGGATGGATAGTATACTTAACGACACAGAGGTAGGTAGAGCAGTGACCTACTGTACCGTACTGCTATATATTATAGACTGGTGGTCAGCAAACTGTGCAAAACTGAAATGCACCACAGGCATGGATGGATAGTATACTTGACGACACAGAGGTAGGTAGAGCAGTGGCCTTCTGTACCGTACTCCTATATTTTATATACTGGTGGTCAGCAAAATTATGCACTGTACTCCTACTATATACTACAATGGAGCACAGATATGGAGCGTTTTTCAGGCAGAGAATGTATAATACTGGTGGTCACTGGTCAGCAAAACTCTGCACTGTACTCCTCCTATATAATACTGCTGGTCCCCAGTCCCCACAATAAAGCAGTGTGAGCACAGATATATGCAGCACACTGAGCACAGATATGGAGCGTTTTTCAGGCACAGAACGTATAATACTGGTGGTCACTGGTCAGCAAAACTCTGCACTGTACTTCTCCTATATAATACTGCTGGTCCCCAGTCCCCACAATAAAGCAGTGTGAGCACAGATATATGCAGCACACTGAGCACAGATATGGAGCGTTTTTCAGGCAGAGAATGTATAATACTGGTGGTCACTGGTCAGCAAAACTCTGCACTGTACTCCTCCTATATAATACTGCTGGTCCCCAGTGCCCACAATGAAGCAGTGTGAGCACAGATATATGCAGCACACTGAGCACAGATATGGAGCGTTTTTCAGGCAGACGACGTATAATACTGGTTGTCACTGGTCAGCAAAACTCTGCACTGTACTCCTCCTATAATACTGCTGGTCCCCAGAATAAAGATATTTGCACTGCAGCCCCCTGAAACAAAGTGAGAGGACGCCAGCCACGTCCTCTCACTATCATTTCCAATGCACGAGTGAAAAATGGCGGCGACGCGCGGCTCCTTATATAGAATCCGAATCTCGCGAGAATCCGACAGCGGGATGATGACGTTCGGTCGCGCTCGGGTTAACCGAGCAAGCCGGGAGGATCCGAGTCTGCCTCGGACCCGTGTAAAAAGGGTGAAGTTCAGGGGGGTTCGGATTCCGAGGAACCGAACCCGCTCATCACTAATTGCAATTGCATTGTTTTTAATTATGAGTCACAGAGTAGAACTTTGGGGTCCCTTGATGAGTGCTGCAAGTTTAAATGTATTGATCAATATATGAACCAAAACCCCATTGTTGATTATAGTGAGTTATTATGGTGAGTGCAGAGACGCTGTGATTTTTATTTAAACTTTGTGGTCACATTCCGTATTGGACCCCAAACCTAGGAGCAGCAAGTGCAGTGGATTAATATGTTTTTCAATAATAACAGGTTATTGGTGGTCATTCCGAGTTGTTCGCTCGCTAGCAGTTTTTTGCAGCCGTGCAAACGCTATGCCGCCTCCCACTGGGAGTGTATTTTGGCTTAGCAGAAGTGCGAATGAAAGGATCACAGAGCGGCTACAAAATAATTTTGTGCAGTTTCAGAGTAGCTTCAGACCTACTCAGCGCTTGCGATCACTTCAGACTGTTCAGTTCCTGATTTGACAAACACACCCTGCGTTCGCCCAGCCATGCCTGCGTTTTTTTGAACACTCCCTGAAAATGGTCAGTTGACACCCAGAAATGCCCTCTTCCTGTCAATCACTCTGCAGCCAGCAGTGCAATTGAAAAGCTTTGCTAGACCTTATGTGAAACTACATCGTTCGTTGCAATAGTACTACGCGCGTGCGCATTGCACCGCATATGCAGGCGCAGAAGTGCCAATTTTTTTGCCTGATCGCTGCGCAGTGAACAAATGCAGCTAGCAATCAACTTGGAATGACCCCCCATAGTTGACATGCTACAATTAGTGAAATATGTGACTCTATATGGTATACAAAGCCTTACTGGATTTGTGTTAATGAAGCACTTATAAGATAATTGGGAGAATTTAGTTGCAGAGACGACTGAACGACTGGGTTGCTAACTTGGAAGGGTATTTTCTTTTAAGGAGGGACAGGGCTAACAAAAGAGGAGGAGGTGTATGTCTTTATGTTAAACCATCACTTAAACCATACCTAAAGGAGGTTATCTATGAGGAGACTGGCGATAATGTGGAGTCACTATGGGTAGAAATCTCAAGTGGGGGAATTGATGCAAAAAACTAGTCATAGGCACGTGCTTCAAACAGCCGGATATTAGCATACATGAGGAAGAACAACTATTGCAGCAAATCAAAACGGCTGCGGGATTGGGGGACATCCTTGTCATTGGGGATTTTAATTACCCGGATATAAACTGAAGTAACGATTCATGTGCTAATGCGAGGGGCAGCAGGTTCTTAAATATGATTAGTGATCACTACTTGTCTCAATTAGTCGAGTACCCAACTAGGGGTATAACTACCCTGGATCTAGTAATTACTAATAATGTGGACATTATATCAAACACTAAAGTTGGGGAGACTTTGGGTAACAGTGATCACTATATGATCACATTCGACATCAGTTTCAGGAAACATAGCTACAGGGGTTCCACCAACACTTTTAACTTTAGGAAGGCTAATTTCAGTATGCTTAGAAGTGCACTTAACGACATAGAGTGGGAGGTTCTGTTTAATAACAAGAGCACTTCGGAAATGTGGGATGTTTTAAAAGGGTTGCTGGATAGCAATATTCATAACTTTATTCCCATCAGCAGTAAACGCAGGAGTATTAAACTCAAACCGATGTGGCTTAACAAGAAGGTTAAGGCAGAAATGGATAAAAATAAAGCGGGCTTTCAAAGCATTTAAATCTAATGGAAAGGAGTCTTTCAAGTATTACAAGGAGTATAATAAGAAATGCAAAAAAGCAATAAGAGCAGTGAAAATGGAAAATGAAAAGCAAATCGCTATAGAGAGTAAAACCAATCCTAAAAAGTTTTTTAAATACATAAACGGTAAAAGGTTAAAAAAGGAGAATATATGTCCGTTAAAAGATGAATTAGGAGAATTGATAAATGATGACGAAATAAAAGCGGAAATACTGAACAAATTATTTTAATCAGTATTCACCAGTGAAGAACAGATGGTGGGAGTAGAGCATAACAATTGTGACAGTAATGATTCATGGTTAGATACTTGTTTAAGCGAAGAAGTAGTCTGGGAGAGACTAAGCAAAATTAAGATTAATAAATCACCTGGTCCTGATGGACTTCACCCGAGGGTTCTTATGGAGCTTAGTTCACAACTAGCATGACCCCTATACTTGATTTTCAATAGTTCAATTAGATCAGGCATGGTACCGAAGGATTGGCGTATAGCTGAGGTAGTGCCATTATTTAAAAAGGGATCCAAAAATCTTCCTGGAAACTACAGACCAGTTAGTTTAACATCTATAGTGGGGAAAATATTGGAAGGAATTCTAAGGGACGTCATACAGGAGTATCTAAAGTCCGCTAGGATTATTAGCAAGAATCAGCATGGGTTTGTGAGGGACAGGTCATGTCAGACTAACTTAATTAGCTTTTACGAGGAAGTGAGCAATA
Source organism: Pseudophryne corroboree (assembly GCF_028390025.1). Lineage (NCBI taxonomy): Eukaryota > Metazoa > Chordata > Amphibia > Anura > Myobatrachidae > Pseudophryne > Pseudophryne corroboree. The sequence goes on from NC_086445.1 coordinate 86,365,476, forward strand.
ATCTTGATCAAGGAAAGGCAGTGGATGTGGTCTTCCTAGATTTTGCAAAGGCCTTCGATACAGTTCCACACAGGAGACAGATGATCAAATTAAAGGAGATTGGCCTAGGAAAAAATATTTGCACATGGATAAGCAGCTGGTTGGACAGCAGAGTACAGCGAGTAGTGGTCAACAGGAAGTCTTCAACCTGGTCCCCAGTAGTCAGTGGAATACCACAAGGGTCCGTACTCGGACCACTACTGTTCAACATATTTATCAATGACCTAGAAATAGGCCTGGAAAGCACAGTGTCAATCTTTGCAGATGAACCTTGAACTCTGGGCATCTAAATGGAAAATGAGGTTCAATACAGACAAATGCAAGGTTATGCATTTGGGGACTAAAAACAAACTTGCATCCTACATATTAAATGGGGAATGCCTAGGGGAAACAGAGTTGGAAAAAGATTTTGGGGGTATTCATTGATAATAGGCTTAATAACAGTACACAATGTCAAAACGCAGTAAAGAAGGCAAGTAAGGTGCTAGCGTGCAAAAAAAGGGGAATTGAGACAAGGAACTCGGATGTAATCATGCCGCTGTATAAGGCATTGGTACATCCACACCTGGAATATTGTGTTCAGTTTTGGGCACCATTGTATTAAAAAGACATCAGTGAACTCGAAAGTGTTCAAAGGCGAGCTACTAAATTGATTAAAGGCCTAGAAGGACTGGACTATAAGGAAAGACTTACTAGGGGTGAATATATATACACTAGAAAGAGGCGCCTTAGAGGAGATATTATTAATATCTTCAAATATGTAAAGGGACATCACAAAGAGTTATCGGAGGAATTATTTATTAAAAGAACACAGTTTAGGACACGTGGGCACTCACTGCACTGGAGGAGAGAAAGTTCCTAATGCAACGGAGGAAAGGGTTCTTAACTGTTAGGGCAATCAGGATGTGGATTTCCCTGCCAGGGAAGGTGGTAATGGTGGACTCTGTAATTGGATTTAAAAAAGGAATGGATAAATTTCTGAATGAAAAAGCTATCCAAGGTTATAAAACTTAAAATATCAACGTGGTTAATCCGGGGGTAACATGAGTTATAGTAGCTAACTAGTCATAAAACATTATTTAGCAAGTATGTAGAATCATCACAACTTAAAACAGGTTGAACACGATGGGCAATTTGCCTCTATTCAACCTCAAATACTATGTTACTATGTATCACATATTTGTTTTAAAGTACAGATGTAGCATCCGTTATCTTGACTGTTTCTCCGCCTAGACGGACGTTTAGTCACGCTAAGGCGATAGCTTAGCTTGCTGAGTTTAATCATGGGCAGGCGCATTGAGGCGATACTAGATACTCAGCATGCATTACACATCTCCACCACTGGGTGGCTAATGCTCCACTAATCCAGTACTTTCGATCGTATAGCGGCGGACTTATCTACAGCTCTGGCAATTGGTCAGTGACGACTGTAATGTTAATACTGTAGATGGTGACCAATGGTCAGACGGTGAGAGTTCTCAATATACAGTACTGTAAATACTGTAGTTTATACAGACACAAACGAACATGGTAAAACACTTGTGTATGCAGACGCAAGTTTGTGTATGGAGTATGTGTATGGCATATGTGTATGGAGACGCAACTAATTGTGGAAAAGGAAGAATGTACAATGCATAAACACCGTGCTTTTGAAATACATGTACATGAGCGTCTGAGTTCCCTAAGGCATAATGGGGATGGTGGAAAATACTGTGCTTTTGAAATGCGAGTGTCCGAGTCCCCTAAGGCATAAACCAACACCAATGGGGAGTGGTCGCTCTTTGCAGCACTTTTATACATGAAATTGTGAATCTCACATGAGGCGTTGTGGGCTAGCGATGAAGGCTCCCACCTCCCACGCTGGGGCTCCAGGGTTCGAGTCCTGAAGTGCCATTTTTTTTAAATGTGTTCCCGTGACATTCACTTACAGTACATATTAGTTTTTTTTCTTTGTAAGACATTCAATGGATGGGTGCACACAAGTTTCACATAAATCAGAGTAAATCTGCAGGAGCGATTCTTTATGCTAAATGCAAATACACAGCGGTAATGAGTATAAATGAGTGTATTCTGACGCAACTAACTGAGCAACACAGTACTGTAGATCTTCGGCGTTTGTGTATTGCACATAACATGAACTCCCTCCCTGTCTACTGCATGACCTGTGCAGGATCCCAGGGGGAAGGGCGATGGGCTAGCGGGAGGCGGTGGAAAATACTGTGCTTTTGAAATGCAAGTATGAGCGTCCGAGTCCCCTAAGGCATAAACCAACACCAATGGGGAGGGGTCGCTATTTGCAGCACTTTTATACATGATATTGTGAATCTCTCATGAGGCGTCGTGGGCTAGCGATGAAGGCTCCCACCTCCCACGCTGGGGGTCCAGGGTTCTAGTCCTGAAGTGTCATTTTTTTATGTGTTTCTGTGACATTCACTTACAGTACATATTTTTATTTTTTTCTTTGTAAGACATTCTATGGAAGGGTGCACACAAGTTTCACAGAAATCAGAGTAAATCTGCAGGAGTGATTCTTTACGCTAAATGCAAATACACAGCAGTAATGAGTATAAATCAGTGTATTCTGACTGAGCAAAACAGTACTGTAGATCTTCGGCGTTTGTGTATTGCACATAACCTGAACTGCCTCCCTGTCTACTGCATGACCTGTGCAGGCTCCCAGGGGGGAAGGGCGATGGGGGTAGGTGGAGGCGGTGGAAAATACAGTGCCTTTGAAATACAAGTTTGAGCATCCGAGTCCCCTAAGGCATAAACCAACACCAATGGGAAGGAAGTACAAACCTTTTTTTTAATGTGTTCCCGTGACATTCACTTTAATATTTTTTTTTTCTCTCTAATACATTCAATGGAAGGGTGCACACAGGTTTCACATAAATCAGAGTAAATCTGCAGGAGCGATTCTTTACGCTAAATGCAAATACACAGCGGTAATGAGTATAAATGAGTGTATTCTGACGCAACTAACTGAGCAAAACAGTACTGTAAATCTTCAGCATTTGTGTATTGCACATGACCTGAACTCCCTCCCTGTCTACTGCATGACCTGTGCAGGCTCCCAGAGGGGAAGGGCGATGGGCTAGCGGGAGGCATTTCATATTTAAATTTTCATAATTTACTTCATAGAGCCGCAGTCACACACAGAATATAGGCATGTAGCATCTCCTTTTATTCAGCAGAAGCTGATTGTGCCCTGTTTGGCTAGTTTGCCGGCTCTGTGTATTACAATAGAAAAAATAATAGTGTCAGTGAAAAAAAACCTCATGACAGATACTGTACACAAGCTCATGTCTAAATGTAAAGTAAGCAGTGATCCCTTGCCATTGGTTTTATATTAAGCCCTAATGGCTAGGGGGCTTGCCGCTGACTTATTTTACTGTACCATATCCCTGAATTTAATAAACCACACTGTTGCTTAAACTCCTTGTTTTGGGTCTGTATACTGTACATTATACAGCATTTATTATTTGATCATTCTACGGGACCTCATTGCCTCTGTGTACTGTTATTTTAGCTAGGGGATTGTGACTCTGCTTCAGCATTGCCCCGTAGCCAGCAAACTTATGTCATCTCTCACTCCATATCTGAGCGCTGCCTGCCATGTGGTGGGGGTTCAGGGGCTGCGGACATTTTGCCAGTGTGCTATGCGATCGAGTCCGGTGTACCGTAATGTGCATAGACCTCGCTTATCTCTATCGCCCCTGTGTATTTTAGCTAGGGGATTGTGACGCTGCTTTAGCATTGCCCCATAGCCTGCAAAACTTATGCCATCTCTCACTCTATATCCGAGCGCTGCCTGCCACATGGTGGGGGTTCAGGGGCGGCGGACATTTTGCCAGTGTGCTATGCGATCGAGTCCGGTGTACCGTAATGTGCATAGACCTCGCTTATCCCTATCGTCCCTGTGTATTTTAGCTAGGGGATTGTGACACTGCTTCAGCATTGCCCCATAGCCTGCAAAATCTGGGCTGTTACTTGCTCCGTAGCCTAGGGCCTCCATGGGGCAAGGAGTCACAGGTGGTAGCCATTTCTATTGAGTCTGCCCTGCTACAGAATTGTATGTGTACTGTACGGTGCATAGAACCTTAACAGTAGAACCGCTCCTGCAGCTTTGGCCTGGTTTATGTGAATAAAAATATAATAAAGTGTCTGGAAAAAACTAACATACATTCGTACTTTAGGAATCGAACCCGGGACTCTGAGTATAGGAAGCGGAACACTTCACTACTTCGCCACAGACAGATGAATAAATCCATTGGTTTTGATTATGCTGTAATGGCTATGGGATTAGGAAGCTAACATACTGTACAATATTCCTAATCTCAATAGGCAATAGTGAACTTCTAACACGTCCATTTGCGACAGCGTACACTACTGGTTTTATGTTGTTTTGTCTGCGGGACTTGGACGCTCACATATTCATAAAGTACTGTAAATGGATCATATACTGTATGCTGTACTATGTGCGTCTGTACCGTATATACTGTATTAAATAATGCAATGTAATGAGTATTTACTGTATGCAGCATAATGAGACGCCTTAGTAAAATAGTTCTTACTATATATTTCAGTATTGTATTTTACGGGAGACCACACGCATGTGCAGTAGTGATTGTCAAAAAAGCGACATCTGGTGGATGATCGCAGGTATTACACGAAAAGGTAACGCCAATCGCTATGTCTGCCTCCGTGCGATTGGGCATGCCTCTCTGTGACTAGGTCCACCTCCCTGCGCCCCGGTATGCTGCGTATGCCCGATCGGGACAAACGCCTCAGCCAGTCAAGATTAGAGATGTGCACCAGAAATTTTTCGGGTTTTGTGTTTTGGTTTTGGATTCTGTTCCGCGGCCGTGTTTTGGATTTGGACGCGTTTTGGCAAAACCTCCCTGAAATTTTTTTGTCGGATTCGGGTGTGTTTTGGATTCTCGTGTTTTTTTCAAAAACCCCTCAAAAACAGTTTAAATCATAGAATTTGGGGGTAATTTTGATCCCATAGTATTATTAACCTCAATAACCACAATTTCCACTCATTTCCAGTCTATTCTGAACACCTCACACCTCATAATAGTATTTTTAGTCCTAGAATTCGCACCGAGGTCGCTGGATGACTAAGCAAAGCGACCCAAGAGGGCAGCACAAACACCTGGCCCATCTAGGAGTTGCACTGCAGTGTCAGACAGAATGGCACTTAAAAAAATTGGCCCCAAACAGCACATGATGCAAAGAAAAGAGAAAAAGAGGTGCACTGTGGTCGCTGGACGGCTAAGCTAAGCGACACAAACACCTCAATATCACAGGAATTATTCGTTCTAATCAATGGTATTATTGGTCCAAATCACTGGAAGAAAATGACAAAATCATTGGAATTATTCGTTCTAATCAATGGTATTATTGGTTCAAATCACTGGGAGAAAATGACAAAATCACTGGAATTATTCATTCTAATCAATGGTATTATTGGTCCAAATCACTGGAAGAAAATGACAAAATCACTGGAATTAAATGGCAGTAATGTCGGGAATTATATCAAATGGCAGTACCACTGTACATATATACGGAAGTGTCAGACAGGATGGCACTTTAAAAAATTGGCCCCAAACAGCACATGATGCAAAGAAAAGAGAAAAAGAGGTGCACTGTGGACACTGGACGGCTAAGCTAAGCGACACAAACACCTCAATATCACAGGAATTATTTGTTCTAATCAATGGTATTATTGGTCCAAATCACTGGAAGAAAATGACAAAATCACTGGAATTATTCATTCTAATCAATGGTATTATTGGTCCAAATCACTGGAAGAAAATGACAAAATCACTGGAATTAAATGGCAGTAATGTCGGGAATTATATCAAATGGCAGTACCACTGGACATATATGGAAGTGTCAGACAGGATGGCACTTAAAAAAATTGGCCGCAAACAGCACATGATGCAAAGAAAAGAGAAAAAGAGGTGCACTGTGGTCGCTGGACGGCTAAGCTAAGCGACACAAACACCTCAATATCACAGGAATTATTTGTTCTAATCAATGGTATTATTGGTCCAAATCACTGGAAAAAAATGACAAAATCACTGGAATTATTCGTTCTAATCAATGGTATTATTGGTCCAAATCACTGGAAGAAAATGACAAAATCACTGGAATTATTCGTTCTAATCAATGGTATTATTGGTCCAAATCACTGGAAGAACATGACAAAATCACTGGAATTATTCGTAAACATTTGTAGAAAGTCGCTGCTTTCTGATTACAGAAATGCTCAGATATTCCTGCGAATCCACAATCCCTTCCCAGAGGAAAAAGAAATTGAGAAACCGTTGTTTGAGAACATTTGTTCTCTTTCCCTAACAAAGGAACAAACCACTTTCCAAGAAGACTGACATTTTTGGGATTATGGAGACATAATGTTTTTGAATATAAATCCTAAAGCAGGTGGTGTATTAGAGCAAAAGAGTGCAAGAGACCAGCCATGCAGTTTCTGAAATATTATGACAAAATGTTACTGTATTTCATAAGCACTCATTCCTAACTCTGCTAAGTACTGTTTGGTATACTGTATCTGGCTTCCATGAGGTAGTTGTCCATTATTTCAGCTTCCATTGACCTTTTTGAAAGCGGTAGAAGTTATCGATTCTTTTTTTTATTTTTATTTTCCCCTATTTCTAGTTTTCTCCTGCATAGCCCAGTAAAATGTTGCAATGTTAAGTATTGACTTGTGCCTTCTGGGGGTCCACTTCTTCACCAAACCCAGCCAAATCTCATCCTAACCCTCTGTTCCACGTTCTCTATGTACCCCATCTGTGTCACCCATGTCTGTCTACCCCTCCCCTTTAGATTGTAAGCTCTCACGAGCAGGGCCCTCTTCCCTCATGTGCTTACTCTTTGTCTTACTTTAATAATCTTCAACTGTACCACATCCAGCAGTCTTCTGCCACCTGATACTTATTCCAGTGTCATCTGCTGATGTAACTATTTGTATTTACCCTGTACTTGTCCTATACTGTCATCAGCTGTATGTTGATGTTTTCTTGTTTGATTATTTATGTACTCTGAGATTGTGCGCTGCAGAACCCCTGTGGCGCCATGTAAATAAAGGACACTAATAATAATAATATAGGGTGTATAATCCCCAGGTGTATCTCACACATTACACAGTACAGTATATAGGGTGTATAATCCCCAGGTGTATCTCACACATCGCTCAGTAAAGATTACAGGATGTATAATCACCATGTGTATAACACACGTCGCACAGTAGAGTATACATACTGGTCACAACAATGCAGCAGATATTGAGCACTTATCAGGATACTAGAAGTGACACAGAGCTGCAAGATACTACAGCAATGGCCTAATGTACTGTACAACAATATACTGTTGGTCACCAAAATGCTGCACTGTTCTACTATATACTGCTCACAATAATGCAGCACAGATATGGAATGGATACTTGCAGTGACACAGAGCTGCAAGATACAGCAATGACCTACTGTACTGTACAACTACATACTGTTGGTCACCAAAATGCTGCACTCTAATACTATATATACTGCTCACAAAAATGCAGCACAGATATGGAATGGATGCTTGCAGTGACAGAGAGCTGCAAGATACAGCAATGGCCTACTGTACTGTACTATATATATGTATACTGCTGGTCACCAAAATACTGCAGTGTCCTACTATATACTGCTCACTATAATGCAGCACAGATATGGAATGGATACTTGCAGTGACACAGAGCTGCAAGATACTACAGCAATGGCCTAATGTACTGTACAACTATATACTGTTGGTCACCAAAATGCTGCACTGTCCAACTATATACTGCTCACAATAATGCAGCACAGATATGGAATGGGTACTTGCAGTGACACAGAGCTGCAAGATACAGCAGTGGCCTACTGTTCTGTACAACTATATACTGTTGGTCACCAAAATGCTGCACTGTCCTACTATATACTGCTCACAATAATGCAGCACAGATATGGAATGGATACTTGCAGTGACACAGAGCTGCAAGATACTACAGAAATGGCCTAATGTACTGTACAACTATATACTGTTGGTCACTAAAATTCTGCACTGTCCTACTATATACTGCTCACAATAATGCAGCACAGATATGGAATGGATACTTGCAGTGACACAGAGCTGCAAGATACAGCAATGGCCTACTGTACAACTATATACTGTTGGTCACCAAAATGCTGAACTGTAATACTGTATATACTGCTCACAAAAATGCAGCACAGATATGGAATGGATACTTGCAGTGACACAGAGCTGCAAGATACAGCAATGGCCTACTGTACTGTACTACTATTATACTGGTGGTCCCCAGTCCCCACAATAAAGTACACTGAGCACAGATATTTGCAGCACACTGAGCACAGATATGGAGCGTTTTCAGGCAGAGAACGTAGATATTTTCAGCACACTGAGCACATATATTTGCAGCACACTGAGCACAGATATTTGCAGCACACTGAGCACAGATTACGGAGCTTTTCAGGGAGAGAACGCAGCCAAGTCCTCTCCCTTCAATCTCCAATGCACGAGTGAAAATGGCGGCGACGCGCGACTCTTTATATAGAATACGAATCTCGGGAGAATCCGACAGCAGGATGATGACGTTTGGGCGCATTCCGGTTAACTGAGCAAGGTGGGAAGATCCGAGGCTGCCTCGGAACCGTGTAAAATAGGTGAAGTTCGGGGGGGTTCGGATCTCGGAGAATCGAACCCGCTCATCTCTAGTCAAGATAAAGGTGGCTACATCTGTAGCTACAGTTTCTTACTACTGTAGTATATAAAAAGGAAAGATGAATGGTTCGGATTCCTTGTAATCCGAGCCGCTCCACACTTCTGGCATCCGGGACTTCCAGCATCTGGGCTCAGCTTTTCCAGCCAGATTCGGATTCCACTTTGAAGCAAAATGTCATTCTCCTGATGTTGGATTCTCACTTGTTTTGGATTCTATTTAAGGCGCAGAGTCACTCTCAGGCATGCTGCTGTATGCTGCGCTGTACTCTGGTGTATTGGCTGTGCTGTGTCCACTATCCAGACTTACAAGTGGCTATGCTCTGTATATAGTCAGTGTATAGGGGACATGCTGCTGTATGCTGTGCTGTTCTCTGCTGTAAATTGGCTGTTCTGTATCCATTTAAAGTAGCTGTTCACAAGCAGCACTAAATTGATTATTACATGACACACTGTCAGATATTCTTCTATTTTTTGCACTGTTTGGTGTGCTTTACCCTAGTGCTCTTTGTTCAAATACAAATATAAGCATTGTGACTTTACGCAGTTTGAACTGAGCTGCAAATGGGATATCTCCTATATAATAGCCCAGATCTGTGACTTTGTGACTCATTTGCTAACGCTGGGCGGAGTCACAACACTGGGCGGAGTTAGTCAAATGAGTCACAGATCTGGGCAAATCTATAGGAGACTAGGAGCAGAAGCAGATAGTATGAGCATGGCACAGGCAGGGGTGCATATCTCCCAGCTTTCTTCAGGCAGACAGGGGTGCATACCTCCCAGCTTTCTTCAGGCAGAAGGAGGGACACACACATGGCGAAAAGGGGGCGTGGCAAACAAAAGGGGTCTGGCTTCACAGGAGGGCCCCCGTTTTCGTCAGTGAGGGGGCATGCCCAGCGCTCTGTGAGCTGCTGGCATGCCTCCAGGGGCGGATTATGAGTCTGGGGGGCCCAGGGCACTTGAGACAGGGGAGCCCTATCTCATTGCTGTGCCTGCTATGGGTTGGGGGCTTGGCCTAATCGCGGGGACGCGTGGCCATGCCCCCTTATGAAAATTCTGGGATTTTGTTTTATATGGAATTTTGGCCCCTCAGCTAAGGCTAAATCCAGAGGAGGTGGTCGGTCGCTCCCCCCTACACACCCGCACAGGCAGAAGAAAGCAGGGAGGCTGCTGCCTCCCTGCAAGACCACAGACCTGCCAACACGCAGCAGCGTGTGCTGACTGTAGCTCAATGCTGCCGCTGTTGCTGGCAGGACGGGGGAGCTTCTGAGTTGGGACAGAGCTACTCCAGCAGGGGGGCCCCCTAAAACTGTGGGGCCCATGGTACGTACCCCCTGCCCCCCCCCCTTAATCCGGCTCTGCTGCCGGAACCCCGGGACAGTTGGGAGGTATGGGGGTGTGTGAGGGGGTATGCCGTACAGACAGACGGGCACCGGCTCACTGTGTGCTTGACCCCCCACCATCAGCATACTCAGCAGGGTCTCTCTGGCGCGGAGGAGCGTCACTTTCTAGCACACTCCACGCTTCTTAGCTGCAGTTTTGTAGGGCACCTGCCGCTGTGCAGTTTCCGTACTGCCTCTGTTATCTCCAGCCCCGGAAACCCCACCGCTAGCTGCAGCGCTGCCGCACGCAGTGAGGTGCGCCCAGCTCCTTCACACACTTTAGCCAACGGGTAGCGCTGCAGAAGTCCGAGCTGCTTGCAGGCTCCGACCCCCTCCTCCCTCCAGCCGCAGCGTCTCCTGGGAGCTAACCAGTCACTCCCAGTCTCCCCTTACCACAGTGCCCGGCAGCCGCGAGGTCCGCGCCGAGTGCATGCTATGACCCCCTCCTCCCTCCAGTCGTAGCATCTCCTGGGGGCTAACCAGTCACTCCCAGTCTCCCCTTACCACAGTGCCTGGCAGCTGCGCGAGGTCTGCGGTGTGTGACTGAGAGGGGGGAGGGATGCTGACGGGCAGAGGAAGCAGGACTCCAGCCTGAGAGAGTCAGCCACGCCAAGTCTCCATCAGCAGCAGATCCCAACAGGTTGGAGTGGAACAGCAGCAGCCAGCAGCAGTGACTCCGGTAAGACACATCTGTCTGTCACCCCTGGCCTTGCCCTGTCACCCTTATCCTGGCCCTTTCACCCTTATGCTGGCCCGGTCACCCCTGTCCTGGTCCTGCCGCCCCTACCCTGGCCCTGTCACCCCTATCCTGTCCCTGTCATTTCTGTCCTAGCCCCGTCACCCCTGTCCTGGCCCCGTCACCTCTGTCCTGGCCCTGTCACCCCTGTCCTGGCACCGTCGCCCCTGGTCTGACACTGTCACCCCTGTCCTGGCCCCGTCACTCCTGTTCTGACCCTGTCACTCCTGTCCTGGCCATGTTACTGCATGCCCTCCAACTACCTTTTTGGCAGGTACAGTACCCGCAGCGCCTCCAGACCCCCCCTTAATGCACCACACCTCCGCACCTTCCCCTCCACCACATGCGGCACTCCACCCCTCCCCCACACGCTGTGCCTCCAGACCCCCTACACCACCCGTGGCTCCCACTCCTATGCCCCTACACCACCCACAGCACCTCCAGACCCCCTCCACCATCCACCCCCCATATATGTCTCCCCCCACACCTGCCCCCTTCACCCGCAGCATCTGCAGTCCCCCCCTCACCCACCCCTCCCCCACCCATGGCACCCCCACACCTGACGCGCCTCCGGACACCCTGCCCAATCCGCCGCACCACCCGTACCTGCCCCTCCCCTACCCACGGTGCCTCCAGACCCCCTACCCCACCCCTGGCACCCCCACCCCTTCCCATCCCACAGCACCTACGGAACCCTTTACCCATCCGCAACATCCCCGCACCTGCCCTCTCCCACCCGTGGCACCCCTGCCACTCCCCCACATACAGTACCTCCGGACCCCTCCCCCATCTGCAGCCCCCACTCCTCTGCCCTTCCCCCACCCGCAGCACCTCCTGACCCTTCCCCATCCCCCCCCCGCTTCCGCCCCCCTTCACCTGCAGCATCTACAGACACGCTCCCCCATCCGCAGTCCCCCCCGCACCCACTACATTCTGTACATCGTGCCCTGCAGGTGCTGTTCACGCCGTTGCAAGGGGCTGCGCCTCCTTCACCATCGCACGCCCTTTCATTGTGCAATATTTAACCACTAACAAAGAAATGCAGGTAATACTCCATATAATACAATATTGAACCCCAGAAAGGTATGCAAGGGTTAAGGGGGCATAGCCCCTTGCGACGGTGTGAAGAGCGCCCGCAGGGCGCGATGAAGCACCTAGTATATATATATATATATATATATACTGTATATATACACACTCACTTTTTCCAGCATGAAAAAGAAGAAAGAACCATCACTCACATTTCTGATGAGAAAAAATGTCCTTTATCTGCAAATCAGGTCCATGTATACATCAGTATGACAACTGCAGCCCTATAAACAGTATGTATATATAAATAAATTAACTATATATATAGTTTGTACGGTTTGGTGCACTTTACCCTAGTGTACTTTGTTCATGTGACTCCATGCAGTTTGAACCGAGCTGCAAAAAAAAAAAAAAAAAAAATCTATTGTTTGTACTGTTTGGTGTGCTTTACACTAGTGCGCTTTGTTAATGTGCATTATATATGCCCTGTGACTCCATGCAGTTTGAACCAAGCTGCAAAAAAAAAAAAAAAAAAAAAAAGCTCTATTGTTTGTACTGTTTGGTGTGCTTTACACTAGTGCGCTTTGTTAATGTGCATTTATAAGCCCTGTGACTCCACTCAGTGATCTGCAAATTGAAATATGGATAATGATTAGTTTAGAAAAGAGCAACCAAATACTAGTGCTGCAGCTGCTGCCACCAGTCATGCACCACTTTTAATTTCTGCCACTGCTGTGCCAATATTTCTTAGATGTGCTATAAACTGCCATGTGTTTGTGCCTCTGATCTGGTGCTTAATAACCAGCCTGCTTGCTGCAGCCTTTGGACTAAAGCAAATGAAAACAATGTTGTGAGCTGTGAAGTGCTCAAAACTGACTGGAAATGAGTGGAAATGAATGTTCTTGAGGTTAATAATACCCTAGGAACAAAAATAAGGTCCAAATTACATTATGTATTTTTAGTTTTTGTAATGAAAAAAAATCCAAATCTAAAACCAAATCACAGCCGAAATCCAAAACTGAATCCTAAACCAGACGACGAATATGACCCAAAACCGGCAAAAATGGTCTGGCGCACATCTGTAATAATAACCACGACAAACATGTAGAGAAAATGGTAAATATTATACATTTTGCAGGGTGGTCTTCAGTATGCCGGCGGTCGGGCTCCCGGCGACCAGCATACCGGCGCCGGGAGCTCGACAGCCGGCATACCGACACTTATTCTCCCTCGTGGGGGTCCAAGACCCCCCTGGAGGGAGAATAAAATAGTGTGGCGCGCATAGCGCGCCACCGTGCCCGTAGCGTGGCGAGCGCAGCGAGCCCGCAAGGGGCTCATTTGCGCTCGCCACACTGTCGGTAAGCCGGCGGCCGGCCTTCCGGCGCCGGTATGCTGGTCGCCGGGAGGCCGGCCGCCGGCAGATCATAGTGAACCCCATTTTGCATGATACTTGTGATCAATTGTAATGAGCAGCCCAGAGAGGGATGCCTCATTGAAAGTAACAGACTAAACCAATCTAAACACAATTCTGATGCGTCTCAATCAGGCCCTGTGTGGCAGGGCTGTCTTTTCGTATGGGCTTAATGGACAGTTGCCCAAGGGCCCCAGGAGTATAAGGGCCCTAGGGTGATAGCTGAGGGTCCCCTTTTTCCAGGAGTACCAGATTTTTTAAAATTGGCCCTGGGGATCCAGAGATATCTGACTTCAAAGCAGTGGTCCCCATCCAAGCCTGTTAATTGCTCTTCCTAGACAGATATCGCAGGTTCTGTCTGACCTAGAGTTTTTCTGAGGATATACTCCAAAAGCTGTGACTCTCCCCTTTGGGTGGACATTGGCAGCTTGTCTCTACTATCACCAGAACCAGAGATATCAGCCTTCCAGCAGCTGGTCCCTGCTCCAGCTCCACACGCCTGGTATGCAGTTTTATATATTTGTTGGCAGATTTCTCTGGCTCCTAAACTCTGATCCCCAAGTCCCCAGTACCTCCTGTAAGGAGGTACTCTTTAGTTTGTAATCTAATTGAAAGCTAAGACATTTATTTCCAGGAACTGGAGATATCTGCAGTCAAGCAAGCTTCCCTCCCAGCGGAAAATTATGAATATTAAGCCCACTCCTCTATCCACCCCTCTCCTGTGAATTAAACACCCCCTGCTACCCTGGAAGTCATGTACCAGGGCCCTCTTCATTTAGCACAATGCCCCCTTCTACAGTTTAGTGTTCTCCCTCCCGCCCCATCTCCCACCATCTGTGCAGTAAAGGAGTAATTAGCAGAAATTACTGCTCCAGGTCCTACATGCTGAGCTGAAGCTATAACACCACCTACCATCCGCGGGACATCAAAGCTGCCACTGATAGCACCCCCTACCGCTGGAGGATGGGTAGGGGCCCCAGTGCATTGCATTGCCCAGGGGCCTGCACTGCTGTTAAGATGGCCCTGTTATGTGTCATGTGCTCAATGGTGCAACCCACCCCTAAGAATTGTGGTCTACAGATGGGTCCATGCTTATCTTGACCTTTAATAGGATTAACTGAGACTGGGCTGTCGTACTTAATCCCCTGCTGTATTGTTCTCTGTATTGTATTGCAGCTGAGAACAATAGATGAAGGGTTTATGTTAATAAACCATGTTGTGCCTTGGCGCAGCAAACTAGCCAAGATAACCGTGGACCCATCTGTAGGTCTATGTCAGTTATTTTAAGCTCCAATGAAATGTAGAAATTACAACGTTACTAACATTGCGGCTTACTATATATTCAGCTGAGTAGAACTCTGGCTGTATACAGTACTGTATGCCAGGACTAAATATTTAGTATTATATTCGCTGGTTTACAATAAAGAGATAATGACTAACAGTGTACACAGAATAACGTTTCACACTTTACAAATAGATACATATTCAGTTCACGCTAAAAATATACATATCACACATCTAAAATGCTCAAGCAGGCTGTGCCACTTTATTAGTCAGAATGTTCATTTTAAATTAGAAACTAGCAGGTACATTGTGAGATCATTAAAACTTTAAGGAGCAAATACATCTCAAAAAGATTAACCCATTTTTTCTCTAACGTCCTAAGTGGATGCTGGGGACTCCGTAAGGACCATGGGGAATAGCGGCTCCGCAGGAGACTGGGCACATCTAAAGAAAGCTTTAGGACTAACTGGTGTGCACTGGCTCCTCCCCCTATGACCCTCCTCCAAGCCTCAGTTAGATTTCTGTGCCCGACGAGAAGGGTGCACACTAGGGGCTCTCCTGAGCTTCTTAGTGAAAGTTTTAGTTTAGGTTTGTTATTTTCAGTGAGACCTGCTGGCAACAGGCTCACTGCATCGTGGGACTAAGGGGAGAAGAAGCGAACTCACCTGCGTGCAGAGTGGATTGGGCTTCTTGGCTACTGGACATTAGCTCCAGAGGGACGATCACAGGTTCAGCCTGGATGGGTCCCGGAGCCGCGCCGCCGGCCCCCTTACAGAGCCAGAAGAGCGAAGAGGTCCGGAGAAAGCGGCGGCAGAAGACGTTCCTGTCTACAAATAAGGTAGCGCACAGCACTGCAGCTGTGCGCCATTGCTCTCAGCACACTTCACACTCCGGTCACTGAGGGTGCTGGGCGCTGGGGGGGAGCGCCCTGAGACGCAATAAAAACGATATAAAAACCTTATATGGCTAAAAAAAATGCATCACATATAGCTCCTGGGCTATATGGATGCATTTATCCCCTGCCAGTTTCCTGAAAAAAGCGGAAGAAAAGGCCGCCGTGAAGGGGGCGGAGCCTTTCTCCTCAGCACACAAGCGCCATTTTCCCTCACAGCTCCGTTGGAGGGAAGCTCCCTGGCTCTCCCCTGCAGTCACTACACTACAGAAAGGGTTAAAAAAGAGAGGGGGGCACTAATTAGGCGCAGTATTAACTATACAGCAGCTATAAGGGGAAAAACACTTATATAAGGTTATCCCTGTATATATATAGCGCTCTGGTGTGTGCTGGCAAACTCTCCCTCTGTCTCCCCAAAGGGCTAGTGGGGTCCTGTCCTCTATCAGAGCATTCCCTGTGTGTGTGCTGTGTGTCGGTACGTTGTGTCGACATGTATGAGGAGAAAAATGATGTGGAGACCGAGCAGAGTGTCTGTAACAGTGATGTCACCACCTAGGGGGTCGACACCTGAGTGGATGTACTGTTGAAAATTACGTGACAGTGTCAGCTCTGTATAAAAAAAAACAGTGGTTGACATGAGACAGCCGGCTACTCAGCTTGTGCCTGTCCAGACGTCTCATAGGCCGTCAGGGGCTTTAAAGCGCCCGTTACCTCAGATGGCAGATACAGACGCCGACACGGATACTGACTCCTGTGTCGACGGTGAAGAGACAACCGTGATTTCCAGTAGGGCCACACGTTACATGATTGAGACAATGGAAAATGTTTTATACATTTCTGATAATACGAGTACCACCAAAAAGGGGTATTATGTTCGGTGAGGGAAAAACTACCTGTAGTTTTCCTGAATCTGAGAAATAAAATGTGTGATGGTGCGTGGGTTTCCCCCCGATAACAATTGATAATTTCTTAAAAAGTATTGGCTGTATACCCTTTCCCGCCAGAGGTTAGGGTGCATTGGGAAACACCCCCTAGGGGGGATAAGGCGCTCACACGCTTGTAAGAACAAGGGCTCTACCCTCTCATGAGATGGCCGCCCTTAAGGATCCTGCTGATAGAAAGCAGGAGGGTATCCAAAAATGTATTCACACACATACTTGTGTTATACTGCACCCAGCAATCGCCTCAGCCTGGAGGTGCAGTGCTGGGTTGGCATGGTCGGATTCCCTGACTGGAAATATTGATATCCTAGATAAGGATAGTATATTATTGCCTATAGAGCATTTAAAAGATGCATTTCTATATATGCAGGATGCACAGCGGAATAATTGCCGACTGGCATCAAGTATAAGTGCGTTGTCCAATTCTACCAGTAAAATGGTCAGGTGATGCGGATTCCAAACGGCATTTGGAAGTATTGGCTGTGAAAGGGGACATTTGGGGTCAGTCTTTTAGACCTGGTGGCCATGGCAACAACTGGGAAATCCACGTTTGTACCCCAGGTCGCCTCTCAAAATAAGACGCCGTATTATCAGGCGCAGTCCTTTGTTGGCAAGCGGACAAAAGGTTCCTCTTTTCTGCTCGTGACAGAGGGGGAGGTAAAAAGGCTGAAGAGATTACCCAGTTCCCAGGAACAGAAATCCTTCCCGCCTCTGCAAAGCCCTCAGTATGACGCTAGGGCCTTACAAGCTCAGGCACGGTGGGGGCCCGTTCTCAATGAATTTCAGTGCGCAGTGGGCTCACTCGCAAGTAGACCCCTGGATCCTTCAGGTAATATCTCAAGGGTACATATTGAAATTCGAGACGTCTCCCCCTCGCCGTTTCCAAAGGTCGGCTTTACCGACGTCTCCCTCTGACAGGGAGGCAGTTTTGGAAGCCATTCACAAGCTGTATTCCCAGCAGGTGATAATCAAGGTACCCCTCCTGCAACAGGGAACGGGGTATTATTCCACACTATTGTGGTACCGAAGCCAGACGGCTCGGTGAGACCGATTCTAAATCTAAAATCAAAAATCTTTGAACACTTACATACAGAGGTTCAAATTCAAGATTGAGTCACTCAGAGCAGTGATTGCGAACCTGGAAGAAGGGGACTACATGATGTCTCGGAACATCAAGGATGCTTACCTTCATGTCAAAATTTACCCTTCTCACCAAGGGTACCTCAGGTTATGGTACAGAACTGTCACTATCAGTTCAGACGCTGCCGTAGGGATGGTCCACGACACCCCGGGTCTTTACCAAGGTAATGGCCGAAATGATATCCCTTCGAAGGAAGGGAATTTTAGTTATCCCTTACTTGGACGATTCCCTGATAAGGGTAAGATCCAGGGAACAGTTGGAAGTCGGTGTAGCACTATCTCAGGTAGTGCTGAGGCAGCACGATTGGATTCTCAATATTCCAAAATCGCAGCTGGTTCCGACGACTTGTCTTCTGTTTCCTAGGGATGTTCCTGGACACAGTCCAGAAAAAAGGTGTTTCTCCCGGAAGAGAAAGCCAGGGAGTTATCCGAGCTAGTCAGGAACCTCCTAAAATCGAACCAAGTCTCAGTGCATCAATGCACAAGGGTTCTGGGTAAAAATGGTGGCTTCCTACGAAGCAATCCCATTCGTTAGATTCCACGCAAGAACTTTCCAGTGGAACCTACTGGACAAATGGTCCTGGTCGCATTTTCAGATGCATCAGCGGATAACCCTGTCACCAAGGACAAGGGTATCCATCCTGTGGTGGTTGCAGAGTGCTCATCTTCTAGAGGGCCGCAGATTCGGCATTCAGGACTGGGTCCTGGTGACCACGGATGCCAGCCTGCGAGGCTGGGGAGCAGTCACACAGGGAAGGAATATCCAGGGCTTAGGGTCAAGCCGGGATACATCACTTCACATAAAAATCCTGAAGCTAAGGGCCATTTACAATGCTCTAAGCTTAGCAAGACCTCTGCTTCAAGGTCAGCCGGTATTGATCCAGTCGGACAACATCATGGCAGTCACCCACGTAAACAGACAGGGTGGCACAAGAAGCAGGAGGGCAATGGCAGAAGCTGCAGGGATTCTTCGCTGGGCGGAAAATCATGTGATAGCACTGTCAACAGTATTCATTCCAGGAGTGGACAACTGGGAAGCAGACTTCCTCAGCACGACCTCCACCCGGGAGAGTGGGGACTTCACCTAGAAGTCGTCCACATGTTTAAAAAACTCGACAGGTATTACCCAGAAGTCGTCCACATGTTTAAAAAACTCGACAGGTCAAGAGACCCTCAGGCAATAGTTGTAGACGCTCTGGTAACACCGTGGGTGTACCAGTCAGTGTAAGGGTTCCCTCCTCTGCCTCTCATACCCAAGGTACTGAGATTGATAAGATGGAGAGGAGAAAGCACTATATTCGTGGCTCCGGATTGGCCAAGAAGGACTTGGTAACCGGAACTTCAAGAGATGCTCACGGAGGATCCGTGGCCTCTACCTCTAAGAAGGGACCTGCTCCAGAAAGGACCCTGTCTGTTCCAAGACTTACCGCGGCTGCGTTTGACGGCATGGCGGTTGAACGCCGGATCCTGAAGGAAAAAAGGCATTCCGGATGAAGTCATCCCTATCCTGATCAAAGCCAGGAAGGATGTAACCGCAAAAACATTATCACCGCAATTGGCGAAAATATGTTGCGTGGTGCGAGGCCAGTAAGGCCCGACGGAGGAAATTCAACTGGGTCGATTCCTACATTTCCTGCAAACAGGAGTGTCTATGGGCCTGAAATTGGGGTCCATTAAGGTTCAAATTTCGGCCCTGTCAATTTTCTTCCAAAAAGAACTAGCTTCAGTCCCTGAAGTTCAGACGTTTGTAAAAGGGGTGCTGCATATACAGCCTCCTTTTGTGCCTCCAGTGGCACTTTGGGATCTCAATGTAGTTTTTGGTTCCAAAAGTCACATTGGTTTGAACCACTTAAATCTGTGGAGTTAAAATATCTTACATGGAAAGTGGTCATGCTGTTGGCCCTGGCCTGGGCCAGGCGCGTGTCAGAATTGGTGGCTTTATCCTGAAAAAGCCCTTATCTGATTTTCCATTCGGACAGGGCGGAATTGAGGACTCGTCCTCAGTTTCTCCCTAAGGTGGTTTCAGCGTCTCACCTGAACCAACCTATTGGTGGTGCCTGCGGCTACTAGGGACTTGGAGGCCTCCAAGTTGCTAGACGTTGTCAGTGCCCTGAAAATATATGTTTCCAGGACGGCTGGAGTCAGGAAATCTGACTCGCTGTTTATCCTGTGTGCACCCAACAAGCTGGGTGCTCCTGCTTCTAAGCAGACTATTGCTCGTTGGATTGTAGTACAATTCAGCTTGCACATTCTGTGGCAGGCCTGCCACAGCCAAAAATCTGTAAATGCCCACTCCACAAGGAAGGTGGGCTCATCTTGGGCGGCTGCCCGAGGGGTCTCGGCTTTACAACTTTGCCGAGCAGCTACTTGGTCAGGAGCAAATACGTTTGTAAAATTCTACAAAATTGATATCCTGGCTGAGGAGGACCTGGAGTTCTCTCATTTGGTGCTGCAGAGTCATCCGCACTCTCCCGCCGGTTTGGGAGCTTTGGTATAATCCCCATGGTCCTTACGGAGTCCCCAGCATCCACTTAGGACGTTAGAGAAAATAAGAATTTACTTACCGATAATTCTATTTCTCGTAGTCCGTAGTGGATGCTGGGCGCCCATCCCAAGTGCGGATTGTCTGCAATACTTGTACATAGTTATTGTTACAAAAATCGGGTTATTATTGTTGTGAGCCATCTTTCAGAGGCTCCTCTGTTATCATGCTGTTAACTGGGTTCAGATCACAGGTTATACGGTGTGATTGGTGTGGCTGGTATGAGTCTTACCCGGGATTCAAAATCCTTCCTTATTGTGTACGCTCGTCCGGGCACAGTATCCTAACTGAGGCTTGGAGGAGGGTCATAGGGGGAGGAGCCAGTGCACACCAGTTAGTCCTAAAGCTTTCTTTAGATGTGCCCAGTCTCCTGCGGAGCCGCTATTCCCCATGGTCCTTACGGAGTCCCCAGCATCCACTACGGACTACGAGAAATAGAATTATCGGTAAGTAAATTCTTATTTTTCCCTATGAAATATATTGCATTGTTTATTGTATTTTCATAAAGTGCTACATTATAGAAATGATTATATCATTAACCCTTTGTAGATTGACAGTGTAGAATGCCGTACTGATAAATGCCACATTGCACACTGACATTTACAGACATCAGGTAAGGATTGCCACTGTGCCACGTGTACAATGACATTAACTGCTTGAATTGGTTCATGGTCCAATAGCTGTCAGAACATGATGGACGCCGCAGGATTCTACGGAATCCGGTCTTTAGGTCGACAGTAAAAGGCTGACGGTCAATAGCTTGACCGTTAATGTCCGACATGCCTTAGATGGACATTTGCAAAAGGTCAATATGTAAAAGGTTGACAGTGCTTATGGTTGACTAGTACAAAAGGTCGACAGTTTCAATTGGTCGACAGGACGATAATCGATGCGCATATGGTCGATGCGACTTTTAAAGTTTTTTTTAAACATTTTTCTAACTTTTTCATACTTTACATCCACGTGGACTATGATTGGGGGACAGTAAACTGTGCTGAGTACAGTGGCAGTGGAACGAGGGGACGCAGTGAACTAATTGGGGTTCCATGTGCTTTGACAGCTAAAACAATTTCAATTTTTTTAAAGAAACACTGTCAACATTTTTTTACATCAACCGGTTTCCATGACAAACCTTTTCATGTGTCGACCTTTTGTATCTGTTGACCTTTTCCATTGTCTACCTTTTACCTTTGACCTTTTGACCATGTTGACCTTTTTCATGTCAACCATATAGGGTCAATCTAGTGACTGTCATCGAAAGTAGAGTGGACCTAATGAACCATACGCGATATTACAGTATAACAAATGAAGAGTAGTCTCTTTATATCATGATTAGTGAAAGTATCCAGGGCTGCGACTTGAATTATAAGGTACATTACCGGTTGCAGCATTTTAAATGACCCCCAATCCCAAGCCATTAAGCATGAAAACTAAATCCAAAAGGAACTGCTCTAGTTAGAATATCAATAGGTGACGGCAGAAAATAAGACAAACCAATAAGACGCTCTAATAAATGAAACAACGAGTTTAACCACAAAGACATAAAACCAGCATTTAAATGACATTGTATCAATAAACAATCAGATGCATCAAATATATAAAACTCAATAAAACATGTCCCTTATATAATGGCACATTAATAAAGATGGTGGTTGCTGAATAGTAAGCAAAAGCAAAGAGAAAAACACTATCTTATTGGGCACACTTCGGGCCGGTGAAATTTGTTGAATACTTAAATAAAACTTTTATTACATTTATTAAAGGTGACTTATAAAACGTGTCATGTGTATTTGTGTTAATTATAAATATAATATTGTCTGTTAAAATACAAATAAATAACCTTCACAATATGAATATTACTCCATAAATGACTCAATCAGTGTGGTACTTATTTCACGGCGTAATTGCCTTTATACAGTATCTCAGTGAGCGTTTGCTGAATAGTATCCTGTCCAATATAATATCTCGGAACACTGGGTCCCAGATAGTGGAAATGACAATATTACAGAAAGATCAATAAAATACGGGATTGTAGGTGTCCCAAGGAGTGGAATAATGCAACAGTTTGTTTCCAGATTTACATCATGATCTCACAATTACAGTACCAGGAATAATTATAGGCTATATTATCAATTGAGCCCCAATGGTCCAGGTAATTCAGTTTGCTACCTGATGAACAGTGGTGCACTCGGCTCTTTAAGCTGATGCCCGTGTTCTAACTGCAGCAAAAGGTAGTACAGTATGTCCCAGGCAGCATAGCTCAAAGGTTCAGGGGGTCCAAGTGCCGGAGCAATGTTATGTAAGCATGATACTAACGCATTTGCCTCTACAAAATAGGCTTTATCAAAGAGTCAAGCCATACCTCCCAACTATTTTAGCAGGACAATCATGATTAGCAAATCTCAAAAGTTTGGGAGTTTCAATCAAAAGTGGGTGTTTCTGGGTGGATTGGGGCGAGGTTTTGTCCCTATTTTGTATATCTAAATATCTAAAATCCCATCTTCACCTCCCCGCATCATACGTCTTTTTGACAGTCACATCTACTGTATGTGAGTGGTTCAATAAGTGCCTCTCACGTGTCTCTGTGGATGTGGTATGCATGACCGGCGGTAAGGAGACCACTGGTCAGCATACCTCCGCCGGGATTCTGGCAGCGGAATGTCGGCGGGAGGGCAAGGGCAACAAGCCCCTTGCGGGGCACCCACATGTGGGAATTGCCCTGATGGTCTGCATGTCGACCTTCGGGATTGTGAGAGAGCGGGATGTAGGGGGAGGTATTGTGACCGGCGGCCTTCTGACCACCAGTCACATAACTACATCCTGTCTCTGCAATCTGATCCCGCTACGCACCTCAATGTGTGACCATGTTTCCGCCAGCCCCGCTACCTTACACCTGATGTTAGGACAGTATGACTGATATGAGGCGCAGTCTAAGGGATGTGAGGGAAAGCAGAGAACAATACACAGCTGTGGGGTCTTGTTACCTTACTTATTGAACCAACCTCGTATTAGCCTAGGCAACTCTACATTTATACTGTATGATGTTTAACTGCAAATATTAGACATATTAAGATCTAACTTACTGACACATGAACACTAATTAGTTGAGTACATACAGTATTATATATAACAGGATATGTAAGTGTATGGGGTTTAGATGAATTTCGATGTATTGAGCAGAGAATGATCTGTTGGAGCAGCATTTATTTGCTACCTTGATGATTTGGTCAGAGCTATTTAATGCATGTGGAGGTGCCTTTGCTATCCTCTGTGCATGCTCCATCTTTTCTAAGACTTCGCCGGGACCTTTGGTACAGAAGCTAGCTTGGATGCAGGTGTTGCAGGCATGGTGGAAGACTTTCCAGGGTGTACAATGTGTAGGGTTGGACTGGAACACAGGGTAAACCCCCGGTGGGCCCCACTATCTGGGCCCCCACCTCATCTTTTTAGGAGTCAGGTTCCAGACAGTGCATTTGAATTAAATTATACATATGTTACCTTCTACTACACAGGACTATGGTGTATATTCTACAGTGCATTGCTGTTGTTAATCTGGTACATTATCATGCATAGATACGAAGTATATACTGTAGATATATACAAGTCGATAGATAGATAGAAAGATAGATAGATAGATAGATATCAATGTGCACAGACCTTGCACTCTGTAATGGTTAGACAAACCTCTGTAGTGGCTGACCACACCCCCTCTTGAGACTGGCCATACCCCCTCTAGAGACTGGCCACAACCCTAAACATGGGCCCCTACCACTGCATTCTTCTGTGGGCCCTTCATGCCCCAGTCTGGCACTGACAGTGTGCCCCACTTTAGCCATGAAACTGCCAGCACCCATTATAGCAGTGGTATTCATGTGACCGGCGGTCGGGAGACCGACAGTCACATGACCTCCTCCAGCATCCTGACCCCTCACTATACCGATGGTCGGCATGCCGACCAACAGGGACTATTTCCACTCGTGGGTGTCCACGACACCCATAGAGTGGGAATAGAACCCGTGGCGACCACAGGTCGCCACCGAGCCCGCAAGTGGCTTGCTGCACTCGCCCCTCCCCGCCAGAATCCCGGCATCGGTATGCTGCCGGGATCCCGGCGTTGGTATGCTGACCGGCGGTCTCCTGACCACCGGTCAGCCATACTACACCCCATTATAGATATACAGTAGATGCGCCACTGCACTCGCTTTTGTGCTGTCTACTTGTGCACCAATGCCGACTCTAAGCTGCCTAGTTTCTGAATAGCTCCCTCCACCTGTATTGGGAAAACTGTGGACTGACTTCAGCTTGCTTCAGAATAACCTCTTCTGCCTGCTCCAACTGCCATTGTAACCTTTTATGCTGTACATTGCTACGTTCCTGTCTAGTCTCCTGGTTATATTCCTACAGAGTGACAATTTGTGTACTAGACACCAGAATGTCATCTGAGCAAGACTGTCTGATGCTAAATTCTGCCCAGACTATGTCTGACCCTTTACTACAAATTTGACACACACACCTACACACAAACACACACACACACACACACACACACACACACACACACACACACACATACACACACACACAACACTCACTGTTATTAGAATAAAACTTCACGCCGTTGCCCTTTCGTTATGTGGTACACTTAAATAGAATGGCAGTTGGTGACACTCAGTGAACTTTGGGGAAGATGTATTAAGCCTGGAGAAGTGATAAAGTGGAGGTTGATAACGCACCAGCCAGTCAGCTCCTGTCATTTTTCAAACCCATCCTGTAACCTGACAGTTAGGAGCTGATTGGCTGGTGCGTTATCACCTTCCACTTTATCACTTCTCCAGGCTTAATACATCTGCCCCAAAGATCTTTATACAGCCTGTATCGGCATATCTTTTTTTTCCTGAGTGCCACCAACTGACATCATATAGTGAAGGTATATTCCGGGTCATCTCAGTCATCCTCTGCCCCACCCCTGCTTTGTTTAGCTCCTCCCTCTCTCTATTCTCTGCTCAGCTCTCACCCCCCATTCTGCACCGCCATGCCCTGTCACCCCTTCTTGCTTCCATACTTACTCTGGCAAGGGTCTGTCTTGTCTCCCTAGCAGTGGGAGCTGTTGGAGGAAAAATGCAAACTCCCCATTTTCCACTGTGCAAATTGGAGACGTGACAGACTTTAGTGAATTAGATATATATATATATATATATATATATATATATAGATAGATAGATAGATAGATAGATAGATAGATAGATAGAATTCACAAAAGTGTGTATATATATATATATATATATATATATAGCATCCTGACGAAAGGTGCTAATAAAGACACCTGAAACGTTGATTGAATTGAAGCTGGCTTGGTGAGCTGTTTTTTTCAAAACCATTGGAGTGCCGCCCTTTACTTTACTCTTATATATATATATATATATATATATATATATATATATTTATATAGTTTTAAATGCTGCAACTTTGATTTGTAGTGACATGCAAGATACACTCTGAATATCGGTGCAAGAGCGGGTGGGCATGAAAAAATCCTCTATTACATAAAAAGAAAATTCCAAGATTTATGTGTATGAACTCATATCTTCATGTGGCGGCTGTGAGAACATAATCTCAAGCCTGGTAATTGATATAAAATTACCCAAGGCTTTTGGGTTCTGTCTAATTTTTATTCGATAACAAATCCATTGGACTAAATGATGATGTCTGTTTAATATTATTCTAATGTGTTTTCTGGCCAAAGTTCTGTTTACAGTCTCCGAGTGCAATGAATTTAAAATCAGTTCTGATTAGTGTTCTTCCCATTTCTTTGCCATCCAATTAGCTTAGTATATTGGAAATGGGATTTATCTGTCAACTATTGTATTTCAGTTCATACACAATGCCAGAAGACTATGTGCATATAAAGATATAAATGCATTTTGTTTCATTACCACCACAGCAGTACTCTTATGTGGTTGCTGAAGTATATCTATCTTTATATATTTGCAGAGAATAATTATCTGGTGCTGCTGATCTTTCCGTCCAGCCGGTGACACCTGAAACTTTACATTAGTCTGCTGTCAAACAAACATATAATGTCCTGAAAATATTAAACAAACAAAATTGTTTGTGTACAGAAAGAACATTGAGGAATGTGAATAGCAGTCAGCTATATAATATTCCATGGAACTAAATGGAACATAATAGGGGGACATTTACTAAGCAGTGATAAGAACGGAGAAGTGAGCCAGTGGAAAACTAGCCCCATCAACCAATCAGCAGCTCTGTATAATTTGTTTAGTATGCAAATTATAGATGTTAGTTCAGTGCTGATTGGTTGCCATGTGCAACTTCTCCACGGGCTCACTTCTCTGCTCTTATCACTGCTTAGTAAATGTCCTCCTGAAAGTTGCCGTTTTGAGTTCACAGACAATACAAACATTTCACAATAATTAGACAGAGAAAATGGAATCCCAATCCAGGGGTGTATCTAGCCATTGGCCAGGATGGCACTCGCCAGGGGCACCAGCCGAGGAGGGGGCACAGCCCGGCAGTGCCACCCTCAACCAATGGGTGGAATCACTTAGTAGTGGCATGGCCTGGGCTGGATGATCTCACAGTAGGCAGGAACAGGCGCTGGTGTTCGGCACCGCAATGCACTAGTGAAGAACGTGAAAGTAACCTACAGTTCCCAGCAGCCCTTGCTGTCGGGAGCTCCTGGCAGCAAGGGTTGCTAGGAGCTGTAGTTTACTTTCGCTTTCTTCACGAAGTGTGATGCGGTGCCTTAGTGTGGTTTTCCTGCCTTCTGTGCAATCCTCCAGTCCAGGCGATGCCCTGCTCATCACACTAGGTACTGCAACATATTAATTGATTTGTGTTTTGAGCAATGGTGCAGAGAGAGGGGGGGAGAGGGTACAAATTACCTGGGCCCAGGGTGTGATGGAGGAGCCCAGTGAGGGTCCAGTAGGGGCCCAGGCCACCTCCCCCTTACCTAGCAGCAGCAGATGCAGCTCATTTCCTCAGCCCATCACACTCTGCTGTGTACTGGGCTGCAGTGTGGCCACGGAGGTGCTTAAAATACTATTTTTTTCATTATTTTTTCTAAGGGTACATGACCACACCTCCTGTGATTAGGCCACGCCCCTTGACAAGTACCTGGGCCCATGCTGGCTCTCGACTGCCCTGGTTTTGAGTGGGGAGGACTATATGCAGGGAGGGGAAAGGACTATATGCAGGGAGCGGGTTGACTATGTGCTGGGAGGGGAGAGGATATGCAGGGACAGGGGAGACTATGTACTAGGAAGGGAGAGGACTATATGTAGGGGGGAGACTCTGTGCTGGGAGGGGAGATGACTATATGCAGGGGGGATGACGCTGTGCTGGGAGGGGAGAGGACTATAGGAGGGGAGACTCTGTGCTGGGAGGGGAAAGGACTATATGCAGGGAGGGGGTAGACTGTGCTGGGAGGGGAGAGGACTATATGCAGGGAGGGGGTAGACTGTGCTGGGAGTAGAGAGGAGTATATGCAGGGAGGGAGTAGACTGTGCTTGGAGAGGACTATATGCGGAGGTGGACTCTGTGCTGGGAGGGGAGAGGACTATATGTAGGGAGGGGGGAGACTATGTACTGGGAGGAGAGAGGACTATATACAGGGAGGGGAGAGGACTATAAGTAGGGGGGAGACTCTGTGCTGGGAGGGGAGAGTACTATATGCAGGGGGGAGACTCTGTGCTGGGAGGAGAGGACTATATGCAGGGGGGGAGACTCTGTGCTGGGAGGGGAGAGGACTATATGCAGGGAGAGGGGATACTATGCACTGAGAGGGGAGAGGACTATATGCAAGGAGCAGGGAGACTCTGTGCTGGGAGGGGAGAGGACTATATGCAGGGAGGAGGGAGACTCTGTGCTGGGAGGGGAGAAGACTATATGCAGGGAGGGGGGAGACCATGGCTATGAACAGGGAGGGGGTAGACCATTGGCTATGTGCAGGGAGGGGGATGGAGACTACGGCTATGTGCTGGGAGCGGCATGGAGATTACGGCTATGTGCTGTGAGGGGAATGGAGACTACAGCTATGTGCTGGGAGGAGGAGGGGGACTATGGCTATGTGCTGGGAACTGGATGGAGACTACGGCTATGTGCTGGGAGTGGGATGGAGACTATGGCTATGTGCTGGGAGCAGGATGGAGACTACTTCTATGTGCTGGGAGGGGGTGGGGACTACTTCTATGTGATGGAAGGGGGATTGGGACTATGGATAAGTGCTGGGGGAGACTATGGCTATGTCCTGGGAGGGGGATGGAGACCACGGCTATGTGCTGGAAGGATGTGGGTACTACGGCTATGTGCTGGAAGGATGTGGGGACTGCGGCTATGTGCTGGGGACAGGAGGTTATCTACCCATTGGCCAGGATGGCACTCACCAGGTGCACTGGCCAAGGAGGGGGTGATGCCTGGTGGTGCCACCCTTGGCCAGGGAGTGGAATCATTTAGTAGTGGCAGTGCCTGGGCTGGTGGTTCACACAGCAGCCAAGAGCTGGCGCCGGTGTTCTGCACCACAATGCACCACAGTGGAGAAAATAAAAATAAACTACTAGAATGCTATTCTTAATATATCACTACATCACCACTACTAGGTAGTGTGCATAGATACCTTTTTACTGCCATTAATATTTGATTATACCTTCTGAATGCGGGCGGCATCGCCAGGTGGTGCCCCTCCTTGGCTTCGCCAGGCACTGCTGATTTCTCCACAGTGTGACACGGATTACTGTGTGGGCATGATGTTTAAGGGGCACTAGTGTGTGACATAATGTGTAACGGAATTTGAATTAGGAGTGCTATTGTGTGGTCATGCCCCTTTCCAACAAGATCATGCCCCTTTTTTGCACATGCACTTTCCCTATTTCAAATATGGGGGGGGCGCCAGAGCCGGCCCTAACCAATATGATGCCCTAGGCAAGATTTTGGCTGGTGCCCCTAACACCACCGCTAGTTCTGCCTCTGTCCCTGCACCCTTTTCCCAGTACCATCACCCCGCACCCATAGCAGTCCTTATTTTGATGTTCCTATACCCTATATTTTATAAGGGAACAGTGCGCAAATTCGGCACACAGCCCAAAAAGGGACGTGTTTTTTCTGGCAAGCGGCATGGCCACACAATAGTACCCCCAATTCAAATTATGCCACACAGTAGTGCAACTTTATTCACATTATATCATGCGAGTGTCCCTTATTCACGTTACATCACACAGTAGTACCACTTTACCTTATATACGTTACTCCTCACAGTAGTGCCCCTTATTCATATTATACCACACCATCTTGCTGTTTATTTACATTACACCACAAAATAGTGCGCTTTCTATACGTAACACCACACAGTAGAGCACCTTATACACATAATGCCACACATTAGTAATGCCTTTATACAAATAATACCACACAGTAAAGCCCCTAACACATATGACACACATTATTAATGTCCTTATAGACATAATGCGCCTTACACATTATGCCAACCTTTATTAATGCCCTTATACACATAATGTCCCTTACACATATCCCAAACATTATTGCACAACCAACCCACCCGCACACAACAATCACACAGCCGCTAAGACTGTGACCTCTGCCTCTCCTTGGATACAGATGTGTCCTTATACATCTTGCCTCAATGCGCCATGCAGCAGGAGATGCCTGGCGTGAGTCAGCTGGCAGCTCTGCTAATGTCGGGTGCCTTTTTTAATGAAAATGCATCTTATTGGCATTGCTATGTGGCTAGGATGCACAAGCAGCTTCTGCTGATTAAAATGATATGCAGCATGCCTATATACTGTGTGCGACTGTGGCTGTATCTGCATACGAAATGCTACACACAGAATATAGGCATGCCGCATATCATTTTAATCAGCAAAAGCTGCTGGTGCCCCTAGGCATACCAAATGCCCTAGGCATTTGCCTAGTTTGCCTATGCCTAGGGGCGGCTCTGGGGGGCGCCAATCCCTTACTTTGCCAGGGGCGCCTAGTCCCCTAGATATGCCTCTGTCCCAATCAGTCATTTCAAGTAGCCAAAGGGCTTTGTTTAAGAAATAATAATCGGTCCAAAGATTGGTGAACATACAGCAGTACAGATAAGTGTGCTATGTTTAGTAAGGCACATACAGTAAGTAGCACATGTGGATGTATATTCATAGACAAAATATATACAAATGTCAGCCAATGTAAATTGTGATTACCAATTTTTGGGGAATAAATTTGTTCTGTTAATCATGCATTGCATATGGCTATGTATTTGAACATAACATCAAAGTAGTGCTAGTACATTAATTGTAGGCAAAAATATAGACTTAGGACAATAATAAATCAATATAAATACATACAGGCAAAATCTTCAGGTATTACATATATTATCTGTGTATGCCTATACACTGTTAATTAAGTATTACAATTTGTGGAGATTGTTTCTTTCAGTGATAAAAGTGGGGAAGTGAGCCAGTGGAGGAGTTGCCCATGGCAACCAATCAGCTGCTCTGTATACTTTTAAAGTATGCAAATTATAAATGTCAATTGGTTGCCATGGGGAACTTCTCCACTGGCTCACTTCTCCACTTTTATCACTACTTAGTACATCTCCCATTAGTCTCAAATTTGAGTTAGCTACTCAGGCTCTAAGCCAAATTCAGTAGTGGAAACCAGACTCTGCATCTGCACTCTTGCATCTATTACAGTGAGACCTCTTTAAGCTTGGTTGTGGTGCACTGCTTCCTGAGACCTCAGGGTCAGTTGCAGTACTATTCATTACAATTCTTCTAGCAACATCAGAAGGGGCTCCAGCATTGATGTCCTCCCACACCCATTGCTCCTGTAGTGTTCATATGGAGCAATCCTAAAACTACAAGGAGGCTTTTGGTGCCACCACCTCTGAGGTCCATGCACTCCAGACCAAAATGGTATTTACCTCTGCCTTTGGTCCTATATAAGCCTACCAGCATTGTCCCTGATCCCCACCAGGACTACCATGGTGCCTACCTTAATCATACTTACCTACTCTACCAAATTGTCTCGGAGACTACCAAATTTCATCAAGCACTTCCAAAAGAGTAGCCCAGCCAACCGGGAAATTGATAACGCTAGACATAGCTTTGCTCTGTACTGTTCATCTGCACCATGGTTACGTGATTTATAGCATCACATCCACCCACATCCCCCATTTTGGCTTCACCCACCGGGATCCCCTAGAGATCTCCAGTCCTCAAGTACCACCAACATGCCATATTTTCTGGAATACTGAAAACATGGCCTGCTGGAGGTACAGTACTTGAATGACCTGTTGGAGGCAGTGGCGCCGAGAGAGGGGGGGGGAGAGGGTACAATGACCTGGGCCTAGGTCTACTGGAGGGGCCCAGTGGGGGCCCAGGTCCCCTTCCCCCCTTTCCTGGAAGCAGCAGCTGCAGCTTTTCTTCTCAGCCCAGCACACGTTGCTGTGTGCTGAGTTGTGCAGTGTGGCCTTGGAGGCACTTAAAATACAATTTTTTTCTGTATTACTATCTAAAGTGCATGGCCATGCCTTCTCTGATTAGGCCATGCCCCCTGAAAAATACCTGGGCCCAGCCAAGGGCATGCTCCTGAGAGTGGGTGCTTCTCATGTGTTAGACACACCTCCAAAGAGGTGTGGTCATGCCCCCATCATACTGTGGTCACACCCCCTCGAGGGGGATGGGTGGTGCCCAGGAAGATGTTGTACCGGGGCCCATGATTTCTCTTGGCGGCCCTGGTTGAAGGTACAGTACTTGAGAACTGGATTTGAGAACCACTGTCCTAGATGGGACAGTACAGAAGTCTTTCATTGAATGTCATAATTTTTGGAAACTCTGCACATAAACAATTGCACTGGGAGCCCTGCATATGCAGTATAAATTAAAATATCCTTGCAGCATGTGTGGAGGAAGGGGGCAGGGAGATAACAAGATTGAACTGTGGATTTTAAATGCCTGTACTCTCTCAAATACTGTTTTCATTCTGATGATTCACTATGTAAAGTAACAGCTTGTGTTTTATATCAATTTGTTAAAAATAATTTGCTGCCGCTTATTACATCACATATTTGTATATCTGAAGTGTTGTTTCATTTCCTGAGTAAATGACATTTTGTGCCATCCAGTCCCATCTCTCTACTTAAAAAGAAAACCATTACAGTTTGGTTCAGCTTCTGCTATTCCATCATTTTGTCTTTCATTAAATTGTGTAAATCCTCAAAGTACATTCTCTAATACTTGGGCTGTAGTTTCTCTTGGCTGACTTTGAAAAGCATCTGACACTTTGCAATGACACCATTAGGCACCTAAGAAAAGAGGATTGAGCAGCCCCTAAAACTCTGATAGAAGACAAATCAGAAAATTATGCGTTTTTTCCTTTTCTGCAGAACAGAATCATGCTCGCATGTTGTTGTGTAATACATTGTCAAATGTACATGACTTTCTGGGAAAATCTGAAGGCGTATGACATGACAGAAACTACTACAAATGTTTTATTTCACATGTGTAAATGCAATGTGCATTTACGTACGTATGTAAGTATACATTTTATTAAGCTTATACCTATAGATCATACTTACCGACTTTTTTGCTGCTCTCTCCGGGAGAGAGCAGCCAGGTCGGTTCGGCAGGGGGGCGGGCTGCGATGTGTGTGCAGAGGGGGGCGGGCCGAAGGCGTGGCGGAGGCTGGCCGGGGCGTGGCGGAGATGGGCCGGGGGCGTGACTATGGGGATCGTGTCGTGTAAGCCCCGCCTCCCGCTGTGTAATGCCGCTATTATGGCATTATACAGCAGGGGGCGTGGCTACGATGACGCGATTCAACAGAGAATCGCGTCATTGCCTGCCCGGACCGCCCACTTTACTCGCTAAGTGGGCGGCCGGGCTTGGGGGGACCCCTGTAATCGGGAGACTTACCTGCTCTTCCGGGGGGCCGGGAGGGTCACCCGATTTTCGGGAGCCTCCCGGCCATTCCGGGAGAGTAGGCAAGTCTGCTATAGATCAGGGGTGGGGAGCCTTTGGCCCTCTAGCTGTTTTTGAGCTACACATACCAGCATGCCCTGCTACAGTTTTGCTATTTGGCCATGCTAAAACTGTTGCAAGGCATGCTGGGATGACAACAACAGCTGGAGGACCACAGGTTACCTACCCCTGCTATAGATGGTAAGCTGTTACATGCAGGAGGTCCGTTTAGGATAACAGCGTTCGGCATCCCAGCAGTCAGAATGCTGATGACGAAATCCCGACACTGCTTAGAATGTCGGTGCCGGCTTCCCGACATGGATCAAGCTGGCTGCGCCAGGATCCCTAACGTCGGTGTCGAAGTTAAAAATATTACATACAGAACACATCCAAACTCCAAACAGATGAGTTGCTATGCTTGCGAATACGCGCAGTGAGCACAGCAATATATGGTAATATACGCACTCACACAGACATGCCACAAAGATATATTCAACACATATTTCATGCCACACATAAATGAAACATGTCAAGCACCAGACATTATAAGGTTATAAATGATATAATGGAGTATAACATCATGTATGTGTATTGTTGGAGCAGAGCAAGATGGACATGTCGTGCTTGGTGTCAAAGTAATCAGAATAATGAGTAGATTGATTTGATGCCTGTGGTTAGATTGTAGCACATTGCAATGAGTAGTTATGATTAAATGTATGAAAGCTAAAGTCACTCTTAGTAGAACAATGAACTTCCTGGAAGACAGCATGCTTGCAGAAAGGAACCAGTGGCTATCCCCTGTAATTACACCATCAAGGCTGGACGTTGCTTGCATATGAACTGACCAATGACTCATCATGAATGAGAAAGTTCCCTCCCCTGGACCAATAGCGGAAGACATGTTATCCCCCAACATACACAGTGTATAGCTGATCCCAGACACAAGGTTTCCTGTTGTTTTCTGGGTGCTGATCCAGATGCTGTTTTTGCTGTTCTGTGTAGCTGCTGTTGAGGCTGATCCAGAGATGGAGCATAGAGTGCATTGAGGGAGATGGTAATTGAATGCTGGCCGCAATTGTATGGATTCTTGCTTTTTATGTAATTGTACTCTGTAACCATATATATATTGTACATGTGTTAAATTGTATACATATCCTTTTAATATCAAATATATACATCAATGAGCTTTGGAACTCAGACAAATGTGTGCGTGTACTTGTTTTACTCTTAAGGGATGTAGTGTTTGCGACGTACAGCGCACTTTTATCATATATGGTAATAAGACTCGCCTTGCGTCAACGACATATAATAGCGCTGGCATTTTAAATATTTATTAGAAATTAATTGGACTCTTACACCGAAAACCCTGATTGAGTTCTGCCAGGGCTCATCATTGGCAAGCCGCAGGGAAAGAGAGGTTAGATTTAGACTGCGAGGGGAGGGTTGGAGTTAGGCTGTGGGGGGGAGGGTTAAGGTTAGGCAACCCTGGGGAGAGTTAGTTAGGCTGCAGGAGTGGGAGGGTTAAGTTTAGGCTGCAGGAAGGGGAGTGTTAGGTTTCGTTACCACTGGGGCGGGTTGGGGTTAGGCTGTGGGGGGTGGGGGGTAGTTAGGGTTAGGCTGTGGTAATGGGAACAGGGTGGTGGGCATACAAACTTACCCGACCCCTGTAAGGATTCTTTACTTTGGGATGCCGGTGTCGATCATATGCTGGGATATCGTATGTATCCCACATGCATGGTCTTCTACCCTCATATACAGTCAGGGTCATTTTAAGAGAGGAGTGGGCCCATGCACAGACACCATAGTGGTCCCCTCTTCTCTGCGATACTCTAGATTCTAGGATTATGCCAGAGTCTACTGCGCATGCACGGGTCTCCGGGAATATGGCATCTTGTTCCTGAAGACTTCTCTACTGCACTACACAAATCTCTGGGATAATGGCCAGCACACTATTTTCCCATTATCATAGGCATGTGCAGATGCCAACAAGGGGGTGCCACTCCAGACTTCTCCCTTCCACCGGGTAACTGACTATGTCTTCCACCCCTTCACCTGGAACATAAGACTGCTCATCTGGGCCGCCCAGGTAAGCAGTCTATGTCCCGGACAGGGGAGGGGAGAGTAGACCATAATTCCACGGAGTGGGGGAAGTCCAGAACTGCACTCCCTTGTCGGCGTCTGCGCACGCCTTTGCCCATTATACTGTAGATTCGCCACTGTGTACAATACTCTTTGTTTCCTAATTTTTTCCATTATCCTCCTAATGCTTACAGTAGCATTGGAGCTGTCTGCCTCATCCATCAACTAGGGTACAAGTTTCAGCCAGTATTGACTTTTGTTGTCATTATATCTGTATAAGCTCTTTTTTTTCATTGTGTAGCTTGTTTGTATCGCGGTGTTATGCATAATATATCCTATGTGGTTGTAACAAATCACTATATGCTCTCTGTAAGGTTGTTGCAAACCCTTTGTAGGGTTGTGGTATGCTAGGATGTCAGTTATCATGTCAACATACATAGGGGCAGGGCCGGCCTGAGCTTATTTTTTGTGGGGGTAAGCAAACAAAAATGTTGGACCCCCTTGATGGTTTAAACTTTTTAAAGGGACAGCGCACGTCAAAGGCACACTCCACAGAATTGAGTGTGATCTCACAAGAAAGGAGCATAGCCACACAATCATACCCCCAAGGGTAAAGGCCGATAGTGGGTGACAGGGAGATAGTAGGTAACTGGGGAGGCATGGGTGACAATGAGATAGTGGGTGATTGAGGCAGGGGTGACAGAGAGATAATGGGTAACTGGGAAGGCAGGGGTGACAGGGAGATAGCGGGTGACAGGCATGGGTGACATTGAGATAGTGGGTGACTGAGGCACAGGTGACATTGAGATAGTGGGTGACTGAGGCAGAGGTGACATTAAGATAGTGGGTGACTGAGGCATCTATCTATACCCCCTTATGTCTCTCTCTGTGCACCCTTCTGCTTCTCTCCTTGCTGCCTTTAAAATCACTAAGTGTTGCTTACCTCCTCCAGTAGTGCAGCAGAACCCATGGTCTCTTCAGGTTTCCTCCAGCGGTCTGTGGTGCATTGGTTAGCCACACCTGTTTGGGTCTTCCACTAGCCAGACACTGCTGCTTCAATGAGCCCAGCAGCAGCCAGCTTCCCTCCTACCCTGTTACGCTATTAATGCCTGATGTAGCACACACTGACACTGTGGTCTGGGGCTAGATTACATGCGCTGTCAGCAGGGACCCTTTTTTTTTTTTAAACAATTTTATTGGTATATCCATTTGTACAAAATAAGAATATGCATAACTCAATCTTAGAAAAATGTAAAATGAATAACAGAAAATATACATTTAAATTCAAGATTACAAAGTGAGAGAATACAATATCATAACATATACCAAAGCAATAAATTGGGTATAACAGCATTCTGAAACTTGCCGATAAGATCAAATGGATATCCTTTTTCTCTTTTATAACAGATTAAGGCCCTCATTCCGAGTTGTTCGCTCGCTAGCAGATTTTAACAGTATTGCACAAGCTAGGCCGCCGCCCTCTGGGAGTGTATCTTAGCTTAGCAGAATTGCGAACGAAAGATTAGAAGAATTGCGAATAGAAATTTCTTAGCAGTTTCTGAGTAGCTCGAGACTTACTCCTACATTGCGATCAGCTCAGCCCGTTTCGTTCCTGGTTTGACGTCACAAACATGCACTGCGTTCGGCCAGACACTCCTGCGTTTTATTCTGGCACGCCTGCGTTTTTCCGCACACTCCCAAAAAATGGTCAGTTTCCGCCCAGAAACACCCACTTCCTGTCAATCACACTCCGATCACTTCAACAATGAAAATTCTTCGTTCGGACGTGAGTAAATCTACTAAGTTTTGTGCTAAAATACTTAGCACATGCGCACTGCGTACCATGTGCATGCGCATTTTTGCCTTAATCGCTCCGTTGCGAAAATCGGCAACGAGCAAACAACTCGGAATGACCCACTAGGTGAAGAAAGGTAAGGAAAGAAGAGAAAGATAAAGAAGATATCAAAGAGAAAAACAAACCAGACAGAAGGGATAGGGATGGGGAAGATCATGTATTGCAGTGGTCATATCTTAATCAATAATTAGAGTTGTTCTCTGGTTTAAATCCATGAAATCTTCAAGACATTCCCAATATATACTTGGGAAAATAAAATAAATGTAAAATAAATGAGAAATAAACAAAAATGTAGACCATAAGCCAAAGTTATCAAATTTAGTTCAATTTTCGTGTTAGTGCCCAAGACGTATTGTCAAAAATCTTCATAATATTGTCATGTGTTTCTTGAGGCAAAAATTCCAAATAAAGACTCCACTTTTTATAAAATCTACTTACTCCTTTTTCTATATCATACAAAGCTGCTTTGCGATCAAAATATAAAAAGGTTATAAGGTCGGTCTGGAGTAACATATCGTGGGTACTGATTTCGAGATCCAGAAGGAGAGTATAAGTTTTTTGGCTAATGTTACTAATAGGATTAAAAAAGGGAGAGTAGACCTATGCAATAATGAGGGTACCCATCTAGAAAAATCTGACAGTAGAAACACTTCCCAAGCAAAAGGTAATCTAACCTTCGTAATCAGTTGAATAAAATTATGAATCTTGTACTAAAGCCGTTTCACCTTAGTACAATACCATACATTATGTATAAAGTTAGCTACTAAAGCAGAGCATTTTGGGCAAGTACCAGGAAAATCAGGGATCATATGGCTCCTTTGTGCCTGGGAAATATAAGCTCTATTAAGAAACTTAAAATGAATTTCCTGTAGTTGTGCAGAACCCAACCATTTATAAATAGATGAATATTGTTTAACAACATAGTCAGGGGAGACAAAATCTGTGAAATCTCGAGACCACGTTTCCCAGACTGATTGCCATGACATATGGGAAAAGGATGTGACCAAGTCAGTATACAAATATCGTATCTTGAACGGTCTTTGTGAGATTAGTGTAAAGAAAGAAGAAAATGCAGACGGGCTAGAAGCATCCATAAAGGAGTCATAGGAGCCAGACGATTTCTTACTCTCTATATAATGTCTCACTTTTAAAAACAAGAAAAATTGAGAATTCGGGATATCATACATATCTTTCAGTTGTTGGAATGAAAACAGATTTCCCCCCGGGTCAAAAACATCCTGAATCGTTGCTATACCTTTAGATTTCCATGAAAGAGGATGGGGTGACATAAGGGAAGGTGAAAAATCGGTATTCCCCCAAAGAGGCATATATTTGGTCAGGGAGGGATTTGTTCCTAAACGTTTATGGATGACGGACCACGCTCTATAGGTATCTCGCATAAGTACATTATGCCGTGCTCCCTCTGGCCATTTGGACTTTGGTAAGTGTAGCAGTGCTACTGGGGAATAAGGGGAAATTAGCATCTCCTCCAAGGATAAATTTGAGAATTGGGAGCAGTGTAAGCATCAATATATCTAAATGCTGCTGCGCAAGAAAAAGTAAAAATATCGGGAAGACCCAGCCCACCTTTTTCTTTGGGTAAAAGTAATCTCGCTTTAGCTATCCTAGGTTTTTTATTGTTTCATAGAAATTTTTGAAACAGACAAACACTTACTTTGATCCGATTTAGTTAAAAAGAATGGTAGCATTTGAAGTAAAAAGGATAATTTAGGGAACAATACACTCTTTATTACTGCCACTCTCCCCATTAAGGATAAGGGTAAAAACAATCCGGGTGATAATAGGGGTGAAATTGGCTGAATAAATGTTCCGAATATTAGGGGTAATGAGGATGCCCAAATATTTCAATTGTGAAGAAACTATATGAAACGGGGAAAGGGCGGAGCAGGACGGAACAAGATCTGGTCTGGACATAGGTAGCACTTCGGATTTCTCCATATTTACCCTATATAATCTGCAAACGACCTAAAAGAGGAGATTTCACCCATGATAGCTGGAATAGAAACAGAAGGGTGTGACACAAACAATAACATATCGTCTGCGAACAGCAATAATTTAACATGTTCTCTTCCCAATTTTATCCCTGTAAAATGGGGGATAGACCGCAAAGCCACCACTAACAGTTCCAAAGCAAGTGCAAAGAGGAGGGGTGAAAGGGGGCATCCCTGTTGGGTACCCTGATTAATCTGTATGGGATCTGAAATAAAATTATTCGCTATTATTTTAGAGGATGACGTTGAATTGAGCATTCGAATTAATGAAAGTATTTGGGGTGGGAAGCCAAAATTGCGGAGTGTTTCATAGAGGTGATCCCAGACCACAAGATCGAACGCCTTCTCAGTGTCTAAAGACAACAATATATGGAGTTCATTAATATGAATATTATCCATGTTGAAGGACTGACAAAACTTTCCTGATGTTAGTGACCACATTACGGCCCCATATAAATCCCATCTGGTCTTGGTGTATCAAGTCGGGAACCACCCCCCTAAGCCTCTCCGCAATTATTTTAGTAGAAAGTTTGTAATCAACATTTAACAAAGAAATGGGTGATATGAGCCGGGGAGGATGGGATCCCTGCCCGGCTTCGGTAAAACCTTAATGATAGCGTCGTTAAAATAGGAAGAGAGAACATTATCCATAAGAAAAGAATTAAAAAGATTAGTAAGGGGAAGGGTAATGGATGTTTGAAGAATTCTGTAGCATTCACCAGTATACCCATCCGGGCCCGGAGATTTACCAAGTTTGAGATTCTTTAAAGCTAAATGCACATCCTCCTCCTTTATTGGTTTAACAATTGCTGCGGCCTGCAATTCCGTTAAAACAGGGAGAGAAATGTTACTCCAAAATTGTGATTTATGTTCATTATCAATAGGACCCTGGGAATATAGATCTGAATAAAAAGAATGTAAAATAGAGATAATAGACTGTCCCTTTGTGTGTGTCACACCCTCTGCATCCCTCATTGCTAAGATAACAGAACTAGTCCTTTCGCTCCTCAGCAGATTAGAAAGGAGTTTACTATTTTTATTTCCGTATTTGTGAAATAGGAACCTATTGGAACAAATTTTTGCATCCCCAGCTTGCTGTATTAAGTTATCAAAAACCAATTTGGATTCCATATAGCGTGCTTTAAGAGCGGGGGATGGAGCCTATCTTAGTTCACGGTAAGCTTGTGTTAAGGCCTCTTGGGCTTCTATAATCGAGGATTGTCTATGTTTCAGCTTTCATTAATACATAGCGGCCATTTGGGTCCGATCCCAGCAAGGAGCCATTAAAGGGTATACCTTTCCAAACTAAAATGATTTCGAATTATAGGAAGCAGAGGCCGCCACTTTAAATCCCGGCATAGCTAATTTTTATGTTCCGACTCGGTTAGATGTGTCTCTTGCAATAAAGCAATATCAATTTTATGTAAATTTAAGTAGGTGATAAGTTTACGTCTCTTTGCCGGGGAGTGTATGCCTTGCACATTCCAAGAGCAAATTTTAATATCAGCCATTAGAAAATGAAGGCTGATGCCAAGCCGCTGAGATCGGATCCCAAATAACAGCTGTAAAAAACAGAATCCAGAAATACTCAAAATCAATCAAGAAGAGTAGGTGACCTGCACAACATAATCTAACATAGACATAGATGGGGGAGAGGGGGGAACACATGAGGGTCTGAAGAAGAAAAAAGACATAAAGGATAGAAAGAAAGAAAGAAAGAAAGAAAGAAAGAAAGAAAGAAAGAAAGAAAGAAAGAAAGAAAGAAAGAAAGAAAGAAAGAAAGAAAGAAAGAAAGAAAGAAAGAAAAGAAGGAAAAAAAGGTCTGCCATAAGGTAGTCTCATGCCAGTAAGAGTAACATAAGAACATACTAAAATAAAACAGGAACGGTAACAGCGTACCGCATAACCACAATGATAGAACCATCCAGATCCCAGGCCAGGTAGAGCAATCCCAGCCTCCAAAACAATAAATGCAATAGAAAATTCAAAAATCTCAAAAATCACAAAGGATACATGTCTGTTGCGGCAGCTGAGGGTGCTCATAGATGTTCCGGAGGCAGGGGGACCGGGTGCAGATGTCCAGACAGTCAGCTTTGTGTGTCTGAAAACAGAGCTCCAGGGCAAGGCAACCGCTCCGGTCCTCATCCAAGCCACGCCCCTCAGCAGGGACCCTTTTAATGCTGGCAGGGGACCCTTAATTAAGAAAAAAATATTCCTAAACGACAGGGGGGGCACCAATTCACCACTGTCTTCCCCTGTTCTCTGGCATCGCAGGAGGGTTTGAACTGGGAAGACGCACAGCTGCGTGGTTATTTTTCCAGGCACGGAGGGCAGCTGTGGCGGTGTAGACACTGACAGTGTGAGTGACGGTCAGCAGCAGTGCCCTCCTTGGCCTGGCACTCTACGCTGTCTCGTACCCCGCGTATGCGTCAGGATGGGCCTACATAGGGAGAAATGTACTAAGCAGTAAAAAAAAGTGGAGAAGCGAGACAGCGAAGAAGTTGCCCATGGCAACCAATCAGCTGCTCTGTTTAATTGACAGTATGCAAATTATAACTGTTACTTTTTTGCTGATTGGTTACCATGGGCAACTTCTCCACTGGCTTACTTCTCCACTCTTTTCACTGCTTAGTACATCTCCCTCATGAGGTTTAAATGAGAATGTTAACATGGTCAACAAGTCAACATGTTTAGAATGTCGACAGTGACCATTTTGACATTAATTATGTCTAAAGCAGGGGTGGGGAACCTTTTTTCTACCGAGGGCCATTTGGATATTTATAAAATAGTTCGTGGGCCATACAAAAATTCTCAACTTAAAAAATTACCCTGCCCCCCAGTAGGTCTGCCCCTTAGAGGTACTGTGTGTGGAGGCGCGCACGCGCCCAAAAAATGGGTGTGGCCAGTTAAAATGGGACGTGATACACATATGCCCCCAATAGTGCGGTGCCAGATCCACAATTGCCCCCACAGTGCCAGGTATACAAATGCCGCCACAGTGCAAGGTATACAAATGCCCCTCACAGTGCCAGGTATACAGATGTCCCCACAGTGCCAGGTATACAGATGCCCCCACAGTGCCAGGTATACAAATGCCCCTCACAGTGCCAGGTATACAGATGTCCCCACAGTGCCAGGTATACAAATGCCCCTCACAGTGCCAGGTATACAGATGTCCTCACAGTGCCAGGTATACAAATGCCCCTCACAGTGCCAGGTATACAGATGTACCCACAGTGCCAGGTATACAGATGCCCCCACAGTGCCAAGTATACAAATGCCCCTCACAGTGCCAGGTATACAGATGTCCCCACAGTGACAGGTATACAAATGCCCCTCACAGTGCCAGGTATACAGATGTCCCCACAGTGCCAGGTATACAAATGCCCCTCACAGTGCCAGGTATACAGATGTCCCCACAGTGCCAGGTATACAGATGCCCCCACAGTGCCAGGTAAACAAATGCCCCTCACAGTGCCAGGTATACAGATGTCCCCACAGTGCCAGGTATACAAATGCCCCTCACAGTGCCAGGTATACAGATGTCCCCACAGTGCCAGGTATACAAATGCCCCTCACAGTGACAGGTATACAGATGTCCCCACAGTGCCAGGTATACAAATGCCCCTCACAGTGCCAGGTATACAGATGTCCCCACAGTGCCAGGTATACAAATGCCCCTCACAGTGCCAGGTATACAGATGTCCCCACAGTGCCAGGTATACAAATGCCCCTCACAGTGCCAGTTATACAGATGTCCCCACAGTGCCAGGTATACAGATGCCCCCACAGTGCCA
Organism: Pseudophryne corroboree; assembly: GCF_028390025.1. Classification (NCBI taxonomy): domain Eukaryota; kingdom Metazoa; phylum Chordata; class Amphibia; order Anura; family Myobatrachidae; genus Pseudophryne; species Pseudophryne corroboree. The sequence continues at coordinate 86,408,370 of NC_086445.1, forward strand.
GGTATACAAATGCCCCTCACAGTGCCAGGTATACAGATGTCCCCACAGTGGCAGGTATACAAATGCCCCTCACAGTGCCAGGTATACAGATGTCCCCACAGTGCCAGGTATACAGATGCCTCCACAGTGCCAGGTATACAAATGCCCCTCACAGTGCCAGGTATACAGATGCCTCCACAGTGCCAGGTATACAAATGCCCCTCACAGTGCCAGGTATACAGATGTCCCCACAGTGCCAGGTATACAAATGCCCCTCACAGTGCTAGGTATACAGATGTCCCCACAGTGCCAGGTATACAGATGCCCCCACAGTACCAGGTATACAAATGCCCCTCACAGTGCCAGGTATACAGATGTCCCCACAGTGCCAGGTATACAAATGCCCCTCACAGTGCCAGGTATACAGATGTCCCCATAGTGCCTGATATACAGATGCCCCCACAGTGCCAGGTATACAAATGCCCCTCACAGTGCCAGGTATACAGATGTCCCCACAGTGCCAGGTATACGGATGCCCCCCACAGTGCCAGGTATACAGATGCCCCCCATAGTGCCAGGTAAACAGATGCCCCCCATAGTGCCAGGTATACAGATGCCCCCCACAGTGCCAGGTTTACAGATGCCCCCCACAGTGCCAGGTATTCAGTAGCCCCCCATAGTGCCAGGTATACAGATGCCCCCCACAGTGCCAGGTATACAGATGCCCCCTCCCCTCCGTGCTGCTTACCGCTGCTGCTTTCGGCGGGACACGGAGGAGAGCGCGGCTATGTTGGGCGGCGGCGTGTAGGACTTGAAACCAGCCGCCGGTTCGAGAGCCAATCAGAGCTCGCGGACCGGCAGCCGCTGCTCCTGATTGGCTGCCGGTCCGCGAGCTCTGATTGGCTCACGAACCGGCGGCTGGTTTCAAGTCCTACACGCCGCCGCTCCCACCCGACAGCCGCGCTCTCCTCCCTGTGTACTGACAGCTGAGACACGCTGCCGCCGGACTGAGCAGCAGCGTGTCTCACTGACACAAGCTGGTGCGCCGGACCAAACGGCTTTTCGGGCTTTATACGGCCCGCAGGCCGGAGGTACCCCACCCCTGGTCTAAAGGATGACATGTTGACATGATAGAATGTATAATTAACATTCCTGGTGGCCGAGCTGTAACTTACCTGGTCTGGGTCCTGGCAGACATGTGATGAACATTTCTGACACATGTAGCTAATGAGTGATGTTCTGGTGATTGTTCACGCCCTAACATTATTACCTACCCATACCCTTAACCCCTCTAGTACCTAACCCTTACCTCTCCCCATGTAGTACTAACTCTAATCTCTCTCTAGTGCCTTACCCTAACCTCTCCCCCCATAGTACTAACTCTAATCTCTCTCTAGTGCCTTACCCTAACCTCTCCCCCCCTGTAGCCTTGCTCTACTCTCCCCCTAATGCCTTACCCTAACCTCTCCCCCCTGTAGCCTGACTCTAATCTCCCCCTAATGCCTACTCTTAACCTCTCCCCTAGTAGCGTGACTCTAATCTCCACCTAATGCCTAACCCTAACCTCTCCCCTAGTAACCTGACTCTTATCTCCCCCTAGTGTCTAACCCCAACCTCTCCCCTTGTAGCCTAACTCTAATCTCCCCCTAGTTTCTAACATTATTGGTTGGCATTCTGAGAATGTCAACATTTCACATGGTAACATTTTAGATGTCGACATTGTGAGGACCAGATACCCTTAGTGGCGCCCTATAAATAAAAGATAATAATAACAATAATTATAGTAGTAATAATAATAATAATAATAATAACAACAACAACAATAATAATAATAAAAATTATAAAATAATCAATAAAAAAGTCTCTTCCACAACAGGTTACTATACTTTCTAATAATGGTGGACACCAAAACAAACAAATGGGTTAAACTTAAATTTGTTAAACACGTTGAAAAATGGTGAAAACCGGCAAAGGTAGACCGCACAATAGCGCTAGCCAACTAGTATAGACTACAGTATTTTATTTTAGGGTCGAGGCAGATCACGAGGTTTGGGCTCGCAGAGATACTGTACAATTTAAGGTTTGAGAGAGCAAATTGTTTAGAACAGATGGTGTCCTCGGTATAGCACCCATGGGTATTGGAACAGGTTGGAAATTATGCATAGTAAGGTTAGCTGTTGAATGCTAACTGAACATTAATAAATCAATAAAGCTCAATAAACTGCTTGACCTTTATCTAACGGCTTACTTCCTACTCCTAATCCTTATTTGACATACTGGATCTTAACTGTTTATTCAGATTGCCTGGGGTAACTATTTCAAATGCTGGAGTATCAGTGAAAATATGACCACCTCAACAGTACACCCTCCCTTGATGCTACTGAGGTTACAATCTGGGTATTCCAATTCTGCAAAGTTGCTGTTTATGCAACATAGTTGATTATTCATACCCGATTCAATTCATGAAAGACACTAGATGGAAATGGTACTTACTTTGTGTCTAGGACATTTAATTGTATGAGTTTTAAATAAGATGTTAGCAATAAAAAATCATATCACTATCTTAATTTTATAGTCAACAGGATTATTGAAATTTGTTAATTTAAGTGTACAGAAAGATAAGTCAGTTTAAAGATCCAGATAAAATTAGTCTTTGGTTAATGAGGCATATCTAACATAAAGTAAACTTTTCTTTGCAAATGATTGTGATTTTTTTTTTGTCTGGGGGTGGGAGCCCTTACCTTTCTGTTGTAGTGAGAAAAACAAGAGAAACAAACTATCAGGGCTTCCTAAGGAAGCATGCCGGTGTAAGATTGGATACCCAGCTGCCAATACTCAAGTACTTTTTAGTAAAATTCCCCGCACCATACATATCCACAGTATTAGGTGTTACATCAGCAATTCTTGTTCAAACAGAGGGGGTAATTCAGATCTGATCGGTGGCCTGTCTTTTTTTGCTGTCCTACGTTCAGATAGTCGCCTCCTCCAGGGGGAGTGTATTTTTGTCGTGCAAGTGTGCGATCGCATGTGTAGCTGAGCTGCAAAAAATTAGTTTGTCTCTGTGCCGCCCAGGACTTACTCTTCCAGTGCAATTGAATCCTGCTGATCGGAGCCGGAGCTGACGTCAGACACCCTCCCTGAAAATGCTTGAGCCCGCCTGCGTTTTTCTGGACACTCCCTGAAAACAGTCAGTTGCCACCCACAAATGGCCTCTTTCTGTCAAAAACCTTGCATACGCCCATGCGAATGGATCCTTCGCACCATCCCGTCGCTGACCGCCGATGCCCATTGTAGCTGTCCGACGCACCGGCGCATTGCGGTGCATACGCATGCGCAGTTCTGATCTGATTGCCCGCTGTGTGAAAACGCATAGTAGCGATTAGATCTGAATTACCCCCAGAGTTGCTTCAGTTAGTGGTGCACCATGATTTGTTCATGATCTCATTAAAGGATCTCATCAATAATATAGTTGCAAATGCATCTAGTTTAAGTTAATTCTGATAAGAATTATTTGTGCAATTCATTGTAATATACTATGCTTGATCTGCACATTAATACTTTGCTTTAGAAAAATATTATCTTTATTATTAAATTAACAAAAAAAAAAGTAGGAAAAAATAATTTCTCTAACGTCCTAAGTGGATGCTGGGGACTCCGTCAGGACCATGGGGTTTAGCGGCTCCGCAGGAGACAGGGCACAATAATAAAAGCTTTAGGATCAGGTGGTGTGCACTGGCTCCTCCCCCTATGACCCTCCTCCAAGCCTCAGTTAGATCTTTGTGCCCGGACGAGAAGGGTGCAATCTAGGTGGCTCTCCTGAGCTGCTTAGAATAAAAGTTCAAGTTAGGTTTTTTATTTTCAGTGAGTCCTGCTGGCAACAGGCTCACTGCTACGAGGGACTTAGGGGAGAGAAGTAAACTCACCAGCGTGCAGGATGGATTTGCTTCTTAGGCTACTGGACACCATTAGCTCCAGAGGGAGTCGGAACACAGGTCTCACCCTGGGGTTCGTCCCGGAGCCGTGCCGCCGACCCCCCTTGCAGATGCCGAAGTTGAAGAGGTCCAGAGGTCCAGAAACAGGCGGCAGAAGACTTTCAGTCTTCATAAGGTAGCGCACAGCACTGCAGCTGTGCGCCATTGTTGTCAGCACACTTCATACCAGCGGTCACTGAGGGTGCAGGGCGCTGGGGGGGGCGCCCTGGGCAGCAATGTATTATACCTTTTTTATGGCTAAAATACATCACATATAGCCCTTGAGGCTATATGGATGTATTTAACCCCTGCCAGATCTCACAAACTCCGGGAGAAGAGCCCGCCGTTTTAGGGGGCGGGGCCTATTCTCCTCAGCACACGGCGCCATTTTCCTGCTCAGCTCTGCTGTGAGGAAGGCTCCCAGGCTCTCCCCTGCACTGCACTACAGAAACAGGGTTAAAACAGAGAGGGGGGGCACTTATTTGGCGATATGATTACATATGTGAAAATGCTATAAGGGAAAACACTTGTATTAGGGGTTGTCCCTGTATAATTATAGCGTTTTTGGTGTGTGCTGGCAAACTCTCCCTCTGTCTCCCCAAAGGGCTAGTGGGGTCCTGTCCTCTATCAGAGCATTCCCTGTGTGTGTGCTGTGTGTCGGTACGTGTGTGTCGACATGTAGGAGGACGATGTTGGTGAGGAGGCGGAGAAAATTGCCTGTATTGGTGATGTCACTCTCTAGGGAGTCGACACCGGAATGGATGGCTTATTTAGGAATTACGTGATAATGTCAACACGATGCAAGGTCGGTTGACGACATGAGACGGCCGGCAAACAAATTAGTACCTGTCCAGGTGTCTCAGACACCGTCAGGGGCTTGTAAAAACGCCCATTTACCTCAGTTGGTCGACACAGACACAGACACGGACACTGACTTCAGTGTCGACGGTGAAGAAACAAACGTATTTTCCTTTAGGGCCACACGTTACATGTTAAGGGCAATGAAGGAGGTGTTACATATTCTGATACTACAAGTACCACAAATAAGGGTATTATGTAGGGTGGGAATAATCTACTTGTAGTTTTTCCTGAATCAGATAAATTAAAGTGTGTGATGATACGTGGGTTTCCTCCGATAGAAAATTATTGGAGGTATACCCTTTCCCGCCAGAAGTGAGGGCGAGTTGGGAAACACACCTTAGGGTGGATAAGGCGCTCACACGCTTATAAAAACAAGTGGCGTTACCGTCTCCAGATACGGCCGCCCTCAAAGAGCCAGCTGATAGGAAGCTGAAAAATATCCTAAAAAGTATATACACACAAACTGGTGTTATACTACGACCAGCAATCGCCTCAGCCTGGATGTGCAGCGCTGGGGGGGCTTGGTCGGATTTCCTGACTGAAAATATTGATACCCTTGACAGGAACAATATTTTATTGACTATAGAGCATTTTAAGGATGCATTTCTATATATGCGAGATGCGCAGAGGGATATTTGCATTCTGGCATCAAGAGTAGATGTGATGTCCATATCTGCCAGACGATGTTTATAGACACGACAGTGGTCAGGTGATGCAGATTCCAGACGGCACATGGAAGTATTGCCGTATAAAGGGGCGGTCCATCGGACCTGGTGGCCATGGCAACAGCTGGAAAATCCACTTTTGTTACCCCAAGTCACATCTCAGCAGAAAAGGACACAGTCTTTTCAGTCTCAGTCCTTTCGTACCCATAAAGGCAGGAGGGCAAAAGGCCAGTCATATCTGCCCAGGGTTAGAGGAAAGGGAAGAAGACTGCAGCAGGCAGCCCATTCCCAGGAATAGAAGTCCTCCACAGCTTCTGCCAAGTCCGCAGCATGACGCTGGGGCCATACAAGCGGACTCAGGTGCGGTGGGGGGTCATCTCAAGAGTTTCAGCACGCAGTGGGCTCACTCGCAAGTGGACTCCTGGATCCTACACGTAGTATCCCAGGTGTACATTGGAAATTCGAGACGTCTTCCCCTCACAAGTTCCTGAAGTCTGCTTTACCAACGTCTCCCTCCGACAGGGAGGCAGTATTGGAAAAAAATTCACAGGCTGTATTCCCAGCAGGTGATAATCAAAGTACCCCTCCTACAACAAGGGAAGGGGTATTATTCCACACTATATTGTGGTACTGAAGCCAAACGGCTCGGTGAGATCTAAAAGATTTGAACAATTACATACAAGGGTTCAAATCAAGATGGAGTCACTCAGAGCAGTGATAGCGAACCAGGACGATATGGTGTCACTGGATATCAGGGACGCTTACCTACATGTCCAAATTTTGCCCTTCTCACCAAGGGTATCTCAGGTTCGTGGTACAGAACTGTCACTATCAGTTCAGACGCTGCCGTTTGGATTGTCCACGGCACCCCGGGTCTTTACCATGGTAATGGCCGAAATGATGATTCTTCCTAAAAGAAATATGGACGCTTTCCTGATAAGGGCAAGGTCCAGAGAACAGTTGACGGTCGGAGTAGCACTATCTCAAGTAGTTCTACGACAGCACGAGTGGATTCTAAATATTCCAAAATCGCAGCTTTTTCCGACGACACGTCTAATGTTCCTAGGAATGATTCTGGACACAGTCCAGAAAAGGATGTTTTCTCCCGGAGAAGAAGACCAGGGAGTTATCCGAGCTAGTCAGGAACCTCCTAAAACCAGGAAAAGTATCAGTGCATCATTGCACAAGGGTCCTGTGAAAAATGGTGGTTTCTTACAAAGCGATCCCATTCGGTAGATTTCACGCAAGAACCTTTCAGTGGAATCTGCTGGGAAAATGGTCCGGATCGCATCTTCAGATGCATCAGCGGATAACCCTGTCTCCAAGGACAAGGGTGTTTTCTTCTGCGGTGGCTGCAGAGTGCTCATCTATGAAAGGGCCGCAGATTCGACATTCAGGACTGGGTCCTGGTGACCACGGATGCCAGCCTGAGTGGCTGGGGAGCAGTCACACAAGGAAAAAATTTCCAGGGAATGTGATCAAGTCTGGAGACTTCTCTCCACATAAATATACTGGAGCTAAGGGCAATTTACAAGGCTCTAAGCTTAGCAAGACCTCTGCTTCAAGGTCAGCCGGTATTGATCCAGTGGGACAACATCACGGCAGTCGCCCACGTAAACAGACAGGGCGGCACATGAAGCAGGAGGGAAATGGCAGAAACTGCAAGGATTCTTCGCTGGGCGAAAAATCATGTGATAACACTCTCAGCAGTGTTAATTCCGGGAGTGGAAAACTGGGAAGCAAACTTCCTCAGCAGGCATAACCTCCACCCGGGAGAGTGGGGACTTCAGCGGGAAGTCTTCCACATGATTGTAAACCGTTGGGAAAAACCAAAGGTGGACATGATGGCGTCCCGCCTGAACAAAAAACTAGACAAATATTGCGCCAGGTCAAGGGACCCTCAGGCAATAGCAGTGGACGCTCTGGTAACACTGTGGGTGTACCAGTCAGGGTATGTGTTCCCTCCTATGCATCTCATACCAAAAGTACTGAGAATCATAAGAAGGAGATGAGTAAGAACGATACTCGTGGTTCCGGATGGGTCAAGAAGGACTTGGTACCCGGAACTTCAAGAGATGCTCACGGAAGAACCGTGGCCTCTACCTTTAAGAAAGGACCTGCTCCAGCAGGGGCCTTGTCTGTTCCAAGACTTACCGCGGCTGCGTTTGACGGCATGGCAGTTGAACGCCGGATCCTGAAAGGGCATTCCAGATGAAGTCATCCCTACCCTGGTCGAAGCCAGGAAGGATGTAACCGCAAAACATTTTCACCGCATTTGGCGAAAATATGTTGCGTGGTGTGAGGCCAAGAAGGTCCCTACAGAGGAATTCCAACTGGGTCGTTTCCTACATTTCCTGAAAACAGGACTGTCTATGGGCCTAAAATTAGGGTCCATTAAGGTTCAAATTTCGACCCTGTCAAATTTCTACCAGAAAGAACTGGCTTCAGTGCCTGAAGTTCAGACGTTTGTAAAAGGGGTACTGCATATACAGCCTCCTTTTGTGCCCCCAGTGGCACCTTGGGATCTCAATGTTGTTTTGAGTTTCCTAAAGTCACATTGGTTTGATCCACTCACCACTGTGGAATTAAAATATTTCACATGGAAGGTGAAGATTCTATTAGCCCTGGCTTCAGCCAGGCGTGTGTCAGAATGGGCGGCTTTATCATATAAAAGCCCTTACTTAATTTTTCATTCTGACAGGGCAGAATTGAGGACTCGTCCTCAATTTCTCCTTAAGGTGTTTTCTGTTTTTCACATGAACCAACCTATTGTGGTACCTGCGGCTACTAGGGACTTGGAGGACTCCAAGTTACTTGACGTTGTCAGGGCCCTGAAAATATATGTTTCCAGGACGACTGGAGTCAGAAAATCTGACTCGCTGTTTAGCCTGTATGCACCCAACAAGATGGGTGTTCCTGCTTCTAAGCAGACGATTGCTCGCTGGATTTGTAGTACAATTCAGCTTGCACATTCTGTGGCAGGCTTGCCACAGCCAAAATCAGTAAAAGCCCATTCCACAAGGAAGTGGGCTCATCTTGGGCGGCTGCCCGAGGGGTCTCGGCTTTACAACTTTGCCGAGCTGCTACTTGGTCAGGGGCACACCCTGACTGAGGAGGACCTGGAGTTCTCTCATTCGGTGCTGCAGAGTCATCCGCACTCTCCCGCCCGTTTGGGAGCTTTGGTATAATCCCCATGGTCCTGACGGAGTCCCCAGCATCCACTTAGGACGTTAGAGAAAATAAGAATTTACTTACCGATAATTCTATTTCTCGTAGTCCGTAGTGGATGCTGGGCGCCCATCCCAAGTGCGGATTGTCTGCAATACTTATACATAGTTATTGTTACAAAAATCGGGTTATTCTTGTTGTGAGCCATCTTTTCAGAGGCTCCTTCGTTGTTATCATACTGTTAACTGGGTTCAGATCACAGGTTGTACGGTGTGATTGGTGTGGCTGGTATGAGTCTTACCGGGGATTCAATATCCTTCCTTATTATGCACGCTCGTCCGGGCACAGTATCCTAACTGAGGCTTGGAGGAGGGTCATAGGGGGAGGAGCCAGTGCACACCACCTGATCCTAAAGCTTTTATTATTGTGCCCTGTCTCCTGCGGAGCCGCTAAACCCCATGGTCCTGACGGAGTCCCCAGCATCCACTACGGACTACGAGAAATAGAATTATCGGTAAGTAAATTCTTATTTTTTTCATTCTTATAAAAATCTCACAGGCATTCTTTGTTTTTCTTAATTATTACAAGTAATAATAGTAAAGGGGACTTTTTAGCATCTAGTATGTTTATTCAGTCTTACATTTATACATAAAACTATGTAATAGGCAATAAAACAAAATAATGTAAAACAGAAATACAGAGGAGTCTAAAACCAGCAGTCAATTTTTTAGAACTTTCTTTAATTGAAAATATAATAAAAGAAAAATATATTCAGGATTTATGCGGAAGACTGCAAAGAAAAGCAAAGAGAACACATTAAATAACATTGACAACACATGAAAGGAAAGCAAATGCCTCTCTAAAAATAAAACAAATAGTCCTCACTAAGACCGTTTTATGTTCTCCGGAGTGTGGTGTCTTGTTCACAAGATCGTGCATTTTTCCACCAAAAATAGTGATTTCAAATAGTTTGGAAATTAAGTTCTACTCATCTCTTTTTTTTATTGAAGACACGTTATGTACTTATATGTTTGTCTGTTTATTATGATGAGAATTTTTATCACCCACATTTTGCATAGAGAAATAATAGATCTTACACGCATGCAGCATAATGTAATCTGCTGAATGAGGATTACACCATTAGTGGTTGTTATCATACTTGGGTTACAGGCAATGTGCTTCTGCTGCCTAGATAAAATTGTAGGAGCATTTCGATATTGCTGTTTCTAAGCCTTTTTATATGGTAGGTATGACACTCTTTCGATAGTTTAAACACAGTAAAGGGCCCTACACACTTTGCGAACCGCCGCCGAGCTGCCCGACGGCGGATAAGGCCGATGGGCGACCCGGTGGCTGGAGGGCAGTGACGGGAGAGTGAAGTTTCTTGACTCCCCCCCCCCCCATCCCCTGGCTCCATAGCAGTGGAGGCAAATATGGACGAGATCGTCCATATTGGCCTGCATGCATAAGCGACGGGGCACCAGCGATGAACAAGCGTGGGACCGCGCATCGTTTATCGCTTGTGCCTCCACACTGAAAGATATGAACGGTATCTCGTTCATTCATGAATGAGATCGTTCATATCTTTCAGTCATATCGCCCAGTGTGTAGGGCCTATAAGTATTTTCAGGGAGATTGTAAAAGTAACACCTATCAGCGCGGATGTGTACTGCTACATCTGAGAGGCGTGTCATGAAAAAGACTTACATCCAAATGTAAATGAGCCCCAAAGTTAGTAAGATCTACTTGTTGAAGAAAAGACACTGATATTTTTCAGGATTTGTTTGTGTATTGTGTTTTACAAGAAGTCCCATATACTGTAAGTGGCCACGAGAAATTGTATTTAAAATGCATGTAGCCATAGGGATCATTGTGCCTTATGACCAATGCAGGGAAATGGCACTGATGATCCCATTTGAATGTATGTATCTCTGATTTCCCCCCCCCCCCCCCCCAAGAATGTAACAGCTATATAATGGGGGCAAGGTGCAATCAGGGAGATTGCTTGACTATTCAGGAAGTCAGGGAGATTGTTACTATCTCGGGAAGTTTCCTGCAGAATCAGGGAGGGTAGGCAACTATGAGTAAGTGCTAATGATGAGTGGGACTTGTGATCATTTTTTTTATCAAATATGGAGTAGGCACAACTCATATAAAGATGGCATTGCATCGGTATGCACTGATGTCAGTGGGTGCTATAGTTCTCCACTCTTACAGGAAAATATAACTGAAGTATAGTGCGATCACCAGACAATGGGACAGATGTACTTACTGTAGCTTGAAGAGTGATAAAGAGGAGAGAGATACACTACCAACCAATGAGCTCCTACTGTAACTGTCATTTTTTTCAACCACAGCCTGTGACATAGCAGTTAAATGCTTCAAAAAATATATAATAATAATAATAATAATAATGAGAACGATGCAGTAGAAAAAAAATATTGATAAAAAATTGCCCTTTTTGGGTAGATATTCTTTGCCATGTCAGAAGGAGTAGGCAGACTAATGGTACTTTCTGCAAATCCACAGTATTATTAAACAATAAGGTAACATTTGTGAGACTATCCCAAGCTTGGACTGGCCCACAGGGGTACAGGGGAAACCACCGGTGGGCCCCACCTCCTGCTCTAAGGATCATGTTCCAGACAGTGCACTTGAATTATATATTTTACATATGTTACCTTATACTGGACTATGGTGCATTTTCTACAGTGCATTGCTGTTATTATCCTGGTACATTATCACGCATGCAGCAGCTGAATTTACTGTATATATTTATGAAGGGGCCCAAAATGTTACACTCTCTAATGGTTAGTCAAACCAATGAAGTTGCAGGCCACACCCCCTGTGCAGACTGGCCACACCCCTAAACATGGGCTCCTACCACTGCATTCCCCCGGTGGGCCCTACATGCCCCAGTCCGACACTGGACTATCCCATAAACAAATAACCAATGCTGATGTTGGGCTATGACCAGCCAGAAAAATGACAATAAAAGCTCAGCATGGAGGGGTTTGTAGCTTTTACAGCAGGGGTATTGCACTGCTATGAAACTACACATCCCAGCATGCCTTGCCAAAGTTTTGCTATTTGGGCATGATAAAACTATGTGGGTTATTCAGATCTGATCTCTGGTGTGCGTTTTCGCACAGCGGGTTATCAGGCCCAAACTGCGCATGCGTATGCGCCACAATGCGCAGGCATGTCGGACAGCTACAACGGGCATCACCGGTCAGTGACGGCATGATGCCAAGGATCCAGTCGCATGGGCGTTCGCAAGGTGATTGACAGGAAGTCAATTTGTAGGTGGCAACTGACCGTTTACAGAGAGTGTCCGGAAAAACGCAGACGCGTCCAAGCGTTTTGAGGGAGGGTGTCTAACTTTAGCTTCGGCTCCGATCAGAAGGATTCAATCGCACTGGAAGAGTAAGTCCTGGGCTGCGCAGAGACTGCACAAACTAATTTTTAGCAGCTCTGCTAACACATGGGATCGTACACTTGCACAGCGAAAATACACTCCCCCTGTAGGCGACTATCTGATTGCAGGGCTGCAAAAAACGCAGCCCAGCGATCAGATCTGAATTACCCCCTATGGCAGGGCATGCTGGTTTGTGCAGTTCCACAGTAGCTGGTGTTCCGTTCAATACCAATGCTTTATAGATTGTGCTTGACAAGCCCGTGTTTTAGATTATTTTCAATGAACATGAATTACAGCCTTTTTTCTGCTAGATGAAATGGTTTTCTGGAGCATTAGAGGCTTAGGAAACAGTTAATGTTCTAGCAAAGAGACAGCAAATCCTACAGTCTTTACTGATATGAATTAACAGTAGATATTTCTGCAATTTACAGACACATAAAGTGCTGATTCCGAAATTGTAACACAATATACATGTATTTATGGTGAATTGTAAAAGTAACAATAATACAAACCACTAAAGCATGTAGTAGAACCAACAATTTAAACTAGGTTGTAAAAATAGAGCCTACTGTAAATATAACACATGAATAATTAATTCCTTCTATATCCTGCATTACACAAAAATCACAATAGAAAAGATAAATGCAATTCTCATGAGGATATTTCCAACACTCGAACAGTCTGTGACATTTTATTTTTACATTTGTATAAAATAAAAATATTTATTGCACTGTAAATAATATCTATTTAGATTACTGTTTCCAAATCTGAAACTCCCTGAAAGTTACCTTCTTCATAAAGGCCCTATGGAACAGTTACCACAAACAGTAGAGATATGTGCGTGGACCCCATGTTTTGATTTTGGTTCTAATTCATCATCCGGTTTTGGCAAAACCAATCTCAAGTGTTTTGGTTAGGATTAGGATTTCGGTTCGGTTTAAAAACCGATTAAAAAAAAAATAGGTAGTCATTGATTGAAACAGCTAAAATCATGTAATTTTTGAAACCCCAAATTTGTATTTAAAATCAGAATTTCGGGTCTTGGTTTGGTTTGGATCTCATTGGGTGATCCGGACTGGGTTTTGGTTTGGTTCAGATCCACAAATTTCAGGTGGATTTGGATTTCTGGAAAACCGAACCGCACATCTCTACTAAAAAGTTATGAATTTAATAAAACACAGACAATCATAGTTGGGATTAAGGTCAAATGTGTTTTTACAACCAAATTGATTTTGAATTATTAATTATTTTTCTTTGATAATAATTAATATCGGTGTTAAAAGTTAGCATGGCGGAAATAGGAATGAATGACAGACTCACTGCAAAAATAAGTTCATACAACTAAATGTTGGATTTCAACTCTCTATAAATCAGTAACACACCTACACAGTGTGGTGTTAATGCCCAAGAGGGACAATTTAATTGGCCATCAAATAACATAATGAGAGCATACCCACTAAAAAATCTACAGTAATAGCACAAACCATACAACCGTTCTATTGCCACCTCCATAAATGACATGGAAAACAACACAAGAGTGGGAGGATGTGACTTTAAGTAAAAATAAGGAGAGCTACCAACTGCTTAAAATCAAATAATAACACGTCCCTCTTACATCCATAGGCTCTGTAACTTATCCAGACTAAAAATTAAAGCCGCAAGTAAAAAGTTTTAAAGGGGGCCTAATTTGAATTCACTCTACTAATCAGAATTGTAAGAGATTGAGCAATTTAACATCAAGTAAAAATTAGTGTTTTTGTATAATTTTGGCCAAAAGTATGGGCCTTCCCACCAAGTCCAGGTAACCATATCATTGGGTAAGTCCCTAACATTCTAAAGGCTCAATTCAGGTTCTGGGGGCATTGGCAAGTATACTTCTCCTTATATTTCCTGCAACTTTCTCTTTCACCAATTACACCCCTCACAAACCCACAAAGTGAAAGTAACCAGATTTCTATTTTGTGGTATCAGGTGAATGTTGTCTTTGTATTACAGTAACACCGTTAAATGTATTGGAATAGAATATATTCTAATGTGCAGTAGTTCCAACAGTAATCGCTGCCAAACACAGTCTTAGAAAATGCCAGGGATTGATGATGGATTCAGTATAGAGACCAAATGCTCCACGTACAGGGCCGAATTTAAGGGTCAGGCTGCCCCAGGGTCACATTACTGGCTGCCCCCCCTCCTTCATCAAGTCACTCGGGACCACCAAAGCAGCCCCAACCTCACTCTACTACCAACTCCTGGACCACAATTTGCTGCCCATCAGTTGCTAAATAATAAAAATTATATATATATATATATATATATATATATATATATATCAGGAATGAAAGAGGCGGCACTCAGAGACTTCAAGTTCAAAAGTATATTTGTGCAAACAGTGCTAACAGTGGCATCAACGTTTCGGGGACCTGGTCCCTTCTTCAGGATAACAACAGTTCAGGTCCCCGAAACATTGATGCCACTGTTTGCACAAATATACTTTTGAACTTGAAGTCTCTGAGTGCCGCCTCGTTCATTCCTGATATCTACTGCGGAGATTTTCTCTGCTGAGGAGGGCACCTGAGCAGCATCAGTCCAGCCATGGATTATGTAGAGTGCCGGAGCAGCTGCATCTATATATATATATATATATATATATATATATAAAAACACGTGGATGCAGCACTCCTGGCGTCTTAATAAATCACTCTTAGCCGCACTTGTAATGAAACAACGTTTCAGTGCCCTTTATTGTGGCACTTTCGTCAGGTAATAAAGTACAGTACAAAACACACTTACCTAAATAGTCTTCTATACACCCGTGACTACTCGCTGCTCCGTTGGCGGGACAGGTTCCCGGACGGGCGGCGTATGTGGCGTGACATCACCGGCCGATGCGTCATCGCTGTGCTCCCCGTCACCATAGCTACCGGAACACCAAATACAGGAAACATGACATTCATGGACGTGATTCATCACAAGCAGTTAATGTCTATACAAATCAACACATAGGTTCCGCTATAGCTATGCAACTGAGAAAATACAGAATTCATGTACAGCTTAAAGACAAAAAAGGACACAGATGGGCATGAACATACTGATTACTATATGCGGAGCGTACACTATAACAATAACAGCTCAAGGTTAAAAAAATACAGAATGGAAAATTAGCGCTGGGAAACTGGATATTTGAATGTATAACAGTTTTAATCAAAATAATTTAAGAAATACTGTTGCAACAGATCAATAAAATACAATATATGTAATTAAATCCGGGCATATCGTAGCACTGCAAAAATAAAAAATTGAATAAAAAATTCCATAAACCTTAATGCTGCAAATTAGTTTTGCTGGTACTCAAATGATAACAGTTCATCCCCTAGAATGCTGCCACAGTCCAGGAACAATAGTTGGCGAATGGAGAAAGAACCAACGGCTGTTGGAAATGACCTTAGGTGGCTTGGTTCAAGATGCTACTTGGTCCAATTTAGTGCTCAGGTCCAATGATGTAAATTTCCAATTCGCTGATGTAAACGGTTCCTATATCCGACTTCTAGGCTTTAGATGTGAGGATGAAGAATCAGAGTCCAGCTAACCCACCGATGCGTTTCGCTGTTCCACACAGCTTTTTCAAGGTGCTAGTGTTGCAGTGACTGAATGCCCTTTAAATAGCAGTGCTGATAGCCCATGCAGTACAGGTGTGACAAACGGAAATCAATTCAATAATACTCATAATATAATAATATCCAGTTTCCTAGTTTAGTGACAGACTAAGAGGCAGAAATAAAACAATTCATTCATATTTTGCTTAATAGACTGACTTTTAATGTACCAGTAACATTAAGAAAGCCGGTTCCCGATCATGTGATCACGGGACCCGTTTCCTGTGCGTGGAACGGAACTCCTTTTCCATGGGTTAATTACCGGTCACGTGACCGGACCTTTGTCAGAACCTCCGGAGATCCCTGCATCCTGTAACCAGGAGACGGACCTCTCGCGGTCCGTCTCCTGGTAACAGGCTGCAGGGATCTCTGGAGGTTCTGACGAAGGTCCGGTCACGTGACCGGTAATTAACCAATGGAAAAGGAGTTGCGTTCCACGCACAGGAAACGGGTCCCGTGATCACGTGATCGGGAACCGGCTTTCTTAATGTTACTGGTACATTAAAAGTCAGTCTATTAAGCAAAATATGAATGAATTGTTTTATTTCTGCCTCTTCGTCTGTCACTAAACTAGGAAACTGGATATTATTATATTATGAGTATTATTGAATTGATTTCCGTTTGTCACACCTGTACTGCATGGGCTATCAGCACTGCTATTTAAAGGGCATTCAGTCACTGCAACACTAGCACCTTGAAAAAGCTGTGTGGAACAGCGAAACGCGTCGGTGGGTTAGCTGGACTCTGATTTTTCATCCTCACATCTAAAGCCTAGAAGTCGGATATAGGAACTGTTTACATCAGCGAATTGGAAATTTACATCATTGGACCTGAGCACTAAATTGGACCAAGTAGCATCTTGAACCAAGCCACGTAAGGTCATTTCCAACAGCCGTTGGTTCTTTCTCCATTCGCCAACTATTGTTCCTGGACTGTGGCAGCATTCCAGGGGATGAACTGTTATCATTTGAGTACCAGCAAAACTAATTTGCAGCATTAAGGTTTATGGAATTTTTTATTCAATTTTTTATTTTTGCAGTGCTACGATATGCCCGGATTTAATTACATATATTGTATTTTACTGATCTGTTGCAACTTGCAACAGTATTTCTTAAATTATTTTGATTAAAACTGTTATACATTCAAATATCCAGTTTCCCAGCGCTAATTTTTCATTCTGTGTTGTTCCATTTGCGGGGCCTAACTAACCCCATTGTATTAGCAGCTCTAGGAAAAGCATCTCATTACTAGCGCCAAAGGTATTACTCGGTAATCCATATTTTCAAGGTTAAAACCATACCACATCAGACTTATTAAAGAAAACAATTCAAACCTAAGTGGTCATTAAGACCCCTAGGATGTAAAGTGCCCAACTGTGTTTCCAA
Source organism: Pseudophryne corroboree (assembly GCF_028390025.1). Taxonomy (NCBI): domain Eukaryota; kingdom Metazoa; phylum Chordata; class Amphibia; order Anura; family Myobatrachidae; genus Pseudophryne; species Pseudophryne corroboree. The sequence continues at coordinate 86,425,467 of NC_086445.1, forward strand.
TCTTAGTAACTTAAGACCTCTGTTGCTGCCCCTCAACGATTGGGGTACGTGGTCTATCATGCGGTATCGTAAAGATACCAATGGATGTCTGGCTGTCACGAGGTGTCTAGCGACCGGTTGGTCACTCTGCCCTGTTTTGATGGCTGCCTTAATGGCAGATCTGTGGGCTGCCATACATTCCTTGAACATACGTTCTGTCTTACCAACGTATGACAGCCCACAGGGGCACATCAGTTGGTAGACCACAAATTTGGATGAACATGTTAAACGATGTTTAATGAAAATGGGCCTGCCTGTCAGAAGGTGCGGGAATTGATCTCCAGCAATGAGATACTGGCACGTCGTGCAGGTGCACCTGATACACCCCTTCCTACTACTTAAAATACTAGTTATGTCTGCCTTAACTAATATATTCGTAGGTTACGGTTCCTAGAATAGCAACACATAATTCTCGTATCCCCAAGATTAAGGTCTGTATCGGACTGTACTATAGGCCACAACCTTTTTACTTTTTGCTGGATATCTTGACTCTGTCGATGATACTGGTTGACCCATGGTAAGACTAAACCAGTGTCTTTTTTATTCCTAGAGACTAACAGTTGCTGACGATCCAAAGCAAGTGCTTTTGATTTTGCAGCACATAGATACCCCCTGTGGTACCCTCTATCAGAAAAGCATAACATCCATTTGGGCTTCAGCTAGTACTGGATCAGACGTAATACGTCTGATACGTAAAAATTGTGAATACAGGAGCCCCCGTTTCAATGGTGCTGGATGACAACATTCATAGTGCAGGAGATTGTTCCTGTGTGTGGGCTCAGTGTACAAGGAGGTGGTGATCTGTCCCTCATTAAGTTTTATCTCCACATCTAGGAAATTGATGGCCCTATCACTGATGTTATATGTAAATTTGACTGGGTGTTGCTTGCTGTTATGATTATCAATCAAAAAAATGAATGCGTCTTCCGTGCCACGTCAAAAAATCAGCAAGTCATCAATATAACAGTAATACAATGTAATATTATCACTAATCGCCGGATTGTTAAAGAAGACATCCTCTTCAACCTCAAACATATACATGTATGACGGGGCCACACTGGACCCCATCGCACAGCCCCTCAGTTGTAGGAAAAATTTCCAGTCAAATAGAACATTTTTTTTGTTAAAGTCATCTCTAGCAAACCCATGCAGAAATCAGAACAAAAAACAAATGGTCTGAAACTAGCGCTGTGCAGAGGGTGAATCTGACACTCTGGATATAACTTGTACCACCAATACAACAGAGGAGTGTATATGATCCTTCTCAGGAGAAACTAAGAGACACCGTGTTCTTTACTTCATTGGAAAGGAACTTACATTTAATTCCTTTCCCGTGTGCCCGTAAAGGTATCTTTAAACACTATCCTCTCTTCTCTGGTGGGAAATATTGCTGTGCAGTATAGAAAGATGAGACACTTACATGAGATTTCTGTCCCGCATACACGTAACAGGTTCTTTAAAATCCTTCGATCCCCATAAAACTGACGTCCTCCACAATCTTCACAAACAGGTTTATTCCACAGTTCACATAAAACATAGACAGAAAGAAACAGGTGTGGACAATCTTCCGGTTCACCTGGGAAACCAGCAGGATGGAAAATGGACTGGCACCTCCGTCCCGGCTGCAGTCACAGGATCATGGTGCAAAAGCTGGATACAGTCCTAGCGGTGTCTCCCAAATGTCTCTCCGGTAAAATGACAGTCCTCCTGTACCGAACGGCTTCAACGCGTTTCTGTGAATACTTTCACCTTTGTCAAGAAGTGCCGTTCTGTTACTAGTCAGGGGTTTTATCCCTCCCCAATCACATCACATGACTGGTATTAAAATACACCTGTGTGGCTGGTTTAAACCACACAACTAAAACACATTACAATCAAATAAAACAAAGGCCACTAATAAAACAGCCGACTTTTAGATCCAGGTATTAGAATCCAGCGTAGAAATGGATAAAAAAATACATAAGAATTAAAAATGCCCTTATATAAAAAAACATCGGGTGTAATGGTATCCCATAACAAGTGGAGACCGGAGTCCCAAAAAAGGATCAGATGTGACAACATCTATATAAGTCACTAAGTGCAAACTTTAAAAAAAACGCTGGTAAGAATGAGCCATACACACTGAATGTAAATGTCGGCTTTACAATGAATTTTATCATCCGCGGACGGGTTGTGTAACCACGGATGATAAAATTCATTGTAAAGCCGACATTTACATTCAGTGTGTATGGCTCATTCTTACCAGCGTTTTTTTAAAGTTTGCACTTAGTGACTTATATAGATGTTGTCACATCTGATCCTTTTTTGGGACTCCGGTCTCCACTTGTTATGGGATACCATTACACCCGATGTTTTTTTTATATAAGGGCATTTTTAATTCTTATGTATTTTTTTATCCATTTCTACGCTGGATTCTAATACCTGGATCTAAAAGTCGGCTGTTTTATTAGTGGCCTTTGTTTTATTTGATTGTAATGTGTTTTAGTTGTGTGGTTTAAACCAGCCACACAGGTGTATTTTAATACCAGTCATGTGATGTGATTGGGGAGGGATAAAACTAGAGATGAGCGCCTGAAATTTTTCGGGTTTTGTGTTTTGGTTTTGGGTTCGGTTCCGCGGCCGTGTTTTGGGTTCGACCGCGTTTTGGCAAAACCTCACCGAATTTTTTTTGTCGGATTCGGGTGTGTTTTGGATTCGGGTGTTTTTTTCAAAAAACCCTAAAAAACAGCTTAAATCATAGAATTTGGGGGTAATTTTGATCCCAAAGTATTATTAACCTCAAAAAACATAATTTACACTCATTTTCAGCCTATTCTGAACACATCACACCTCACAATATTATTTTTAGTCCTAAAATTTGCACCGAGGTCGCTGTGTGAGTAAGATAAGCGACCCTAGTGGCCGACACAAACACCGGGCCCATCTAGGAGTGGCACTGCAGTGTCACGCAGGATGTCCCTTCCAAAAAACCCTCCCCAAACAGCACATGACGCAAAGAAAAAAAGAGGCGCAATGAGGTAGCTGACTGTGTGAGAAAGATAAGCGACCCTAGTGGCCGACACAAACACCGGGCCCATCTAGGAGTGGCACTGCAGTGTCACGCAGGATGTCCCTTCCAAAAAACCCTCCCCAATCAGCACATGATGCAAAGAAAAAGAAAAGAAAAAAGAGGTGCAAGATGGAATTATCCTTGGGCCCTCCCACCCACCCTTATGTTGTATAAACAAAACAGGACATGCACACTTTAACCAACCCATCATTTCAGTGACAGGGTCTGCCACACGACTGTGACTGATATGACGGGTTGGTTTGGACCCCCCCCAAAAAAGAAGCAATTAATCTCTCCTTGCACAAACTGGCTCTACAGAGGCAAGATGTCCACCTCATCTTCACCCTCCGATATATCACCGTGTACATCCCCCTCCTCACAGATTATCAATTCGTCCCCACTGGAATCCACCATCTCAGCTCCCTGTGTACTTTGTGGAGGCAATTGCTGCTGGTCAATGTCTCCGCGGAGGAATTGATTATAATTCATTTTAATGAACATCATCTTCTCCACATTTTCTGGATGTAACCTCGTACGCCGATTGCTGACAAGGTGAGCGGCGGCACTAAACACTCTTTCGGAGTACACACTTGTGGGAGGGCAACTTAGGTAGAATAAAGCCAGTTTGTGCAAGGGCCTCCAAATTGCCTCTTTTTCCTGCCAGTATAAGTACGGACTGTGTGACGTGCCTACTTGGATGCGGTCACTCATATAATCCTCCACCATTCTATCAATGTTGAGAGAATCATATGCAGTGACAGTAGACGACATGTCCGTAATCGTTGTCAGGTCCTTCAGTCCGGACCAGATGTCAGCATCAGCAGTCGCTCCAGACTGCCCTGCATCACCGCCAGCGGGTGGGCTCGGAATTCTGAGCCTTTTCCTCGCACCCCCAGTTGCGGGAGAATGTGAAGGAGGAGATGTTGACAGGTCGCGTTCCGCTTGACTTGACAATTTTGTCACCAGCAGGTCTTTCAACCCCAGCAGACCTGTGTCTGCCGGAAAGAGAGATCCAAGGTAGGCTTTAAATCTAGGATCGAGCACGGTGGCCAAAATGTAGTGCTCTGATTTCAACAGATTGACCACCCGTGAATCCTTGTTAAGCGAATTAAGGGCTGCATCCACAAGTCCCACATGCCTAGCGGAATCGCTCCGTGTTAGCTCCTTCTTCAATGCCTCCAGCTTCTTCTGCAAAAGCCTGATGAGGGGAATGACCTGACTCAGGCTGGCAGTGTCTGAACTGACTTCACGTGTGGCAAGTTCAAAGGGCATCAGAACCTTGCACAACGTTGAAATCATTCTCCACTGCACTTGAGACAGGTGCATTCCATCTCCTATATCGTGCTCAATTGTATAGGCTTGAATGGCCTTTTGCTGCTCCTCCAACCTCTGAAGCATATAGAGGGTTGAATTCCACCTCGTTACCACTTCTTGCTTCAGATGATGGCAGGGCAGGTTCAGTAGTTTTTGGTGGTGCTCCAGTCTTCTGTACGTGGTGCCTGTACGCCGAAAGTGTCCCGCAATTTTTCTGGCCACCGACAGCATCTCTTGCACGCCCCTGTCGTTTTTTTAAAAATTCTGCACCACCAAATTCAAGGTATGTGCAAAACATGGGACGTGCTGGAATTTGCCCATATTTAATGCACACACAATATTGCTGGCGTTGTCCGATGCCACAAATCCACAGGAGAGTCCAATTGGGGTAAGCCATTCCGCGATGATCTTCCTCAGTTGCCGTAAGAGGTTTTCAGCTGTGTGCGTATTCTGGAAAGCGGTGATACAAAGCGTAGCCTGCCTAGGAAAGAGTTGGCGTTTGCGAGATGCTGCTACTGGTGCCGCCGCTGCTGTTCTTGCGGCGGGAGTCCATACATCTACCCAGTGGGCTGTCACAGTCATATAGTCCTGACCCTGCCCTGCTCCACTTGTCCACATGTCCGTGGTTAAGTGGACATTGGGTACAACTGCATTTTTTAGGAGACTGGTGAGTCTTTTTCTGACGTCCGTGTACATTCTCGGTATCGCCTGCCTAGAGAAGTGGAACCTAGATGGTATTTGGTAACGGGGGCACACTGCCTCAATAAATTGTCTAGTTCCCTGTGAACTAACGGCGGATACCGGACGCACGTCTAACACCAACATAGTTGTCAAGGACTCAGTCATCCGCTTTGCAGTAGGATGACTGCTGTGATATTTCATCTTCCTCGCAAAGGACTGTTGAACAGTCAATTGCTTACTGGAAGTAGTACAAGTGGGCTTACGACTTCCCCTCTGGGATGACCATCGACTCCCAGCGGCAACAACAGCAGCGCCAGCAGCAGTAGGCGTTACACGCAAGGATGCATCGGAGGAATCACAGGCAGGAGAGGACTCGTCAGACTTGCCAGTGACATGGCCTGCAGGACTATTGGCATTCCTGGGGAAGGAGGAAATTGACACTGAGGGAGTTGGTGGGGTGGTTTGCGTGAGCTTGGTTACAAGAGGAAGGGATTTACTGGTCAGTGGACTGCTTCCGCTGTCACCCAAAGTTTTTGAACTTGTCACTGACTTATTATGAATGCGCTGCAGGTGACGTATAAGGGAGGATGTTCCGAGGTGGTTAACGTCCTTACCCCTACTTATTACAGCTTGACAAAGGGAACACACGGCTTGACACCTGTTGTCCGCATTTCTGGTGAAATACCTCCACACCGAAGAGCTCATTTTTTTGGTATTTTCACCTGGCATGTCAACGGCCATATTCCTCCCACGGACAACAGGTGTCTCCCCGGGTGCCTGACTTAAACAAACCACCTCACCATCAGAATCCTCCTGGTCAATTTCCTCCCCAGCGCCAGCAACACCCATATCCTCCTCATCCTGGTGTACTTCAACACTGACATCTTCAATCTGACTATCAGGAACTGGACTGCGGGTGCTCCTTCCAGCACTTGCAGGGGGCATGCAAATAGTGGAAGGCGCATGCTCTTCACGTCCAGTGTTGGGAAGGTCAGGCATCGCAAACGACACAATTGGACTCTCCTTGTGGATTTGGGATTTCAAAGAACGCACAGTTCTTTGCGGTGCTTTTGCCAGCTTGAGTCTTTTCAGTTTTCTAGCGAGAGGCTGAGTGCTTCCATCCTCATGTGAAGCTGAACCACTAGCCATGAACATAGGCCAGGGCCTCAGCCGTTCCTTGCCACTCCGTGTGGTAAATGGCATATTGGCAAGTTTACGCTTCTCCTCCGACAATTTTATTTTAGGTTTTGGAGTCCTTTTTTTTCTGATATTTGGTGTTTTGGATTTGACATGCTCTGTACTATGACATTGGGCATCGGCCTTGGCAGACGACGTTGCTGGCATTTCATCGTCTCGGCCATGACTAGTGGCAGCAGCTTCAGCACGAGGTGGAAGTGGATCTTGATCTTTCCCTAATTTTGGAACCTCAACTTTTTTGTTCTCCATATTTTATAGGCAGAACTAAAAGGCACCTCAGGTAAACAATGGAGATGGATGGATTGGATACTAGTATACAATTATGGACGGACTGCCACGGTTAGGTGGTATAAAAAAACCACGGTTAGGTGGTATATATTATAATAATAATACAATTATGGATGGACGGACTGCCTGCCGACTGCCGACACAGAGGTAGCCACAGCCGTGAACTACCGCACTGTACACTGGTTGATAAAGAGATAGTAGTATACTCGTAACAACTAGTATGACACTATGACGACGGTATAAAGAAAGAAAAAAAATACCACAGTTAGGTGGTATATATTATAATAATAATACAATTATGGATGGACGGACTGCCTGCCGACTGCCGACACAGAGGTAGCCACAGCCGTGAACTACCGCACTGTACACTGGTTGATAAAGAGATAGTAGTATACTCGTAACAACTAGTATGACACTATGACGACGGTATAAAGAATGAAAAAAAAACCACGGTTAGGTGGTATATATTATAATAATAATACAATTATGGATGGACGGACTGCCTGCCGAGTGCCGACACAGAGGTAGCCACAGCCGTGAACTACCGCACTGTACACTGGTTGATAAAGAGATAGTAGTATACTCGTAACAACTAGTATGACACTATGACGACGGTATAAAGAAAGAAAAAAAAATACCACGGTTAGGTGGTATATATTATAATAATAATACAATTATGGATGGACGGACTGCCTGCCGACTGCCGACACAGAGGTAGCCACAGCCGTGAACTACCGCACTGTACACTGGTTGATAAAGAGATAGTAGTATACTCGTAACAACTAGTATGACACTATGACGACGGTATAAAGAAAGAAAAAAAAATACCACAGTTAGGTGGTATATATTATAATAATAATACAATTATGGATGGACGGACTGCCTGCTGACTGCCGACACAGAGGTAGCCACAGCCGTGAACTACCGCACTGTACACTGGTTGATAAAGAGATAGTAGTATACTCGTAACAACTAGTATGACACTATGACGACGGTATAAAGAATGAAAAAAAAAACCACGGTTAGGTGGTATATATTATAATAATAATACAATTATGGATGGACGGACTGCCTGCCGACTGCCGACACAGAGGTAGCCACAGCCGTGAACTACCGCACTGTACACTGGTTGATAAAGAGATAGTAGTATACTCGTAACAACTAGTATGACACTATGACGACGGTATAAAGAAAGAAAAAAAAATACCACAGTTAGGTGGTATATATTATAATAATAATACAATTATGGATGGACGGACTGCCTGCCGACTGCCGACACAGAGGTAGCCACAGCCGTGAACTACCGCACTGTACACTGGTTGATAAAGAGATAGTAGTATACTCGTAACAACTAGTATGACACTATGACGACGGTATAAAGAATGAAAAAAAAAACCACGGTTAGGTGGTATATATTATAATAATAATACAATTATGGATGGACGGACTGCCTGCCGACTGCCGACACAGAGGTAGCCACAGCCGTGAACTACCGCACTGTACACTGGTTGATAAAGAGATAGTAGTATACTCGTAACAACTAGTATGACACTATGACGACGGTATAAAGAAAGAAAAAAAAATACCACAGTTAGGTGGTATATATTATAATAATAATACAATTATGGATGGACGGACTGCCTGCCGACTGCCGACACAGAGGTAGCCACAGCCGTGAACTACCGCACTGTACACTGGTTGATAAAGAGATAGTAGTATACTCGTAACAACTAGTATGACACTATGACGACGGTATAAAGAAAGAAAAAAAAATACCACAGTTAGGTGGTATATATTATAATAATAATACAATTATGGATGGACGGACTGCCTGCCGAGTGCCGACACAGAGGTAGCCACAGCCGTGAACTACCGCACTGTACACTGGTTGATAAAGAGATAGTAGTATACTCGTAACAACTAGTATGACACTATGACGACGGTATAAAGAATGAAAAAAAAACCACGGTTAGGTGGTATATATTATAATAATAATACAATTATGGATGGACGGACTGCCTGCCGACTGCCGACACAGAGGTAGCCACAGCCGTGAACTACCGCACTGTACACTGGTTGATAAAGAGATAGTAGTATACTCGTAACAACTAGTATGACACTATGACGACGGTATAAAGAATGAAAAAAAAACCACGGTTAGGTGGTATATATTATAATAATAATACAATTATGGATGGACGGACTGCCTGCCGACTGCCGACACAGAGGTAGCCACAGCCGTGAACTACCGCACTGTACACTGGTTGATAAAGAGATAGTAGTATACTCGTAACAACTAGTATGACACTATGACGACGGTATAAAGAATGAAAAAAAAACCACGGTTAGGTGGTATATATTATAATAATAATACAATTATGGATGGACGGACTGCCTGCCGACTGCCGACACAGAGGTAGCCACAGCCGTGAACTACCGCACTGTACACTGGTTGATAAAGAGATAGTAGTATACTCGTAACAACTAGTATGACACTATGACGACGGTATAAAGAAAGAAAAAAAAATACCACGGTTAGGTGGTATATATTGTAATACAATTATGGATGGACGGACTGCCTGCCGAGTTCCGACTGCCGACACAGAGGTAGCCACAGCCGTGAACTACCGCACTGTACTGTGTCTGCTGCTAATATAGACTGGTTGATAAAGAGATAGTATACAATACATACAACAATATACTACTATACTGGTGGTCAGGCACTGGTCACCACTAGTCACACTGGCAGTGGCACTCCTGCAGCAAAAGTGTGCACTGTTTAATTTTAAATTAATATAATATTATGTACTCCTGGGGGCTCCTGCTATAACAACCTGCAGTGCTCCCCAGTCTCCCCCACAATTATTATAAGCTTTGCCTTTTATACATTGATGTGCAGCACACTGGGCTGAGCTGAGTGCACACAGACTGAGTCATACTGTGTGACTGGCTGCTGCTGTGTATCGTTTTTTTTCAGGCAGAGAACGGATATAGCAGAGAACGGATATATTATATTAAAATAAATAAAAGTTAACTAACAACAACTGCACTGGTCACTGTGGTAAACTCTGTCTGACTCTGCACAATCTCTCTCTCTCTTCTAATCTAATTTCTAATGGAGAGGACGCCAGCCACGTCCTCTCCCTATCAATCTCAATGCACGTGTGAAAATGGCGGCGACGCGCGGCTCCTTATATAGAATCCGAGTCTCGCGAGAATCCGACAGCGTCATGATGACGTTCGGGCGCGCTCGGGTTAACCGAGCAAGGCGGGAGGATCCGAGTCTGCTCGGACCCGTAAAAAAAACATGAAGTTCGTGCGGGTTCGGTTTCAGAGAAACCGAACCCGCTCATCTCTAGATAAAACCCCTGACTAGTAACAGAACGGCACTTCTTGACAAAGGTGAAAGTATTCACAGAAACGCGTTGAAGCCGTTCGGTACAGGAGGACTGTCATTTTACCGGAGAGACATTTGGGAGACACCGCTAGGACTGTATCCAGCTTTTGCACCTTGATCCTGTGACTGCAGCCGGGACGGAGGTGCCAGTCCATTTTCCATCCTGCTGGTTTCCCAGGTGAACCGGAAGATTGTCCACACCTGTTTCTTTCTGTCTATGTTTTATGTGAACTGTGGAATAAACCTGTTTGTGAAGATTGTGGAGGACGTCAGTTTTATGGGGATCGAAGGATTTTAAAGAACCTGTTACGTGTATGCGGGACAGAAATCTCATGTAAGTGTCTCATCTTTCTATACTGCACAGCAATATTTCCCACCAGAGAAGAGAGGATAGTGTTTAAAGATACCTTTACGGGGAACACGGGAAAGGAATTAAATGTAAGTTCCTTTCCAATGAAGTAAAGAACACGGTGTCTCTTAGTTTCTCCTGAGAAGGATCATATACACTCCTCTGTTGTATTGGTGGTACAAGTTATATCCAGAGTGTCAGATTCACCCTCTGCACAGCGCTAGTTTCAGACCATTTGTTTTTTGTTCTTATGTGTCAATTTTTTCAAAGTGTTGGATGTACTTTGTGTGTCTGAAACTTGGAGCCTAATTAATTTAGATAGCGCAAGGCTGACCCTATCACCCAGCTGCACAGTATATTCCATGCAGAAATCAAGCTGAGGCCCGTTATGACAGCCCACAGGGGCACATCAGATGGTAGACCACAAATTTGGATGAACATGTTAAATGATGTTTAATGAAAATGGGCCTGCCTGTCAGATGGTGTGGGAATTGATCTCCAGCAATGAGATGACGCATCGGCTGGTGATGTCACGCCACATACGCCGCCCGTCCGGGAACCTGTCCCGCCATCGGAGCAGCGAGTAGTCACAGGTGTATAGAAGACTATTTAGGTAAGTGTGTTTTGTATTGTACTTTATTACCTGACGAAAGTGCCACAATAAAGGGCACTGAAACGTTGTTTCATTACAAGTGCGGCTAAGAGTGATTTATTAAGACGCCAGGAGTGCTGCATCCACGTGTTTTTGTGTACCTTACCCTGCATGCCGGCACCCGGCGCAGCACAGCAGCATAGAGTGAGAACCGGACATATATATATATATATATATCAGCTAGGTGTGCCACCCCTCAGAAAGTGCTGCCCCTAGGCACGTGCCTCACATGCCTTATGGGAAATCCGCTAATGACCATGTACTATGTACTCCAAATTTGAAGTGGAAACTGCTGTTTCTAAATGACACCAAACCTGCTGCTTAGTAAATATTGCCCTAGCTTGCCTCCCAAAATCTCTGTGAGGTGGGTGCTTGAGCCATAAATGTGCTACGTCAGTAGAAGCTACAGTAGTGGGACAAAAGTGAGCATCGAACTGGAGCTGGTAACATGTGCAGAGGGAGTAGTATATGGTGCCTACAGTAGAGAGGTGCATTAACAGGCCGTTAATACACGTTAATGCATGTGCAATTGCTAAAAAGTAAACTTGCAGATAAATCTGTATCAGCCCATTAGCACTCATTCTTCTTCTTAATGGACAATTTATAAGGCAGTTACAGTATACTGTAGAAACATTTCCACATTTATCTTTATAATGTGGAGACTTTGAGAATCTAAATAGATGGATTGAAAAACATTGTTGCAGGGTTTGAAGGTCTGAAGATACAAAGTTTTGTGAAACAGTCTGACACTTAGCTTGAAAGAAAATATTTTCCTCAATGTACAGTATCTCCCCCGGGCTTGGTTTTAGAGCTTATCACCCAACAACAGGGGAGATACATCGCGGAGAATATTTTCTTTCAAGCTAAAAGTCAGACTGTTTCACAAAACACTGAATACTTGAATTTGTTTGAAGTAGGGGTTACAGTGTACATGTGAGATTGAGGGCAGCTAAGTCTTGTGTTAAATTGTGCCATGTTTTATCCATATTCATACTTACCGTAAAACATTTTTAAATGTTGACAAAGGAAACTTTCCTAAGAAAATAAAGTTGATTTAGAGCCCAATGTACAAATATTTTATTACCTGTAGCCAGGGCCGTAACTATGGGAGGCTAAGGGGGCACGCGCCCCGGGTGCAGGATTTGAGGGGGCGCCAAGGAGTTACAGAGGAACAGGGTTTTTTTGTTTTGTTTTTTTACCGGCAGTTCTGTGCTGCTCCAGTGAGACAGCAGACAGCTCCTGGGGCAATGGCTTTGCCCACAGCTGGCGCCGACGCTGTGCAGGTTAGCTCCAGTTCCTGGGATCTCTACTACGCCGGCTTTAGGGGATGTAGTATAGTGATGTAGTGCAGTGTATAGGGGAATGTAGTGCATTGATGAAGTGTTATGAAATAGTGCACTGTACGGGGACACACAGAGGAGCAGGTAGTCGAACACACTGGTGGGGCGTGTGACACATAGGGCATTTGAGGCACATAGGGGAATATTGTCCAGTAGTATCCCCTTTTTATAACATTTCTGATAATCTGATTATTTTAGTCTGACAGGGTTTCTTTTTTTTTGGGGGGGGGGGGGGAATTACTACCTTGCCCCGGGTGGCGTAAATCCTAGTTTCGGCCCTGCTGTGGCAATAATCTGCATTTGTTTATTTAGGGGTCCTTGTACTAGGATTTGGAAAGTGATTAAGGGCTCTATTTACTAAGCTTTGGATGGAGATAAATCCAATGAAGATAAAGTCCCAGCCAATTGGCTCCTAACTGTCATTTTTCAAACCCAGCCTGTGACATGGCAGTTAGGAGCCGATTGGCTGGGACTTTATCTCCATTGGATTTATCTGCATCCAAGGCTTAGTAAATAGACCCTTAAGTGGACAAAAATAAAGTACCAACCAATCAGCTTCTAACTGCCATGTCACAGGCTGTGTTTGAAAAATGACATTTAATACCTGATTGGTTGGTACTTTATCTCCATCCACTTTAGCTCTTTCCATGAGCTGGATGTAATGAAGTCCGAATTGGCTGCAGGTGTAGGTTCCCGGCTGAATTTGGGCGTTTTTTTAAGGAAAATCATGTACAAGGCAATACCATACCTTGTAAATGATTGCTGCTTTAAAAAAGTCACAGTTCGGCTGGGAACCCACACTTCTGGCCAACTCAGACATCATTATATCTGGCCCCATGTCTTGGTACATAGGGGGCCATTCAGAGTTCATCGTATATGTGCTAAATTTAGCACATATACGATCATTTACTCTGACATGTGGGTGTATGCCCAGTACAGGTCTAGTCTGCCCCGCATGTCAGACCCTACTTCCCCCGTTTTTATACCTGACAAGTAGCTCCCTGCCAGTGCAGCTCCTGCACGCTGGCAGGGGGCTAACCGCCGCATACCGGGTGGCAACGGCTGCGTGTGATGCCACGCAGCCACCGTGGCCCGCCCCCCCCAACAGTCCGGACACGCCTCTGTTTTCCGGGCTGCACCCGCGCCAACGTCGTTCTAATGCCGTTGGCACACACCCTACCGCCCCGCGACCACCTCCGCCTGTCAGTCAGGCAGAGATGATTGCACCAGTGAGATGCTTTCACATCTCACTGGCTGCACATGCGCAGTGTGCCCTGCGCATTGGCGCTTCTATAATGGGTGCGGTGTGTGCGGTGCACAAGGGCCCCTGAGTCCTGGGGGGCCCACACCGCACACACTGCACCCATTTCTCCTATACTTACCTTTCCGGATTCCATAGCTGACCGTGTGTGGGCCCCCTCCTCTCTCGTATCCGTCGTGCCGCTGCTAGCGCACCGACCACTAGAGACTCTGGCACAGTGCCAGAGTCTACAACGCATGCACAGGACTCCGAAAAAATGGCGCGGCGGCCATTTTTCTGAGTCCCGCGCATGTGCTGTAGACTCTGGCACTGTGCCAGAGTCTACAGAGCTCAGAGCGCTAGCAGCAGCGCAACGGCTACGGGAGAGGAGGGGGCCCACACATGGAATCTGCACATGGGTCCCCTCCTCTCTAGAGACGCCCCTGGCCCTGTGCATAGTACAGTAGTTCAGACTGCGATCACTGCCGCTGCAGCGATTCAGTCTGGATTACCCCCATAGACCCCATAATCTCCTTAGGTTTTCGAACAACTCTGGCCCATTCCATTATTCTTACGATACAGTAGGTGCCCCAGTATATAACTCATAAACATTGGCAAAACCTTAAATGCAATTTCTTTCCAATCCTTAGTGGTTTATTTGAAGCACTTTGCAATAGGCAACATTTCATTATTATCTCCATAGTAATTCCAATGCCATGTGTCAAATCCTGTTTAACAGGGCATCTATTGTATACAGCACTGCATATGTGCAAAAAGAGCATAGTATATTTTTTCTACGTTCATCACGATAACATTCATAATGTTGACATGAAAATGTTGACATGGTCGTAATGTAGATATGCTTATCATGCCGACAGTCATGTGGAAACTGATGCAATGTAGATAAGATTAGATTTATTATTATTATTAGCAGTTATTTATATAGCGCACACATATTCCGCAGCGCTTTACAGAGAATATTTGGCCATTCACATCAGTCTCTGTCCCAGTGGAGTTTACAATCTAGATTCCCTATCACACACACACACATTCATGCTAGGGATCATTTTGTTGGAAGCCAATTAACCTACCAGCATATTTTTGGATTGTGGGAGGAAACCGGAGTACCCAGAGGAAACCCATGCAAGTACAGGGAGTATTTATAAACTCAGCACAGTTAGGGCCATGGTGGGAAATGAACCCATGACCTCAGTGCTGTGAGGCAGTAATGCTAACCATTACACCATTGACAAAACGTTCCTGGCGGTTTAGTGGTGACATAACTGGTACAGTGGGTTGATGGGCTCTAGCGGTATCTTCCAGGTCTAACAATGATTTTCAGCTCATCCTGCGACGCTTCCAGCAGCGAGTTTTGCTGCCCCTCCCCCTAGTGTGCCTGAACCTAACTCTCCCCTCGCGTAGCCTAACTCTAACCCTCCCACTCTGGTCCGTGCAGAATGTCAACTTTTTACATGTCAACATTAGAGATGTTGACATTGCAAACATGTCAACATTTCAAACGTCAAAATTCTTTACATGCTAATATGTTCAATGTCAACATTTCAACAATGTTAAAATCGTAACTATCAACATTGGGATGTCGTCATTTTTACTGCATCCTGTGCAAAAATAGTACTCTAATTCACAGCAACATATCCGATATTTGCTACAAGAAAACAGTACTTACTGCATAAAGTCATTAGGTTAATCAGCAATTTTTGTTTATTTCCACATCAAACTATTTTTTATTACTGTATATCTGTTTTTCATTTAATATTTTGTTTGAGATGCCCTATACTGTCTTCATGATTATTATTCTTATGAAGAGTTAGAAAAAATATTAATATATTCAAGGAAGTTTGTGGCCTTTAACAATGGTTCTCTTCGAAGACATTTCAGAAGGTTCTGTGTTGCTGGTAGTCTGTCACATAGGAGAATTTACATTTTTTGAGTTGCTGAACATACTGTATTTACAAGAGAAAAGGGCAGACATAGAAACCAGTTTATTGACTTCTGTGAGCAAAACTAGCCGTGACATTTAACTTAAGTCTGACTGTGTTTGTATTTATCAATTTAAAATTGCTTAAGTCCACAGTAATTTGACTTTTTCCCACTGTGTGTTAACTTTTGAAAACTTTTCTCAAGCACGTAATTTATATTAAAATATGCATATAGCACTGACATCCCAGGGGGAAAGAAGTAAGACAGAGAATAAAGGAAGAAACAAGGACAAATAAGAAAAGGAGTAAAGTGTTTCACACCAGTCTATATACTGTACCTGTATACAGGGATGGATCCCAAACAAAATGACAGGGGAGGGGGGGGGGGGGAACTATGACAGAGGAAGAGGGATGTGGTTATTTTCCAAGTGCCGAAGGCACGCATGCTCCCAGAAAAAGCAGGCATGGTCTCTCTCACAACAGGGCCATGACTTCTCAACTTTGGGCGTGACCTCAATAGGAATGCTGCATCGGTGTGACAGGATAGAGAGGGCAATGGGAAGATAATGATGCAGAAGGTGACAGGGAGAGATAGTTGGAGATGGAGAGGCAGTTGGTAACAGGGAGAGGCATAGAGTGACAGGAGAGGAAGATAGTAAGAGGCAGTGGGTGAAGACAGGGAATGGGTGACAAGGGAAAGAAGTAGGTGATGCCTGGGGAGGCAGTGGGTGATATAGATGCTGATAGAGAGAGGCATTTGGTGACAGGGAGAAGGTAACAGGAAAGAGAGGGTGATGGGTAGTTAGTGACCCATGAGAGAGGCAGTGGGTGACAGGGAGAGAGAGATGCATTGGGTGACAGGATAGGGTGACAGTGAGAGACAGTGGCTGATGCCAGGGAATGGGTGTTGGGGAAACTGTGGTTGATGCCAGGGAATGGGTGATGGGGAGAGGCATTGGGTGACAGGGAGAGGGTGTCACTAGAGAGAGGGTAATGGGTTGATAGTGATGTATGGGAGGGGTAGATGGTAGGGCATTAGGTGACAGGAAAAGACAGCGGGAGATGGAGGGGTAGATGGTGAGGTAGTGGGTGACAGGGAGAGATAGTGGTAGAGAGAGAGGCAGAGGTTGATGGAAATAGGCATGAGTGAGAGGGAGATAATGGTTGGCAAGGAAATAGTGGGTAACTGGGGAGGCAGTATATAACAGCTTTGTGCCCCTCAGCCAAGGATAGTTTGCGAGTGGGGTTGATCAATGCAGCAGCAGTCTCCTTGTATATAACACAGCCCTGCACACATCAGCATGTGCTGGACTGGGTACACAAGTTGCTGGGCATAATTTATACCCACTCCTGCTCCCTTTCTGCCCCATTGCTCTGTGCCCCCTCTCTGGACCCCCTATCATTTGTGCCCTATCTCAGCTTCCTCACACCAGCAGCGGACTGGTTCTTGTGTCCCTGCTCCCTATCTGTGCAGAGAGTGTAGTGGGGCACTACCAGAGACTGTGAGTCCGGGCTGCTGGGTGTAGGGAGGAGGGGGGGAGGACTGACTGATTGCTGTTGCAGCAGCAGCTGCAGTATGCTTTATCACAGCCAAATGTGTATGGAACTGCCTGTCGGGAGAGGGGAAGGTCGCAGACCGGGGCCCATCCAACAAGTGTAGAGTACCCGCTCCCCCACTCCCCTCTCGGCTCCCATTAAATGTAATTAAAAAATTAAATCCCTAAACAACAGGGGGGTACATTCCTTGGTGCCCCTCCTTCCCCAAAAAAATAATACAAAAAAAAATATGCGACTGTCTGTATAGGCTCAAATGTAATAGTAATGGAGAAAAAGATAATTATCCAACAATATTCAAAAGTGTTCATGGGAAATGTGTGATGGACCTTTTATGCAGCAAAGAGGACTGCACAGACTCCTGTCTTTCTGTTCTCCAGTGAGGATTCATGTTTTATCCCAAGATGACCACCCAGATAATTATTGAGCTTCTTGCCTTAACTAAGACTGTAAGTAGTGACATGGTTGGAGACTTTAGTATCTCCTATGAAAGACCTGGTTATTACCTGCTATAAAGCTACTCCATCACCAGAGAACAGATGTAACAGTGAGTACCTCTGTATGATGTATTTATTTATTTATAACCAGTTATTTATACAGTATAAATAAAAAAATGGGTATCTGTAACTGCGCACACTAGGGGCCACAAACAATAACTGTGTATGTATGTTCATCCAACATATAAGTTCAATAGTTGCAAAAGATAAGTCACACGGTTAATAAATTCGTGCTCACTAAATTACATTTATATATTCAATAAGGGGGCATGACTTTGAAGCAAATCTGGGGCTTTGGACTAGATACATCGACGATATACTTTTTATTTGGAAGAGGGATCATCAAACTTTGAATGAATTGTGTTTGTACTTAAATGACAATGAAAAGAACATTAAACTTACATTCCAGATTAGCGACCAGTCAATGAACGTCTGTTACGCACACCAGTGCTAACAGGAGTATACCGGTGTATGAACAGAGAGGGAAGCGAAGCAAACGAACTCACAGACAGTATAACATAACATACAAAGGAGGTGATGGAATAACTAATAAACACAAAGTGAACTGAGAAGCCCAAAGGCTCAGGAATTGGGTGTCTCCCTAGTGTCAGGAATGCTCAGATGGAATAGAGCGGACAATGAAGCGATGTGTAGTGATTTCACATGTGGAGCACCTGAAATGATGTTGCTAAGAGCAACAGAAAAAAACCCCAAAGGGTTACCAACGGGTGTGGGAATAAACTCCTTGGTCAGAGATAGAAATATAGACACAAGGAGAGTATCCACAATCCTAACCCCCACTTGCAGGGCACAGGTTCAGCTTACTGCCACTAAACTGACACCTGGACGCCCTGCACAGTGAGGGAGGATTAAGCAAGCAGGTCTGAGAGTACAGCCGCAAACCTGCTGGGTTCACAGAATAGCAAAAGAACCCCAGCAGGTCAAACAACTGACTCCAGTCTTACTGCTAGGTCCGGATTGGCAGAATGAAGTACCGAATCCCAAGGCCTATTCGCAGTAAGCAACAAGTAAATACAAAGTCACACAGTACTAGCTAACTCTCTGGAACTGACTAACAAACAAAGATTCAGCAGCATTTGCCTAGCCTGAGAGGATGGTTTATATAGCAGGTGCTGTCCACGCCCCACTCAGACCTCACAGACTGTGAGCACAAAACCAGCGCCGGATTCCCTGCCGTGCACAGAGCCTGTAACCACCACACAGTAAAAACCCGGACCGGAGTATCAGCTGCGCTCAGGTTACTTCGCTAACACTTGCCTCCCGGTTGCCATGGCGACGTGGCAGCACAGAGCAGGAGATCCTAACAACGTCTTAGACCTGACCATATACTGTACATAGAAGACAAACACATGTATACAAAAACCTATAATAAACCGACGGACTGTAACTCATATATAAATTCAGATAGTAATCACCACCGCAACTGGTTGGCATCGATCCCTAGTGGTCAGTTCAATAGATTGAGATGAAACTGCACAATACTGGAGGATTATATGGATCAATGAACAGAATTAAAAAAACAGTTTGTCCATAAAGGTTATGATGCAGTACATATAAATGAGGATTTTGACAAGTTTAAGAATCAGGATAGACAAGAGATGATGAAGAATGATACACAGAAAATGAAAAAAAAAAAGGATATTGTTATTCCTTTGATTTCAAAATTTAATAGTCAGCACAAAGATTTAGAAATAATCATAACAAAACATTGGAAAATTCTGCTGAAAGATCCAGTTATTAAGGAGTATGTAAAAGATAAACCAATCTTCATATACCGCAAAGCAGAGAATATACGAAATCATATAGTAAGGAGCACGATCCAAGAACCAAGCATCCAAAAGACAATTAAATGAAAGGGTTTTTTATCACTGATGATCATGTGGAATGTGAAAAATTTGTACTTAGCGGTCGTACCCGTACGCACGTTGCGACCGTGCGTATGTCTTTACGTTGCGTACGCAGTCCCGTACTTTGTCCGAGACACATGTACAAAGGCCGTACGTCCGCAATAGTACAAATCCTAAACACTGCTACACGGCCCAACCAGTATGATCAGTAGTAAGGCCCCCTAGCGGAGGGATAAGTGAGGTCGTGTCCACAGGTAAGTACGGTACCATACATTATGCAGAGACAATAGCACCTCAGATTGTGGCGTCAACTCAAAATGACGTAATTGAACTAAATCCTGTCAGGGTGATCGCAGTCCCCAATGGGAAAATTGACGCTCAGGGAGTCACTCCCATCAGTCACATTGCTATGCATTGTCCCTGGTCCCGGACAGAATTGAGGACAATTATGTCTGAATTTCCTATCCCAGAAAGGATCTAGTCGCATGCCAGAGGTTCATTAAAGAATTAGGTAATGCCACCGAACCCACAAACAAAGATTGGCGAACAGTGCTACGAGTATGTTTACTTTCCAATATTGACCCCGCGAAATTCATTACTGATTGTAAATTAGACGCAGAAGTACCTCTCACTGATGAGTACACTCAGGAGAATGTACGACAAATCAATCTGCAATTAGGAGTATATTTCCCTACTGTTGTCAAATGGAATAAAATCTTTTCCATAAGACAAAAAGAAGCTGAAATGGCATCTGAATATTTCCACCGAGCACTGCAGGAAATGGCTAGATACACTGGGGTCGAGGACATTAAGGAAAATGTACATCACAGGGAGGTAGCTGTGTCAGTATTAATGGACGGATTAAAAGACACACTAAGAACCAGGGTACAAACCTCTCTACCTAACTGGAGAGGTATCTCGGTGGCTGCATTAAGACAGTCCGCTATCGAGCATGATCGGAACATCATTAAGCACAGGGAGTCACAGGGGGATAAGCTGATGACAGTAAGTATAAATGCCCTTACAACCAAACTGCATCAGCCAAAACCCCAGACCCCTGATGGTAAGTCACGTTTAGTAGTATGCTATAACTGTCGGAAGGAAGGACATTTTGCACGGAACTGTAGTTATAAAGGCACACGTACGGTATATCGACCCCCTAGACCAGGATATGAACCACATTATAATACACATAATAGGGATCAGGGATCGCATAGGAGAAGTTATGAGCCACATGCAGGGGAAACAAGGAGGTACCCACCTAGGAGGGACTGGCAGACCTCTGAAAATTCTCAGTTACCCCCCTCACATATTGTAGCTACCAGTGCACTGCGGGAGGGTCACAATATACAATAGGGGTTGGGCCACACCTGTAGTCTGCAGCCAGTGAAGTTGATTGCTAGCCTTGGTAGTGAACCTGAGGTCAGAGTTGATGTAGCTGGTAGATCATTACCTTTTCTTGTAGATACAGGGGCGGCCAGGTCAGTGTTAAATTCAACGGTAGGTATGAAAACCACGGGTAAAACAATTTCGGCAATGGGAGTAATAGGAGTAGTACAACACTACCCTTTGAGTAGACCTGCGGAGATTACGATAGGGCCTTTGCAGACCAAGCATTCCTTTTTGTTAGCTGCATCGGCTCCGACTAATCTACTTGGGAGAAATCTATTGTGTAAAATGGGGTGTGTCATATATTGTACTCCTGAGGGTGTCTTCCTGGATATACCCGAGAATCACGTTCAGGAAGTGCAGGATATGTTAGACACCCCACAAAGGCTAATGTCACACTCTGCTGGTATAGACAGGTGTCCATCCAAGGTAGAGGAAATGATCTCACAAATACCGGGATCCCTCTGGACCAAAGATGGACAAGACACTGGATTGATGGCGAATGTAGCTCCCGTAGTAGTGCAAATAAAAGATGGTAGGATAGCTCCAAAAATCCCTCAGTATCCTCTGAAGCCAGAGGTGGAATTAGGAGTGTACCCAGTTATAGAGCGCTTGCTACAACAGGGCATCCTAGATAGGACGTCCAGCACTGCCAATAGTCCCATCTTCCCTGTGAAAAAGAGTGGGGGGAGGGGTTACAGGCTAGTGCAGGATCTAAGGGGGATAAACAAGATAGTTGAGAGCAAATTCCCAGTAGTGCCAAATCCAGCTGTCATCCTCATGCAAATTCCCCCTACTGCAAAATGTTTCACTGTCATTGACCTCTGTTCTGCTTTCTTTTCTGTCCCTCTGCACCCTCACAGCCAATACCTGTTTGCATTCACATACAGAAGAGTACAGTACACCTGGACTCTTCTACCCCAAGGTTTCATTGACAGCCCAAGTATTTTCTCCCAGGCTTTGCATGACTGTTTACAATCCTTTCAACCTGAGAGCGGATCAGTATTAATACAGTATGTTGATGACTTACTGCTGTGTTCTGATTCACTCGAATCGTCCTTGAAAGACACGAAACAGCTTCTGTTTCACCTTTCTAATACGGGACACAAGGTTTCAAAGGATAAGTTGCAGTTGTGCCAGACCATGGTAAAATATTTGGGACATTGCTTGACGCAAGGACTTAGACACCTCACCGCTGATAGAATACAGGCGATTCGCGACATGACTCTGCCACAAACCCAGCAACAGATCCGCACTTTTCTTGGAATGTGATGGGTACTGCCGAAACTGGATCCCAGGGTTCTCCATACTGGCTTTACCTTTGCAAGAAATGGTCTCTTCAAACAAACCAGATCGGATCTCGCACACAGATGAGTCCGAACTGGCATTTGAGAGACTCAAACAGTGCCTATCACAGGCACCTGCATTAGGCATGCCAGATTATGGGAAACCCTTTGAATTGTACGGTACGGAAAGTGCTGGGTGTGCGGCAGGTGTCCTAACCCAGAGACATGGTGATGCCAGCAGGCCGGTAGCTTACTACAGTGCACAGTTGGACACCGTAGCGCGGTCTCTCCCCACATGCTTGCGAAGTGTAGCAGCGATAGCTTTTCTAGTGAGTAAAAGCGAAAACGTAGTGTTAGGACACAACCTGACAGTCCATACGCCTCATGCAGTGTCAGCCTTACTGAACTCCGCCCAAACCAGACATGTCTCATCAGCACGGTTTACAAGGTGGGAATTAGCACTAATAGCCCCTGTAAACATCACCATAAAGAGATGCAGTGCACTAAATCCTGCAACTTATCTACCGGGTGTGCCTGGACAGGCACAAAGGGTGGAGGATGAGAATGATGGTGAAGGAGGATTTAGTGCAGACACTGACACGCATGATTGTATGGAATATCTGAACCAGACTTTCACTGCAATACCCGACATTAGTGACAACCCACTGGAAGGCGTAGATTTTACCTTTTACACTGACGGTAGTTGCCACAGACAGACGGACTCGGGAGACCTGTGTACTGGATACGCAGTCATAGATGACAGAGGTATCATAGAAGCTGAACCCCTGGGACCACCGCACTCAGCACAAGTTGCTGAGCTGGTCGCCCTAACCAGAGCATGTGAATTGGCCAAGGGTAAGTCAGCCAATATATATACAGATTCTAGGTATGCCTTTGGAGTAGTGCATGATTTCGGGGCCCTATGGCGCCTCAGAAATTTCATGACGGCAGCTGGCACACCTGTAGCGCATGCATCCCACATAAAAAGGCTTCTAACAGCGATACAAGAACCAGACAGAGTGGCTGTTATCAAGTGCAAAGCACACACTTACAACCAAGATCCAATCTCACTTGGTAACAGCCGGGCAGACAAAGCTGCTAAATCAGCAGCCAGCACCCACATACAAACAGATATCACATCACTGATGATATTCAACACCATCAACACACAAAAATTAAGTGAAATGCAAAATTTGTGTTCTCCACAGGAAAAGGCGGTCTGGAGGTCAAAGGGATATGGCCAGGAGTCCTCAGGACTCTGGACAGGTGGACAGGGTAAGCCAGTGGCCCCCAGAGCATATCTTCCAAGCTTAGCTGAGGCGGCACACGGTCTGACTCATCTGGGTAAAGAGGGTATGTGTAAGCTGGTGAGAGCCTACTGGTGTGCGCTGGGATTCTCTTCTCATGTGGGTAAGAGAGCAATGACATGTCTTATTTGCTTGAGGAAGAATATTGGAAAGTCAATACCAACAGAACCATCCCATATCCCGCCGACAGACGGACCTTTTCAAGTAATACAGATTGATTTCATACAGTTACCACCATGTAGGAATTTAAAATATGTGTTAGTCTGTATTGATGTGTTTTCCAATTGGGTAGAAGCGTTCCCTGCTGCCACAAATACTGCTACGTTCACTGCAAATAAAATTGTGCAGGAATTTGTGTGTAGATATGGTATCCCTAGAATAATTGAAAGCGATAGGGGTACCCATTTTACAGGTGAAGTCTTTCAGGTTATGTGCAAACTGATGGGAATTAATAGCAAGCTGCACACTCCGTACCACCCACAGGCGAGTGCAAAGGTGGAGAGAGTAAACAGCACTATTAAGAAAGTAATGGCTGGAACTGGATTGCTGTGGCCAGAAGATTTGCCACTAGTATTGTACAGCATCAGAACCACTCCCAGGTCCCCCCTTAACCTATCACCATTTGAGATTATTTTTGGCCGACAACCCCATGTAATGATAGACCCCCAGGATGATTTGAAATGCAATAACGAAGTGACTGTAAAATATTTGGTTAAGATGAGCCAGCAGCTGAGGAATCAAAACAAAAATCTAAAGCTGGTGATTCCTGACCTGCCAAACAGTAATTGTCATGACATTGAACAAGGGGATTATGTAATTATTCGAAATTTTCTACGCTCAGGTTGCCTCATTGACAGGTGGAAAGGACCGTACCAAGTCTTACTAACCAGCACGACAGCATTAAAGGTTGCCGAAAGAGAGACTTGGGTCCACTCGTCCCACTGTAAGAAGTTCGCTGACCCAGAGAGAACCCGTGACAAAGAGCAGAGTGTAGAGAACATCGTATCACTGAAGTGTCTGTTCCGGGAAGGTTGAGAGGCAGGACTGTTGTCACGGCACCTGAGCGCGGAGAACAACAAGACCAAGAGGCGGTTGTCGCACCAGTTTTTCTTTTTTTTATTATTTTCTCCATCTCCCGCTACCCTCCTTCTCTCCTTCCCTTTTCCTCCCCCTTCTTGTTTCCTTTCTCTTCCCTTAACAAGATGGACTTACCCCAAGAGACTGCGTTCTGGGTTTTCCTGTTAACCCTGTTGTTGACCAGAACAGTCTGTTTCGGTGAAAATCCCAGAGAGGTCGAGAATGGATCTGGAATGGGTTCTGATGGCGAGGACGGATTTGTAGAATTCCAAGAGCAACACATCACTCGAGCAAAGGCGAGTATCAGAAAACGATCTGGTAGTCAGGGAGCTCGGAGGCACTGTGAAGGGTTATTGGCTGAGGAAAATTGCATTTGTAAGAATTGTGAGAACATAGTCGAGGATGGGTGCATCCAGAGATGTCAGTCCAGCCTTAATATCAACATGGACCGTCATACATTGAGTGATTACCACTCACTAGTGGGTAAGGTCTTAAACCAGACAGAATGCTGGGTGTGCTCACAAGTACCTCAAGGTCAGAGCAAGTCAGGATTAGTACCGTACCCTTTAGCAAAAGATGAGGTACTCGAATTACGGGGTGGAAGACCGGTGGACAAGAAATTTAATATTTCTAGGCCCCCTAGTTTGAAGCTCCACCAGTATCATGTAGATAGATCCTTACTATGCTTCAACATTTCCAATTTCCGAAAACCAGGAAATTGGGAGGTGACATGGAATAACCAGACCATGGCCTTTTCGCATAGAGCTGATAGGATACCCATAGACTCTGACCTTTTACGCCAAATAGCCAATAGTGGAAGGTATTTTCGGTATAGATATACTCGAGGAAGCAAGACCATGTGGGTTGGAGAAGTCTCACCAGGGTACTGTGCTCATATCATCCAGCCTGATACTTGTACTGAGCAGATGGGAGAACTAGGGATTGGGTTTTTCACTTGGAAAGTTTGTAATATGGTAATGTCATATTCTGTCCCATATGTTATCCCCGATGATGCCTATTTCATATGTGGGAGGAAGGCGTATAAGTGGCTTGCCCCGAACTCAGAGGGATTGTGTTATGTTGGAAGAGTGTTGCCAGAGGTCATGACCATAACCCATAATAAGATGAAAGATGTTCACCGCAGTGCTCATGCTCCTTATACTCATACTCACTATGAACACATCGTCAAGAGACACCTCATAGATAGGACAGAGCACGTAGCCTCTGATTTGATCCACAAATCCACCGGGATTCAATTCCTACTCACGTTAGACATCACCCGTACTGCCAGAGGAATTATAAATTTAGGTATATCCATGCGCTAGCGAACTTGATAGATAATATCACTGAGATGTATGACGACACCTTCAGGTATACGGGTAGGGAGTTGCAAGCTTACAAGACAGAACTGATCCAGCATAGGATGGTCCTCAATTATATCACAGCCGTGACGGGTGGGTATTGTGTCACTTTGGCAACTCAATATGGTGTGAAGTGCTGCACGTATATTACAAACAGCACTGACGACCCCACAGAGATTATCGATCAAAAGATGGACGAAATCTTGCAGTTGAAGTGGGAGTTCCGAAGGAGACACAACCTTACCCTGACTGCTGTGGGTAATGAGCTGACCGGCTGGGTCTCATGGTTGAACCCACAAAATTGGTTCTCAGGTTTAGGAGAGTGGGCTCAAAATGTTATTATGAGTGTAGGGAAGTTTCTCCTTTGTATCCTGGGAGTCGTCATAATTATTGGCTTGATATTTAGGTGTGTTCTAATTCTGATGCGGCGCAAGCACGGCACAAAATTGATGAGTTTAAGGAGCGGGGGCATTGTTACAGCTGCAGATTTAATTTACGACCCATCCATAGAGACAGTGTTATGATAAGGATTGCAAATGAATTCCATGGCCTGTTTCTTTCACCCGTTTTTCCTTTGTCTCCCCCTTTGCCCAGATACACCGATCCGGAAAAGACATCGACTACACCCAAGAATGATTACGAAAATGTTATGTGAATGTATTTTAGATATGTGTCTTATCTTCATCTCTACAACCTTCAGTTAGTGACACACATAGTCGACAGGTGATATCCACATATATTAGCACTCACATATGTTCCCCCTCCATGTATCATCAACTAAATGTGCACCCCATTTGTTGGAACAAGAAGCCGAAAAGAGCTCGGTAGTGTTTGTTGGCCCACTTACAGACCCTTAATACGGGATAAGAAGGATTTAATGTATACTTCGCAATACCTCGAAGCTTATCTAGAACATATACGGCACGATGATACATGCCCCTCAGACATGGATTCATACATACATGCTTTTACTATCCCACTAGGTCATACATTTCCCGCCTACACCTATCCTCCTACCATCCAATCATCTGTAGATATTGTATTGTATATTTTTCTGTTTAGTGTTTAGATAGTGGCAGTTATTGTTGACTGCCAAAGGGTGGACTGTCAAAGTCGAAAAATATTGTAGTACATACATCACGTACTAACAACACACACATGCCCGCTGCACATGCACTTGTTCCGCCGTGCGTGCACATATCCGCAATTTGCGTATGGTCGCTCCCGCGGTCCTGCGCGTGGTATGGGTATTTACAGTGGAGTTTGTGAATGCATGGAGGGCTATCAAAACATTACATATTTAATCCAAATAGTGCACATTGTACACATAGTCCCCCTGCACCACATCAGCAAGTATCAACAGTTTAAATGATTCAAGGACTAAGGGATTCGCCTTTGCATGATAGGAAGGGACAGACTAAGGTTATAAGGTGGTGTCTGGTATCCAGCTGTAGGGTATTTTAAGGGTAACATTCCGGTGTTGGTTAGAGGAAGATCGCATGTTCCTGCGTATAGTTATGTGCAGAAGTAGAATATAGATATAAACTGTATTTACTGTATATTATGTATGCGGCGGGAATCCAAAGGAGACCACCCACAAGAGCAGTTGAGAAAGACATCGCCCACCTTTTCAAATCAACCTATGACCTCTCCTGTAATGTAAAGATGCATCCCTGTGTCCAATGGACAAAGGGATTACAGTATCCATTGTATTGCTTTTGGAAGTAGTGTATAAAAAGCCTGTTGCTGCCTGGCCGGTCAGAAGACTCTTAACGCTATCTACCTGATTAGCGGAGGACTGGACCAGGAAGCGCATGCGAATATTCTCACGTATGTACATTGACTGTAGCCATTTACTCTGTTGTATTGTAGTGTATGAATTGTATTGTTAACCCCCTTTCAGATATATACTCTGTGGTGTCGGAACCCAGTGTTTAACTACAAATCGGTGTTGTGTCCTCTTTTCCCTGCTAGGGTTTAAAGTGTATTACATTACCTAACTGTATAAGGTTTAAGGTGTAACATCATTGCATTGCATTGCTGCATAAGGTTTAAGGTGTAATATTATTGCATTGCATTACTACTAAGGTTTAACGTATATCTCTGGGTGTGTGCGCGCTGTGTGTACTTTGTACCCCCAGCGCGGCGTTTGTACGCTGAGTCCGTACAAGGTACGGGACTCTGTATGCAAATAGCGTACAAAGTACGTAGAGTGCATATTAAGTCTAGCGGCCGCAGCGGCTCCATGGTAAAAGTGTGTTTTAAGGTATAGCTTTATGGTTTAAGATAATATCGACATTATCAAGTCTAACACACCGGTGGGTGTTCACCAGGGAACCGTGCAAGGGGATTTGGGCTTCACTGCCCCTGATGTGCAGGTCGCGGCCCCCTGCCTGGGTCACCTGGTATCTGCACAGGATACCACAAGGTATAAACAGAATAATTTACCTGGAGAAATGCAGCTGGAAAGCAGGGGTTAATTACAGAGTAACTAACAAGCAGGGCTTATAGCAGAGGTTTGATGAGAGCTGAGCTGGGTCACAGAGGGAAACTTAAACTTGCAGGTTGTAAGATCTGGATAGCAGAGCTGGAATTTGGCAGGATTCACAGGAGTTTGTTTGGAGTCTGGATACAGAATTGCAGGTACTGAATGGAGATGAACTTGCAGAAAGGTCTGAGTGATTAGACTGCTGTTTGCAAAACTGGATAGGTGCAGGATTACTGAGGCAAGGTGCAAGACTGGCTGGAATGGTGCACTGATATCTTGAAGCAGGGATTCCAAAGCAGAAGGACACACTGGATATATAATTGTAGTAGACATAGGTCCAAGATGCAGAACTAGCAGGAACACTGGGACCAGTTACCAGGATACAAGAGACTGGGAACTTGTACAGCGTGCAATGGCCACGTGCTGAGCTCACAGAAACAGGCTCTAAGGAGTCCAGACTAGATACTGACTCTCTCTGATACTGAACTCTATCACTGGCCCGGTGGTATGTGGATACTCCCTAGTTAAAGTGAGACAGACCAATCACATGATAGTCACGCTGGAGTTGCAGGTAATGAGGTCCAGGTGATCAGTTGCTAGGAAACGAGAACAACAGAAGGGAGCAGCCGGACCCAGGTGCTAATCAATGCAGAAAGCAGAACTGACAGATTTGCAGCTGCTGCACACATAACAGGGAAAACAGGAAGAAAGCTAAAAGAAAGAATGACCGAACATCTTCGAAACATAAGAAAGGGACTACCTACCCATAATGTATCGGCACACTTTAAAAACACTCATGATTGCCACCCGTCACAATTCAAAAAATGTTGTGGTATCCAGGTTACTAGTGGAAATTGGAGGAAAAATAACTTAGAAGAAGAGATGAGTGGGTTCGGTTCCTTGGGTTCCGAACCCCCCCGAACTTCACCTATTTTACATTGGTCGGAGGCAGCATCGGATCCTCCCGCCTTGCTCGGTTAACCAGAACGCGCCCGAACGTCATCATCCCGCTGTCGGATTCTCGCGAGATTCGTATTCTATATAAGGAGACGTGAGTCGCCACCATTTTCACTCATGCCTTGGAGATTGAACGGAGAGGACGTGGCTGCGTTCTCTCCCTGAAAAGCTCCGTAATCTGTGCTCAGTGTGCTGCAAATATCTGTGCTCAGTGTGCTGCAAATAATCTGTGCTCAGTGTGCTGAAAATATCTACGTTCTCTTCCTGAAAACGCTCCATATCTGTGCTCAGTGTGCTTCAAATATCTGATCAGTGTGCTGCATTGTGGGGACTGGGGACCACCAGTATATAATATAGTAGTACAGTACAATAGGCCATTGCTGTATCTTGCAGCTCTGTGTCACTGCAAGTATCCATTCCATATATGTGATGCATTTTTGTGAGCAGTATATATAGTATTACAGTGCAGCATTTTGGTGACCCAACAGTATATAGTTGTGTACAGTAGGCCATTGCTGTATCTTGCAGCTCTGTGTCACTGCACGTATCCATTCCATATCTGTGCGGCATTTTTGTAAGCAGTATATATAGTATTACAGTGCAGCATTTTGGTGACCCAACAGTATATAGTTGTGTACAGTAGGCCATTGCTGTATCTTGCAGCTCTGTGTCACTGCACGTATCCATTCCATATCTGTGCGGCATTTTTGTGAGCAGTATATATAGTATTACAGTGCAGCATTTTGGTGACCCAACAGTATATAGTTGTGTACAGTAGGCCATTGCTGTATCTTGCAGCTCTGTGTCACTGCACGTATCCATTCCATATCTGTGCAGCATTTTTGTGAGCAGTATATATAGTATTACAGTGCAGCATTTTGGTGACCAACAGTATATAGTTGTATAGTAGGCCATTGCTGTATCTTGCAGCTCTGTCACTGCACGTATCCATTCCATATCTGTGCGGCATTTTTGTGAGCAGTATATAAGTATTACAGTGCAGCATTTTGGTGACCAACAGTATACATATATAGTACAGTACAGTAGGCCATTGCTATTGATATATTACTGGCATATTATTCCACACATTAAAAAATTGAGAACAAAAATGTGGAGGGTAAAATAGGGAAAGCTCAAGATCCACTTCCACCTCGTGCTGAAGCTGCTGCCACTAGTCATGGCCGAGACGTTGAAATGCCATCAACGTCGTCTGCCAAGGCCAATGCCCAATGTCATAGTAGAGAGCACGTAAAATCCAAAAAACAAAAGTTCAGTAAAATGACCCAAAAATCAAAATTAAAAGCGTCTGAGGAGAAGCGTAAACTTGCCAATATGCCATTTACGACACGGAGTGGCAAGGAATGGCTGAGGCCCTGGCCTATGTTCATTGCTAGTGGTTCAGCTTTACATGAGGATGGAAGCACTCATCTTCCTGCTAAAAAAATGAAAAGACTTAAGCTGGCAAAAGCACAGCAAAGAACTGTGCATTCTTCTAAATCACAAATCCCCAAGGAGAGTCCAATTGTGTCGGTTGCGATGCCTGACCTTCACAACACTGGACGGGAAGAGGTGGCGCCTTCCACCATTTGCACCTCCCCTGCAAGTGCTGGAAGGAGCACCCGCAGTCCAGTTCCTGATAGTCAAATTGAAGATGTCACTGTTGAATTACACCAGGATGAGGATATGGGTGTTGCTGGCGCTGAGGAGGAAATTGACAAGGAGGATTCTGATGGTGAGGTGGTTTGTTTAAGTCAGGCACCCGGGGAGACACCTGTTGTCCGTGGGACGAATATGGCCATTGACATGACTGGTCAAATTACAAAAAAAATCACCTCTTCGGTGTGGAATTATTTTAACAGAAATGCGGACAACAGGTGTCAAGCCATGTGTTGCCTTTGTCAAGCTGTAATAAGTAGGGGTAAGGACGTTAACCACCTCGGAACATCCTCCCTTATACGTCACCTAGAGCGCGTTTATCAGAAGTCATTGACAAGTTCAAAAACTTTAGGTGACAGCGGAAGCAGTCCACTGACAACTAAATCCCTTCCTCTTGTAACCAAGCTCCTGTAAACCACACCACCAACTCCCTCAGTGTCAATTTCCTCATTAGACAGGAAAACCAATAGTCCTGCAGGCCATGTCACTGGCAAGTCTGACGAGTCCTCTCCTGCCTGGGATTCCTCCTATTTATCCATGAGTGTAACGCCTACTGCTGCTGGCACTGCTGTTGTTGCTGCTGGGAGTCGATCGTCATCCCAGGGGGGAAGTCGGAAGACCACTTGTACTGCTTCCAGTAAGCAATTGACTGTCCAACAGTCCTTTGCGGGGAAAATGAAATATCATAGCAGTCATCCTGCTGCAAAGCGGATAACTCAGGTCTTGGCAGCTGCGTTGGTGTTAAACGTGTCTCCGGTATCCACCGTTAATTCACAGGGACTTAGAGAATTTCTTGAGGTACTGTGTCCCCGGTACCAATACCATCTAGGTTCCATTTCTCTAGGCAGGCGATACCAAGAATGTACACAGACATCAGAAAAAGAGTCACCAGTGTCCTAAAAAATGCAGTTGTACTCAATGTCCACTTAACCACGGACATGTGGACAAGTGGAGCAGGGCAGACTCAGGAGTATATGACTATGACAGCCCACTGGGTAGATGTATTGCCTCCCGCAGCAAGAACAGCAGCGACGGTACTAGTAGCAGCATCTCGCAAATGCCAAATCATTCCTAGGCAGGCTACGCTTTGTATCACCACTTTTCAGAAGAGGCACACAGCTGACAACCTCTTACGGAAATTGAGAAACATCATTGCAGAATGGTTTACCCCAATTGGACTCTCCTGGGGATTTGTGACATCGGACAACGCCACCAATATTGTGCGTGCATTACATGTGGGCAAATTCCAGCACGTCCCATGTTTTGCACATACATTGAATTTGGTGGTGCAGAATTTTTTAAAAACGACAGGGGCGTGCAAGAGATGCTGTCGGTGGCCCGAAGAATTGCTGACCACTTTCGGCATTCAGCCACCGTGTGCCGAAGACTGGAGCACCAGCAAACACTCCTGAACCTGCCCCCCATCAGCTGAAGCAAGAGGTGGTAACGAGGTGGAATTCAACCCTCTATATGCTTCAGAGGATGGAGGAGCAGCAAAAGGCCATTCAAGCCTATACATCTACCTACGATGTAGGCAAAGGAGGGGTAATGCACCTGACTCAAGCGCAGTGGAGAATGATTTCAACGTTGTGCAAGGTTCTGCAATCCTTTGAACTTGCCACACGTGAAGTCAGTTCCAGCCTGAGTCAGGTCATTCCCCTCATCAGGCTTTTGCAGAAGCAGCTGGAGAGATTGAAGGAGGAGCTAAAACGGAGTGATTCCGCTAGGCATGTGGGACTTGTGGATGGAGCCCTTAATTTGCTTTACCAGGATTCCCGGGTGGTCAATCTGTTGAAATCAGAGCACTACATTTTGGCCACCGTGCTCGATCCTAGGTTTAAAGCCTACAGTACGTTGTATCTCTCTTTCCGGCAGACACAAGTCTGCAGAGGTTCAAAGACCTGCTGGTGAGAAAATTGTCAAGTCAAGTGTAACGTTATCCGTCAACAGCTCCTCATTCACATTCTCCCGCAACTGGGGCTGCGAGGAAAAGGCTAAGAATTCCGAGCCCACCCGCTGGCGGTGATGCAGGGCAGTCTGGAGCGAGTGCTGACATCTGGTCCGGACTGAAGGACCTGCCAACGATTACTGATATGTCGTCTACAGTCGCTGCATATGATTCTGTCACCATTGAAAGAATGGTTGAGGATTATATGAGTGACCGCATCCAAGTAGGCACGTCAGACAGTCCGTACGTATACTGGCAGGAAAAAGAGGCAATTTGGAGACCCTTGCACAAACTGGCTCTATTTTACCTAAGTTGCCCCCCCCCCCTCAAGTGTGTACTCCGAAAGAGTGTTTAGTGCAGCCGCTCACCTTGTCAGCAATCGGCGTACGAGGTTACTTCCAGAAAATGTGGAGAAGATGTTCATCAAAATGAATTATAATCAATTCCTCCGTGGAGACATTCACCAGCAATTGCCTCCAGAAAGTACACAGGGACCTGAGTTGGTGGATTCCAGTGGGAACGAATTAATAATCTGTGAGGTGGGGGATGTACACAGTGAAAGGGGTGAGGAATCGGACGATGAGGATGAGGTGGACATCTTGCCTCTGTAGAGCCAGTTTGTGCAAGGAGAGATTGATTGCTTCTTTTTTGGTGGGGCCCCAAACCAACCAGTCATTTCAGCCACAGTCATGTGGCAGACCCTGTCACTGAAATGATGGGTTTGTTAAAGTGTGCTTGTCCTGTTTATACAACATAAGGGTGGGTGGGAGGGCCCAAGGACAATTCCGTCTTGCACCTCTTTTTTCTTTTATTTATCTTTGCATCATGTGATGTTTGGGGCCAATTTTTTTAAAGTGCCATCCTGTCTGACACTGCAGTGCCACTCCTAGATGGGCCAGGTGTTTGTGCCGGCCACTTGTGTCGCTTAGCTTAGTCATCCAGCGACCTTGGTGCAAATTTTAGGACTAAAAATAATATTGTGAGGTGTGAGGTGTTCAGAATAGACTGGAAATGAGTGGAACTTATGGTTATTGAGGTTAATAATACTATGGGATCAAAATTACCCCCAAATTCTATTATTTAAGCTGTTTTTGAGGGTGAAAAAAAATACCCGAATCCAAAACACACTCGAATCCGGCAAAAAATTTTCAGGGAGGTTTTGCCAAAACGCGTCCGAATCCAAAACACGGCCGCAGAACCGAATCCAAAACCAAAACACAAAACCCGAAATATGTCTGGTGCGCATCTCTACTTAGAAGATACCTTGGCAAGAGCAGAAATGAGAGCCATCTTTAATTTGGGCACCTTACAACCAGGAGGGCTAAGCTTAGACTTCGAGACAAAATGGTTCTTGTCAAATAATATAGCTCCACCTAGTAAGTCATCTCCTTGATTATAATGGGGTAGTAAGATTATTATATATGATGTGGATGCATAGACAGTATCCTATAAATATACCATCCACACAGAGGCAGAACTCTGGGAGGCAAAGGAGTCATCTGCCGCCGGGCTTCTGCTCTGAAGGGGGGCACCTCTCCTCCCATTCTGTGACACCATTGAATTAAGTTAGTTGATATCTGTCGCTGTCTTTTCAGTGGCCGACTTCCACACTGGTCCCTGCACCTTACAAATCACACCCTCTTTATTATACTGAATATACACATTTTACAAGGGTCACACCCAAGATTAGAAACCACGACCTATTACACTGGAAGCAGACACCTTACTGATGAAGCTGTTTGATCCTGTATAGGAAATATGAGAATTTTAACTATATGAAGATACTTCTCTGACAATTACACGTAACTTTATATAGTCAGTATTCTCATGCTTCCCGTACAGGAGCAAATAGCGCCATCAGTAAAGAGTCTGCTGTCAGTGTAACAGGTCATGGGTTCTAATCCTGGGTATGACTGCTAAGAATTGTGTGATTTAAAATAAAAGACAATTAAATGTATAAATACAGTATATACGTTTTTTTCAGAACACGCCACACACACACACACACACACACACACACACACACACACACACACATATATACGCACACATGCATACATTTATTTATCTTAATATAGGAAATAGGGGGGGCACCAATATTTATCTTGCCTCCGAGCAACTGGGACGAACTTACGCCACTGCATCCACACTACCCCCTTCTCGTATCCCTGAAATTATATATAATACCATTATGGTTTAAGTGTATCTTTAAAAAAATCTATGGGCATGTGACCTGGAAATTCCATGCCCAGGCGTTACAGCTCTGTATTGTCAGTACTTTATAGAATTATAGTATTATAGTTAACCACTGTTTAATGTTATGGTTTTTATATTCACGTTAACATCCTAATGAAATAACATAGTTCATTTTAGAAAGGTTCTCTTTTGTAATCTCTGGAACTTTGCTTTTTAAGTTTTTCATATGTAGGCTTCTGTATATGACCAGAACTATAGCGTAGCCGGAAGTGTGATGCGTTCCAGTGGTGGTGAGACGCATATACGTGTTGCCACATGACCGGAAATACAGCACTGCCGGAAGCGGGATGCTTCCCTGTGCTGGTGGAACTCACACCCGCTGGTTTAACTTTTACTGCTGCTATGTGCACGATCACTCCCCTGGGAAGAGATTGACTTCCGTTCCGTCACATCCGGCGGAAATGGGATGCGTTCCACATGCAGTGGAACGTATGCCTGTTTTTATGTGCAAAATACCAGTTAAAAAGCTTTCGTGTCACTTGAAATGTATTTTAATGAATGTCCTATTTTATACGTATAGAAGGATATTAAGTCATCTTAGCATAACATGTAATTAATTAGATACAAACCACAATTGCAATTCCGAACTCCCAAAGAGGGAGGTTCTACAAGTGGGTATAAATGTGATATCTGGTTTACTCTCTCTCACACTCTGAGTTAGACTATTGTCGAAACGTGTTGGTGGAGAGAGTGATGCACACTTGGTTCACATCCATTTATGACCTACGTTACCATCTTTGGGGTGTAGTCCGAACTTTACACCCCATCAGGTCAGGTGCCTTTTTTGAACATCTATCTTGCACCAATTTGTGATACAACTATATGCTTCACCTGTATATATTTCCTGAAGATTTTTTTAGATATTTTTATACTATTTTTATAATGTGTGAAAAATAAATTGTTTTTTTTAAAATGGAAAAGTGATAAGGACCTCTTTTTCCCTATATATAATTATCATTTACACGGAGGGAAAAGAGGAGCATTAAGAGGTCCCTTTTAGCATAAGAAAGAAACCTTGATGCGTACATAGAGGTGTAGATTGCTGTAAGTTGGGTACGCCCACTTTATATATCTACTTGTTTGACACTGCTTTGGTGATCCCGGAAATATTGGAGTTGTTTAGAGGGAACACTGTTGTGGTAGATCAGAAAAGAAACCTTTATTTGGTGTCCTTACTTTACTTGGGTGTGCGTATGGTATGATAATCCATAGATTCCTATTTCGGGTGGAAGAAAAAAAGAACATATCACCTTTTTTTGTGTGTGATCTACCATACTTCTTGGAAAATACTACACTATATACAGTTGTCTTATTTCTTCTGTTTACATGTCATTGAGGAGATCATCTTCTGAGATATTTGTGTACTGTTGGCTACCGTAGAGGAAAATTGGAAACACAACAAAAATCTTCTGAGTATATTTTATGGACTTTTTATTGAATATAAATGTAATTTAGTGAGCGCAAATCTACTGACTGTGACTTATCTTTTGCAATTATTTATACAGTATAGTACACATTTATTATGCTGCGCTTTAAAGAGAATATTGTCCACTCACATCAGTCGCTGCCCAATCTATTTTTCCTACCACATGTGTATACACACACACACACACACACACACACACACACACACACACACACACTCACACACACATTATTCACACTAGGGTTCCTTTAATTGGCAGCCAACTAACCTACCAGTATGGTACTGTCAGCTAACAAACGGTGAATGGATAGGTAAATAACAATGAATGCCTTTAATATGTACAAAGTTGTGAATTCTCAAATGAATATATCTGGAAATGAAATAAAATAATTGAAAATAGAAAAATAAATAAAACTTGGATTCCAAAATATGAATTATCTGTCCGTTTTTCAATGAGGCTTAATAATAAGTCCGATATGGTGAATGAAAATTCAAGCAGCAAATATGGAGTGTCAAGGTGAATGAAGCCAATCAAAGGTATTTATGTGAGTCTATACTGCTAACATAAGAATATATCCTTGTTCTGACCGGACATACTGTTACGATTTTGTAGTATCTAACTTAAGCAGAGAACGGCGTTCCATGTCTCTGAATGTGGTTAGTCAAGGTCAGGATTCTGTGCACTTACTGTTGCAGCCGCACTTCCCATCACAACAATGTAGGATGCAGATGTGCCCATAATATATATTTTGTTTGTGAGGGAGGGGGTGTGACCATGTCCCTGATTAGGACACACACCCCTCTACAGTACCGGATGTGGTTTCACTCTCTACGGCCCTGTATGTTGGTAAACTACAGTAAGTCAGATTCATGATGACTTCACCATGTAGTTTACAGCTGTCATAGGATCTACTAAAAACTAGATACTACAAGACGTCATATTAGGCAGGTGGCCATAATATTTTGGCTCATCAGCATACTACTGTATATGCAAACAGGGCAAACCAAGGCATAAGATCAATCTAATAGTTTATGGATTTAGGGGTATCAAAGTTTTCATAGTTTATCAACTAATATTTTTATCTACAATTATCAAACCTTTATATTTGTGAGAATTTTACATGAATTGCAAAAAGATTGGAACTGTGGTCAACAGTCATCACATTCTATTAAAATATAGTCATTATATAAAAGAGCTCTACGGAATGTTACGTCAAGTTCTAAATCATGTGGTTTTCCATTGTATTTAATATGAAACAATTCAAAGTCCATATAAACTTCTACAATAAGGGAAAATGGTATTTAACTGATGACAGAACTAGTTATTTAAATATAGACCTATTCCCAACGAGATTCATTAAAAGAAGTGTGATCTAAGGTTAACTGTTAATGTACTCTGTCTAGAATCAGTAATGAGCTGTATAACTTTTCTAAAAGTTCCTATGCTTAATTTATTACCCATCAAAAACTTACTTTAAATATCATGTAGTCCATTTAAAAAAAAATGATTAATTGCCATTGAATGTTGAATGAAATCTACATAAAGATGTAGTTTGACATGATAAAAAAAATGCATGGATTGTAGTGTTCTAAAATCTGTTGCAGTGTTTATACGGAACGGGAAAATAAATTAAATCAACTACACATTTGTAAACATTTCGACTTTTCTAATGACTTACAGTGCAGGTAAAAATATATACATTTATCAAAGCTTGGAGAGTGCCAACCAATCAGCTCCTGACAATTTCTAAGCACAGCCTGTAAATGAAGCTATTGATTGATACTTTATCTCTCTACAACCTTTGATAAATCTGCCCCATAAGCAGAAATGCAATAGTTTGTGACTTGTGAGCAATGGAGCAATTTTGTCAAGATTACTCCACTTTCAATATAAAACTTATTGGCAATTCTAATAGTGATCTTGCCAAAAACGAATGTACATAAATATTGAACCATAATAATGTTTCTGAAGAAGTCATCGGAAATTAGTGGCGGTGCCATATTTTCAAAGATATTGCCGGAAATAAGACATGTGTGCAGATGATAACAAATTTTTATACAATGTCATCTATCTGTAGAGACTGGAAAAATGCATTTGCCCATCTTTTCACTCATAAAAACTTGTAATACAGAACTTATAAGATTGTAAGATCTAAAGAGCAGGACTCGTGCTTTTCCTTCCCTCACTTATACCCTCATCTCCTCCTTCACTGTATGCAATAGCACCAAATCTTTGTGTCCTGTCCAGAGGTGTCACCGTGTCTGGTGACCACCAGTGCACACTACATAAGTGACAGGTGGCTACCAGTAATGCAGGTCATGGCCATTTTAACAGCAGTGTAGGCCCCTGGGCAAAGCAATGCACTGGGACCCCTACATATCCTCCAGGAATAGGGGTGGGGAGTGTTATCAGTGGCAGCTTTGATATTCCACGGTTGGTAGGATGTGTTCTATCTTCCGCTCAGCATGTAGGACCTGAAGCAGTAATTTCTGCTAATTACTCCTTTACTGCACAGATGGAGGGAGATGGAGCAGGAGGGAGAACACTAAACTGTAGAAGGCGGCATTGTGTTTAATGAAGGGTCCCCAGTACATGACTTCCAGGGTGGTAGGGGGTGTTTAATACGCAGGAGAGGGATGGATAGTGGAGTAGAGGGCAGCTTGCTTGACTGCAGATATCTCCAGTTCCTGGAAATAGATCTCTTGGCTTTCAATGGGATAAAAAACTAGAGAGTCCCACCTTTCAGGAGGTACTGGAGACTTGGGAATCAGAGTTCATATCCCAGATGAAAATATAAAACTGAGTAAGAGGTGCGGCTGCGCGTGTGGTGGTGCCTGCTGCCGTGCAGGTGTATTTTCGGTACTCACCAGGCGCCGCTCTCTCTCACCTTCAGGTACCGGAACCTTCAACGGACCTGGCAAATCTTCCGTCGGACCCGGACACGACGACCTAGGAGGAAGGAGATTGCTGAGTGCCATCCTCTTAACTGTGGACCGAAACGCCCTCCGACCCAGAGAAAAATAGTACTTTCAGGCTAGGTGAGGGTCATCCCAGGCGTCCGCCTCAGAGCCCGAATTTCACCTATTGGCACTCTCGCACCAGGTAGAAATTCTA
Source organism: Pseudophryne corroboree (assembly GCF_028390025.1). NCBI lineage: Eukaryota > Metazoa > Chordata > Amphibia > Anura > Myobatrachidae > Pseudophryne > Pseudophryne corroboree. The sequence goes on from NC_086445.1 coordinate 86,465,138, forward strand.
CCTTGCACCGGCGTGCAAGGCTCACCGTTCGCCCTGAAGGAAGGGAGACAGATAGGGACACACACAGAAGGAACACACAGACCGATGTTACTCACCGTCCTACGTCTTGTACTCCGATCTTCTCCACTTACAGGTCCCTGTAAGGAGGCAAAGAGAGAAACAGCCGTGCAGGGCCTAGAACTACCCTAGTGTGCGTCCGCTACACTAGCTACATAAACAGAGCCCTCAAACTAGCTCGTGTGAGTGGTGCAACACAACTATGCACAAACTTAAAACAAACAGACACTTTGCCCTGCACGGTAACAACCTACATCACAATATCGGAATACAAGATCACACGGTGCTGTCCCTTTAAATCCCTACCTGCACTCGGGGGGTGGACGCCGCACAGCCTACCCACCGCCTGTACCTTCCCTTATGTGGGCCTCAGGTCAAGCGGACCTGCCTACCTAAACACCTCAGGGTGGCCTGGGCCTAGTGCCCAGTGCCACCTTTATTCACCTCGGGGCACTTATTCACTGGGCCTAGCGCCCCCTGACTGCACACAGGCGGGAGGCCTGATTTCACCCACGGGCCTAGCGCCCGCCTAACTTGTCACTCGTGGGTGACCTGGGCCTGGTGCCCAGGGTCACCTTAGGTTACCCTATTCGGCCAAAGTACACTAGGGCCTAATGCTCTCTAATGTCCCACAGGCCTATTGCCTGGTGTGCCCCTCGGGCCTAATGCCCGCCTAACCGGTGCCACAGGCCGGTGGCCTGACTATCCTTACGGGCCTAGTGCCCAAACTGTGCCCCCAGGCCTAGTGCCTGCCTATCTGGGCCACGGGCCGGGGGGTCCCCCGACTACACGTGGCCGACAGGCCTGGAGGGCCCGCCTAAACGTGCCCACGGGCCAGGAGGGCCCGACTAAATGCCCCCACAGGCCAAGAGGCCCGACTACGTGCCCACAGGTCGGGAGGGCCTGACTGTGCCCACGGGCCTAATGCCCAAACACCCGGTGGTCTAGGGAGGAGAGAAGGGGGGGGCACCTTAGAAGGGCCTACCTGCGGTGGAGAAGGCTGCAGTGGGGAACGGCACAGCTCAATTGCTTCCCACCACTGCAGCGCTTCTCGGCCTGGATGTGCTCTTCTGCCGCTGGCCCGTCCTGGCCAGCGGCGCCGCCGTCTCCTCGCCGCGTCCAGCCGCCGCTGGACATCTTCTTCCTGGAGCCTGGGGTCTTCAGGCCTCTTCCGCGGCCACCCGAGCTCTTCGGCGCTCTTCCGCGCGCCCTCCGTCGTCGGCTCCCGCGAGGCGTCTCCTCCGCTCACCCGCGCGGTCTTCTCACTCCGGGTCCCGGCCGCTTCTCTCCCGCTCTTCGGCGCGCGCTGTCCTTTTCTCTTCGGTTCCCGCCCGGCGTCTGACGTCAGACGCCGGGGGCGGGGCCTATGACGCGGCGAGCGCCGGTTGGCTCGCCGCGCCCGCCTCTGATTGGCCGCCGCTCCGGGAGCCGCGATTGGCTCCCGGAGAGCGCCAATATTTGAATCTCTCCGCAGCCTCCGGTCCGGTGCAGGGAAAAGGGTAATCCCTGTACCGGACACCCGCCGCCGCCACGCACCCAGCGCTGGGGACAGACAAGCTGCCCCAGCTCTGTCCCCAGCCAGGGACAGCACCACTGATGTGCCCACAGGGCACATCTCTACATTTGCATACCAGGAGTGTGTAGCTGGAGCAGGGACCAGCTGCTGGAAGGCTGATATCTATGGTTTTGGGTATAGTAGAGACAAGATGCCAGTGTCCACCGAAAGGGGAGAGTTCCAGTTTTTGGAGTATTCCCTTAGAAAAACTCAAAGTCAGACAGAACCCGAGATATCTGGCTGGGAACAGGAACTAACAGGCTCAGATGCCCATTGTCCATTGAGCCCATACGAAAAGATGGCCCTGACACAGGTTTGAGGAAAGATCTAGGTTGCTGTGAAAACAGTGGGGATGCTGAGAAAGTGCAGATGTGTCAAACTCTAAATGAGCCAATCCATGTTAGATTTAAATGTGTTTCATTATCTGGAAATGCTCAGAATTTGCTCAAATTAATTGTTCCCATGAAAAGTTTGTGATAACAGATTTGTGAGAAATTTGTAAACAATCTTTAAGCTTAATATAACATTTTGCTAAGAATAAGGTAATATTTAACCTACTTCTGTCTGGTTAGGAACGAGGAACCAGGCGTTATGGAAAGGCTGTCATTGCCCTGGGAAACCCGATATTTGCCAGTTTTGTTTACTACTCTACATTAGCCAGCCTGGCACTTTCTTTAATCACTATCTTTTATTAGCTAGTTTGATTTTCAAACAATAAATTCATTTAGCTGAGCTAAATTGTATATACTGTATGCAACAACTGGAGTGTTTATACTTGCTGTATTTACACACACTCAAACAGATCTATATATACACATAAACAAAACCCCCCAGTGGTATATACTGTACCTAAGCACAGTATGATATGCCGATGGACAAGATGCCAAAGTTCAGTATACCAATAGCGGCATCCCATCCATCAAAATCCCAACAGCCCCCCAAGAAGCCCCCTAACCCTCATCTTTTTCCTACTTTAACCCTCCCTTGTGGGTGCTTAAACCTAACCCTCCCCGCTTGGTGCCTAACCCTAACCTTCCCCGCTTGGTGCCTAACCCTAACCCTCCTTCCCCGCTGCCTAAACCTAACCCTCTCCATTAGGTGCCTAACCTTAACCTCCTCTGCTAAGTGTCTAACCCTACCCCTCTCTCCCCGGTGCCTAACCCTAACCTTTCTGGCACTGCAGCCTAACCCTAAACTCCCCTTCTGCAGTCTAAAACCTAACTTCCCCGTCCCCCCCACGTGACAGGACGATCGGGATACCGGCAGACGGTATATTGACCGCCGGGATACCGTTCATCAGGAAGCTAACTGCTTCCCACATCCATGGTGCACACGTAAAGGCAATAGACCAGCTCACTCACCCACACTCCCAGGCTGTCGGACCCCAGGTACCGGCTTAGCTCCACCACCAGCTCCATGACATCTCCTGACAGCTGTGCTTGACCTTCTGCCTCCGCCGGGCTACTCTCCTCTGGCTATTCCAGCTCCCCACTCAGAGCGGTGTATGAGCCAGGGAAGCACCCCAGGAACAGCAGAGGCATATCTAGGAGAATCTGAGGATGTGAATGCAGGCTCTGGACAGGACATTGTTACTTCAGTCTCTCCTGGTGGGTGAGCATGTGGCCTGGTTTCCTGATGTGACAGAGCCCTTGGCTGGTGGCATACCTGTGCTAGCGGAGTTACAGCGGCCTCCATCTTAGACTCTTATTCTGCTTGGCCTCACATAATTACTGCATATTACAGGTGCCATGCCAGTAGCAGTTACTACTATGAAATACTGTACTGTGACTTTACTGCACTGCCAGGCTCCGTGCCCCACCACTGGCGCCCCTGGCAAGTGCCATCCTGGCTGGTACTTTGTCTTTCTCCACTTTATCTCTCTCCACTTTATTTCCAAGGTTTTTTATATATTCCTCTACTCATGATTCAATACAATGATCGTTTCATACTCAGGCCAATGCATGCAGTAAATAAACAACCATTAAAATAAGAGAGTAGGTTGATCAGATGGATGAGGATCCATCTGATTGACCTACTCCTTTATTATCTGTGTTCATTTTAGTATTGGGGTGTACCTAAGGTCAGAAGGGTGCAGACGGTTCAGATACTCCTTCACACTCTTTAACCCTTACAAGCAACCATTATAGTTTCAGGAAAGGTAGTCTGCTCAGCGTATTCAAAAACTATGCACAGTAATTGAATATATAGAGGGGCTGCTTCTGAGTTAGGAGAAGTGGTAGCTCCCAACTCCAAACACTGCCAAACATCGGTGGTGTGGACTCACTGGCACTTGGTGTGACTCCCCTATTTGAAATTTGAACCGCGTCACATCTGAAACTGCCACTGGTTGGGAGCAATCCAAAAACAAGTAACTGCACCCTAGCATAACCACGTTGCACTGCAGGGGGGGGGGGGGGGGGGGCATTTAAAATGTGCAGGGAGATGTAGACTTGGGATGGGCATGCCCTAGCTCACATACAGTTAGGTGCAGTGTAGGGATAGCCATCGGTATGTCCAACATTGATGGTTACCATCAATGGTGATGGTGCTACAAACCATCGATGATAGAAACTATTTAGTTTAGTGCCATAGATGGTTTTACCATCTGTATTTTTGCTCATTCACAGCAAAACACTGTAAGGGCTGGGGCATCTTGGGTTTGGTGTTCAATCCTGACTGCATGTCACTGCTCATACTGTATCTAAATTGCAGCGTAAAAACAAAGCTAGCAGCCAGTATATAACTTGTACCCCTTGCATTGGCTTGTCTAGGTTGCTTGGCTCCCAACACAGAATCAGTTTCATAGTTTGTGGATTTTTTTCCTAATGGAGAAAATGATGGCTGAGTGACCATTTATAACAAAACAAGACTGAATATCTTTCTTGCAAGAAATATTATTTGTAATTATGCACAGATTTTCTAAGGAATTCATCTTTATATATCCATTATTGTATTAATTAAGTTTTAGCTTTTTGGGATTCACAGTGCTTGCATTACATCCTCCACTGATCACAGGTGCAAGATTGCAAACAAGAGATTCTCTATTGAATTCCATAAGCTAAGTCAGTAAACAATTATTAGTGAATTGGAAGTGATAGCCATCAATTTGGAAAATAACATTGCTTTGGCATGAACACAGTATTTGGAGTAAATGTACCATGCAATAAACCTGTACACAGCGAGCTGACAATATTGGCATTTACTGTTGTGGAGAAGGTTTCATAAAGATTATACGTGAGTTTCATGGAAATATCACACAGGAGGAGAGGTGTGTGTTGCTTAATAAGAATGACCTTTATTCTATGGCTAAATTAATTAATTTAACAGAGAACATTGTCACATTGTAAAGATGACAAAGAAGAAGTGCAATCAGCCCAGACATCAAAAACAAGCCTTCTTTATAGATGGGACCAAGATACAAATACAGAAGTTCCAAATCTATTGAAACAGTTAAGAAGTAAAAACTTCTACATTTAGGATTTAAGAGACAATTAGAAATATCTGACATGAACTAGAATATAACTGTTCAGTGGCAGAACTTTTGAACCAGTGCCTGGATGTGAGGCAACTGCCTCTCCAAGGGGTAAATTTACTAAGATGGGAGTTCTATTTAAGATGGGATGTTGCCAATAGCAACCAATCAGATTCCAGGTATTATCTTCTAGAGGGTGCTAGATAAATGAGAAGAAAACTCTGATTGGTTGCTATGGCCAACATCCGATCTTAAATAGAACTCCATTCTTAGTAAATTTACCCCCAAGACTCATCTGACTCCCGCAGTATCACCCCCATCCCCCCACCCCGCCCAAAGGACTCCACCCTGAATTGATAGGTCCTCTTCAGACAATGCATGCATTTCTCAAGTGGAGTCCTGCTGTGTTTGAAGACATCACACTGGGCACAACAGGCATCAGTTCCCTAGACTCAGTGGTACTTGCTGCTGTAGAAAGGTGAAGGGCATGGAGCAGATGGATCTGATGCCCCACAATGCACTGTATATAAATGGCCACACACTGCCTCTCCAATGCTACAAGGAGCACATAGCCCAGGACTGTCAGGCTGCTGGCATTCCACCTTCCACTAGGTGCCCCCAGCACATAGAGCCGAGAGGTGAATGCTTCTATTCCCTCTGTGTGTTACGTCTCTATTACTTTCCAGTAGTATGAGATTTGATGCATAGATCATCATGCTAAATCATAGGCCCACAAAATTCATTTTACAATTTCCTCTTCTGTATATTTGATATGGCAACTATATTTAATGATTCTTTCTGTCCTTCAACTTGGTGTCACATAGCAGACATCAGTTAGTCATTACCACTCAGTTATCTTTCCTCCTGGTCACCGTGTAGGGCACCCTAAATCCGAGCAGCGCTTGAGTGTATTATTCAAGTATGAAACACCCATTGCTTAGATGCATAGTCATAGTTTTCATTTACAAATAGAACCTGCTAATTATCCTCAGGCCCTAACCCTCCCATTGATAGATGATGTCCAAGCTGGTCTAGAGCCAATCATGGTTTTTCAAGGTAAAGTACTAAAGAATACTATGAGCCTAATTGAAGGTTGTGTGCAAAACAAAATTTTCCTCTACAGGCAAAACCATGTGCACTGCAGGGATGGGGGGGGGGGGGGGGGGGGGCAGATATAACGTGTGCAGAGAGAGTTAGATTTGGGTGGGGTGTGTTCAATCTGAAATCTAAATTGCAGTGTAAAAATAAAGCAGCCAGTATTTACCCTGCACAGAAACAATATAACCCACCCAAATCTAACTCTCTCTGCACATGTTACATCTGCCCCCCTGCAGTGTACATGGTTTTGCCCATCAGAGGAAAATGTTGTTTTGCAATCAACCTTGAATTAGGACCTATATGCATTATGTTTTCTGTTCTATAAATATTTGTCTAAACTGCTTTACTAATCTCTACATGTAGCTAATGTGACTAGTTGATAAAACAGTAAGTTCTACATACTTTCCGACATTCTGAAGTCCCTCTACGGGAGGTAGCAGGCAAGTCAGCACAGCAGAGGGTGGCTCGGGGGGCATAATGCGGCACAGAAAGGGGCTGTTTGGGGCATGGCATATTAGGTGGGTGATGAGTGTGGTTGCGTGTTCACGTCATTGTTGCCACTCCCCCACTAGACAATGCAGAGATTGTATTGTACAGTGGGGGGCATGGCTCTGATGATGCAATTTAGCGCAAATTGTGTCATCTTCCAACCACACCACCCGCTTCATTGGTAAATAGGAGGCGGGCAGCAGGTGGCCCGGGAGACATGCCCACTCTTCCGGGTAACTGTGGAGTTCTGTGATGTGAAGTTACTAAGACCTGTTCTTGTGAGTCTGTAGTCTGGAAAATCAGCTCTTTTAGATTACAGGGGAATAGTGATTGCTGATGATTACATTACTTTGGTGCTAGCAATACATTACATGCCACTATAAGATAGTACAGGTTGAGTATCCCTTATCCAAAATGCTTGGGAACAGACGTATTTTGGATATGGGATTTTTCCGTATTTTGGAATAATTGCATACCATAATGAGATATCATGGTGATGGAACCTAAGTCTAAGCACAGAATGCATTTATGTTTCATATACACCTTATACACACAGCCTGAAGGTCACATATACACCTTATACACACAGCCTGAAGGTCACATATACACCTTATACACACAGGAGCATATAACGAGCGCTAATGTTTCTAAGTTAAAATATGTATTGCCATGGGTAATATATGTGTAAAAAGTGGCACCTGTAAAAAAGACTTCAGTTAGTTTGGCAGTATGTTTACAACTCCTTTATGGAGTGAGTGGTTTGAGTTCAGTCCGTACCAGTTCACAGTTCGTATTGTGAAAATGCTAACTGTCCCTACCTCCTAGTCAATCCCGTGCACAAGAGGATGTTGTGGTCCTTCAATCTCGATCCGCTGCGTCCAGCGGTAAAGGATCGCGGCTTGTTGTCTGGTCGCGGCTCGATGACGTCACGCTGCGGCTAGGCGTCGGGAAGTTCGGGCCGGAGAGGTGATGGTCTGTAGCTCTATGCCTCCAACGCGTTTTGTGCGTCTCCGCGCACTTAATCATGGATGGCATGTCCATTTCCTGATCTTCAATTTATACTAAAAAAACTTTATTGTTCATTGTTAAAAAAACGGAAGTATACACAGGAAGTTGGGTCAAACAGGCGGCAAGCATGTGCTCCCGTTTGTATAAAAAATATTTATTTATTTATTATTATTTTTTTGTGCCACTTGTGTTAAATAGTCAAAAATGTATTTGGAATGACTGGTGAATTGTGTATTTTATAGAAAAGCATTTAGTTCGATATCAATATTAAGTCCATGGGGTATTAAAGTTTTCATTTCAAATATCCATCTTGTTTAATTTTTTATTAAATCTGTTACAATATTTCCCCCTCTCCAATTGTTTGGAACTTTTTTTATTGCCAAGAATTTTAAACCACGTGGATCTTTATTATGAAAATCAAGGAAGTGTTTTGACACACTGTGTGTTACAAGTCCTCTTTTTATGTTATAGATGTATTCGGCCAATCTTATTTTGATTTTTCTTTTTGTTTGACCAATGTACTGTAGCACACAAGGGCATTCAATGAGGTAAATCACTTGTTCTGTTTCACAGCTTAGATGGTCTCTAATTTCATATGTTTTTCCTGTTTGATTTGATTTAAATTGCTCTTCTGGTTTAGTCGTGGTTTTGCTGAGATTTTTACAAGCTTTGCAATTAAGACAGAAATGGTAACCTTTTGTTTCTTTCTTCACTGGTGAATTTCTCTGGTAACTTTTAACAAGATTCTGTTTAATGTTTCTCGCCTTTCTGTATATGATTTTTGGTTTGTCCGTTAGGCAATCCTTCAGTTAATTGTCCAATTTTAGAACGTGCCAATGTTTGTTCAGCATGGTTTCTATCATGTGATGGTTTCTATTATATTGAGTAATGAATTTGATTTTTTCTGTATATTCATCAGGTCCTTTTTCTTTATATTTAATGAGGTCTTTTCTATCTATGCTATCAATTCTGTTTTTCTGTTTAATCAGTTCCTCCACTTTGTATCCTTTTTGAACGAAGTTCTGCATCATATTCTTACTCTGTTCTTCATATGTTTCATGCTGGCTGCAGTTTCTTCTAATTCTTTGTAGTTGACTTGACGGTATGCTTGATTTCCAGTTTTTATGATGATTGCTTGAATTCGGTAGAATGTTATTACCACTTACTTCTTTAATATGAGTTTTGGTATTGATATGATTATTCTTAATGAAAATCTCTAGATCCAAGAAAGTCACTTCGTTTTTACTTGTGTTTGTTGTAAATACAAGGTTAATGTTGTTATTGTTTATATGTAATTTGAATTTCTTGAGGTCTGTACTGGTTCCCCCCAAAGAAGACATCGTCGATAAATCTGTACCAGCAAATTAAGCTTTCCTTAAAGGGATTATTTGTCCAGATGTTTTGGTCCTCCCACCTTGCTACGAAAAAATTCACGTAGCTAGGCGCAAATGATGTGCCCATTGCCGTTCCGCACTTCTGGCGATAGAATTGACCATTGTTCCAAAAATAGTTATGGTTCAAAATGAAGTCAATATTTGTCATGATGAAGTTGACCTGTCGGGTAGGAAGATTGGATTTATTCGAATAGAATTCAGTGTGTTCACAACCTATTTCATGGTTAATGCATGTGTATAGTGATTTAACATCACTAGTTCCCAAAGTATAATGATCTTTCCATTGTATTTCTGTAAGAATCTGTATAATATGGATGGTGTCTTTGAGGTAGCTTCTTTGTGATTTTACAATGTCTTGAAGGAAGAAGTCGGTATACCTGGATAAATATGAAGTAATTGATTGGATTCCTGACACTATGGGACGTCCAGGCGGATTTATAGGGTTCTTATGCATTTTTAGGTAAGCAATAAAAGGTTCGAATTTTGGGATTTTTTTCCATTATGTAATTGAATTCTTTCATAGTGATAATTCCTAATTCGAGACCTTCTTGGATTTGTTCTCGAAGTTTATTTTCATAAACGTTGGTGGGGTCTTGATCTAGTGCTTCGTACGTATCTTGATCCTCCAAGAGACGGGTCCCCTCTCTTTCATATTGTTCCTTGTTCAAAATGACGATGCCTCCGCCTTTGTCGGACGGTTTTATTATAATGCTTTTGTCTTGTTTTAATTCTTTTAGTCCTAGTCTTTCCTCCTTAGTGATGTTTAATTTCATTTTCGGCTTCTCTGGTATTTTTTCTATTTCCTCTTCCAGTAGCTTTTGGAATGTCTCTAAGTGTGGCCCTTTACAGTATGTTGGATTGAAAGTCGATGGTGGTCCAAATTCGGTGTGTTGAAATTCATCCTCTTGTATGGAAGGTTTTGAATTTTTGTTTTTTGCAAAGAATATTTTGATGTTGCACTTCCTTATGAATTTGTGCACATCTATGTATAAGTCAAATTTATTGATTTTTGACTGTGGGGCAAAGTTGAGCCCCTTCTGTAAGATTGAGATTTGAGCTTTTGACAATATTTTATTACTCAAATTGAATATTGTTGGTTTAGTTTCAGATGTGGTATTTGTCCTTTTTGTTATTCTTATTCCTCCTCTTCCTCCCCTCTTTCTTTTTCTCTGGCGAAGTTCTCCCTGTATTTCTTGTTCGGGATTCTTTTGTAATCCGGAGGTTTCTGGGTGCCCTGATTGAAGTCTAAAACATAGTCTTCATCTGTTTCTTCATCTGAATCCTCACAATAATTCCTTTTAGTGGATTGTTTTCTTCCTTGTGGCTTTTCTTGTTCTTTTTTTTTGGGATTGTCTGTATAAGTGATTTAATTTCTTCATTTTCTTCTTTCTCTGCTGCCTCTTTTCCTAATGTGAATGAATCTTTTATAAGTTTATATTGATTTGTGCTGAAACTGAAATTTCTTTGATTGTATGGTTGATAATTCCTTGTGTATCCTGTATTTTTTGGATATTGTTTGATTAGTGGTTCTCTTGTTTGTTTGGATTTTGGTTGTTGCCGATCTTGATATGTCCTGTTCCTCTGTGTATTGGTATAGGTGTTTCTTGTTGGTCTATCTTTTTCTTGAAATTTGCGTGAAGTAGAGTGTCTCTTTGTGTTTCTATTGAGGAGATAGAATACCATTTCTTGTAAATCCCTCTTGAATTTTCGTTGTTTCTGGAGGATGATGTCTTCTTCGAGTTTTCCTATTTTTTCATTCGTCATTCGCATCAGATTCTTGAAATCCTCCATATTTGATAAACTTTCAAACCTTTTCTCGAATACTTGAATGTTTTCATTGGTTTTTGCTAGTGTGATGGATCTATCTTCAATAATCAATTTTATTAATTCTATCGAGCATGTGTCCAGAATTTTATTCCACTTTTCATGAAAGTTATCCTGTATTGGTAGGAAGGTTGCTGCTTTTGCGATCCTGAGACCTTTTGGTATCATCCCATTTTCTAAGTATTTCTGCAGGGTTGTGATTTCCCACTATTGTCGCACTTCTTGAGTATAGTGGTTTTTCTAATTTTAAAAATTGGGTGCAAAACCGTTCATCTCCTGCAGGGGGGTCGATGGGTATAATGTTTTGGGTAAAAATATTTCCCAAATCATTCCTTTTGTGTGAAATGTGGCGAGAGGTATATTGGGTCATATTATACTGCAGCAGTTGATAATTGAAGGTACAGTAGAAGGTATGTGACAACTGCGCTGTATGTGACTAAAAGCTGCTCAGTTTATCAGTTTAAAATTAGTACAATTAGGAGCATATAATGAGCGCTAATGTTTCTAAGTTAAAATATGTATTGCCATGGGTAATATATGTGTAAAAAGTGGCACCTGTAAAAAAGACTTCAGTTAGTTTGGCAGTATGTTTACAACTCCTTTATGGAGTGAGTGGTTTAAGCTCAGTCCATACCAGTTCACAGTTCGTATTGTGAAAATGCTAACTGTCCCTACCTCCTAGTCAATCCCGTGCACAAGAGGATGTTGTGGTCCTTCAATCTCGATCTGCTGCGTCCAGCGGTAAAGGATCGCGGCTTGTTGTTGTGTCACGGCTCGATGACGTCACGCTGCGGCTAGGCGTCGGGAAGTTCGGGCCGGAGAGGTGATGGTCTGTAGCTCTATGCCTCCAACGCGTTTCGTGCGTCTCCGCGCACTTAATCATGGATGGCATGTCCATTTCCTGATCTTCAATTTGTACTAAAAAAACTTTATTGTTCATTGTTAAAAAAACGGAAGTATACACAGGAAGTTGGTTCAAATAGGCGGCAAGCATGTGCTCCCGTTTGTATAAAAAATATTTATTTATTTTTTTTTGGTGCCACTTATGTTAAATAGTCAAAAATGTATTTGGAATGACTGGTGAATTGTGTATTTTTTAAAAAAGCATTTAGTTCGATATCAATATTAAGTCCATGGGGTATTAAAGTTTTCATTTCAAATATCCATCTTTTGACAATATTTTATTACTCAAATTGAATATTGTTGGTTTAGTTTCAGATGTGGTATTTGTCCTTTTTATTATTCTTATTCCTCCTCTTCGTCCCCTCTTTCTTTTTCTCTGGCGAAGTTCTCCCTGTATTTCTTGTTCGGGATTCTTTTGTAATCCGGAGGTTTCTGGGTGCCCTGATTGAAGTCTAACGGACAAACCAAAAATCATATACAGAAAGGCGAGAAACATTAAACAGAATCTTGTTAAAAGTTACCAGAGAAATTCACCAATGTAGAAAGAAACAAAAGGTTACCATTTCTGTCTTAATTGCAAAGCTTGTAAAAATCTCAGCAAAACCACGACTAAACCAGAAGAGCAATTTAAATCAAATCAAACAGGAAAAACATATGAAATTAGAGACCATCTAAGCTGTGAAACAGAACAAGTGATTTACCTCATTGAATGCCCTTGTGGGCTACAGTACATTGGTCAAACAAAAAGAAAAATCAAAATAAGATTGGCCGAACACATCTATAACATAAAAAGAGGACTTGTAACACACAGTGTGTCAAAACACTTCCTTGATTTTCATAACAAAGATCCACGTGGTTTAAAATTCTTGGCAATAAAAAAAGTTCCAAACAATTGGAGAGGGGGAAATATTGTAACAGATTTAATAAAAAATGAAACAAGATGGATATTTGAAATGAAAACTTTAATACCCCATGGACTTAATATTGATATCGAACTAAATGCTTTTCTATAAAATACACAATTCACCAGTCATTCCAAATACATTTTTTACTATTTAACACAAGTGGCACAAAAAATAATAATAAATAAATAAATATTTTTTATACAAACGGGAGCACATGCTTGCCGCCTATTTGACCCAACTTCCTGTGTATACTTCCGTTTTTTTAACAATGAACAATAAAGTTTTTTTAGTATAAATTGAAGATCAGGAAATGGACATGCCATCCATGATTAAGTGCGCGGAGACGCACGAAACGCGTTGGAGGCATAGAGCTACAGATCATCACCTCTCCGGCCCGAACTTCCCGACGCCTAGCCGCAGCGTGACGTCATCGAGCTGCGACCCAACAACAAGCCGCGATCCTTTACTGCTGGACGCAGCGGATCGAGATTGAAGGACCACAACATCCTCTTGTGCACGGGATTGACTAGGAGGTAGGGACAGTTAGCATTTTCACAATACGAACTGTGAACTGGTACGGACTGAGCTCAAACCACTCACTCCATAAAGGAGTTGTAAACATACTGCCAAACTAACTGAAGTATTTTTTACAGGTGCCACTTTTTACACATATATTACCCATGGCAATACATATTTTAACTTAGAAACATTAGCGCTCATTATATGCTCCTAATTGTACTAATTTTAAACTGAGCAGCTTTTAGTCACATACAGCGCAGTTGTCACATACCTTCTACTGTACCTTCAATTATCAACTGCTGCAGTATAATATGACCCAATATACCTCTCGCCACATTTCACACAAAAGGAATGATTTGGGAAATATTTTTACCCCAAACATTATACCCATCGACCCCCCTGCAGGAGATGAACGGTTTTGCACCCAATTTTTAAAATTAGAAAAACACTATACTCAAGAAGTGCAACAATGGTGGGAAATCACAACCCTGCAGAAATACTTAGAAAATGGGATGATACCAAAAGGTCTCAGGATCGCAAAAGCAGCAACCTTCCTACCAATACAGGAGAACTTTCATGAAAAGTGGAATAAAATTCTGGACACATGCTCGATAGAATTAATAAAATTGATTATTGAAGATTGATCCATCACACTAGCAAAAACCAATGAAAACATTCAAGTATTCGAGAAAAGGTTTGAAAGTTTATCAAATATGGAGGATTTCAAGAATCTGATGCGAATGACGAATGAAAAAATAGGAAAACTCGAAGAAGACATCATCCTCCAGAAACAACGAAAATTCAAGAGGGATTTACAAGAAATGGAATTCTATCTCCTCAATAGAAACACAAAGAGACACTCTCCTTCATGCAAATTTCAAGAAAAAGATAGACCAACAAGAAACACCTATACCAATACACAGAGGAACAGTACTTATCAAGATCGGCAACAACCAAAATCCAAACAAACAAGAGAACCACTAATCAAACAATATCCAAAAAATACAGGATACACAAGGAATTATCAACCATACAATCAAAGAAATTTCAGTTTCAGCACAAATCAATATAAACTTATAAAAGATTCATTCACATTAGGAAAAGAGGCAGCAGAGAAAGAAGAAAATGAAGAAATTCAATCACTTATACAGACAATCCAAAAAAAAGAACAAGAAAAGCCACAAGGAAGAAAACAATCCACTAAAAGGAATTATTGTGAGGATTCAGATGAAGAAACAGATGAAGACTATTTTTTAGACTTCAATCAGGGCACCCAGAAACCTCCAGATTACAAAAGAATCCCGAACAAGAAATACAGGGAGAACTTCGCCTGAGAAAAAGAAAGAGGGGACGAAGAGGAGGAATAAGAATAACAAAAAGGACAAATACCACATCTGAAACTAAACCAACAATATTCAATTTGAGTAATAAAATATTGTCAAAAGCTCAAATCTCAATCTTACATAAGGGGCTCAACTTTGCCCCACAGTCAAAAATCAATAAATTTGACTTATACAGAGATGTGCACAAATTTATAAGGAAGTGCAACATCAAAAAATTATTTGCAAAAAACAAAAATTCAAAACCTTCCATACAAGAGGATGAATTTCAACACACCAAATTTGGACCACCATTGACTTTCAATCCAACATACTGTAAAGGGCCACACTTAGAGACATTCCAAAAGCTACTGGAAGAGGAAATAGAAAAAATACCAGAGAAGCCAAAAATGAAATTAAACATCACTAAGGAGGAAAGACTAGGACTAAAAGAATTAAAACAAGACAAAAGCATTATAATAAAACCGGCCGACAAAGGCGGAGGCATCGTCATTTTGAACAAGGAACAATATGAAAGAGAGGTGACCCATCTCTTGGAGGATCAAGATACGTACGAAGCACTAGATCAAGACCCCACCAACGTTTATGAAAATAAACTTCGAGAACAAATCCAAGAAGGTCTCGAATTAGGAATTATCACTATGAAAGAATTCAATTACATAATGGAAAAAAATCCCAAAATTCCAACCTTTTATTGCTTACCAAAAATGCATAAGGACCCTATAAATCCGCCTGGACGTCCCATAGTGTCAGGAATCCAATCAATTACTTCAAATTTATCCAGGTATACCGACTTCTTCCTTCAAGACATTGTAAAATCACAAAGAAGCTACCTCAAAGACACCATCCATATTATACAGATTCTTACAGAAATACAATGGAAAGATCATTATACTTTGGGAACTAGTGATGTTAAATCACTATACACATGCATTAACCATGAAATAGGTTGTGAACACACTGAATTCTATTTGAATAAATCCAATCTTCCTACCCGACAGGTCAACTTCATCATGACAAATATTGACTTCATTTTGAACCATAACTATTTTTGGAACAATGGTCAATTCTATCGCCAGAAGTGCGGAACGGCAATGGGCACAACATTTGCGCCTAGCTACGCGAATTTGTTCGTAGCAAGGTGGGAGGACCAAAACATCTGGACAAATAATCCCTTTAAGGAAAGCTTAATTTGCTGGTACAGATTTATCGACGATGTCTTCTTTATCTGGGGGGGAACCAGTACAGACCTCGAGAAATTCAAATTACATATAAACAATAACAACATTAACCTTGTATTTACAACAAACACAAGTAAAGACGAAGTGACTTTCTTGGATCTAGAGATTTTCATTAAGAATAATCATATCAATACCAAAACTCATATTAAAGAAGTAAGTGGTAATAACATTCTACCGAATTCAAGCAATCATCATAAAAACTGGAAATCAAGCATACCGTCAAGTCAACTACAAAGAATTAGAAGAAACTGCAGCCAGCATGAAACATATGAAGAACAGAGTAAGAATATGATGCAGAACTTCGTTCAAAAAGGATACAAAGTGGAGGAACTGATTAAACAGAAAAACAGAATTGATAGCATAGATAGAAAAAACCTCATTAAATATAAAGAAAAAGGACCTGATGAATATACAGAAAAAATCAAATTCATCACTCAATATAATAGCAACCACCACATGATAGAAACCATGCTGAACAAACATTTGCACGTTCTAAAATTGGACAATGAACTGAAGGATTGCCTAACGGACAAAAATCATATACAGAAAGGCGAGAAACATTAAACAGAATCTTGTTAAAAGTTACCAGAGAAATTCACCAGTGATGAAAGAAACAAAAGGTTACCATTTCTGTCTTAATTGCAAAGCTTGTAAAAATCTCAGCAAAACCACGACTAAACCAGAAGAGCAATTTAAATCAAATCAAACAGGAAAAACATATGAAATTAGAGACCATCTAAGCTGTGAAACAGAACAAGTGATTTACCTCATTGAATGCCCTTGTGGGCTACAGTACATTGGTCAAACAAAAAGAAAAATCAAAATAAGATTGGCCGAACACATCTATAACATAAAAAGAGGACTTGTAACACACAGTGTGTCAAAACACTTCCTTGATTTTCATAACAAAGATCCACGTGGTTTAAAATTCTTGGCAATAAAAAAGTTCCAAACAATTGGAAAGGGGGAAATATTGTAACAGATTTAATAAAAAATGAAACAAGATGGATATTTGAAATGAAAACTTTAATACCCCATGGACTTAATATTGATATCGAACTAAATGCTTTTCTATAAAATACACAATTCACCAGTCATTCCAAATACATTTTTTACTATTTAACACAAGTGGCACAAAATAATAATAATAAATAAATAAATATTTTTTATACAAACGGGAGCACATGCTTGCCGCCTGTTTGACCCAACTTCCTGTGTATACTTCCGTTTTTTTAACAATGAACAATAAAGTTTTTTTAGTATAAATTGAAGATCAGGAATTGGACATGCCATCCATGATTAAGTGCGCGGAGACGCACGAAACGCGTTGGAGGCATAGAGCTACAGACCATCACCTCTCCGGCCCGAACTTCCCGACGCCTAGCCGCAGCGTGACGTCATCAAGCCGCGACCCGACAACAAGCCGCGATCCTTTACCGCTGGACGCAGCGGATCGAGATTGAAGGACCACAACATCCTCTTGTGCACGGGATTGACTAGGAGGTAGGGACAGTTAGCATTTTCACAATACGAACTGTGAACTGGTACGGACTGAGCTCAAACCACTCACTCCATAAAGGAGTTGTAAACATACTGCCAAACTAACTGAAGTCTTTTTTACAGGTGCCACTTTTTACACATATATTACCCATGGCAATACATATTTTAACTTAGAAACATTAGCACTCGTTATATGCTCCTAATTGTACTAATTTTAAACTGAGCAGCTTTTAGTCACATACAGTGCAGTTGTCACATACCTTCTAGTGTACCTTCAATTATCAACTGCTGCAGTATAATATGACCCAATATACCTCTCGCCACATTTCACACAAAAGGAATGATTTGGGAAATATTTTTACCCAAAACATTATACCCATCGACACCCCTGCAGAAGATGAACGGTTTTGCACCCAATTTTTAAAATTAGAAAAACACCATACTCAAGAAGTGCAACAATAGTAGGAAATCACAACCCTGCAGAAATACTTAGAAAATGGGATGATACCAAAAGGTCTCAGGATCGCAAAAGCAGCAACCTTCCTACCAATACAGGAGAACTTTCATGAAAAGTGGAATAAAATTCTGGACACATGCTCGATAGAATTAATAAAATTGATTATTGAAGATAGATCCATCACACTAGCAAAAACCAATGAAAACATTCAAGTATTCGAGAAAAGGTTTGAAAGTTTATCAAATATGGAGGATTTCAAGAATCTGATGCGAATGACGAATGAAAAAATAGGAAAACTCGAAGAAGACATCATCCTCCAGAAACAACGAAAATTCAAGAGGGATTTACAAGAAATGGAATTCTATCTCCTCAATAGAAACACAAAGAGACACTCTCCTTCACGCAAATTTCAAGAAAAAGATAGACCAACAAGAAACACCTATACCAATACACAGAGGAACAGGACATATCAAGATTGGCAACAACCAAAATCCAAACAAACAAGAGAACCACTAATCAAACAATATCCAAAAAATACAGGATACACAAGGAATTATCAACCATACAATCAAAAAAAATCAGTTTCAGCACAAATCAATATAAACTTATAAAAGATTCATTCACATTAGGAAAAGAGGCAGCAGAGAAAGAAGAAAATGAAGAAATTCAATCACTTATACAGACAATCCAAAAAAAAAAGAACAAGAAAAGCCACAAGGAAGAAAACAATCCACTAAAAGGAATTATTGTGAGGATTCAGATGAAGAAACAGATGAAGACTATTTTTTAGACTTCAATCAGGGCACCCAGAAACCTCCGGATTACAAAAGAATCCTGAACAAGAAATACAGGGAGAACTTCGCCAGAGAAAAAGAAAGAGGGGAGGAAGAGGAGGAATAAGAATAACAAAAAGGACAAATACCACATCTGAAACTAAAACAACAATATTCAATTTGAGTAATAAAATATTGTCAAAAGCTCAAATCTCAATCTTACATAAGGGGCTCAACTTTGCCCCACAGTCAAAAATCAATAAATTTGACTTATACAGAGATGTGCACAAATTCATAAGGAAGTGCAACATCAAAAAATTATTTGCAAAAAACTAAAATTCAAAACCTTCCATACAAGAGGATGAATTTCAACACACCGAATTTGGACCACCATTGACTTTCAATCCAACATACTGTAAAGGGCCACACTTAGAGACATTCCAAAAGCTACTGGAAGAGGAAATAGAAAAAATACCAGAGAAGCCAAAAATGAAATTAAACATCACTAAGGAGGAAAGACTAGGACTAAAAGAATTAAAACAAGACAAAAGCATTATAATAAAACCGGCCGACAAAGGCGGAGGCATCGTCATTTTGAACAAGGAACAATATGAAAGAGAGGTGACCCATCTCTTGGAGGATCAAGATACGTACGAAGCACTAGATCAAGACCCCACCAACGTTTATGAAAATAAACTTCGAGAACAAATCCAAGAAGGTCTCGAATTAGGAATTATCACTATGAAAGAATTCAATTACATAATGGAAAAAAATCCCAAAATTCCAACCTTTTATTGCTTACCAAAAATGCATAAGGACCCTATAAATCCGCCTGGACGTCCCATAGTGTCAGGAATCCAATCAATTACTTCAAATTTATCCAGGTATACCGACTTCTTCCTTCAAGACATTGTAAAATCACAAAGAAGCTACCTCAAAGACACCATCCATATTATACAGATTCTTACAGAAATACAATGGAAAGATCATTATACTTTGGGAACTAGTGATGTTAAATCACTATACACATGCATTAACCATGAAATAGGTTGTGAACACACTGAATTCTATTTGAATAAATCCAATCTTCCTACCCGACAGGTCAACTTCATCATGACAAATATTGACTTCATTTTGAACCATAACTATTTTTGGAACAATGGTCAATTCTATCGCCAGAAGTGCGGAACGGCAATGGGCACAACATTTGCGCCTAGCTACGCGAATTTGTTCGTAGCAAGGTGGGAGGACCAAAACATCTGGACAAATAATCCCTTTAAGGAAAGCTTAATTTGCTGGTACAGATTTATCGACGATGTCTTCTTTATCTGGGGGGGAACCAGTACAGACCTCGAGAAATTCAAATTACATATAAACAATAACAACATTAACCTTGTATTTACAACAAACACAAGTAAAGACGAAGTGACTTTCTTGGATCTAGAGATTTTCATTAAGAATAATCATATCAATACCAAAACTCATATTAAAGAAGTAAGTGGTAATAACATTCTACCGAATTCAAGCAATCATCATAAAAACTGGAAATCAAGCATACCGTCAAGTCAACTACAAAGAATTAGAAGAAACTGCAGCCAGCATGAAACATATGAAGAACAGAGTAAGAATATGATGCAGAACTTCGTTCAAAAAGGATACAAAGTGGAGGAACTGATTAAACAGAAAAACAGAATTGATAGCATAGATAGAAAAAACCTCATTAAATATAAAGAAAAAGGACCTGATGAATATACAGAAAAAATCAAATTCATCACTCAATATAATAGCAACCACCACATGATAGAAACCATGCTGAACAAACATTTGCACGTTCTAAAATTGGACAATGAACTGAAGGATTGCCTAACGGACAAAAATCATATACAGAAAGGCGAGAAACATTAAACAGAATCTTGTTAAAAGTTACCAGAGAAATTCACCAGTGATGAAAGAAACAAAAGGTTACCATTTCTGTCTTAATTGCAAAGCTTGTAAAAATCTCAGCAAAACCACGACTAAACCAGAAGAGCAATTTAAATCAAATCAAACAGGAAAAACATATGAAATTAGAGACCATCTAAGCTGTGAAACAGAACAAGTGATTTACCTCATTGAATGCCCTTGTGGGCTACAGTACATTGGTCAAACAAAAAGAAAAATCAAAATAAGATTGGCCGAACACATCTATAACATAAAAAGAGGACTTGTAACACACAGTGTGTCAAAACACTTCCTTGATTTTCATAACAAAGATCCACGTGGTTTAAAATTCTTGGCAATAAAAAAGTTCCAAACAATTGGAAAGGGGGAAATATTGTAACAGATTTAATAAAAAATGAAACAAGATGGATATTTGAAATGAAAACTTTAATACCCCATGGACTTAATATTGATATCGAACTAAATGCTTTTCTATAAAATACACAATTCACCAGTCATTCCAAATACATTTTTTACTATTTAACACAAGTGGCACAAAATAATAATAATAAATAAATAAATATTTTTTATACAAACGGGAGCACATGCTTGCCGCCTGTTTGACCCAACTTCCTGTGTATACTTCCGTTTTTTTAACAATGAACAATAAAGTTTTTTTAGTATAAATTGAAGATCAGGAATTGGACATGCCATCCATGATTAAGTGCGCGGAGACGCACGAAACGCGTTGGAGGCATAGAGCTACAGACCATCACCTCTCCGGCCCGAACTTCCCGACGCCTAGCCGCAGCGTGACGTCATCAAGCCGCGACCCGACAACAAGCCGCGATCCTTTACCGCTGGACGCAGCGGATCGAGATTGAAGGACCACAACATCCTCTTGTGCACGGGATTGACTAGGAGGTAGGGACAGTTAGCATTTTCACAATACGAACTGTGAACTGGTACGGACTGAGCTCAAACCACTCACTCCATAAAGGAGTTGTAAACATACTGCCAAACTAACTGAAGTCTTTTTTACAGGTGCCACTTTTTACACATATATTACCCATGGCAATACATATTTTAACTTAGAAACATTAGCACTCGTTATATGCTCCTAATTGTACTAATTTTAAACTGAGCAGCTTTTAGTCACATACAGTGCAGTTGTCACATACCTTCTACTGTACCTTCAATTATCAACTGCTGCAGTATAATATGACCCAATATACCTCTCGCCACATTTCACACAAAAGGAATGATTTGGGAAATATTTTTACCCAAAACATTATACCCATCGACCCCCCTGCAGAAGATGAACGGTTTTGCACCCAATTTTTAAAATTAGAAAAACACCATACTCAAGAAGTGCAACAATAGTAGGAAATCACAACCCTGCAGAAATACTTAGAAAATGGGATGATACCAAAAGGTCTCAGGATCGCAAAAGCAGCAACCTTCCTACCAATACAGGAGAACTTTCATGAAAAGTGGAATAAAATTCTGGACACATGCTCGATAGAATTAATAAAATTGATTATTGAAGATAGATCCATCACACTAGCAAAAACCAATGAAAACATTCAAGTATTCGAGAAAAGGTTTGAAAGTTTATCAAATATGGAGGATTTCAAGAATCTGATGTGAATGACGAATGAAAAAATAGGAAAACTCGAAGAAGACATCATCCTCCAGAAACAACGAAAATTCAAGAGGGATTTACAAGAAATTGAATTCTATCTCCTCAATAGAAACACAAAGAGTCACTCTCCTTCACGCAAATTTCAAGAAAAAGATAGACCAACAAGAAACACCTATACCAATACACAGAGGAACAGGACATATCAAGATTGGCAACAACCAAAATCCAAACAAACAAGAGAACCACTAATCAAACAATATCCAAAAAATACAGGATACACAAGGAATTATCAACCATACAATCAAAAAAAAATCAGTTTCAGCACAAATCAATATAAACTTATAAAAGATTCATTCACATTAGGAAAAGAGGCAGCAGAGAAAGAAGAAAATGAAGAAATTCAATCACTTATACAGACAATCCAAAAAAAAAAGAACAAGAAAAGCCACAAGGAAGAAAACAATCCACTAAAAGGAATTATTGTGAGGATTCAGATGAAGAAACAGATGAAGACTATTTTTTAGACTTCAATCAGGGCACCCAGAAACCTCCGGATTACAAAAGAATCCTGAACAAGAAATACAGGGAGAACTTCGCCAGAGAAAAAGAAAGAGGGGAGGAAGAGGAGGAATAAGAATAACAAAAAGGACAAATACCACATCTGAAACTAAAACAACAATATTCAATTTGAGTAATAAAATATTGTCAAAAGCTCAAATCTCAATCTTACATAAGGGGCTCAACTTTGCCCCACAGTCAAAAATCAATAAATTTGACTTATACAGAGATGTGCACAAATTCATAAGGAAGTGCAACATCAAAAAATTATTTGCAAAAAACAAAAATTCAAAACCTTCCATACAAGAGGATGAATTTCAACACACCGAATTTGGACCACCATTGACTTTCAATCCAACATACTGTAAAGGGCCACACTTAGAGACATTCCAAAAGCTACTGGAAGAGGAAATAGAAAAAATACCAGAGAAGCCAAAAATGAAATTAAACATAACTAAGGAGGAAAGACTAGGACTAAAAGAATTAAAACAAGACAAAAGCATTATAATAAAACCGTCCGACAAAGGCGGAGGCATCGTCATTTTGAACAAGGAACAATATGAAAGAGAGGTGACCCGTCTCTTGGAGGATCAAGATACGTACGAAGCACTAGATCAAGACCCCACCAACATTTATGAAAATAAACTTCGAGAACAAATCCAAGAAGGTCTCGAATTAGGAATTATCACTATGAAAGAATTCAATTACATAATGGAAAAAAATCCCCAAATTCCAACCTTTTATTGCTTACCAAAAATGCATAAGGACCCTATAAATCCGCCTGGACGTCCCATAGTGTCAGGAATCCAATCAATTACTTCAAATTTATCCAGGTATACCGACTTCTTCCTTCAAGACATTGTAAAATCACAAAGAAGCTACCTCAAAGACACCATCCATATTATACAGATTCTTACAGAAATACAATGGAAAGATCATTATACTTTGGGAACTAGTGATGTTAAATCACTATACACATGCATTAACCATGAAATAGGTTGTGAACACACTGAATTCTATTTGAATAAATCCAATCTTCCTACCCGACAGGTCAACTTCATCATGACAAATATTGACTTCATTTTGAACCATAACTATTTTTGGAACAATGGTCAATTCTATCGCCAGAAGTGCGGAACGGCAATGGGCACATCATTTGCGCCTAGCTACGCGAATTTGTTCATAGCAAGGTGGGAGGACCAAAACATCTGGACAAATAATCCCTTTAAGGAAAGCTTAATTTGCTGGTACAGATTTATCGACGATGTCTTCTTTATCTGGGGGGAGCCAGTACAGACCTCGAGAAATTCAAATTACATATAAACAATAACAACATTAACCTTGTATTTACAACAAACACAAGTAAAGACGAAGTGACTTTCTTGGATCTAGAGATTTTCATTAAGAATAATCATATCAATACCAAAACTCATATTAAAGAAGTAAGTGGTAATAACATTCTACCGAATTCAAGCAATCATCATAAAAACTGGAAATCAAGCATACCGTCAAGTCAACTACAAAGAATTAGAAGAAACTGCAGCCAGCATGAAACATATGAAGAACAGAGTAAGAATATGATGTAGAACTTCGTTCAAAAAGGATACAAAGTGGAGGAACTGATTAAACAGAAAAACAGAATTGATAGCATAGATAGAAAAGACCTCATTAAATATAAAGAAAAAGGACCTGATGAATATACAGAAAAAATCAAATTCATCACTCAATATAATAGCAACCACCACATGATAGAAACCATGCTGAACAAACATTGGCACGTTCTAAAATTGGACAATGAACTGAAGGATTGCCTAACGGACAAAAATCATATACAGAAAGGCGAGAAACATTAAACAGAATCTTGTTAAAAGTTACCAGAGAAATTCACCAGTGAAGAAAGAAACAAAAGGTTACCATTTCTGTCTTAATTGCAAAGCTTGTAAAAATCTCAGCAAAACCACGACTAAACCAGAAGAGCAATTTAAATCAAATCAAACAGGAAAAACATATGAAATTAGAGACCATCTAAGCTGTGAAACAGAACAAGTGATTTACCTCATTGAATGCCCTTGTGGGCTACAGTACATTGGTCAAACAAAAAGAAAAATCAAAATAAGATTGGCCAAACACATCTATAACATAAAAAGAGGACTTGTAACACACAGTGTGTCAAAACACTTCCTTGATTTTCATAATAAAGATCCACGTGGTTTAAAATTCTTGGCAATAAAAAAAGTTCCAAACAATTGGAGAGGGGGAAATATTGTAACAGATTTAATAAAAAATGAAACAAGATGGATATTTGAAATGAAAACTTTAATACTCCATGGACTTAATATTGATATCGAACTAAATGCTTTTCTATAAAATACACAATTCACCAGTCATTCCAAATACATTTTTGACTATTTAACACAAGTGGCACAAAAAAATAATAATAAATAAATAAATATTTTTTATACAAACGGGAGCACATGCTTGCCGCCTGTTTGACCCAACTTCCTGTGTATACTTCCGTTTTTTTAACAATGAACAATAAAGTTTTTTTAGTATAAATTGAAGATCAGGAAATGGACATGCCATCCATGATTAAGTGCGCGGAGACACACAAAACGCGTTGGAGGCATAGAGCTACAGACCATCACCTCTCCGGCCCGAACTTCCCGACGCCTAGCCGCAGCGTGACGTCATCGAGCCTCGACCAGACAACAAGCCGCGATCCTTTACCGCTGGACGCAGCGGATCGAGATTGAAGGACCACAACATCCTCTTGTGCACGGGATTGACTAGGAGGTAGGGACAGTTAGCATTTTCACAATACGAACTGTGAACTGGTACGGACTGAGCTCAAACCACTCACTCCATAAAGGAGTTGTAAACATACTGCCAAACTAACTGAAGTCTTTTTTACAGGTGCCACTTTTTACACATATATTACCCATGGCAATACATATTTTAACTTAGAAACATTAGCGCTCGTTATATGCTCCTAATTGTACTAATTTTAAACTGAGCAGCTTTTAGTCACATACAGCGCAGTTGTCACATACCTTCTACCTTATACACACAGCCTGAAGGAAATTTTAGCCAATATTTTTTATAACTTTGTGCATTAAACAAAGTGTGTCTACATTCACACAATTCATTTATGTTTCATATACACCTCACATACAGAGCCTGAAGGTCATTTAATACAATATTTTGAATAACTTTGTGTATTAAACAAGGATTGTGTACATTGAGTCATCAAAAAACAAAGGTTTCAGTATCTCACTCTCATTCAAAAAAGTCCGTATTTCGGAATATTCCGTATTTCGGAATATTTGGATATGGGATACTTAACCTGTACTGTATATCTAGAATAGAAGTGTAAATAATAACTGCAAATCTATTCAGTTGCGGGGCAGTGTGGCACTGTACACTGTGTTAACTCCACCCTCTGAATATGTGGCATCATGCTGTCATGCCAAGGAGGCGGGAATGTTCAGCACCTGGAAGAACAGCACTGCCAGGAGCGTGCGTGTACAGAGCCTCCAAAGAAGACTCTAAGCAGCTCTGCAATTGCAATGCTGGCTGCTGCGTGCTGTTTCAGACCCTGTGGACAGTTCAGCCCATAGAACCCTGGGCAACAGTGCCAATCACACAGCCCTAGTTACAGCCCTGAAACTACTGAATGTAGTAGAGGAGACATTAGTGTGCATAGCACCGAACATTTGAGAGATTTAATTAAACATGAAGATAATGTTTTGAATTTTGTGGTGGTGTCTCCTGTATTAAGCTGAACATATGGAACATCCTTTCCTCTTATGCCTGGAAATAAGTCTTCTTTTCTAGCAAGTCTGCCGTAATTCTATACCCTGGCAATGAATGGAAATCTAAAGCCATTATCTGCCCATATTCTGAGCTGGTACAAATGGGGGTTTGTCAGTGCACTGGTTTTCTACACAAATCTCTAGTGCAGTTAGATTTGTCAAAAAAAGTATATAAAACTGGGTACATGCAAATTAATATAATTCCCGTTCTCACTGTTATGATTCCTGTACTCCAGACCGGAGGAGATCTTATGGCAGGGATCTGAGTACAGGAAAATAAGCTGGTTGTGGGAGCTGGATAGCCTAGTAACCCCTGGCGCCCTAACTCCGTTGTCTCGCCCGTGTTATCAGAAATCCCCTGCGAGACTATGGTTGCTTGAGCCCATGGCAGCCGCGTTTGAAGGGCGGATTATGTCTGCCCAACCCCGATGCCCCCGCAGGTCTTAATGGGAGACAAGGGGAAGTCCGAGACAGGGTGATAACAAGGGGCCCTCTGACTAAGCAACCAGGCCAGGGGTTACAAGCTAACTAACTAAATCAAAAGGTATGTGCGGACTAGCCGCCAGGAAAAAGGACAACCAAGGATCCACTGATCCGACACTCCTATCCGGCACCGCCGGACACCAGAGTGGATCTGTGGAAGCGGAATCCTCCGCAAAGCTCCAGAACACAATTAAACAAAATAATAAACAGAAGCGGACAAGCCGCAACACACGGCTGCGCCGCGACTCACGAACACCACCAGATGTTAAAGGTGCTCGGTCAGACTCCAGGAACAGATGGTAACTTCCGAGTACAGGATCTCTGAGGACAGGAACAACCGAAAAGACCGGGACTGGGAACTCTCTGCAGCAGACACAGGCAAACAGGAAGCTATCACCGGCGTCTGTAAGAAGTCCTGAGGGTGCCTTTATTCAGGCACCCTCCAATCAGGATCCAGACAGGACAATCAAATAGAAATGCCGTGCAGCTTGCATGCTGCACGGCCAGCACATAATCAGGGTAATGAGAATAGACCCAGCAACGGGGAACGCGGCTGAACGTGGCGTCCCCGTTGCTAAGGTCAGAGCGGCTCCGTGCGCCCGGCGTCTTAGCGTTGCAAGGGAGCCGGCGGCTGAACGCGCATGGCGTCCCTGGTTGCTAGGCGCCGGGCCGCACGGCCGAGCGGACCCCGGCGCCTAACAGTACCCCCCCCTTGAGGAGGGGTCAAGGAACCCCTAAAGCCAGGTTTCCGAGGAAATTCACGAAAAAATGCCCTTTTGAGCTTTGGGGCATGAAGGTCTTCATCCAGGACCCACGACCTTTCCTCTGGCCCATAACCTCTCCAATGCACCAAAAAATAAAGCCGACCCCGGGACACCTTGGAATCGAGAACCTTCTCAACCAAGAACTCTTGCTGACCCTGTACATTAACTGGTGATCTCCCCTGAGATTTTTTACGAGGAAATCTGCTGGACGAAACATATGGTTTAAGCAATGAGCAATGGAAGGTATTTCCGATCCGTAAAGTTTTTGGTAAACGTAACCGGAAAGCAACTGGATTGACTTTTTTGATAATGAGAAATGGTCCAATATATCTAGGACCCAATCTGGCTGAGGTTTGTCGAAGTTTGATGTTGCGAGTCGACAACCACACCCTGTCTCCTACTTTAAAAGTGCACGGCCGCCGGAGCCTGTCAGAAAATTTTTTTTCCCGGAAAGCTGCTTTTCTGAGAGCCAGGTGCACTTTTTTCCAAATAAGTTTAAGATGAGAGGTCAGGGCCAGAGAGGAGACAGAGGAATGTTGAAAAAATGAATTAGCTCTGGGGTGGAAACCAAAAACTGCAAAAAATGGAGACACATTGGTGGAGGAATGACAGGCATTATTATAAGCAAACTCCGCCAATGGAAGAAACTCAGACCAGTCATTTTGGAGTTTGGCCGAGTACAAACGCAAATATTGTTTTAGAGATTGGTTAACTCGCTCAGTCTGTCCATTGGATTGTGGATGATAGCCGGAGGTTAATGATAATTTCATCTTTAATGAAGCACAAAAAGACTTCCAAAATTGCGCAATGAATTGTGGACCCCTGTCAGAAACAATATCAGTGGGTAACCCATGGAGTCTGAAAACATGACGGAGGAACAAGACTGCCAATCCCTGGGCAGATGGCAATCGGGGAAGAGCAATAAAATGGGCCATCTTGCTAAAACGGTCCACTACCACCCATATGACTCGGCATCCGGCTGACAGAGGGAGATCCACCACAAAATCCATGGAGATATGCGACCATGGCCTAAGAGGAACTTTCAAGGGCATAAGTTGACCAATAGGCAAAGAACGGGGAACTTTATGCTGTGCACAGACCTGACACGAAAAAACAAACTCTTTAATGTCTTTGGAAAGACCAGGCCACCATACTGAGCGGGATACTAATTCCAAAGTCTTAGCGATTCCCGGATGCCCTGCAACTTTGCTATCATGAAATTCCGCCAAAACAGTTGCTCTCAAAAACTCAGGAACAAAAAGACGACTAGCAGGAGTATTTCCCGGAGCTTGATGTTGAAGCAGCTTTAATTGGGAAAATACATCCTGTGTGAGACCTGCCTGAATGACTGAAGGCGGAAGTATGGGAGTAACAGGACTGTTGTCTTGAACCGGAAGGAAACTGCGTGACAGGGCATCTGCCTTGGTATTCTTGGAACCTGGTCTGAAGGTGATAATGAATTTGAAACGAGTAAAAAATAAAGCCCAACGAGCCTGTCGGGCATTCAGTCGTTTAGCCGATTCAATGTATTGAAGATTTTTGTGATCAGTCAAAACTGAAATGGTGTGGGTAGCTCCTTCAAGCCAATGTCTCCACTCCTCGAAAGCCCATTTAATAGCCAGCAATTCCCGGTTACCAACATCGTAGTTGGATTCTGCAGATGAGAATTTCCTGGACATAAAGGCACAAGGATGTAACTCAAGGGAATCTGGATCTTTCTGAGAAAGGATAGCCCCTACTCCAACCTCCGAGGCATCCACCTCAATAATGAAAGGTAATTCTGGGTTGGGATGTCTAAGGACAGGGGCTGAGACAAAGGCTTGTTTTAAGGCCTGAAAAGATAACTCCGCTTCACATGACCAATTGGTAGGATCTGCTCCCTTCTTAGTAAGTGCCACAATGGGAGCAACTAGGTCAGAGAAAGAGTGAATAAATCTTCTATAGTAGTTTGCAAACCCTAAAAAGCGCTGAATTGCTTTTAAATTGGTGGGTTGCGCCCAACTAAGGATGGCTTGGAGCTTTTTTGGTTCCATTCGGAATCCCCGAGGGGAAATAATGTACCCTAAAAAGGATACTTCCGTGACATGAAATTCACACTTCTCCAGCTTGGCATATAAGTGATTTTCACGTAATCTCTTTAGCACCTGACGCACCTGGGTAACATGTTGTTCCACGGAGTCAGAATATATCAAAATATCGTCTAAATAGACCACGACGAATCTTCCCAGAAACTCACGGAGCACATCATTAATGAGATCCTGGAAAACTGCCGGAGCGTTAGATAGGCCGAATGGCATGACCAGATACTCATAGTGGCCCGACTGAGTACTAAATGCCGTTTTCCACTCATCCCCTGACCTGATTCTGATGAGGTTATATGCTCCTCTAAGATCAATCTTAGAAAAAATAACAGCCGAACGTAGCTGATCAAAGAGGACAGAGATCAGCGGCAGAGGGTAAGTATTCTTTACTGAGATTTTATTCAAAGCTCTAAAGTCAATGCAGGGTCTGAGTGAACCATCCTTCTTCTCTACGAAGAAGAAACCTGCACTTAAAGGGGATTTAGATGGCCTGATAAACCCTTTCCCAAGGCTTTCTTTCACATACTCATTCATGGCCACAGTTTCAGGACCAGACAATGCATATAACCTTCCTTTAGGCAACGTGGCACCAGGAATTAACTCAATGGCACAATCATAAGGCCTATGGGGAGGCAAAATATCCGCATTGCCCTTGGAAAACACATCAACAAAATCCTGGTATTCCCCAGGAATATGTGCGGAACTGGCGGCAGCTACTCGGATAGGAAGCGTAATACATTCTTTATCACAGATGGTACCCCATTGTAGGATCTCCCCAGACTGCCAATCAATGACGGGATTATGAAAGGCCAGCCAAGGATGACCCAGAACCACAGGAACTGCTGGACAATGGGTAAGGAAAAACTCAATTTTTTCAGAATGCAGAGCTCCCACCGAGAGCAAAACAGGAGGTGTACATAGAGAAATAACCCCATTGGATAAAGGACTCCCATCTAAACCATGCATGGTGATACACCTACCTAAGGTTAGCTGAGGAATACCTAAGGCCTTGGCCCATGTTAAATCCATAAAGTTTCCTGCAGCTCCACTGTCCACAAAAGCAGAGACCGAGGAACAGAGGCTGCCATAGGAAACTTTAGCAGGAACCAACAGTGAATTATTTGAGGAGATGAGCTGCAGACCAAAGTGAACCCCCTCACAATTCACTTGGTCAGGAAGTTTCCCAACTTGTTTGGACAACTACGGGCAAAATGTCCCTTACCTCCGCAGTATAAACACAGACCATAATTTTGCCTCCTGGTTCTTTCTTCCGGAGACAATTTGGAGAGACCAATCTGCATAGGCTCCTCTATGTCTACAGGAATGGAAGGAACCCAGGGAGAGGACCCGACAGATGCCCCTTTTTCAGCCCTCGGCTCTCTGAGCCGACGATCTATTTTAATAGATAGCTCCATGAGGTTATCGAGGGTCTCAGGAGCGGGATACTGGAGGAGACTGTCTTTTATAGATTCCGATAAGCCGAGGCGAAACTGACTGCGCAGGGCTGGGTCATTCCAGCCACAGTCGTTCGACCAACGGCGAAACTCCGTACAATAATTCTCTGCGGGATTCCTACCCTGTCTAAGAGCACGCAACTGACTTTCTGCGGACGCCTCTCTATCAGGGTCGTCATACAATAGCCCTAAAGATTTTAAAAAGGCGTCTACAGACGATAAGGCCGGATCGTCTGTCTTTAAACCAAAAGCCCAGGTCTGAGGATCCCCTGAAGTAGAGAAATAATAATCCCAACCCGCTGAGCCTCTGTACCTGAGGTAACTGGTCTTAAACGAAAATACAGTTTGCAAGATTCTTTAAAATTAAAAAACTGTTTTCTATCCCCAGAAAAACGGTCAGGCAGATGCATTTTTGGTTCAGGGATGACCCTCGGGGAAGTCCGTAACAGATCTTCCTGTGACCTCACCCGGAGGGACAGATCCTGAACCATCTGAGTAAGTTCCTGAATCTGACTAACAAGAAGCTGGCCAGGGTTTGGCCCAACACCGGTGGGATTCATAAGGCCGACAAAAATCTCCCAACTAAAAAGTGAAAAAATTTACTATAAGTTAAATCTTTTCTTTTGTAGGCCGGTGATAATGTTATGATTCCTGTACTCCAGACCGGAGGAGATCTTATGGCAGGGATCTGAGTACAGGAAAATAAGCTGGTTGTGGGAGCTGGATAGCCTAGTAACCCCTGGCGCCCTAACTCCGTTGTCTCGCCCGTGTTATCAGAAATCCCCTGCGAGACTATGGTTGCTTGAGCCCATGGCAGCCGCGTTCGAAGGGCGGATTATGTCTGCCCAACCCCGATGCCCCCGCAGGTCTTAATGGGAGACAAGGGGAAGTCCGAGACAGGGTGATAACAAGGGGCCCTCTGACTAAGCAACCAGGCCAGGGGTTACAAGCTAACTAACTAAATCAAAAGGTATGTGCGGACTAGCCGCCAGGAAAAAGGACAACCAAGGATCCACTGATCCGACACTCCTATCCGGCACCGCCGGACACCAGAGTGGATCTGTGGAAGCGGAATCCTCCGCAAAGCTCCAGAACACAATTAAACAAAATAATAAACAGAAGCGGACAAGCCGCAACACACGGCTGCGCCGCGACTCACGAACACCACCAGATGTTAAAGGTGCTCGGTCAGACTCCAGGAACAGATGGTAACTTCCGAGTACAGGATCTCTGAGGACAGGAAC
The DNA here is from genome assembly GCF_028390025.1 of Pseudophryne corroboree. NCBI lineage: Eukaryota > Metazoa > Chordata > Amphibia > Anura > Myobatrachidae > Pseudophryne > Pseudophryne corroboree. Next base: position 86,497,634 of record NC_086445.1, read on the forward strand.
AACCGAAAAGACCGGGACTGGGAACTCTCTGCAGCAGACACAGGCAAACAGGAAGCTATCACCGGCGTCTGTAAGAAGTCCTGAGGGTGCCTTTATTCAGGCACCCTCCAATCAGGATCCAGACAGGACAATCAAATAGAAATGCCGTGCAGCTTGCATGCTGCACGGCCAGCACATAATCAGGGTAATGAGAATAGACCCAGCAACGGGGAACGCGGCTGAACGTGGCGTCCCCGTTGCTAAGGTCAGAGCGGCTCCGTGCGCCCGGCGTCTTAGCGTTGCCAGGGAGCCGGCGGCTGAACGCGCACGGCGTCCCTGGTTGCTAGGCGCCGGGCCGCACGGCCGAGCGGACCCCGGCGCCTAACACTCACACAGCTGAGAGTGAGGTACATAACAATTGGTTGCTATAGGGAGTTCTACAATTGTCCATTTAAAAGATTTGATAAGTCTTCCCTAAGAACACTGAGATTTAAAAAATGAACATACTACAGGTTGAGTATCCCTTATCCAAAATGCTTGGTACCAGAACTATTATGGATATCGGATTTTTCCGTATTTTGGAATAATTGCATACCATAATGAGATATCATGGCGATGGGACCCATGTCTAAGCACAGAATGCATTTATGTTACATATACACCTTATACACACAGCCTGAAGGTAATTTTAGCCAATATTTTTTATAACTTTGTGCATTAAACAAAGTGTGTGTACATTCACACAATTCATTTATGTTTCATATACACCTTATACAAACAGCCTGAAGGTCATTTAATACAATATGTTTAATAACTTTGTGTATTAAACAAAGTTTGTGTACATTGAGCCATCAAAAAACAAAGGTTTCACTATCTCACTCTCACTCAAAAAAGTCTATCTGGATATGGGATACTCAACCTGTATATACTTACTTATAACTGTGGTTCCTTCAAAGCCAAACACAGGGCTATCTTAACAGCATTGTAGGCCCTAGGCAAAAAAAAAAAAAAGGCATTTTGCTTCCCCAGGCAACCTGAGTGACACCAGTAACCAGATTTAAATCCTACACAATATTAGAATTCAGAGGTCTTGGTTACATATATTTGCGCAAATGTATGAATAATCTCCCAAGCCATGTCAAGGCCTCTCTGTATATTGGGGTCCCTAGCACTATATCTAGGTGCAAGGTGCGGCATCCCAAAAAATCAACATAAGCCAGAAAGCCCAGAGCAGCATGCCAGTGAAAAAACTATAGTGTTAATAAGCCGAAGCTATATACAGGGGGCAGTCGCGTAAGTTCGTCCCAGACGCCCGGAGGCAAGATAAATATTGGTCCCCCCACCCCTATATTTAGACAAATATATATATATATATATATATATATATATATATATATAAGGCTCTTCTCTCCCCAATTACCAGAGGCAGAGCGCAAATACAGTAGTGAGTGGAATCCGAGGCGAGTGCGGTCCCGCCTCTTCTAATCACACCACCTCCTCGCAGGGGCAAACGCAGGATTTTTATGTGTGTGATTATGTATGCAGTATATATACAGTACATACATACACACACCTCACATGCATATGTCCCCCACGGGTGGTATTCATGTGACCGCCGGTCAGCTGGCCGACAGTCACATGACCTCCTCCATCAGCCCGACGGGTCACTGTCCCGATGGTCGGCATGCCGACCAACAGGGACTATTTCCACTCGTGGGTGTCCACGACACCCATAGAGTGGGAATAGAACCCGTGGCGACCGCAGGTCGCCACCGAGCCCGCAGCGTGGCGAGCGCAGCGAGCCCGCAAGGGGCTTGCTGCACTCGCCCTCCCCGCCGGGATCCCGGCATCGGTATGCTGCCTGGATCCCGGCGTCGGTAAGCTGACCGGCGGTCAGGAGACCGCCGGTCAGCCCTACTACACCCGTCCCCCACATACATAAGCACCACAGAAAATATAGGCTGCTGCAATCATTATAGCCCCCCCACCCCCAGCAAACATTGGCCTGTGCAGTCATCTATTGTAGTCCCCACCGCTCCATATACAGTACATACTTACCCACCCATACCCCCCTTCCCCTAGCAAATAATGGCACCTCTGCATGTGCCATACACAGTGTGGGCGCCGTCTTACCTGTGGTGCGGGAGCAGCGGTTCCCGTCACAGAGCCCCCAGGTCCCGACAGGGAGACGCTATTTCCGCCATTGTGGTACTCAGTGCAGGAGAGTGACCGCAGCCCTGTGTCCCGGGCAGTGAGGGGGGGACGCGGTGCAGCTGCGCACCTGGGAGCCACACTCTGCCAGGCGGCGAATTCCCGGCACTGAGGTCCTGTCACTGCGCGCTGCCGCTTCGGCTTCCCCTACCTAACGGATCGGCCGGCGGGCGGGCTTGCGGAGGGGAGTGTTTCTCGGTACTCAAGACACCATCTCCCTGCTTGCGTGTATTCCGCCTCACACATGAGTGTGTCTCCCGCATCAGCACCTCTTCTTGTAGGTGTTGGAACTGGAGACGAAGGAGGTGAGGTGCCCCCTTGAAGCTAGGAGCCCGGCGGCAGCCAACTCCGTTGCCTCCCAGAGTTCCGCCACTGACAGGGGGGCTTATTCATACATTTGCGCAAATATATGTAACCAAGATCACTGAGTTCTAATATTGTGTAGGATTTAAATTAGATTTGTGCGACAGCCACTTTTCATGTTTTGGTTTTGGTTTTGGATCTGGATCCCCACACGTGTTTTGGATCTGGATTTGTTTTGCCAAAACCACCCGTTCGGGTTTTGGATCTGGATAATTTTTGGGAAAAAACACAAAAACAGCTCAAATCAAAGATTTTGGGGGTAATTTTGATCCTATGGTATTATTAAACTCAATAATATTCATTTCCACACATTTACAATCCATTATGAACACCTCACACACCACAATATTGTGTTTAGGCCAAAAGGTTGCACCAAGGTCGCTGGATGACTAAGCTAAGCGACACAAGTGGGCGGCACAAACACCTGGTACAGAGAGAAGGGGTCGCCAATACCTCTATTGCCCACAAGAATAAGACTTTGTCCTCACAGCAGCTGACTACAGCATTTGCCGGCAATTGCTCATCTCTAATGAGACTGCACCACTCATTTTCCTCCACTACACTGGGAACGCCTTACACTCTGCCCTGCCGAGCACTACTCCGTTTGTGCTGGGGGTGCAGAACGGCGAACAGGTGCATCTACATTGTGCCGGACGGTGGAGAACGGCTCCCTGCCTGATCGCGCCGCTGACGGGCTGTGCCACTGACGGACTTTGCCGCTGACGGATGTCTCACCCGTGCATAGGGTGATATAGAGCGGCTCCATACAACACATGAGGTGCAGCAAGGACACTTCTATATATACTGTGAGTAGCAGTTGTCATACAACTTCATATTTCTGCACCGTTTATACATCCAGTGGACCTCTAAGTTGATGAACTTTTTCTTTTCCAGCTGTGATTGAACCCGTATAATTGAGGACATATATATGCACGGCCGTGTAAGATTCTTTGTGCTTATATTGTGGGCAATTATTTAAATAGAGATAAAATCAAACAGAGAGTCATTCTCATTCAAGGTTTTGCAACTGCCTTCTAGTGCTTACAATTAGTGTATATTATTGCATATTTTAGAGGTTTCAGATACCTCAGTTTTATACGATTACTATGTTGTGGTCTTAACAATTTTAAATTGTTATATGTTTTTAGTTTGTCTAATAAACTGTTTTATTAATTTTGTGTACATCATTGGCATTAAGCGCTGACCTGGTAATTTTCGGCACAAACACCCGGCCCATCTAGGAGTGGCACTGCAGTGGCAGACAGGATGGCAGTTTTAAAAACTAGGCCCCAAAGAGCACATAATGCAAAGAAAATAAAAGAGGTGCAAGATGGATTTGTCCTTGGGCCCTCCCACCCACCCTTATGTTGTATAAACAGGACATGCACACTTTAACAAACCAATCATTTCAGTGACAGGGTCTGCCACACGACTGTGGCTGAAATGATTGCTTTGTTTGGGCCTCCACAAAAAAAGAAGCAATTAATTCCCCCACCAAAAAAGAAGCAATTAATCTCTCCTTGCACAAATTGGCTCTACAGTGGCAAGATGTCCTCCTCATCCTCATCCTCTGATTCCTCACCCCTTTCAGTGTGTACATCCCCCTCCTCACAGAGTATTAATTGGTCCCCACTGGAATCCACCATGACAGGTCCCTGTGTACTATCTGGAGGCAATTGCTGGAAAAGATCTTGCTGGATGAATTTATAATTCATTTTGATGAACATCATCTTTTCCACTTTGTGGAAGTAACCTCCTATGCCAATCACTGACAAGGTTGCACTAAACACTCTTTCGGAGTACACACTGGAGGGGAGGCAGCTTAGGTAAAATAGAGCCAATTTGTGCAAGGGCCTCCAAATTGCCTCTTTTTCCTGCCAGTATACATACGGACTGTCTGACATGCCTACTTGGATGCTGTCACTCATATAATCCTCCACCATTCTTTCAATGGTGACAGAATCATATGCAGTGACAGTAGACATGTCAGTAATCGTTGGCAGGTCCTTCAGTCCGGACCAGATGTCAGCTTTCGCTTCTGACTGCCCTGCATTACCGCCAGCGGGTGGGCTAGGAAATCTTATCCTTTTCCTTGCAGCCCCAGTGGCAGGAGAAATTGAAGGAGGAGCTGTTGACGGGTCACGTTCCGCTTGAGTTGACAATTTACTAACCAGCAGGTCTTTGCACCTCTGCACACGTGTCTGCTGTAAAGAGAGATACAACGTAGACTTTAAACCTAGGATCGAGCACGGTGGCCAAAATTATAGTGCTCTGATTTCCACAGATTGACCACCCTTGAATCCTGGCAAAGTGAATGAAGGGCTCCATCCACAAGTCCCACATACTTTGCGGAATCGCTCCATATTAGCTCCTCCTTCAATTTATCCAGCTGTTTCTGCAAAAGCCTGATGAGGGGAATGACCTGACTCAAGCTGGCAGTGTCTGAACTGACTTCACATGTCGCAAGTTCGAAGGGTTGGAGAACCTTGCACAAGATGGAAATCATTCTCCACTGCGCTTGAGTCAGGTGCATTACCCCTCCTTTGCCTATATCGTAGGTGGATGTATAGGCTTGAATGGCCTTTTGCTGCTCATCCATCCTCTGAAGCATATAGAGTGTTGAATTCCACCTCGTTACCACCTATTGCTTCAGGTGATGGCAGGGCAGGTTCAGAAGTGTTTGTTGGTGCTGCAATCTTCTGCACACAGTGGTTGAATGGCAAAAGTGTCCCGCAGGGGGGCGTGGCCACGTCGGCATCCGAGTAGGAAGCAGGGCACAGTAGCTCCCTGGTCAATAAATCCTGAACCCCTCCTAGCCCCCTTTCCGGAGCTGCCTCCCCGCATACACTGTCTCCTCTGTCCCTGGGGCAGTGGCGGGCGCCTTTAGCTGCCACCTGTATGTGTCCCCTGGCCGCGCCAGCTGCCGCCCGTACTTCCGGCATAAGCCACTGGAGCATCCCCGGCCTCAATTTGGTGGTGTCTCGTCGCGCTGCAGCGGGCGCACGCAGGCGCGTACCCTAGCAAAACTGGGTCTCCTGAGCAGCTTGGAGGACATGGCACCGCCCTGCACCCTTTAAACCCGTCTACCTACATTTGTTCCCTGGTGCCTGGGCTTCTCAGTTTGCAGGAGGAGTGGGGAGGCTGTGGGCCCGGTGGCCATCTTGGAAGCAGCTCCCTCTGCACTTTCCCCTGCTGTGCTGCACTGAGACCTGGGGGAGTGTGTGGGGCTGATCGGGGTGTCTGTGGGCACACTGCCCTGCTCACCAATAGACTACCACTCACTCTCCATTGTATTCATAAATACTCCTGGGTCCTCCTGGCCCTTCTCTCCTATCTCATCACTGGCTGGGGCACATTTGGTACTACATTTCTTGCTCACTGCTGGGCCACTTGACACTGAATACTTGCGACCTGCGTGCCGGCTGAGCCCAATTGGATCCGTGTTGTACCTGGTCGGAGGTTTCAACTTTGCTAATATGGTGAAAGACGGCCAACGCGCGGCTGCGGCAAAGTTGGAGAAGTTTGCCCGCCAGTCTACCACCCATCCGGCGCAGTCATCTTCTAAATCGTCCCCTCCTGCCCGCTCTGATCCCCCGGCTGAAGCCACCTCGTACGCGGCTATGCAGCCCTCTGCTCCATCCATTCAGCAGGTATTGGAGGCTATAGCGGCTAGCGAACAACATTTGTCGGGCAAAATGGAGAAGGTGCAGTGCGATCTTTCTTTATTGCGTCCAACATATCTGGGAGAGAGTGGGTGAGGCCGAGACGCGGGTCTCTAACCCGGAGGACCTCTGCGGCCCCCTTAAGCAATCCGTGTCAGGGGTCTCTTAGCAGGTCTCAACAATGCAAACCAAGCTTCTGGTGCGGTTCGTGGGCCTTCCTGAAAGAGAAGAGGGGGCACATCCTGAAGATTTCTTGGAGTCATGGCTCAAGGAGGCATATGGTGTTGAATCCTTCACCTCCCAGTTTGCGGTGGAATGGGCTCACAGAGTACCTTTCCGGCCTTTACACCCTGGTGCCCCACCACGAACTTTTATTGCCAAATTTTTGCATTACAAAGACCGGGACTCCGTGTTGCGTCTGGGCCGCACGAAGGGCCCCCTGCTTCGGAATGGAGTCCGGGTGTCGGCATTCCCAGACTTTGCAGCGGACGTCCAGAAAGACCAGGCCCAGTTCCTGCCTATCAAGCGGCGTCTTCGTAACTTGAATCTTCCCTACTCGATGTTGTTCCCCTCCAGGCTGTGTGTGGTGGCGGACGGGGAAACTAAGTTCTTCTGTTCTCCAAGGGAGGCGGCGACCTGGCTTGACAGATATGCTCCAGGCGTCCGTCAACTAGCTTCGGACTGATATCCTGTTCTCCCTCCTACATGGGCATAAAATATGCAAGTATATGTCCGGGGAGCACCCTCTAGTTTTGTTGGTTCTGGACTTTGTTGCGTAGCGTTATATACACCTAGGGTTCTGATTTTACACTGGGACTTTAGGTCTTTATGCTAGGCATAGGTTTGCCGTAGGCACTTGGATCTCGAGGGTTGGGTTTTGTTAGGGATATGTGTATGCCACTGTTTGGGAAGGTATACGTGGAGGGGGTTGGAATTTGGGTATTTTGGGTACTGTTTGTTTCTACTGTATGTGGGATCTGTTTTTCTTTCTTCAGTTTATTGTTTTCTATATTTCTGTTTTTTTCTATGTGAGGTACTGATGTGTTGTTTTGACCGGCTAGGCTCATGGCCCGGGGTCTGCGGATGGCAGGGTCTGCAGGATAACGCTTTATATGGGCGGGCAGGTGTGCAGACAACTTTGATTGCGGGGTCCCTTATCCACCCTGCGAGGTATATATGTGGTGTGTCCCAGATGGCCGTACAGACACCATGCCTGCCTTAAAATTTTTGGCGTGGAATGTCCGGGATATCAACAATAAAGTAAAGCGATCCCTGGTACTTAAAATGATTAAGAAATACGACCCGGACCTTGTCTGTTTGAGTGAGACTCATTTAGAGGGAAATAGACTGCTGTCGCTCCGCAGACCTTGGGTGGGATGGGCATATCATTCATCTCACTCCTCCTTTTACCGAGGGGTGTCGGTCATGATAAAAAGAACTGTCCAGTTTGAATTGCTTACGGTAAATACTGACCCTTAAGGTCAGTTTGTGTTCCTGGAATGCAAATTGAATTCCTGTCATTTCTTCCTGCTATCAGTGTATATTCCTCCACCTTTCTCATATGACGTATTGCAGAAAGCCACCTCATTCATTGCCTCTTCCCCCCATGCCCCTGTTATATGCTTGGGGGACTTTAATAACGTGATGGACGTCTCCCTGGATAGGTGGAAGTCCCCCTCGGCTCCCGGGGTAGGGGGTACCCAGTCTAAATTTGCAGACTTTCTGAGTAATATGCAGTGGGTGGATGCTTGGAGGGTACGGCATCCTACACTTAGGCAGTTCTCGTGCTTCTCCGGCACACATGGCTCATTTTCCAGAATCAACCTGCCCTGGTCTCCCCTGAGCTTCTGCCCAGAATCTTAGATGTTCACTATGAGGCGCGGGGGGAGTCCGACCATTCGCCCTTGATGTTATCTTTGGAGGTGGAGTGCCAGAGGGGACAGTCGTATTGGAAGTTACATCCATCCTGGTTAGCTCAGTTGGGCGACTGTTCGGACTTGACAACAAAGTGGGAGGTTTCTTTTGCGGATAATGTGGGCTCGGCCCTGGCTCATGTCATTTGGGACTCATTTAAAGCCTTTTTACGTGGTACACTGATTGGTAAAATTGCTGCACACAAATTGTCATGCAGGGAGAAGGAGAGAACACTTGAATCCGAGTTTAGGGACCTCGAAATCCGTTATTTGGCAGAGGGCACCTCTGCACTTAAATTGCAATGGCTGACGGCTCAGGCGGCATGGCTGGCTCATCTCAGATAAAAATGCGCGCTCCCTTTTGTTTCGGGCCACTAATTTGTACATGCAGGCGGATAGACCAGGAAGTTTGTTAGCCCATTTAGTACACTACGACCGGCCTGGGTCTACGGTTGTGCAGATGTCTGGTCCTGATGGCTCCATTGTAGATAACACCCCAGACATTGCGCAGTTGTTCCTTTCATACTTCAGGGATCTGTATGAGTCTCGGCTGACGTGCTCCGCGGCAGACTTAGACATATATTTGAATAGTGTACCCCTCTCCAGACTCTCCTCCGAGGCTTGCAATTTTCTGGAGGCACCTTTGACTTTGGAGGAAGTGTCCGCGGCAGTGGGCTTGTCCCCCAGTGGCAAGTCTCCGGGCTCTGATGGCATCCCCACTGAGCTATATAAAACACATATAGAGTTCTTTGGCCCTAAGTTGCTTACTATGTTTACAGATACGTTTGCTACTAATCAACTTCCTCCCTCAATGTCCGAGGCTGTTATTATAGTACTACCAAAGCCCGGCAAGGACCCCAGACTCTTGGAGTCCTATAGGCCGATCTCCCTCATTCCTACTGATGCTAAGATCCTGGCAAAAATTCTGGCAGTTCGGCTTAACTCGGTTATTAAGTCCATAATACATCAGGATCTATCTGGCTTTATGCCACGTCTATTAATTTGCGTAGGCTGTATACTATTCTGCAGGCTCCTCATGCCTTTCCCTGGACTCGGTCGTGGTCTCCTTGGACGCGGCTAAGGCGTTCAATAGCGTTGAATGGTCCTACCTGTGTGGAGTTATGAAATGTATGGGCTTTGGCCCTAACTTCATACAATGGATCAGACTGCTATATCAAAATCCGTGTGCCAGGATCTTGGTAAATGGTTACATTTCGTCCTCCTTTACCCTGTCTCGGGGTACTAGACAAGGGTGCCCCCTCTCCCCTGCCCTATTTGCTATAGCCATAGAGCCTCTGGCCTGCCTGATTAGGACACACCCGGACATTGTGTAGACAAAATTGCCCTTTATGCGGATGACCTGCTGTTATTCCTACATGATTATGCTGTCGATATGCCTATTTTGCTGCAGGTCATTGAGGAATTTGGCGGCTTTTCTGGTCTCCATATCAACTGGCCCAAGTCATTTATTATGCCCGTTATTGGTTCTCCTCCCCAGGTCCCGAAGCTCTCCCTGCCGCTATGCTGGACAGATCAGTTTAAATATCTTGGAATTCAAGTCACAAATAATCCTTCTGATTTTATATCTCTGAATCTGGACCCACTGACGCAACTGATTATACACAAGTCGAGAGCTTGGTGCAAACTTCCGCTGACAGTGACTGGAAGGGTTAGTCTCATTAAAATGATAATTCTACCCAAACTATTATACATTGTTTTGCAATCCCCGGCATATATCTTCCCGGCATTCTTTAGGAAACTGAATGGTATATTATCATCCTTGATCTGGGCCAACAAAAGGCCTAGGATAGGGCTGAACACCCTCACTAGGTTGAAAGCTGATGGAGGTTTAGCCTTACCCAACTTTCAAATGTACTACTTTGCATCTCAGTTATCACATCTTAGCACCTGGATACAGGGCAGGGATGCCGGCACTTTACAATGGGCGTTTCTCCAGTGCTACTATCCGGGCCTCTCTCCGGTGCAGGTTTTGCTGAGTGGGAATGTTTCTCGGTACTCTCCCCCTATTGTCTTCCAGGCCATGAAGATCTGGCTTGCTCTAAGAAATCTGCTTGGGTTTGATGACTTGGACCCAGATACTCCCCTCTGGCACTCTACTTCACTGCCCGAGCTGGAGGCTCTCGAGGGTGGGGTGGTGTGGGTTCCATACTCCATTGTCTCCATATCCCAATTGTACAGTGATGGTACGCTGAAATCGTTTCAGCAATTAAAGGAGGAATTTGGTATACCTAATATTTTTTTAGATTCCTACAACTCCAACACGCCTTGCAATCACAATTTCGGGACTCACCCCTGGCGCTCCTTCATTTCCCCATAAAGACCTTTTTAAGCTCGTTGGGATGGGTTAAGGTGATTTCTTTTACCTACTCGTACCTATTAAAAATACTTCATGCATACCCTCTTTCGGGACTCCATGCACGTTGGGAGTGTGATCTGGGCCCCATAGGCGAGGAGGACTGGGAGCTTGCCCTGGAGTACCCAGGTACGGCGGCTAAGTCACTCCGATTTCAACAAATACAGCTCTTTATTTTGCACAGATCCTATATGACACCGGCTCGGTTGGCCAGATTTGGGGCTAACAATACAGCTGTTTGCCCAAAATGTGGGGCCGATGGGGGATCCTTTTGGCACCTTGTGTGGGAGTGTCCGTCCATTCAGGAGTTTTGGTCTGGGGTCAGGTCGATTCTGGTGCACACGGGGATGCCTGGGAGTATGTTGGCTTTGAGATTCTGTATACTGGGAATGGGGGGTCCTGCTTCGGGGTCCAAGTGGGAGGGCCTTTATGCTCGTAGTATTTGTGCCCTGGCCAAAGTGTGCATTGCGCGGACATGGATGGCCCCGCGTTGCCCTTCTGTATCAGCCTTTAAGGCTCTGGTTAATGACACTCTCCTTAAAGACCGCTATATATACATGAAAAATAATGCCATTTCTAAATATGAGAAAATATGGTCCCCTTGGATTACTTCTGTATACTCCTCTCCCGCCCTTGCGCTATGAGAAGCACTGCGCCCTGGTAGCGGTCTGTGTCCTGGGTTCATGCAAGGCCAGGTCGTGATATTAATCTTTACTCCATATACCTCAGCTATTTTATTGTAATACTGCTTCTTGTTGTTTTTTCTTTTTTTCTTTCTCTCTCTTTCTTCCTTTCCTATTTTTTTATGTTCTAGAAGTTTCTGTAGGCTATGTTACGGCCTACTAGTTGGAGTTGTAATTGCTAAATAACTGGGGAGAAAATAAAAAATGTTTAATATGTGATTTATGACCTGTTTATGGACATTAGATCTTCCTTGCACCGTGAGCTTGGTAATAATATTAAAGCAATTGTACATGTGACGTAATTTATCATGCTTTTGGAGTTCACACATGCTATAAACTGTTGCATTGCTTATCCTGTACTATCCAATTTCCCATGTCTAATGATATGTCTGTATTGGTGATCCTTTTTCGAATAAACAAACTCTATTTAAAAAAAAAAAGTGGCCCGCAATTTTGCGGGCCACCGACAGAATCTCCTGCACGCCCCTGTAATTTTTAAAAAATTCTGCACTACCAAATTGTATGTGCAAAACATGGGACGTGTTGGAATTTGCCCAGATGTAATGCACACACAATATTGGTGGCGTTTTCCGATATCACAAATACCCAGGAGAGTTTAAGTGGGGTAAGACATTGTGCAATGATATCCCTCAGTTTCCATAAGAGGTTGTCAGCGGTGTGCCTCTTACGGAAACCTGTAATACACAGCGTAGCCTTCCTAGGAACGAGCTGGCATTTGCGAGATGCTGCTACTGGTGCCACTGCTGTTGTTGCTGCGGGATGCAATACATCTACCCAGTGGGCTGTCACAGTATGTAATCCTTAGTTTGCCCTGCTACACTTGTCCACATGTCCGTGTTTAAGTGGACAGTGGGTACAACCACATTTTTCAGGACACTGAGGACACTATTCTTAATGTTTCTGTACAGTCCGGGAATCGCTTTCCTATTGAAGTGGAATCTACATGGGATTTGGTACCGGGGACACAGTACGTCCATCAACTGTCTAAATCCCACTGCACTAATGGCGGATACCGGACACACGTCTAACACCAGCATAGTTGTTATGGCCTCAGTAATCCGCTTTGCAATAGGGTGACTGCTGTCATATTTCATCTTTCTCACAAAGGACTGTTGGACAGTCAATTGCTTAGTTGGAGTAGAACAAGTGGTCTTCTGATTTCCCCTCTGTGATTATGATCAACTCCCAGCAGCAACAACAGCAGTGGCAGCAGCAGTAGGCGTACCACTCAAGGATTCTCCGGAGAAATCTCGGTTAGGAGAGAACTCATCAGACATGCCAGTGACATGGCCTGCAGGACTACTGACGTTCCTGACTAAGGAGGAAATTGACGTTGAGGGAGTTGGTGATGTGGCTTGCAGGAGGAAGAAAGGGGTTTAGGTGTCAGTGGACTGCTTACGCTCTTACACACTTGGACTATCCTTGGGGATTTGTGATATCTCTGAATGCACAGTTGCATTTTCCTGTGCTTTAACAAGCTTAATTTTTTTATTTTTCAAGAGGGAGGGCTTCCATTCTCATGAGAAGCTGCGCCACCAGTCATGAACATAGGCCAAGGCCTTAGCCTTTTCTTGCCACTTCATGTTGGGAATGGCATATTACCAATTTTCCATTTTTCATCAGATTATTTGTTTGTTTTTTCTGATTATTAATTTTTGCTTCTTGGATTTTACATGCCCTCTATGACATTGGGCATCGCCCTTAGCAGACGACTTAGCAGATGACTGGTGGCAGCAGCAGCTTCAGCACTAGTACTAGGAACTGGAAGTGGTTCCTGATCTTCCACTATTTCTTCCTCCAAATTGTTGTTCTCCATTTCACAGGACAGCACCCCTTTATTATTACAGCACACAGAAAAGTGCCCCTTTATTTTCACAGTACACCTTTATTCTTACAGCATACAGAGCAAGTGTAATGTTATTTGAACACCAACACCCCTGGATTTTACAGCATACAGCAGTGTGCCTTTGATTTTGAACAACTATACCACTGACTTTTTACAACATATAGAGCTAGCAGCACCCCTATATTGTACAGTATACAGCAGTGTGCTTTTAATGTTTAACAACTGCACCTCTGACTTTTTACAACATACAGGGCCAGCAGCACCCCTATATTTTACAGCATACAGCAGTGTGCTTTTAATGTTTAACAACTGCACCTGACTTTTTTCAACATACAGGGCCAGCAGCACCCCTATATTTTACAGCATACAGCAGCGTTCTTTTAATTTTTAACAACTGTGCCTCTGAATTTTTACAACATACAGGGCCACTGTAATGTTATTTGAACAGCAGCAGCACCCCTATATTTTACAGCATACAGAAGTGTTCTTTTAATGTTTAAGTACTGCAGCTCTGACTTTTTACAACATACAGGGCCAGCAGCACTCCTATATTTTACAGCATACAGGAGGACAGTGTCAGCGTCCGGAGTCTTACCGGTAAGCTGGGGCCGCGGGGCTGGCTTCCTTGGCGATGTGCGGGCAGCGGCGGAGGTGGGCTGTTGCGCCGGATCCGTGGGCAGCAGTAGCGGAGGTGAGGGGGTCCGCTTGTGGTGGCGGGACACAGCTACAGCGGGTCGCTCTTGCTGAACCGTTGCTTGGAGACAAGGGGCAGTGAGCAATGTGGCTTTGCAATAAGGTCTGCATTACTGGGCGTCACCATGTTGGAGACCAAGTTTTAAGCATAGTTCCTGTTTCCTGTTTATTCCAGCCAATCCAGGGGAAGCTCTCCCTATAAAAGGGGGCTGGTTTAGGACAGGGATGCCAGTGCTTCAAGTTACAACCCTGTTGTAGGTGCTTTAGCCTGTGCTCCCAGGATTCCTGCTGTATCTTGGTTCCTCCTGATCCTGCTTGGTCGGCTCTCTGTTGCTGCTGCAGCCCTGCCGTTTCTTGCCTGCTACTGCCTGTGGAAGCGCTCCTGGAAAACCCGGTCCAGTAAGACTCTTTGGGCACAGTCGGCCCCGGGTCTTCTGCCTCGTCTTTCAAGCCACACTCCACAGATCTCCTTCACCAGCCACGCCTTTGTACCACTGACTACAGCCTGCAGATTATTATCTTCAAGCCTCGTTTTCCAAACCACAGTCCACAGTCCTTGTTTCCAGCCACGTTTTCAACTACCATCCACAGTTCCACAGTTCATCATCTACAGTCTCGTCTTTCAAATCACAGTCCGCAGTTCTTCACCTCCAGCCACGTCTTTAACCATTGTGCTTCAGCCTCAGTTCCCTACCTCAGCTCTGTACATAATAAATACTTTCCATTGAATCTCAAACCCCACCTATGTTCTTCATTGCTCCGTGTCCCATGCGAAGGAACTATATCCAGCCCCCTCATCTGGTTCATTCACAGCCTGCTACCTCCTCAGGCAAATCTCAGCTGCCGGATCCTCAAACCCTGCCAGACGTGACAGTAAGCACTGGCCCAATGGATTCGACGGGTGATCAGGCCTCAGGAGGGGATTCAACTGCAGATATCTGGTCTCGCTTAAGTAAGCAGGAGGCCACACAATCTCAAATCGTGCAGTTCATGCAGAGTATGTCCGAACGTCTCGATTCTCTCTGTGTTGCCATGACGCACCTCAAGTATCTACAGCTGCTCCCACATTGGCACCTCCGGTCCTGCTTCCTCCTGTACCAGTACCACTTCCACATTTGCATTTGCCACCTCCCAGTAAATTTGATGGGAATCCAAAACAATGCCGCGGGTTTCTTAACCAGTGCGAAATCCAGTTCGAACTACAGTCGGCCAACTTCCCATCAGCACGAACCAAAGTAGCCTATATAATTTCTTTACTTACTGGGCAAGCGTTGGAATGGGCTTCACCTTTGTGGGAGAGGATGGATCCCATCTTATCTAACTATCCAGAATTCATGGCCACCTTTCGAAGAATCTTCGACGAACCGGGCAGGACTTCTGCCGCCTCATTGGAGATCCTGCGCCTGCGTCAGGGCACGTGTACGGTCAGTCAGTACGTGATCCAGTTTCGCACCCTTTCCTCTGAACTGAACTGGAACGAGGAGGCTCTCATTGCAGCTTTCTGGAGCAGTCTCTCCAAAAAGATCAAAGATGACCTCGCAACTCATGACGTACCTGATAAGTTGGATAAACTAATTTCTTTATGCAATAAGTTAGATCTGAGGTACAGAGAACGCTGTATGGAGAGGTTGCGGTCAGATCGCCCTAAGCCTAGAGTTGTTCTTCCACCAACACCATCATCACCAACTGTGGAAGAACCCATGCAGATTAATCGCTTCCACCTCTCCAATGAAGAATGTCAGAGACGGCGACAAGGGAACCTCTGCCTGTATTGTGGTGCATCTGATCACTTTGTTAAAACTTGCAGTCTTCGTCCGGGAAACGCCCGCTCCTAGTTTGTGCTGGAGAGGTCAAGCTAGGAGAATTCTCAGAATTACATACCAAGAAAGAGTCTGTCCTGTTAACCCAATTGGAGCTCCCTTCTTCTTCTCTTCTCATCCCTGCACTACTCGACTCCGGAGCCGCCGAAAGCTTCATTACGTCAGCTCTGGTCAAACGATCTGGAATACAAACGGTTCTTTTGGATCGTACCATTTCTGTTACCGCAGTGGATGGAAGTTATATCCCAGAGGGTATTATATCCTTTCGTACTATTCCTCTCAAGATGAAGGTCGGAGTTCTCCATTCAGAAAAAATCTCTTTCCTTGTAATTCCTAAAGCCTCTCATGAACTAATCCTAGGGTTTCCATGGTTAACCAGACACAATCCCCACATAGATTGGCAAACTATGGATGTTCTCTCTTGGGGACTAGACTGCTTTCAGAACTGTTTACCTTCAGTTAGACCTCTCTGTTCTTCCAACCCTTCCAGCCTTCCTGTGGAGTACCAATCTTTAAATGGGGGTGTATCTGCACACTCACAATTAGCCAAAAATAATTATTCTGGAACCTAAGTTCCTCTATAGAACCCCTATAATTTATTGGTAATTACCATTTGTATTGGGGGTGCTACCAACTACAGCTAGAATGAGCACCAACACGAGAAGAAAAAAAGGGCTGTATTGTCGGTGCACATAGGGAGCAGTGGATTGATTTCCACTCTACCATAAAACTTAACCTTTATTACTATCCTCTTAAAATAATGGATTATTTTTATTTAAACTACAAGGTGAGGCGAAACATAGAGGTTAAAATCATTGACATAGACAAACATATAGAGTGCAATGGAATTTAATAGATGTGAATGAAGACTTAAAAATGTGTGTATCGGCGTACTTTATTCTAATGTCCACAGATAATATTAAAATATTTATCCTGTGTTAAACCAGCATCCAGTTTTTCTTTAATTTATCTCTATTCATATATTTGTAGGTATAGATCACATTATATATTCATTGTGAGATCTTAATTGGAAGGAAAAGATATATTGGTTCTTATTAGATCCAAGATCACAGCACTTTATGATGTCAGACACCTTTAATCATTATCTCATAGGTGGTGATGACACTGGTGACATAGCAAAATTTAATGTTCATAAATGTAGTGAGCGTTATTTGAGTATATAACCTGTTATGGGTATATAACCCTCCTTCTGGGGAATATATGCATATAATAATTATTTATGTGATAGTGATAGTAGCCCGGTGTACACAGATTTATTGTCTCTAGAGGAGAAGCATCCTCATTTATTTAAGACTAGTGACACCCTCTCAACTAATCACATATGCCTTTGTCTACGTACGGAGAGGTATAATATTCATGAGTGTAGTGAGCGTTATAGGGTATATAACCTATTGTGAGTATATAACACACCTTCTAGAGGATATATACATGCGTTATTTATTTGTGTGGTAGTGATAGTAACCCGGTGTACATGAACTCATTGTCTCTAGAGGAGAAGCATCCTCGTTTATTAAGACTAGTGACACCCTCTCAACTAACCACACAAATTAAATATATTAGTTCTTATTAGATCCAAGATCACAGCACTTTATGATGTCGGACACCTTTAATCATTATCTCATAGGTAGTGATGATATTAATGACATAGCAAAATTTAATATTCATGAATGTAGTGAGCGTTATTGAGTATATAACCTGTTATGGGTATATAACCCTCCTTCATGTGATACACCTGTGGTATAGCTATTCCCCTAAGGGTGCAACAAATGTTTCATTTCTAACCTCCTGCATTATCTAAATGAATGTGTAGACACCACTGTTACCAATAGATGGCAACAATGTCAGTTTAAAATTGAGACATTGTTTAGATACAGGAGAAGTTTAGACAAACAGATGTACACTGGTGACAGAAACAAAACTGATAGGTATAGATATGTGTACACCGGGCTACTATCACTATCACATAAATAATTATTATATGCATATATTCCCCAGAAGGAGGGTTATATACCCATAACAGGTTATATACTCAAATAACGCTCACTACATTTATGAACATTAAATTTTGCTATGTCACCAGTGTCATCACCACCTATGAGATAATGATTAAAGGTGTCTGACATCATAAAGTGCTGTGATCTTGGATCTAATAAGAACCAATATATCTTTTCCTTCCAATTAAGATCTCACAATGAATATATAATGTGATCTATACCTACAAATATATGAATAGAGATAAATTAAAGAAAAACTGGATGCTGGTTTAACACAGGATAAATATTTTAATATTATCTGTGGACATTAGAATAAAGTACGCCGATACACACATTTTTAAGTCTTCATTCACATCTATTAAATTCCATTGCACTCTATATGTTTGTCTATGTCAATGATTTTAACCTCTATGTTTCGCCTCACCTTGTAGTTTAAATAAAAATAATCCATTATTTTAAGAGGATAGTAATAAAGGTTAAGTTTTATGGTAGAGTGGAAATCAATCCACTGCTCCCTATGTGCACCGACAATACAGCCCTTTTTTTCTTCTCGTGTGAGTACCAATCTTTTCAAGATGTTTTCAGTAAGCATGGGGCGGACACCTTGCCTCTGCATCGTACTTGGGATTGTCCCATTGAGCTAGTACCCGGTAAGACTCCTCCCCGAGGTCGAATTTACCCTCTCTCACTTCCCGAGACACAGGCCATGTCGGAGTATATACGGGAGAACTTGGAGAAAGGGTACATCAGGTCTTCTACATCTCCGGCCGGAGCAGGGTTTTTCTTCGTCAAAAAGAAGGATGGGGGGTTGCGGCCCTGTATTGACTATAGAGGCCTCAATGACATAACAATTAAGAACAGATATCCGTTACCTCTGATTCCAGAACTGTTCGACCGTGTTAAAGGAGCTACTGTATTTACTAAGTTGGACTTACGGGGGGCCTACAATCTTATACGTATTCGCCCAGGGGACGAATGGAAGACGGCATTTAATACCCGCGACGGCCATTACGAATACCTGGTAATGCCTTTTGGTTATGCAACGCCCCAGCCGTCTTTCAAGAGTTCGTTAACGAAATCTTCAGAGATCTCCTCTATGACTGCTTGGTAGTGTATCTGGATGACATCCTCATTTTTTCTAGGGATCTGAAGACCCACCGGGAACAAGTCAAAGAAGTGTTAACTCGTTTACGAAGGAATCAGTTATTCTGTAAGTTAGAGAAGTGCACCTTTGAAGTACCCACGATTCCATTCCTCGGTTACATTCTTTCAGGGCAGAGGTTACAGATGGATCCCGCTAAAGTCCAGGCGATTCAGGATTGGGCACTTCCAGCTACCCTTAAAGGAATTCAACGTTTCCTGGGGTTTGCTAACTTCTACCGAAGATTCATTCAAAATTATTCTTCTGTCATAGCTCCCATAACCGCATTAACTAGGAAGGGAGCTGATCCTGCCAAGTGGTCTCCGGAGGCTTTGGAAGCTTTTTCATCTTTAAAGGAGGCCTTCACGACTGCTCCAGTTCTTCGACAACCGATCTCAGCCGTCCGTTCTTGGTGGAGGTTGATGCCTCTACTGTAGGAGTAGGAGCAGTATTATCCCAGCTTTTCGAGGACAAGAAGGTCCATCCTTGTGCATTCTTCTTGCGAAGATTCTCCCCCGCTGAACAGAATTACGCTATTGGGGAACAGGAATTACTGGCAATTAAGTTGGCCTTTGAGGAGTGGAGGTATTTGTTGGAGGGAGCTCAGCATCCAATTTCGGTGATCACGGATCACAAGAACCTCCTGTATCTACAGTCAGCCCGATGTCTGAACCCACGCCAAGCAAGATGGGCACTCTTCTTACCCGTTTTAATTTTAAACTCAGTTACAGACCAGGTTTCCTCAACAAAAAGGCAGATGCATTATCTCGCTCCCTAAGTTCAGAAGAACCCTCTGACCGTTCAAAAGAGCAATTTATCCTGGAATCCACCTCTTTTTCTGCAACTAATACCTCTCCACTTCCTCCTCCAGGGAAGATCTTCGTTGCACCAAATCTTCGCAAAAAACTTCTTACATGGGCTCACTCCTCCTCCTTCATGGGCCATGCGGGCGGTCATAAGACACTTAAATTCATTCAACGCTCCTACTGATGGCCTCATCTCAGGACTGACGTTCAGGAATTCATAGCTGCCTATCCAAAATGTGCCCAGCATAAAAGTCCCAAAGGTCCACCAGCCAGGTTACTCCATCCTTTGCCGGTACCACTAAGACCATGGACGCATATTTCTATGGACTTTATTACAGATTTACCTACGTCTGGTGGGCGGAACACCGTATGGGTCATAGTTGACCGATTCTCTAAAATGGCAGACTTTGTTCCTCTGGCTAATCTTCCATCTGCATCCCAGTTGGCAAAATTGTTTATAGCAGAGATCTTTCGACTCCATGGTCTACCCCAGGAGATCGTGTCTGATAGAGGTCCTCAATTTGTGGCCAGGTTTTGGAGATCCCTATGTTCTGCTCTTGGCGTGAAATTAAACTTCTCCTCAGGATATCATCCTCAAACGGATGGTCAAACAGAGAGAGTGAACCAGGATCTGGAGACTTTTCTGCGTTTATTCATGTCCTCCTCACAGGACGACTGGCTGGACTTCCTCCTGTTCGCAGAATTTGCCCATAACAATCTTTATCACTCTGCCACAAAATCTTCTCCATTCTTCATTAATTATGGTTACCATCCAAGAGTTCCTGACTTCCAACTTCTGCCTATGCTCGAGGTTCCGGCCGCAGAGTCAACACTTCGTCAATTTACTGAAGCCTGGAAACAAGTTCACAAGACTTTGCTCAAGACATCCAAGAGATATAAGACCTATGCAGATCTGAAACGAAAAGCTGTACCAAGCCTTAAGGTAGGAGATCGGGTTTGGGTTTCCACACGTAACCTAAGATTAAAGGTTCCTACAAAAAAATTTGCTCCCAGATTTATTGGGCCTTACCCAATCGAAAGAGTGTTGAATCCTGTGGCTTACAAAGTGAAATTACCTCCGCAGTTAAGAATTCCTAATGCATTTCATATTTCTCTCTTAAAACCACTGGTACTTAATCGGTTCAGAGCCACTCTGCCTAAATCACCCAAGATCCAATCAGCACATGGAGATGAATTTGAGATACACAAGATCCTCGATTCTCGCAGACGTTATGGTCGCATCCAGTACCTTGTCGATTGGAAAGGGTATGGGCCAGAGGAGAGGTCTTGGGTAGATGCAGAGGATGTCCATGCTCCAAGACTTCTTCGGACATTTCATGCCAAGTTTCCAACTAAACCACATAAGTGTCCAGAGTCCACCCGCAAAAGGGGGGGTACTGTCAGCGTCCGGAGTCTTACCGGTATGCTGGGGCCGCGGGGCTGGCTTCCTTGGCGTTGCGCGGGATGCGGCGGAGGTGGGCTGCTGCGCTGGATCCGTGAGCAGCAGTAGCGGAGGTGAGGGGGTCCGCTCGTGGCGGCGGGACGCCGCTACAGCGGGTCGCTCTTGCTGAACCGTTGCTTGGAGACCAGGGGCAGTGAGCAATGTGGCTTTGCAAAAAGGTCTGCATTACTGGGCGCTGCCATGTTGGAGACCAAGTTTTAAGCATAGTTCCTGTTTCCCGTTTCTTCCAGCCAATCCAGGGGAAGCTCTCCCTATAAAAGGGGGCTGGTTTAGGACAGGGATTCCAGTGCTTCAAGTTACAACCCTGTTGTAGGTGCTTTAGCCTGTGCTCCCAGGATTCCTGCTGTATCTTGGTTCCTCCTGATCCTGCTTGGTCGGCTCTCTGTTGCTGCTGCAGCCCTGCCGTTTCTTGCCTGCTACTGCCTGTGGAAGCGCTCTTGGAAAACCCGGTCCAGTAAGACTCTTTGGGCACAGTCGGCCCCGGGTCTTCTGCCTCGTCTTTCAAGCCACACTCCACAGATCTCCTTCACCAGCCACGCCTTTGTACCACTGACCACAGCCTGCATATTATTATCTTCAAGCCTCATTTTCCAAACCACAGTCCACAGTCCTTGTTTCCAGCCACGTTTTCAACTACCATCCACAGTTCCACAGTTCATCATCTACAGTCTCGTCTTTCAAATCACAGTCCACAGTTCTTCACCTCCAGCCACGTCTTTAACCATTGTGCTTCAGCCTCAGTTCCCTACCTCAGCTCTGTACATAATAAATACTTTCCATTGATTCTCAAACCCTGCCTACGCTCTTCATTGCTCCGTGTCCCATGCGAAGGAACTATATCCTGCCCCCTCATCTGGTTCATTCACAGCCTGCTACCTCCTCGGGCAAATCTCAGCTGCCGGATCCTCAAACCCTGCCAGACGTGACAGACAGTGCCCCTACACCCTGTACAACACAGTGATAGACAGGACAGCAACACCCATGTGTATAGCTGCAGCACATGAAACATCAGTGACAGCCAGTGACAGCCAGGACAGCCAGGACAGCACGCCTAACACAACACAGGTACACCACAGTGTCTGCAGGAGCACCCCTACAGAGCATACACTAACCCCACCTGACGCCACCACCCACAGAGAGAGACAGAGGTCTGTCTCCCTCACTATCCAAGTCCAGAGTGAAAATGGCGGCGACGCGCAGCTGTTTATATGGAATCCAAAACCCGCGAGAATCCGACAGTGGGATGATGACGTTTTACCTCGTACTGGTTTCCGAGTCTGGCGGGCAGTCCCGAGCCGGACTTGGTTCCGGGCTCGGGATATGATGTTCGGGGGGGTTCGGTTCCCAGGGAACCGAACCTGGTCATCTCTAATTTAAATCTGGTTACTGGTGTCACTCAGGGTGCTGGGGGAAACAAAATGCTTTTTTCTTGCTGAGAAATACTCCTTCCTTGCAAGCACCTGAGTGATATCACTAAGCTAATTGAGCATCTACCACTATATATGTCTGTTGTGATAGGTAGATGGGATCCTGCATTAGGAGGAGGTGCAGGTCCTGATATGCCATATGGAGCACTATGGGGTTGCTCCAAGGTAGGTAGCTCTTAGCTTAGATATATTAAGTAAGGAGCCATTATCATGTGGCTCCTTGCTGGTTAATCATAGACTCAGATTGGGGTAATGGAGGTGTGGGGTGTGGTGCCCCTGGATTGGCTGGGCTTGATGGCTCTAGTGTGGCATACCTTTACATTCTATTAACACTTACCACTTACTAATTTCTTCACTAACACTATTTCTTTGTTTTAATTACATCTCATTATTTTTGTATCATTTTCTGTATATAGGTTTGGCTTCCTAACACTAATTTATTAACACTATAGTTTTTTCACTGGTATGCTGCCCTGGGCTTTCTGGCTTATGCAGATTTTTGGGGTGCTGCACCCTGCACTTAGATACAGTATAGCGCTAGGGACGTCCAATATACAGAGAGGCCTTGAAGAGGCTTGGGGGCTTATTAATACATTTGTGCAAATATATGTAACAAGATCTCTGAATTCTAATATTGTGTAGGACTTAAATCTGGTTACAGGTGTCACTCAGGGTGCTGGTGGAAACAAAATGCTTTTTTTTCTTGCTTAGAAATACCGCTCCCTTGCAAGCACCTGAGTGATATCACTATGCTAATTGAGCATCTACCATTATATAGGCCCTAGGCAAAGCAATGCACTGGGGCCACTAACTACCCATTCACGGGAATACATTAAAAAAATGATCATAACTTGACAGTTAAAGAGCATTTGTGGGAGGCAACTGGGGAGGGCGCAAATAAAATCAGGTATCTCGCTACTGTTTCGGGGTCGTGTTGCAGCCAGCAACTACATCCTTTTAGGCAGTTGTACTGGTCTCGGCGTCTTAGTTCCAATGGACATTCTGAGCATCCGTAGGGCAGTTCAGAACTTTGATGGTGTGACTGATGATGCGTCTTTGTACGCAATTGGCGGATTAGAGGCACCCGAGGTGGGAGTTTCTGTACAAAAGACAGCGGCTGAGGCATTAGCATATCTTCTCCATTTGTCTGTGTACAGAGATGCAGTCTACAGGTTTGAATCCGATCCTTAGGGGCTAATTTATCAACAAGTGATAAAACTTGTTGTGAATGATAAGTTGTTGCGTATGATAAATGGTGCTCCAGCCAATCAGCTGGCAACTGTAATTTTTCAAACACAAGACAGTTAGGAGCTGATTGGCTGGAGCATTATTTATCATACCCAACAAGTTTTATCATTCACAACGAGTTTTATCTTTCACAACGAGTTTTATCACTTGTTGATAAATGAGCCCCTTAGTGTGTGATTTTTAATTTCTGGAACCGTGATTGACAGGTGAAATTTTTGTTGATAATTAAGGTTCAATCAGGAAGAGTTTAACGGTGGGCTTTCGGTATGTTATAACTTCTTATACTGGTTCAGACAGGAGTGTTCCTCGTTCCATTTTGGATTCTCCTTCCAACTCTCCCTTGTCTTTTTTTTGGGGTTTTCACTAACTTTTTCTTTCAGGGGAGGCCCAGGAAGTCACTGCTCACTCAAATAGGGAGGATGCGGTTAAGATACCGGTTGTCAGGATACCAGCAGTAGGAATCCCAACGCCAGAATCCCGACATCTGTCTGAGTGCCGATGCCAGGGTCAGGAGACCGAAGGCAGAATACCGTCAGCTGGCATCCCGACCATAAGTATAGCTGGCGGGTTAGGGCCAGTGGAGGTTAGGATTTTAAACATCGGGAGGCCAACGTCGATATGGTGACTGCCGACATCCCATCCGCCGGTCACACATACTGAACTCAAATAGGGTGCAAGGGTTACTGAATGGGCATTTTTTCTTTGATAGCAGCAAAACTGTCATTACCTTAGGGGTGGGCTTGGTCTTCGACTGTAGATTGGGACCAGTACTGGGCCAGTAGAGGGAGATGAAACCCGGATGCTCCTGGTTGCGCCCTTTTTAGTGGTTCATTAATTATATCCTTACTGTGGCAGTGCCTTCTTACTACACTTACATTTATCCAAAAAATAATTTTGCTTTAAAATGAAAAGCTGTGTTCATTCATCCAAAAACTGTTGTCTGACTGGGTTACGGTCGTTAGGTCGATGCAACTTAGGTCGACACTCATTAGGTTGACCACTGAAGGTCGACAGCACCATTAGGTTGACATGCATTAGGTCGACATGGCCGTTAGGTCGACATGTACTAGGTCGACAGATCAAAATGTTGACATGAGTTTTCACTTTTTAAAATTTTTTGGATTTTTTTCATACTTAACGTTCCACATGGACTATGATTGGAACGGTAATCTGTGCCGAGCAAAGCGGTAGCGGAGCGAGGCACCTTGCCCGTTCACTCGCCATGAGAGGGGACACGGTGCACTAATTTGGGTTCCCCATCACTTTACGAAGAAAACACCAAAAACAGTCAAAAACCTCATGTCGACCTTTTGACCTGTCGGCCTAGTACATGTCGACCTAACACCCATATCGACCTAATGGCAACGTCGACCTTCAGTGGTTGACCTAATGAGTGTCGGCCTAAGTTGGTTCAATCCAACGACCCATACCCATCTGACTCGTTATTTCAGGTTTGTTTGTTAGGGTGTCTAATCAGTAAACTGAGTTTTTGCATTTCAAAGCCACCACAATAGCACTACATACACTTCTAAAATAATTTAAAAATCATATTTCTAAAACTTGAAAAATGAAACACAAAGTGAAGAAAGATATTCTGTGACATTAGATGATACCGTTGCATATGTTGTATCATATCATTTTACCCGGCATGTCTTATGTAGATTTTTCACAGATGTTAAGTTCTTTATTCAGATACGTAAAACTGACAGGTGTTTAGAAATATCTGGCTCTGTTGGTGGTATTAGGATTATAAGAGCTACCTTGAAAAATCTCACTTTAAGCAGAGCTCCTGCTATTCTAAAATATTACTTTTGTCGCAATGCCAGTCCAACCTTTGACCCAAAATCTAATTCTAAATGCGTGACAAGTGGTTGTAAAGAAAGTTCTCTCAATCATTGCACCTGTATGATGAAGATTGGTGTAACTTCTCCATTATAGCTTTTGTTCTGTTCCTTTTAATGCATTGTTATTTAATGAACTATTGTTCTGTCTTTTATACTATTCTCCTGATTGTAGCTTCCTGTGATTTTAAAGTGTATATACTAGAGGGCAAAGAAGCTTCAAAACGATTTGGGCAGGGTCACAGTACAGTAGTTATATTAAGAAAAAAAGAAAAAAAAAAAAGAAGAGTAATTGCTATGACCAATGCTGACCTTCCACTGACTAGAGATAAGATATTGGTTGCATAAAGAGTAAAAACTGTAATTATGCCAATATCACTGAATCTGATATTTGATATTTGTATAGATGAAGTATGAAGTAATAAAAAAGTTTTATAGTAAAGTTTAACAGATTCTTGTCTCCTTACTACAGTACATTAGAAACTGATAAAGTCACATCCTATATGTTTAGGGGATACGGTCGTTAGGTCGACAGTCATTAGGTCGACCACTGAAGGTCAACATGGGCATTAGGTCGACATGCACTAGGTCGACATGTTCTAGGTCAAAAGGTCGACATGAGTTTTCACATTTTTTCCAATTTTTTGACTTTTTCATACTCTACGATCCACGTGGACTACAATTGGGAACAGTAACCTGTGCCGAGCACAGCGGTAGCAGAGCGAGGAACCTTGCCTGAAGCTGCGAGGGGACACAATGTACTAATTGGGGTTCCCTGTCACTTTATGAAGAAAACGACACCAAAAAAAGTCCAAAAGCTCATGTCGACCTTTTCACCTGTCGACCTAGTACATGTCGATCTAATGACCATGTCGACCTAATGCCCATGTCGACCTTCAGTGGTCGACCTAATGACTGTGGACCTAAGTTGTGTCAACCCAATGACCCATAACCAAGTTTAGAGCAGTGGAACGGATTCTGATTTGGAAGTAAAGCAAAAAAAAACAAGTACCTTTGTGGCTGAAACAAACCATGTTGCCATTCAAGGGGAGCAAAGACATTTATATTTTTTTTCTGTGCAGAGTAAATACTGGCTGCTTTAGTATGTGGTCAACAAATGCTAGTCAATGTTATTTTTACAGTGCAATTTAGATTTCAGTTTCAGAATCAGCCCAAGTGTCCTAATTAAGTTTGAGTGAGATCTACAAGCTAATTTGGCCCTGGCATTCGTGAACGTGCACATGCATCACGGGAGGGGCACGCGCACGTCACGGGGGGCGTGTTGTGCAACGTATGGGGGCGTGCCGCGAGTTATGGGGGCATGGACTCGTGACACGCCCCCATTACCATGGCGACAGTTGCTGGAGGCGGGGGCACGCCGCAAGTCTGGGGGGCGTGAACTCGCGGAACGCCCCCATTTCCATGGAGACCATGAAACCAGAGAGTCGGAGGCTGCGTTGCGCTCTGCCTTCCCTGCTCTCTGAGGGACCGGTTCGGCCCACCTGCCCATAGGCCCTTCCGGTATGTGCCAGAAGTGCCAAATGGCCAGTCCGGCCATAGAGAGAATCATGGATAGATTTTTGAAATCTATACACACTCCAGGGGGGAAAATTTACTAAAAGTCGATTTTGATTTTCAGTCATTTTGTTTGACAGTATTTAGTTATTTACTAAAGTCAAAATCGACTCAAAATTTACTGAAAATTAGAACTTTACACTTAAATAGAACTACAATTGAACATTCAATCCTTTAACATAGAGTTAAATTCCTAACCCATATTTACTAATAGAACCATCAGAAATAGTTTTTGTTTTTATGATGTCTGAAACCCCAATATGATGTGATAAACATGGGACAGAAGCACATGGGGCATTCTGGCTGCATAAATCATGACACTGAAAGGTACAGCAATGATTTAACGGTTTGTGGGTAATACAATGTATGAGACCTGGTTTACCAATAGAAATGCTTTTGATTATTTTGGGTTGATTTTAGGTCAATGTTTGGTCGATGTCATCGATTTTTGTTGATTTTTGGTCGATTTTTGATGAATAGAACATTTTTAGGACTTCAAATAGAACTCACATCACACAGCAATTTTTAAAAGGAACTCAAAATCAACTTTTGAGCTATTTGGAATAGATACACTAAAGTCGATATTGTGGGGATGTTGTCTCCATTCTGGTCAATTTTAAATAGAACCAAAAATCGGCTTTTAGTAAATATACCCCCAGGTCTTTCATCTATACATTGTAACTCAGTAATAGACTGTCTGTCTGTCTCAAAATCGTAACTAGACTTTTTGATGCCCACACATTTATAGAACTATGCAAAAAAAATGGATTTGGACACAAATACTCTTTGTACCACATTCATGCACTCAATCCGAGAGCTCGCTGCCATTTAGCCACAATACCCCTCATTAAATAACACATTTCAATATACTGCGATACCCAGGACTTAAACCCACAACCTGCTGCATCCCAGCCAAACACACCACCCACCAAACCACTTGATCCTGCATAAAACTATGATATTTATAACTATATGAAGCTACCGGTACCCCCTAAAAAATAACCAGCACCATAATCGAGCAGATCCATGCAGTGTGCAGCCACACATCCAATCCCTTGCAGCCACACAATACATAGATCTGCCCAGCCGAAACACTGATCACCCCTTCACAAAATACAAGATGAGCTTCTAATAGTTCAAACTCTCCAGCTTGGAAATCTCTAGCTTTCTATGCAAGGGCAGATAGCTCAATAAATAGAGTGTACAACTGCAATGTCACAGGCAACGGGTTTGAATCCCGGACACATCAGCATCCCGAAATTTAATAAAGGACAGTGTGACTGAACAACAAAGAGTCATCAAGTCAAGTCCATGAATGCTGTATAGGTATTAGCGATAAAAGGGGTGGTGGTAGGAGACAGGGGCAGTCAGGAGCTGCTGGGCTTCAAAGAGGCGTAAAGCTGCAAGTGAAAGTAATTAGATAATTCTTAATTGACAAGTGCTGCCAACAGCATCCCCTACCCTGCAGTGCTAAGTGCGGAGCACACTCCGCACACACCTAGTTATGGCCCTGGTCTATCTATCTATCTATCTATCTATCTATCTATCTATCTATCTATTTATCTATCTGTCTCAGAGCTATAACTAGACTTTTTTGTGCCCACACATTTATAGAAGAATGCAAGAAAATGGATTTGGACACAAATATTCTTCATACCACTGGCTGACTGCCGCTACTGCCTCTCTCCCTAGGTCAGCACACAGCAGTCACTCTTCTCCCCTTGCCTGCCCACTGTCTGCAATGAGGAAGGGGGTCAGCGGGACTCGGCCCCTCCAGCAGCGCCGAGCCCAGGTAAAGAGTACCCACCCCAACCCCCTTCCTCTCAGTCCCACTGGTTCTAACACATGATAAATAAAGCAAAGATAATAAAGCAAAGATAATAAAATATGAATTAATATAATGCAGTTCCAAAAGTCATTATATAGGTGAACAGCATGAATAGCAGTAGCATTATTGACTGAGAAAGAGTCTTATAGTTAACCATAGTACAAATAGAGTTCAATTAATTGCAGGAAATAATTACCTCTGGCAAGGGTGTATCTAGGTGTCCGAGCGCCCCAGGCAAAGTATGGAATTGGCGCACATCCCCCCCCCCCCCTTACTTTGATGTAGCACACCAAAGGTGCACGCCAAACATAAAGGGATGTGGCCCTATGGGGAAGGGGCTTGGCCAATTCAAATGACGCAACACAGTAGTGCAAACATTCATATTACACCACACAGTATGTCCGTAATTCACATTACACCACACAGTAGTGCCCCTTATTCATGATACGCCACACAGTAGCGTCCGTTATTACCATCACACCACACAGCAGTCCACTTAATTCACACTACGCCACATAGTAGTACCCCAGGGGACAAGGAGGTGCTTGCTATGAATTTTTAGAATATATAGGCTTGCAGGGACAAAAAATAGGGCTTTGAACTTTTACCAAAACTAGCAGTGAAAAATATGTATACACATTATTTATCAATTTTATTTACATTTCTAATTTAATAGCTTTTTTTAAATGTTAATACTTTTTTATATACTATATCTTTATCTCTGTTTTCTTTGTCTCCATTACATGAATTGAAAAAAGAATGACAGCTAAACAGTACAGCATGTTGCAGTTTTAAAAAGCATCTTCAATGCTAAAGAGTCACAACGGAACAAATGCAGAGTAAAGTGTCAATCAGCATAACCAAGAAATAAATCATATATCTATCAGTTATATCTTTGATCAACCAGTTGCAGTATATCACTGATCCATCAAAAAGCACCACAAACCCTAATGTGTATACAAGCGATAGAGCTGCAAAGGGCAAATGAGCTGTGTCATATACTGTACATAACAATCAAAGAGATCCGGTCAGTATCCCGCCGGTCGAAATCTCAACACCGCTCGGAATGTCAGCTCCGGCATCCTAACCGCCGGGATCTCGAACAAGCATTTATGGGGGCTGTGCTCAAGAACGCAGTTGGGGGTGGGGGTTAGGTTTAAGCTGTGGGGGGCAGGGTTAGGCTGCGGGGAGGGGGGTTTAGGTTTAGGCACCCCTGGGAGGGTTAGGCTGCGGGGGAGGGAGGGTTAGGTTTAGGCTGTGGAAAGGGAGGGTTAGGCTGTGGGGGAGGGAGGGTTAGGTTTAGGCACCCCTGGGAGGGTTAGGCTGTGGGGGAGGGAGGGTTAGGTTTAGGCTGTGGAAAGGGAAGGTGAGGGTTAGGGAAGCATTGGGGGAAGGTATGTAAACTTACCTAGCCCCTGTCGGAGTTCTAAGCATTGTGATGCCACAGTCGGTCCTCTAACTGCTGGCATCACAAACGCCAACATATCATACCCATATCATACCCAACTCCAATCAAAATCTTAGTAAAACTGACGAAGGTGGAAAAGACAAATTAACATGTGCATTAATAGCAGGGGAACTATGTCAGAGTGAATTAGCAGCATTTGCAGAACAAATTGTCAGTTCCGCACCAGCAATGCACTATAAAGCCACATATGTATGAATTAATATATAACCAATATAGATAGTGCTGATATCTAGACCTTTAGACAGCACTTTATTATTGGTGGTGCTCACAAAAAAACTTTTGTAGATTAACTACAGATACATTGAGAAAGAAAAGACAAAATAAATCCTTTTTGGGAGCACTCTTCATTACAAGATAAGTTCAAAATATGAGTAAAAAAAAATCATAATAGGTTGTGTAATGATGAATCATCTAAAACATAACATTTATTCGGTTCTTTAAAATATCGACCTGTACAGTCAAAATTTAAAAATCTCTAACTTATTGACTATTCTAAATTCAAAAGAAGAGATAAGAAGGTGACATAAAGATTTTGGTTGTGAGAGTAAGCAACAGTTGTTGTTCCACCAGTGTTTCAAATGGAAATATAGGTGATCATCTTGACGATATCCACAATACCCAGTATTCCTAATTGATATCCCATCAAAGTACTGACCAGGTCTATCCTATCAACTTCCGAGATTAAAAGATCGGCTGATTTCAGGATAATCTAACCGTGGACAATGAAGATGATATGAGAAGGAAGAGAGAACCCACTTCTGCTGTCTGTACTCTGCCTGCTACGTATCAATGGGTAAGTGAGCCCCAGGCTTTTCCAGATGAGAGAGTGTTGGAACAAAGAGAACCATAACCAATAGGGTGGTGGAAAATAGTTCACTGCAAATTATGGTAATATTCCACTCTCAGTATTGGAAGAAAGAAAGAAGGACACTTCTGCTTTCTGTTGTGACGGCAAATTGTACACTGAGAAGAGCAGAACTCTCATCAACACTGCTGTCAACCAGATGAGAGAGTGATAGAAAGATATAAAGTGACACACAATGGCTAAATGGTCAAAATTATCTTTTAAATAATTGATACTTAATTTAGTAATAAGGAGCAGAAAACAGATAAATTCTGTCAGATCCTTCAATGTTATACAATAAGAAAATGTGTCCTATTTATCTCTTAGCAGAATATAAATCAAAGATCCTAATTTTATAAATAATTAGGCATTTCAAGATTAGCAATTAAATGTACAGAAGAAGGAAAAAGGACAGCAGTGAGTCATGAGTAAGTAATAGAAGTACTTGTACTGGTGTCCAAAAGAATCTAGCATATAATAGTTTATATACATGTATTGTATTCGCCCAAAATCAACATTTATAGGCACTGGGCATTCAAATGCACAATATTCAGCTGTACTTAATTGCAGTCCTGGGTTATACAATCAAACAGCGGAGAGCAGCATCTAAAAATGTAGTAAATGGGACTGAAATATATACATTCATCCTATCATATATCAATTAAGATATGTATCAAACCAAAATGATGGGCTGCTCTCATAGATTACATGATAGAGAATGTGGCAACATCCAAGATCATAAACACCATGTGTCAACTTGGGAACAAAGTAAGTGTATTACTGTGTTGCAAATTAAGAAAAAAAGCTCCTATCTGAGAGCTAAAGAGTCTCTCACATCAAATAGAACAATGTTACAAAATATATTCAAGCAGTAAGTCTGCAAGACTTATAAAACATTAATTTGTTACATAATATATTTGAGCAGTGAGTCTGCAAAACTTATAAAACATTCATTTGTTACATAATAATCCTCAATACAGGGTATTTAGGAGAGTTATGAAAATGTGCAACATTTGAACTGGATTCACCTCAATAACTATATAGGGGAAGACAAGAGAGATTAGAGTGAATCTTAATTATATATACTGACTGATCCAGATACTAGTCAGCAATTATATATATATATACCCCTTGTTGAACTTCTCTAATAGATGGCGTGGGTGTGGGGGTGGGGGGAGACAAAGCGCATGGTGCTATAAATGAGCGTTACCAGTCACCGCTGTATGTGGGGCCGGATCAAGCACTAATCATGTAGGTCTCCTCCACTGTCATCATCCGGCACGCTCACGCTTCCCCTCACAGTCTCCACACGCCGAGGTGCAGCGGCCGCCCGGAAGTGGGTTCTCTCTTATGCAAATGCATGCGCTGAGCGTACAGTGTTGGAGGGAGCTAACACAGTCACATGAGCATCCGCTCCTAATGCCAGCAGCTCTATCAAATCTAATGCCGGACTCCGGAGACAGCAGAAGCTCTGCTGCTCTTGATTGAAAAAAAAATTATTGAAAAAAAATGGAACAAGAGGGAGTTGTTCCACCACTGGATCTGTATGATGAGTGGTGGCTATCTCCTTCTCTGGCCGTGCTGACTGCCGAGATTAAAACTTCTGTTCACTGACCATTGTGACTCTGACTGTGTCAGTAACATTTTAGAGTAGGGGCAGATCATCCTATCACACCCAACCCCTTGTCACTTTCAGCAGGGGTCACGCTGCAGCTTGTTCACATTACTCTCCTCATTTGACAGGACACTGACGGGTTCACTTCACTACCCCTTGGCCGTGGGAGGCACCGCCGGGCGGCGCCCTCCTTCGAACAGCGCCCCTGGCAAGTGCCATCCTGGCCAAGGGGTAGATACGCCTCTGCCCTCTGGAATGGATCATAAACCTTTGCAGAAATAGAGTATAGTAGATGTCATTCAAACTGTTAATGGGGAAGATATGTGATAGAGCTTATCCCTCCTAAGGGAGATTGTTCCAGTGCATTACTCCCGGCCTCTGGATGCATCAGCAGATGCAATTGTCTGGTAAGGTCCGGGCTGGTAACTGAAGGGTCACTGTAAGATAAGCAGCAGGCAGCTGAAGGCTGGTGCAGCGCATGCTGAGAATTGTACTCCAATAGCTGGCAGGTAAAAGGTCCATTCCCATATGAGTGATGCAAAAGGGACACCAGGCAAACAACGCATTTCACCATTATTGTTGGCTTCATCAGAAGGTTCAGAAGTATCAGTACATGACATGTTTAGTGGCAACATAAACCCAGAGAGGTCGCTTCTATGTCATTCAATACATTTTACATACAGGTATACTATACCCATACTTATAGTCTTAAACGATATATGAATAATATTAGGCAGATGGGTACCCCTCTCCTCTCTGCAACCCTCTCAAAACCACTGCCTAGTCTAAAATGGTCAATCTGGAAATGACAATGATCTATACTGATATTTTTTTCAAAGTATGTTTGAGGATTTTCCTATTGTAGCATTTTACATAATTTTATTACTCACTTACACTTGCAAATGCTAAGTACCTGTTGCAATATACAGCTGACAAATACAGTAAGTGGTGGAATTAAACCTGTCACAACACCTGGCTCTGTGTCTGCAGATAAGCACAATTAAGGGGTCTATTCATGAAGCAGTGAAAAGTGTGGAGAAGTGGGCCAGTGGAGAAGTTGCCATAGGCAACCAATCAGCTGCTATGTATTCATTTTTAGAATACATTTTATAAATGTTACCTCAACACAGATTGGTTGCCATGGGCAAGTTTTCCACTGGCTCACTTCTCCACTCTTTTCACTGCTTTATGAATAGACCTCCAAGTCTTTTTTACTGCAGTGGATAAATAAAACTAGCTGTTTCCATGTAGGATTCCCTTCATCTTTGAGCAGAGTTAATAATTTTCAATAACTGCTCATTCATTTCCCTTTTGATGGCAGAAGAGAGTTTGTAGCAGCTACTTGGGGCTGGCAGCTGAGTTGCTAATCTCTGGTAGTTATGTGGAAGGCGGTCAACTGATATTGGCATACGTGAGTCTAAGGAAGCAGGCATCGTATCTGTGAAATGCATCACACAACAAGTATATTCAAAGTTCCTTCCACTGACCACATGTTAATCTGTGGATTCCTCTCCGTTGTTTTGTGGGATTGGATTTATGCATCTCTATTTGTGATGAATTTTCAATAAAACTAAAATGTGGTATTGATTCCTCAGTTGGTAGAACCTGCGCCAAAAGGGACTTTTATATTTGGCTGAATTTATGACAAGTTCTAATAACTTCCACTCTGATGTTACCTTTAATACATAATTGTTATAATTTACATATCTCTGGAACTGACTCTCATGGATACATAGTAGTACATTTTATGGAAGAGCCATCAATTTACCTTTGCATAGATATCATAGAGTACTGTACATCAGTACAGTATGACTTTACCCTTATTTTCACTAATAAGTACAGTAGTTTTATCATTTACTAAAATAATAAATATATTTATTTGACATATAATATGGGTCTCAGACATCTGATTAAAATATACATTTGCGTTTAATTCCAAAATTTATCATACAGAATATTTTTGTATGTGTCCGGACTTGAGATATTTCTGTACCAGAGACACAACAAAACTCCAGAAAAGGAGCTCTACTCATCTTCTGCAGTGGCAAAAAAATAGAAAATCTTACTAACTTGTCCCCCATTGGTCCTAACTATTGGGAACAATTGGGAAGTGACATTCACCCACGCCACTTTAAAAAAAAAAAGAATGAAAATGGTGAGATGAGGGATTTTATGCTGCTTTAATTCCCAAGCCACATCATTTATAAAGATTGGGATACCCTCATTTGAAAGAGGGGAGTCTACACTATTTATCCTTGTGGCCACATATAAGCTGATCCAGACATTACCAGACATTAACCCTCTGCACTACAGAAACATAATATAGTTATGTAGTCCAGGTATGGGGGAAGAACTCATCTAAATTAGCTACAAATAATTAACGGGTACTCATATTAAAAAGAGAAGGGTCTTCTCCTTCAAATGTTGGGGCCCCTTAGAATATATTGCCTGGTGATCATCTGTGTTTGTAAGGCTATAATACCCCAAGCTAAAGATGTAGCGAGCCTCATTCACCCTGTGATAAGGCCGCGCGGGCACACTTGGCACGTCTACTTTGCTGTTATGTGTATGCATTGCAGCAAAGATAAGACTGGCTACATCTGTATGTAATATATATATATATATATATATATATATATATATAATGGATATGATTGGGAGGGCATAAGTGCCTTATTACATTCCATAATAATAGTTACATCAAAGTTGGCACCCATGTTTTAAGTTTTAAAAGTGGGGAGTCCTCATTTTAAAATTATGTACCCAACTAGTAGCTATTATTTGGTGAACGCCTACAGTATAATCACAAAACTATATTACTTTATACTATGAAAACAGATGTTTTTCATGTGTGGGTGGGAGACATTATAGAAAGTGGGGTGGCAAGTGTTGTGCTGCTCAGTCCAGTCCAGTGTAGTCACTCAGTGTATTGTGCTGCATCAGTCCAGGCAGTCAGTGTTGGTGTTCTCTGCTGCCATATATCCAGTGTAGCTGTATAAAGTGGTGCTGTGTTGTGCAGACCAGTGGTAGAGTCCTGTGTTATCAGTAATTCCAGTGACGATATACGCTGCTATATATATCTACTGCTGCAGTATAACAATTATAACAACCTGTTGGGCTGCATCAGATCAGTGGTAGTGTCCTGTGTCATCAGTAATTCCAGTGACAATATACGCTGCTGTATATATCCACTGCTGCAGTATAACAATTATAACAACCTGTTGGGCTGCATCAGACCAGTGGTAGTGTCCTGTGTCATCAGAAATTCCAGTGACAATATAGGCTACTGCTATATACAGTATATCCACTGCTGCAGTATAACAATTATAACAACCTGTTGGGCTGCATCAGACCAGTGGTAGTGTCCTGTGTCAATAATTCCAGTCATTCCTGTGATGCATATTGTCTCATATAACTCCCAAAAAATAATGGAGAACAAAAATTTTGAGGAGAAAATAGGGAAAGATCAAGAAGAACCACTTCCTCCTAGTGCTGAAGCTGCTGCCACTAGCCATGACATAGACAATGAATTGCCATCAACGTCGTCTGCCAAGGCCGATGCCCAATGTGATAGTAGAGGGCGTGTAAAATCCAAAAAGCCAAAGTTCAGTAAAAGGAACCAAAAAAAGAAATTTAAATCGTCTGAGGAGAAACGTAAACTTGCCAATATGCCATTTACGACACGGAGTGGCAAGGAACGGCTGAGGCCCTGGCCTATGTTCATGGCTAGTGGTTCAGCTTCACATGATGATGTAAGCCTCGACACTTATGTTGGTGTTAGACGTGCGCTCGGTATCCGCCATTAGTGCAGTGATATTTAGACAATTGATGGAGGTATTGTGTCCCCGGTACCAAATCCCATCTAGATTCCACTTCACTAGGCAGGCGATAGCGAGATTTTGCCATTTAATTCCAGTGATTTGGACGTAAAATTACAGTGATTTTGCCAATTAATGTCAGTGATTAACAATTATTAATTACAGTGATCTTGCCATTTAATTCCAGTGATTTGGACGTATAATTACAGTGATTTTGCCAATTAATGTCAGTGATTAACACTTATTAATTACAGTGATCTTGCCATTTAATTCCAGTGATTTGGACGTATAATTACAGTGATCTTGCCAATTAATTCCAGTGATTTGGACATATAATTCCAGTTGGAATTGTTTGTGTAGCTTGTCTTAGTCATACAGCTACCTCACTGCACCTCTTCGACATCTTTGCATGAGGTGCTGTTTGGGGCCTAGTTTTTAAAAAGTGCCATCCTGTGTGACACTGCCTTATGAGTCCAGGGGTACTGCTGTATTAGTCCTGGGGTACTGCCGTATAAGTCCACCATTTGCAGATTTTTTAAAAGTGACTAGAGCGTGCTGGAGATGCTGTCAGTGGACAGAATAATTGCGGCCTTCTCTCGACATTCAGCCACTGCGTGACACTACTAGATGGGCCAGGTGTGCTGTTTGGGGCCTTTTTTATATCTGCCCTCCTGTCTGACACTGCAGTGCCACTCCTAGATGGGCCAAGTGTTTGTGTTGTCCACTTGTGTCGCTTAGTTTAGTCATCCAGCAACCTCGATGCAACCTTTTGGCCTAAAAACAATATTGTAAGGTGTGAGGTGTTCAGAATAGACTTGAAATGAGTGGAAATGATTGTTATTGAGGTTAATAATACCGTAGGAGCAAAATAACCCCCAAATTCTGTGATTTTAGCTGTTTTTATGTTTTTTTCCCAAAAAATCATCCAGATCTGAAATCAAAACCAAAACACGAAAGGGTGGTTTTGGCAAAACCAAGCCATAACCAAAACATGAAAGTGGAATTAGAACCAAATCCAAAACACAAAACACGAAAAGCGCCGCACATATCTACTTTTGATATAGTTGCACTTCCCCTGGTGTACAAGCATGCATCTGCATGTGCAAGGACTGTGATGCCCACTTTGTGCCTCTTTAGATGCAACAATTCCAATTGCTCATTTTTAGATGCTACCAGTGGATGCACAATCTAGCTTTGTACCTTTCCAGGGGTGTATTTACGCCTTGGCCAGGATGTCAGTCGCCAGGGATGCTGGCCAAAGGGGGCGCTGCCATCCATGGCCAGGGTTTAGATTCACGGCAAGATGCAGAATGGATCTCAATGAAGATGCGGCATCCCTAATAGAAAAAGCTGCTATCGCGACCGCATTCGCGACCGCATTCGCGATTGCAGCTACAGAGAGCTCTGGGCAGAGCTCTGCATACAGAATATCTGCCGTCCACCCGCGCAGCAGCTCCTTTCGGCCTCAAAGCAGCTCCCAGCCTAGTTCCTGTTGCACTGGTCAGGGTGCTGTCCGATTTTCATATATATATATATATATATATATATATATATATATATATATATATTTCTGGGTGTTTTATATTTATTATAATGTAATTATATGTTGTTGGGGTATGTGTAAAGATTGCCTTTGAGGTTGGTTTTGTTCACTATGTAATCCTGGCTCCTCTTTATCCACCTGTATAGTTTATCTATAGAGCAGCAGTTCATTGCCAATTGCTATAGATTTCCCACTATTAACCTTGCTGTTAACACTCCTGAGCACACTGGCAGTGTATATTTAGTTATTAATTTAACATGACACTCTCTTTTGTGTTCTGCTTGCCCATGTTTGCCTAAGCAGACTACATTGGAGCACCCTGGACCGCATCACATGCATTCCACTGGGGCTTCTGGGATTTCTGGTTGTGATGCATGCATTTCAGTGGCTGGACGCATTGGCATGCAGTGCGTGGCGGGCAGATTGCCTGCCGGTTGATCCATCCACTGGGTGCTGTGATGCTGTGAGTGAAAGGTCCTTACTATACATTGAGGGGTGCGTCCTCTGTTGAGGCTAATATGTTTTTATTATTACAATATAATATAATGCACTGAATGGTGTTGCTGGTCTGGGTATAAACAGGAAATGATGTAATGTGCATTCCAGCTGGAACACAGGGACCGAAAACATAATGGGTACTACTGTGTAGTGTAATGTGAATAAAGTGCTTTAGTGTATGGCATAAAGTGTATAAGGGGTACTACTGTGCTGTGTAATGTGAATAAGGTGCTCTAGTGTATGGCATAATGTGAACAATGGGACTACTGTGTGCCACAATTTGATTTAGAGACACTAATGTGTGGTATAATGTGAGTAAGGGCGTACTATTGTATGGCCACACCCCTTCACCACGAGACCGTGCCACATTTTTGCGCGTTTTCCCTACTTAAAATATGAGCGGAGCACCAATGCTCGTACCAAAATCTGGTGGTGGTGGTGGTGGTGGTGGTGTTGGGGGGAGGGGGGGTAGGGGGAGAGTCAGAAGCCCTGGTCCATTACTTTGCCAGGGGCGCTTGGACCCCTAGATACGCCACTGATGTAATGTAACATTTGTATTATGTATAACTCAAGTGCACAGTCCTGATCCTGATCCGTAGAGGTGGGGGTGGGTCATCGGGCAGTGGGACCCATCAGGGTTTTCCCTGTACCCCTCTGGTCCACCCAAACCTTGCCTAATGGCATCCCAATGTTGCAATGATGGTATGTTTTTTTGTAAAACAGTGCTCCAGCCCCATCACACACCTTCTCTGTCTCCGTTCCATAGTATTAAATGGCATAGGAGTTTTATATGGATTTCAAAACAGGT
Organism: Pseudophryne corroboree; assembly: GCF_028390025.1. Taxonomy (NCBI): domain Eukaryota; kingdom Metazoa; phylum Chordata; class Amphibia; order Anura; family Myobatrachidae; genus Pseudophryne; species Pseudophryne corroboree. The sequence goes on from NC_086445.1 coordinate 86,537,136, forward strand.
GAGAAAAACCAAAACACATGAGATCCAGCATCTGGATAATTATGTTTTTCTGGGATCAGAGTTTAGTGGGAAGAGCCAAGCCGGGACTCGGAAACACTCAGATTTCATAGGTTCAATGTGTTTTGTTTTTGAAAAAACTGAACCACTCATCTCTAATTCAATACAGCGCATTATAGGTATTTTATAAGTTATAAAGAGGAGAAGTGTTTCCGGTTTGCTTTACTTATATAGTGCTCTAAATAAGAATGAAGAATATGGAACATAGATTTGACTATTTTAATGGCTACTAAAAGCAGAGAATGATGTAAAAAATATGATTGCTAGATGAACAAGGTTTTATTTTCTATTAAGTTGGGAAACTTACAGATAATTTTAAAAATACTGTAGAAAAAATGTCAGTGAATGTTGATTAGACGGGAGTGGAGTTGGGAAAGGTCATTTACTGTAAAATGAATATGTGTGCAGACCCATGTTTTTTAGTTCTGGTTCTAAATCATCTTATTGTTTTGGTTTTGGCAAAACCACCCTCAAATATTTTGGTTTTGGCAAAACCACCCTCAAATATTTTAGTTTTGGATCTGGATTTCTTTAAAAATGGTTAAAGAAACAAAAATCACATAATATGGACCTGTTATTTTCCTACAGTATTATAAACATCAATAACAATCTTTTCCAGTCATTTCCAATGTGAAATGGCACCTGAAATCATAAGAGTGTGACTTAAATGCAATCCAAAACACACAATATTCAGTTATTAGATCCATGATCCGAATTTGGAGCAATCACCTGAATCAGGACTTCAGGGCTAATTCAGACCTGATCGCAGCAGCAAAAAAATGTTTCTAATTGGCAAAACCATGTGCACTGCAGGTGGGGCAGATATAACATGTGCAGAGAGAGTTAGATTTGGGTGGGTTATTTTGTTTCAGTTTCAGGGTAAATACTGGCTGCTTTTTAATTTTACACTGCAATGTCTGCACATGTTATATCTGCCCCATCTGCACTGCACATAGTTTTGTCCATAATAGAAACATTTGCTGCTGCGATCAGGTCTGAATTAGATCCCTCGTTTGACCCAGAACCTCAAATTTATTTTTATTTTTTTTGTCTTTTAGCAAAACTAGATTGATCATTTCTAGTGTACGGATGTGTCATTCCAGTGGGGTGTGGGGGTGGGGTGAGAGACATTATAGTTCTAAGAAGAATATTGCCATGAGATGGTAGTAAGAAAAACAATTTTCTAAACATTTTAGTCTTTAAGAATAAGTTACATGGTACCAAGGTAAAGGAGTATGTGAATAGAGAGTGAAAAATAATACAGACCTTTGACCAGGTTGGTGACATTAGAGATACAGGGTGAGGGTATTATTGTATTTTACTGTCACTATAATATTTTGTAATTTATTTTTGTCAGAGTAGACATATGAGTGAGATGAATATATGTTCCTCAATTTAGGCAGAATTTTTGGCCTACAGTAATTCAAAAATTATACAAAAAATACCTGAACGATGTACAATTACTTTACTGTTTTTTTATGGCAAGTTTGCAATGTTTGATTGAAAAGTTTTTTATGTGAGAAATTAATTTGAAAAAAGGATTTTTTTTAGGCTTTAGAACAACTGAATGTTATCTACTCCTTATATTTCTAAAGATTTAAAAAAAACATTTGTTATTAAATAAACCATCATTTCAAACAAATTCATCTATATTTGTTTTTGTTCATTTGTGAATAAGACTGCATTGTTAAGAAATGTATGAAAAATAAAAACAAAACAGGAGTGTTGTGAATTTGGACAATTGTCCAATTTCTAACATCCTCCATTCCAGGCTTTAGATAATTATTACAAACAATCACAATCATTTACCATGTCAAAAAAACCTTTCTAGTGTCACTTAGGGGCTGTTCTGGCATTTATTTTTAAAATACCACATGATTTAGTCAGGGTGTGCAGAATAGATATTATTTTAGATGCCCTTTATTTAAATTGTAGTGCTTCTATAAAAAAAAAATAAGATCTATGTAGATGATCACAATACAGCTTAACAAGCTGCACTTCAACATAGACACTTAGTCATGTCATAAACAAATTCATGCTTATTTCCTTGAAAGTGATAGTTTATCCATTATACTATATGTGATAACGTACCATCTATTGTAAATAACACCTTGATCTTCCAGGAACTTACTGTATGATTGTACAAGGTCTCAGACCCTGAGCTTTACAAGTTGGAATTATGAACTGAAAAAGCCACAGCCACTGACATAGATAGAAATTGCTATGGAAACATATTGTACACATTAATTTCAAAATGCAACTATTTCTTTATACAGTAATATATATAATTTTTTTAATAGTAATTTTTTTTCTTCCATTTGGTATTATTTTACACCCATCCTGTGACCCACAACACCATTTATATTTTTATGAAGTATAACCATTTTCTCAATGAGAGCTGTTTTACAGTATTAGAAATAAAAGATAATCTTGGCGCACCAAAGGTTTACAGAAGAATAGAGAGAATGGGTCAGACTGATTAAATCTAAAAGTATTTATTTTGTATTTAAAACACACTATAAAAGGATCATGAAATTCCCTTTAAACAATCAACATGATTTTATCTTTGTATCACATGATAAAACAAGGCGGTACACTGATCTTATTAATGTACTACCTTTTACAGACAATAATATATTGGTGTTAATGTGCCAATACCTTATACCAACATAATTAAATGATCACCTCAGGGGCGCGGATAAAAGTCCCTGAGGCGATCATTTAATTATGTTGGTATAAGGTATTGGTAAACACCAATACATTATTGTCTGTAAAAGGCAGTACATTAATAAGATCAGTGTACCGCCTTGTTTTATCATGTGATACAAAGATAAAATCATGTTGATTGTTTAAAGGGAATTTCATGATCCTTTTATAGTGTGTTTTAAATACAAAATAAATACTTTTAGATTTAATCAGTCTGACCCATTCTCTCTATTCTTCTGTAAACCTTTGGTGCGCCAAGATTATCTTTTATTTCTAATTATTGCTAGTCAGGGTACTAGTTCATCTGTCGGCTGCACCATTTTGGTTAAACACTACATCTGACTCTCGCTGTTTCCCTTCTCTATATAATTTTTTTTCCATCTTTTTTTCCCCATCTTTCTTCTGTCCTTCACACTATCCCCCTCCCGGTTCCTCTCAATCAAACGTTCTCATAAGCAAAAGGGGATTGCGCAGATAGTATCTGTCTCTGTTTTACAGTATTTAATGTATTTTGCAAAAATCTGAACCCCTTTGTTTTTTAATCATTACACTGGCTGAAGATTTGAGGCAACGGATCTTGCAGGCACTGGAACCAGCACAGATGCACAAGTGATGAATTGACTGTGCATGCGTAAAACCCAGGCTTCTATGGACTGCATCTGCTCCAGCCCATAGAAGCCGGCTAAGGCTGACGATCAATCAGGAAGTGGCTTCCTACTGGAAGCATGCTCTCTGCTAATCGCAGTCCAGTCTGGCAGTCCCACAGGGAAGAATCACCAGTGGGACTGCCTGCGGGTAACTGGTACGGAGCACTTCCAATAGGAAATCATTTCCAGTCACAGACCTAGGAAGAATTCTTATAGGTGTTAAATGTAGAGATGAGCGGGTTCGGTTCCTCGGAATCCGAACCCGCCCGAACTTCATGTTTTTTTTCACGGGTCCGAGCGACTCGGATCTTCCCGCCTTGCTCGGTTAACCCGAGCGCGCCCGAACGTCATCATGACGCTGTCGGATTCTCGCGAGGCTCGGATTCTATCGCGAGACTCGGATTCTATATAAGGAGCCGCGCGTCGCCGCCATTTTCACTCGTGCATTGAGATTGATAGGGAGAGGACGTGTCTGGCGTCCTCTCCATTAGAATAGAGATAGATTAGATAGAGAGAGAGAGATTGTGCAGAGTCGCAGACAGAGTTAGTTTACCACAGTCAGTGACCAGTGCAGTTGCTAGTTAACTTTTATTTAATATAATATATCCGTTCACTTCTCTCTGCTATATCCGTTCTCTGCCTGAAAAAAAAAACGATACACAGCACAGTCAGTCACACAGTGTGACTCAGTCTGTGTGCACTCAGCTCAGCCCAGTGTGCTGCACAGTCATCAATGTATAAATTAAAAGCTTATAATTAATTGTGGGGGAGACTGGGGAGCACTGCAGGTTGTTAGCAGGAGCCAGGAGTACAATTATATTAATTAACAGTGCACACTTTTGCTGCAGGAGTGGTGACCAGTGCCTGACCACCAGTATAGTATTGTTGTATACTACTAATATCTCTTTAAATATCAACCAGTCTATATTAGCAGCAGACACAGTACAGTGCGGTAGTTCACGGCTGTGGCTACCTCTGTGTCGGCACACGGCAGGCAGTCCGTCCGACCAGAATTGTTTTATTTATTATTATATACCTACCACCTAACCGTGGTTTTTTTTTCATTCTTTATACCGTCATAGTGTCATCCTAATTGTTACGAGTATACTACTATCTCTTTATCAACCAGTGTACAGTGCGGTAGTTCACGGCTGTGGCTACCTCTGTGTCGGCACACGGCAGGCAGTCCGTCCGACCAGAATTGTATTATTTATTATTATATACCTACCACCTAACCGTGGTTTTTTTTTTCATTCTTTATACCGTCATAGTGTCATCCTAATTGTTACGAGTATACTACTATCTCTTTATCAACCAGTGTACAGTGCGGTAGTTCACGGCTGTGGCTACCTCTGTGTCGGCACACGGCAGGCAGTCCGTCCGACCAGAATTGTATTATTTATTATTATATACCTACCACCTAACCGTGGTTTTTTTTTTCATTCTTTATACCGTCATAGTGTCATCCTAATTGTTACGAGTATACTACTATCTCTTTATCAACCAGTGTACAGTGCGGTAGTTCACGGCTGTGGCTACCTCTGTGTCGGCACACGGCAGGCAGTCCGTCCGACCAGAATTGTATTATTTATTATTATATACCTACCACCTAACCGTGGTTTTTTTTTCATTCTTTATACCGTCATAGTGTCATCCTAATTGTTACGAGTATACTACTATCTCTTTATCAACCAGTGTACAGTGCGGTAGTTCACGGCTGTGGCTACCTCTGTGTCGGCACACGGCAGGCAGTCCGTCCGACCAGAATTGTATTATTTATTATTATATACCTACCACCTAACCGTGGTTTTTTTTTCATTCTTTATACCGTCATAGTGTCATCCTAATTGTTACGAGTATACTACTATCTCTTTATCAACCAGTGTACAGTGCGGTAGTTCACGGCTGTGGCTACCTCTGTGTCGGCACACGGCAGGCAGTCCGTCCGACCAGAATTGTATTATTTATTATTATATACCTACCACCTAACCGTGGTTTTTTTTTTCATTCTTTATACCGTCATAGTGTCATCCTAATTGTTACGAGTATACTACTATCTCTTTATCAACCAGTGTACAGTGCGGTAGTTCACGGCTGTGGCTACCTCTGTGTCGGCACACGGCAGGCAGTCCGTCCGACCAGAATTGTATTATTTATTATTATATACCTACCACCTAACCGTGGTTTTTTTTTTCATTCTTTATACCGTCATAGTGTCATCCTAATTGTTACGAGTATACTACTATCTCTTTATCAACCAGTGTACAGTGCGGTAGTTCACGGCTGTGGCTACCTCTGTGTCGGCACACGGCAGGCAGTCCGTCCGACCAGAATTGTATTATTTATTATTATATACCTACCACCTAACCGTGGTTTTTTTTTTCATTCTTTATACCGTCATAGTGTCATCCTAATTGTTACGAGTATACTACTATCTCTTTATCAACCAGTGTACAGTGCGGTAGTTCACGGCTGTGGCTACCTCTGTGTCGGCACACGGCAGGCAGTCCGTCCGACCAGAATTGTATTATTTATTATTATATACCTACCACCTAACCGTGGTTTTTTTTTCATTCTTTATACCGTCATAGTGTCATCCTAATTGTTACGAGTATACTACTATCTCTTTATCAACCAGTGTACAGTGCGGTAGTTCACGGCTGTGGCTACCTCTGTGTCGGCACACGGCAGGCAGTCCGTCCGACCAGAATTGTATTATTTATTATTATATACCTACCACCTAACCGTGGTTTTTTTTTCATTCTTTATACCGTCATAGTGTCATCCTAATTGTTACGAGTATACTACTATCTCTTTATCAACCAGTGTACAGTGCGGTAGTTCACGGCTGTGGCTACCTCTGTGTCGGCACACGGCAGGCAGTCCGTCCGACCAGAATTGTATTATTTATTATTATATACCTACCACCTAACCGTGGTTTTTTTTTTCATTCTTTATACCGTCATAGTGTCATCCTAATTGTTACGAGTATACTACTATCTCTTTATCAACCAGTGTACAGTGCGGTAGTTCACGGCTGTGGCTACCTCTGTGTCGGCACACGGCAGGCAGTCCGTCCGACCAGAATTGTATTATTTATTATTATATACCTACCACCTAACCGTGGTTTTTTTTTTCATTCTTTATACCGTCATAGTGTCATCCTAATTGTTACGAGTATACTACTATCTCTTTATCAACCAGTGTACAGTGCGGTAGTTCACGGCTGTGGCTACCTCTGTGTCGGCACACGGCAGGCAGTCCGTCCGACCAGAATTGTATTATTTATTATTATATACCTACCACCTAACCGTGGTTTTTTTTTTCATTCTTTATACCGTCATAGTGTCATCCTAATTGTTACGAGTATACTACTATCTCTTTATCAACCAGTGTACAGTGCGGTAGTTCACGGCTGTGGCTACCTCTGTGTCGGCACACGGCAGGCAGTCCGTCCGACCAGAATTGTATTATTTATTATTATATACCTACCACCTAACCGTGGTTTTTTTTTTCATTCTTTATACCGTCATAGTGTCATCCTAATTGTTACGAGTATACTACTATCTCTTTATCAACCAGTGTACAGTGCGGTAGTTCACGGCTGTGGCTACCTCTGTGTCGGCAGTCGGCAGGCAGTCCGTCCATCCATAATTGTATTATTATTATAATATATACCACCTAACCGTGGTTTTTTTTTCATTCTTTATACCGTCGTCATAGTGTCATACTAGTTGTTACGAGTATACTACTATCTCTTTATCAACCAGTGTACAGTGCGGTAGTTCACGGCTGTGGCTACCTCTGTGTCGGCAGTCGGCAGGCAGTCCGTCCATCCATAATTGTATTATTATTATAATATATACCACCTAACCGTGGTTTTTTTTTCATTCTTTATACCGTCGTCATAGTGTCATACTAGTTGTTACGAGTATACTACTATCTCTTTATCAACCAGTGTACAGTGCGGTAGTTCACGGCTGTGGCTACCTCTGTGTCGGCAGTCGGCAGGCAGTCCGTCCATCCATAATTGTATTATTATTATAATATATACCACCTAACCGTGGTTTTTTTTTCCATTCTTTATACCGTCGTCATAGTGTCATACTAGTTGTTACGAGTATACTACTATCTCTTTATCAACCAGTGTACAGTGCGGTAGTTCACGGCTGTGGCTACCTCTGTGTCGGCAGTCGGCAGGCAGTCCGTCCATCCATAATTGTATTATTATTATAATATATACCACCTAACCGTGGTTTTTTTATACCACCTAACCGTGGCAGTCCGTCCATAATTGTATACTAGTATCCAATCCATCCATCTCCATTGTTTACCTGAGGTGCCTTTTAGTTCTGCCTATAAAATATGGAGAACAAAAAAGTTGAGGTTCCAAAATTAGGGAAAGATCAAGATCCACTTCCACCTCGTGCTGAAGCTGCTGCCACTAGTCATGGCCGAGACGATGAAATGCCAGCAACGTCGTCTGCCAAGGCCGATGCCCAATGTCATAGTACAGAGCATGTCAAATCCAAAACACCAAATATCAGAAAAAAAAGGACTCCAAAACCTAAAATAAAATTGTCGGAGGAGAAGCGTAAACTTGCCAATATGCCATTTACCACACGGAGTGGCAAGGAACGGCTGAGGCCCTGGCCTATGTTCATGGCTAGTGGTTCAGCTTCACATGAGGATGGAAGCACTCAGCCTCTCGCTAGAAAACTGAAAAGACTCAAGCTGGCAAAAGCACCGCAAAGAACTGTGCGTTCTTTGAAATCCCAAATCCACAAGGAGAGTCCAATTGTGTCGTTTGCGATGCCTGACCTTCCCAACACTGGACGTGAAGAGCATGCGCCTTCCACTATTTGCATGCCCCCTGCAAGTGCTGGAAGGAGCACCCGCAGTCCAGTTCCTGATAGTCAGATTGAAGATGTCAGTGTTGAAGTACACCAGGATGAGGAGGATATGGGTGTTGCTGGCGCTGGGGAGGAAATTGACCAGGAGGATTCTGATGGTGAGGTGGTTTGTTTAAGTCAGGCACCCGGGGAGACACCTGTTGTCCGTGGGAGGAATATGGCCGTTGACATGCCAGGTGAAAATACCAAAAAAATCAGCTCTTCGGTGTGGAGGTATTTCACCAGAAATGCGGACAACAGGTGTCAAGCCGTGTGTTCCCTTTGTCAAGCTGTAATAAGTAGGGGTAAGGACGTTAACCACCTCGGAACATCCTCCCTTATACGTCACCTGCAGCGCATTCATAATAAGTCAGTGACAAGTTCAAAAACTTTGGGTGACAGCGGAAGCAGTCCACTGACCAGTAAATCCCTTCCTCTTGTAACCAAGCTCACGCAAACCACCCCACCAACTCCCTCAGTGTCAATTTCCTCCTTCCCCAGGAATGCCAATAGTCCTGCAGGCCATGTCACTGGCAAGTCTGACGAGTCCTTTCCTGCCTGGGATTCCTCCGATGCATCCTTGCGTGTAACGCCTACTGCTGCTGGCGCTGCTGTTGTTGCCGCTGGGAGTCGATGGTCATCCCAGAGGGGAAGTCGTAAGCCCACTTGTACTACTTCCAGTAAGCAATTGACTGTTCAACAGTCCTTTGCGAGGAAGATGAAATATCACAGCAGTCATCCTACTGCAAAGCGGATAACTGAGTCCTTGACAACTATGTTGGTGTTAGACGTGCGTCCGGTATCCGCCGTTAGTTCACAGGGAACTAGACAATTTATTGAGGCAGTGTGCCCCCGTTACCAAATACCATCTAGGTTCCACTTCTCTAGGCAGGCGATACCGAGAATGTACACGGACGTCAGAAAAAGACTCACCAGTGTCCTAAAAAATGCAGTTGTACCCAATGTCCACTTAACCACGGACATGTGGACAAGTGGAGCAGGGCAGGGTCAGGACTATATGACTGTGACAGCCCACTGGGTAGATGTATGGACTCCCGCCGCAAGAACAGCAGCGGCGGCACCAGTAGCAGCATCTCGCAAACGCCAACTCTTTCCTAGGCAGGCTACGCTTTGTATCACCGCTTTCCAGAATACGCACACAGCTGAAAACCTCTTACGGCAACTGAGGAAGATCATCGCGGAATGGCTTACCCCAATTGGACTCTCCTGTGGATTTGTGGCATCGGACAACGCCAGCAATATTGTGTGTGCATTAAATATGGGCAAATTCCAGCACGTCCCATGTTTTGCACATACCTTGAATTTGGTGGTGCAGAATTTTTTAAAAAACGACAGGGGCGTGCAAGAGATGCTGTCGGTGGCCAGAAAAATTGCGGGACACTTTCGGCGTACAGGCACCACGTACAGAAGACTGGAGCACCACCAAAAACTACTGAACCTGCCCTGCCATCATCTGAAGCAAGAAGTGGTAACGAGGTGGAATTCAACCCTCTATATGCTTCAGAGGTTGGAGGAGCAGCAAAAGGCCATTCAAGCCTATACAATTGAGCACGATATAGGAGATGGAATGCACCTGTCTCAAGTGCAGTGGAGAATGATTTCAACGTTGTGCAAGGTTCTGATGCCCTTTGAACTTGCCACACGTGAAGTCAGTTCAGACACTGCCAGCCTGAGTCAGGTCATTCCCCTCATCAGGCTTTTGCAGAAGAAGCTGGAGGCATTGAAGAAGGAGCTAACACGGAGCGATTCCGCTAGGCATGTGGGACTTGTGGATGCAGCCCTTAATTCGCTTAACAAGGATTCACGGGTGGTCAATCTGTTGAAATCAGAGCACTACATTTTGGCCACCGTGCTCGATCCTAGATTTAAAGCCTACCTTGGATCTCTCTTTCCGGCAGACACAGGTCTGCTGGGGTTGAAAGACCTGCTGGTGACAAAATTGTCAAGTCAAGCGGAACGCGACCTGTCAACATCTCCTCCTTCACATTCTCCCGCAACTGGGGGTGCGAGGAAAAGGCTCAGAATTCCGAGCCCACCCGCTGGCGGTGATGCAGGGCAGTCTGGAGCGACTGCTGATGCTGACATCTGGTCCGGACTGAAGGACCTGACAACGATTACGGACATGTCGTCTACTGTCACTGCATATGATTCTCTCAACATTGATAGAATGGTGGAGGATTATATGAGTGACCGCATCCAAGTAGGCACGTCACACAGTCCGTACTTATACTGGCAGGAAAAAGAGGCAATTTGGAGGCCCTTGCACAAACTGGCTTTATTCTACCTAAGTTGCCCTCCCACAAGTGTGTACTCCGAAAGAGTGTTTAGTGCCGCCGCTCACCTTGTCAGCAATCGGCGTACGAGGTTACATCCAGAAAATGTGGAGAAGATGATGTTCATTAAAATGAATTATAATCAATTCCTCCGCGGAGACATTGACCAGCAGCAATTGCCTCCACAAAGTACACAGGGAGCTGAGATGGTGGATTCCAGTGGGGACGAATTGATAATCTGTGAGGAGGGGGATGTACACGGTGATATATCGGAGGGTGAAGATGAGGTGGACATCTTGCCTCTGTAGAGCCAGTTTGTGCAAGGAGAGATTAATTGCTTCTTTTTTGGGGGGGGTCCAAACCAACCCGTCATATCAGTCACAGTCGTGTGGCAGACCCTGTCACTGAAATGATGGGTTGGTTAAAGTGTGCATGTCCTGTTTTGTTTATACAACATAAGGGTGGGTGGGAGGGCCCAAGGATAATTCCATCTTGCACCTCTTTTTTCTTTTCTTTTTCTTTGCATCATGTGCTGATTGGGGAGGGTTTTTTGGAAGGGACATCCTGCGTGACACTGCAGTGCCACTCCTAGATGGGCCCGGTGTTTGTGTCGGCCACTAGGGTCGCTAATCTTACTCACACAGTCAGCTACCTCATTGCGCCTCTTTTTTTCTTTGCGTCATGTGCTGTTTGGGGAGGGTTTTTTGGAAGGGACATCCTGCGTGACACTGCAGTGCCACTCCTAGATGGGCCCGGTGTTTGTGTCGGCCACTAGGGTCGCTAATCTTACTCACACAGTCAGCTACCTCATTGCGCCTCTTTTTTTCTTTGCGTCATGTGCTGTTTGGGGAGGGTTTTTTGGAAGGGACATCCTGCGTGACACTGCAGTGCCACTCCTAGATGTGCCCGGTGTTTGTGTCGGCCACTAGGGTCGCTAATCTTACTCACACAGTCAGCTACCTCATTGCGCCTCTTTTTTTCTTTGCGTCATGTGCTGTTTGGGGAGGGTTTTTTGGAAGGGCCATCCTGCGTGACACTGCAGTGCCACTCCTAGATGGGCCCGGTGTTTGTGTCGGCCACTAGGGTCGCTTATCTTACTCACACAGCGACCTCGGTGCAAATTTTAGGACTAAAAATAATATTGTGAGGTGTGATGTGTTCAGAATAGGCTGAAAATGAGTGTAAATTATGTTTTTTGAGGTTAATAATACTTTGGGATCAAAATTACCCCCAAATTCTATGATTTAAGCTGTTTTTTAGGGTTTTTTGAAAAAAACACCCGAATCCAAAACACACCCGAATCCGACAAAAAAAATTCGGTGAGGTTTTGCCAAAACGCGGTCGAACCCAAAACACGGCCGCGGAACCGAACCCAAAACCAAAACACAAAACCCGAAAAATTTCCGGCGCTCATCTCTAGTTAAATGTTGGGATTGCATGTGCCACATGTATCTGAGAGAATTTAATATATTTGTTTATTTAAATCTTTGAATTTTTTTTCCATCAACACAGTACATTTTTAATTACCAGCAACCTCACTCTAGAGGTTTTCCCTGATGAAGTCCACTTAATGGATGAAATGCACTGGAGTTTGGGACTTGTTTTCCACCTTTTAAACATCTTCTACAAAGAATTCTCCTCTTGGAATTTTCTTTCATATTTGTTCATCAGCAAATAGGTGGATGTCCAACCCAGCATCAACTCCACTATGTACCAATTAGAGTATCACAAATGACTGGAAATATGATCATACAGTTATGAGTTAATGTGCTGAATAATAATAATAATAATAATACTATAATATTAATAACTAGTAACTTAATAATTGCTGAGTACACATAACAAATCAGTGATTATAAAGACATTAATATCCCCTATTGCAATCTTTTACAGTCTATTAAATATTTTTGTTAGTCACTTTCAATGTGACTTTAAGTTATATTTGTCGGCTCCAATTTTCTGCTTTACAGAGAACTAGCGGAATACCCGTGCTTCGCTACGGAACGTAAAGAATAATGCCAATGTTTGTCAGGCCGCACCTCTGGGCTTCCCCGGACTGATGCTGTAAAAATGCTGGTGCTGAGGAGAATAATCCGCCTCCTTCTCTGCCCCATCCCGCCTCTGATGCTGCCCAGCTCAGTGCTGTAAAGGCTGGGACGACAGGCCAAGCTCCACCCGTGGAAATCTTAACGCAATAAGACTGTTGTCATTGCGCCCATCTTCAAGTTTAAGTTTACTACCCCTTCTCACCCCCCATGCTGATGGGGGCTGAACTTGGACTGAAAAGGCATCGGGAGTGTCACTATTTATTTCAGCGACCCCGAAAACTATGGATTTATACATGTCATCCCCTTTCCACCCCCACCCTAGGGGTGCTAGGGGTGTCTTACCCACACAGTATTTTTTTTCCAGATTGTAAGTCATATGTGAACCAAGTTTGGTGTAAATTGCTCAAGTCATTCCAGAGTTATGCTGGAACATACATACATACATACATACATACATACATACATACATACACACACATAAACACATACTTACACACATACATACATAGATCCTTTTTATACTGTACATATAGATTACTACAGTATGAGAACGCAGGGCAACTGGTGAGATCCTTGAGCCTCCCCATGACATATGTCTACAGTGTATGGCTTCATAGTTCAGATAAGCAGAATGATGAAAGGTGAAATTGAGGGGAAAGATAATGGAACTGAATACGTTTATATCCAAAAATTGCACAGTAAAACAAAGCCAATTTGAACTAAATTGCTTAATGCTTTTTGTCTAATCTATTATGTATACAAAGATAATAATTCTGATTTTACAATTTTTATTTAAAGTTACAGTATGTGAAGTTAACCTCTGAGGTTGAGTCAATTATTTAGCAACTTTTACTATTATGGAAGGGTCAGTAACATTTAATGTGTGTGATCCAATGTTAACATTTTTATGTTTACCCTCTGCTGAGGCTAATGTGGTAGGTAGGTTCAGTCTGAATATATGCTTTTTGGACATTCTTTAGCAAACATCTGTGACCAGGCCACTGAGCTTCTGCTTACCAAATGAACCTTGTCTTTCTATCTACCATGCTGCACGCAGTCCCTGCTATTCTGATCAGGGGTGTAGAGAGCCACGTAGGGCCCCTGTAATGTGGGGGCATGGCCTAAAAAGGGGACTTGTCCAGGCCCCTCCAGCAGGTACAGCAATTAGTCCCCTCCCACCTTCTCGATGCTACTGATTCTGATGAAAATTGTGTCCCAACTGCTAAGACTGTTTTGTCTCATGGTAATTGGGTGCCAGGTGCACCACCCACTAGTAAGCAAGGCAAGGCAGCCATTCATAAGTTAAAGGATCTGATAGCAGGGCTGTCTTTTCATATGGGCTCAATAAGCTCTTGCCCAAGGGCCCCAGGAGTATAAAGGTCCTAGGCTGATAGCTGAGAGTCCCTTTTTTTCCAGGGGTACCAGATATTTTAAAATCGGCCCTGGGGAACCATAGATATCTGACTTCAAGCTGTGGTCCCCATCCTGTTAATTGCTCTTCACAGCCAGATATCTCTGGTTCTGTCTGACTTAGAGTTTTTCTAAGGGCATTTTCTAAAAGCTGGAACGCTCCCCTTTTGGTGGACACTGGGAGCTTGTCTCTACTTTGCTCAGAACCAGAGATATCAACCTTCCAGCAGCTGGACCCGGCTCCAGCTCCACACACCTTGTATGCAGTTTTATATTTTCTTTGGGGGATTGCTCTGGCTCCTGAATTCTGATCCCCAAGTCCCCAATACCTCTGAAAGGTGGGACTCTCTAGTGTATTATCCCATTGAAAACTAAGAAATCTATTTCCAGGAACTGGAGATATCGGCAGTCAAGCATGCTGCCCTCCCAACGGAAAATTATGAATATGAAGCCCACTCCCCTATCCACCCATCCCTGCATATTAAACACCCCCTACCACCCTGGAAGTCATGTACCATGGTCCCTCCATTTAGCCCAATGGCCCCTTCTACAGTTTAGTGTTCTCCTTATTGTGCAATAAAGGTCCTACATGCTGAGCTGAAGATAGAACACCCCCTACTACCCGCAGAACATCAAAGCTGCCACTGATACTAGCCCCCACACCTACCACTGGAGGATGGGTAGGGGCGCCAGTGCATTGCTTTGCCCAGGGGCCTTCACTGCTATTAATACAGCCCTTTCTGTTAGTGCTTTACAAGCCCTAGATATAGTCATGGGGGATATGGCATGACAGAAATGTTCCCAATGGGATAAAATAATGCCACTTTTGAGAGGTTGACAAATAATAAAATGCTAATATTGTGAACAAAATGTATGTGCCTCAGTGGTCTTGCAACAGCAGGCTCAGAGAGGACTTATGGACTTATTTGCAAAATGATTGACAGGGATCATTTGCGGGCAGTAATAGGGGGGAGGGGGTGGCTACTAAAACAGAGGCATGTCATGACCATATTAGGGGTATGTCTGCATGTGACTACGATCCCGTATGCAGTCAAAATGTCTCTGGAGTCTCAGTTCTATTGGCCAGTCTGCCCGGCAATGATTACTGAGGTAGTCAATGACTGGCTGATGTTTGTCCAATGTTTGTGTCTAGTGGGTATCTCAATACAAATCTCAGCGGGTGTGACAGTTGCATATTTTCACTTAGCCGTTGCATATGAGATCTTAGCTGCCGCGGCATTTGCATACAGTACATCTCTGAACCAGGCCCTGTGTAGTAAGCACTGTAAAAAAGTTTATGCCTGCTCACCAGAATACATTGTCATGGCACTCTACACTTAGTTCTTAAATTATGCCATGTTGCCCTGTTAGATGACTATCATTGTTCAACTTAGGTTTTTGTTATGTTACAATTAGAGATGTGCGGCAGACACTTTTCGGGTTTTGTGTTATGGTTTCGGATCTGGATCTCCGCTCGTATTTTGGATCTGGATTGGTTTTGCAAAAACCACCCTTTCGGGTTGTGGTTTTGGTTTTGATTCTGGGTATTTTTTTTTAACACATAAAAACAGCTAAAATCACAGAATTTATGGGACATTTTTATCCTACGGTATTATTAACCTCAATACCATTCATTTGCACTCATTTCCAGTCTATTCTGAACTACTCACACCTCACAATATTGTTTTTAGGCCAAAAGGTTGCACCGAGGTCGCTGGATGACTAAGCTAAGCGACACAAGTGGGTATCACAAACACCTGGCTCATCTAGGAGTGGAACTGCAGTGTCAGACAAAATTGCAGTTTTAAAAACTAGGCCCCAAACAGCACATAATGCAAAGAAAAAAAAAGAGGTGAAAGATGGAATTGTCCTTTGGCCCCCCTTCCACCCTTATGTTGTATAAACAGGACATGCACACTTTAATAAACCAATCATTTCAGTGACAGGATCTACACATAACTGTGGCTGAAATTGGTTTGTTTGGGCCGCCACAAAAAAGAAGCAATTAATCCCCCACCAAAAAAGAAGCAATTCATCTCTCCTTGCACAAATTGGCAATACAGAGGCAAGATGCCATCCTCATCCTCCGATTCCTCACCCCTTTCAGTGTGTACATCCTCCTCCTCACAGAGTATTAATTCGTCCCCACTGGAATCCACCATCACAGTTTCCTGTGTACTTTCTGGAGGCAAATGCTGGTAAAGGTCTACCTGGAGGAATTTATAATTCATTTTGATGACATCAAGTTCTCCATATTTTGTGAAAGTAACCTCCTATGCCGATCGCTGACAAGTTTACCGGCTGCAAACTCTTTCAACTCTGTAAACACTTTTTCGGAGTACACACTGGAGGGGGGTAACCTAGGTAAAATAAAGCCAGTTTGTGCAAGGGCCTCCAAATTGCTTCTTTTTCCTGCCAGTATACAGTACATACAGACTGTATGACATGCCTATTTGGATGCTGTCACCCATATAATCCTCCACCATTCTTTCAATGGTGATAGCATCATATGCAGTGACAGAAGACATGTCAGTAATTATTGGCAGCTCCTTCAGTCTGGACCAGATGTCAACACTTGCTCCTGACTGCCAGCGGGTGGGCTAGGAAATATTATCCTTTTCCTCGCACAGTTGCGGGAGAAAATGAAGGAGGAGCTGTTGATGGGCCACGTTCTGCTTGAGTTGACAATTTTCTCACCAGCAGGTCTTTGAATCTGCCGGAAAGTCAGATACAACATAGGCTTTAAACCTAGGATCGAGCATGGTGGCCAAAATGTAGTGCTCTGATTTCAACAGATTGACCACCCTTGAATCCTGGCAAAGTGAATGAAGGGCTCCATCCACAAGTCCCACATTCTTAGCGGAATCGCTCCATTTTAGCTCCTCCTTCAATTTCTACAGCTGCTTCTGCAAAAGCCTGATGAAGGCAATGAGCTGACTCAAGCTGGCAGTGTCTGAACTGACTTGACATGTGGCAAGTTTGAAGGGTTGGAAAACCCGCTTGAGTCAGGTGCATTCCTCCTCCTTTGCCTATATCGTAGGTGGATGTATAGGCTTGAATGGCCTTTTGCTGCTCCTCCATCCTCTGAAGCACATACAGTAGAGTGTTGAATTCCACCTTGTTACCACCTCTTGCTTCAGGTGATGGCAGGGCAGGTTCAGGAGTGTTTGCTGGTGCTCCAGTCTTCGGCACACAGTCACTGAATGTCAAAAGTGGCCCGCAATTTTTCAGCCACCGACAGCACGCCCCTGTAATTTTTCAAAGAATTCTGCACCACCAAATTAATTATATGTGCAAAACATGGAATGTGCTGGAATTTGCCCAGATGCAATGCACACACAATATTGGTGGCATTGTCCAATATCACAAATCCCCAGGAGAGTCTAAGTGGGGTAAGCCATTGTGCGATGTCAGGGGCGGAACTGTGGGAGGCAATGGAGTCGGCTGCCGCCGGGCTTCTGACCTGCAGGGGGCACTTCTCCATTGCCTCCCACCCGACAATCCATCGCCGCACCTGACTGTTGCTTTGTCCCCACAGTGGCCTGCACTCACCTCTTCAGTGGGTTGCTGCCGCGATCGGAGCTTAGCTCCGACCAGGCAGCGTTTGGTACTGTACGCAGCACAGCCTGTACCACTGATGCTGCAGCCCGTGCTGATTCTCTGTTCTTTCAGTGGCTGGGCTATGCAGCACTTCCTCCTCGTACTGCAAACCCCGCCCACTGCATGACATCGTGAAAGGGGCGGGGCCAGCACTGCTGCTGTCTTGTCACATGCAATACTGAGGCAGGAAAAGGTGGGAGAAAGAAGTAGCAAGGGAAGGAGAACAAAGAAGGAATGTAGGTAAGACATGAGTACAGGTAAAGAAGAGTAATGTACAGACAGACAGTAAAGTATGAGATTAAGGTATGTTAGAAAAAAAGTAAATAAAGATAAATACTCTCTGTAAGAGATTAGAAAGGAAGGCAAGCATGTGATGTGAGAGATTCAGTAATCACAAAATATGCACTACAGTCATTTTGTGACCCTGATTTTAAAAATGTGCAGGTGCTGCAGCATATGCTGTGCAGCCAGTAACATTTCTCGGTGTCTGTCACCACTAGCAGCGATCTCATCCAATCGCCGCCTGAGACCTACGGCCTCCCTTCTCTGCTCACCATCGCACACTGCACCGCTTTACAATTTGTATCAGGTGTTACTATGTGCGCCTTCGGGGAGACCTTGTCGGTGTGATCCAGGCTGCGGTGTCAGCAGAGCTGTGCTGGTGCTGACAAGGATCATAAAGCTGAGCCGGCAGATCACGGTGCTTGGCAGCGCTTTCTGTGTGGTGATCTTCTTCCTCTACCTGATGCTGGACTAGGCCAGTTAGGCTGTAGGAGGAGAGGTTAGGGTTAGGCACTGGGGGAGGAGGGGAGGGTTAGGCTGCTGGAAGGGGAAGTTAGGGTTAGGCTGCAGGGAAGGAGGTTAGGGTTAAGCACTTGGGGAGGTTAGGTTGCAGGGAGGGGAGGTTAGGGTTAGGTTGCGGGGAGGGGACGTTAGGCTGCGGGGAGGGGAGGTTAGGGTTAGGCTGCGGGGAGGGGAAGTTAGGATTAGGCTGCGGGGAGGGGAGGTTAGGGTTGGCTGATGCACTGTGGTGAGTAAGCAGACATCCAAAGTAGTCCCTCCCACCCCTTCTTACCCCTTATGCTACCTGGACTGCATCACTGTAAACTCCTCCAGAGCTGCTCTGCACGCAAAGACCAGAGCAAAAGATAAAAATAAAAATTTTGTGGGGAGGTAGTGGAGTGTTGTGTATAGTGATGTATTGTGGTGAAGTAGTGATATTATACAGTGTGACGGAGAGAGTGTAGTGATGTAGTGTGGAGAGTTAGTGCTGAGATATAGAAGTCTATTTACTAAACCTTGGATGGTGATAAAGCACCAGCCAATCAGCTACTAACTGTAATTTTTGAAACCCAACCTGTGAAATGGCAGTTAGGAGCCGATTGGCTGGGACGTTATCTCCGTCGACTTTATCTCCATCCCAGGCTTAGTAAATAGACCCCATAGTGCTGAGATGTAGTGTGGGAAGGTAGCATAGTGATGTAGTGTGGGGAGGTAGTGTAGTATAGTGTTGAGGTGTAGTGTGGGGTGGTAACGTAGTGATGTAGTGTGGGGTGGTAGTGCAGTGATATAGTGCGGAGGTAGTATGGGTAAGTAATGCAGTGATTTACTGTAGTGCGGAGATGTAGTGTGAGGAGGTAACGTAGCGATGTAGTGTGGGTTGGTAGTGCAGTGATATGGTGCAGAGATGAGGCGTGGGGCGGTAGCGTAGCAATGTAGTGTGAGATGGTAGTTCAGTGATATGGTGCAGAGATGTAGTGTGAGGAGGTAGCAGAGTGATGTAGTGTGGGGTGGTAGTGCAGTGATATGGTGCAGAGATGTAGTGTGGGGAGGTAGCGTAGTAGTATAGTGATGAGATGTAGTATGGGGAGGTGGTTCAGGGATATAGTATAGGGGTGTAGTGTTGGGAGGTAGTTTGGGTATGTATAGTGCTGGGATGTAGGGTGAGGGGGTAACAATGTGATATAGTTCAGGCATGTTTTGCAGAGATGTGGGAGTGATATAGTGCAGAGATGTTGTATAGTGAAGATATGTAATATGGGGAGGCACTGTAGTGCAGTGATGTAGTATGCCACCACACCACCCTGGACACACAGGGAGAACTTCTGTGCAGCGACCACACGCCCGGTGGCGGCACTTTATAGGCCCTTCATAAATTTCAGCTCCAGGCCTATGTGGATCTTAATCTGGCACTGTGTGTGTGTGGGGGGGGGGGGGGGGGGGGTGATTACTGGGGGTATCTTTAATAAATGTTGGCAGCACTGTGTTTATGTGTGTGAATGTTTTTTTGTTTTTTTTTTGTGTGAATGTTTTAAGTGAGGTGTGTGTCTGTGTTTTTTAAAGGAAAGTTGTGTGTTTAAGTGAAAGAGGCATGTGTGTGTAATTGTGTGTAAGTAAAAGTGGCATGTGTGTGTTTGTGTAATTGTGTGTGTTTAAGTGAAAGTGACGTGTGTGTGTGTGTAATTGTGTGAAAGTGGCGTGTGTGTGTGTGTGTGTGTAAGTGAAAGTGACGTGTGTGTGTGTGTGTAATTGTGTGTAAGTGAAAAAGGCAAATGTAAGTGAAAAAGGCGTGTGCGTAAGTGAAAAAGGCGTGTATATGTAAGCGAAAGAGGTGTGTGTGTAAGTGAAAGAGGCGTGTGAGTTAGTGAAAGAGGTGTGTGTGTGTGTATGTGTGTAAGTGAAAAAGACGTGTGTGTAAAGGAAAGAAGCATGTGTGTAAGTGGAAGAGGCGTGTGAGTTAGTGAAAAAGGTGTGTGTGTGTGTGTGTGTGTGTGTGTGTGTGTGTGTGTGTGTGTAAGTGAAAGAGGTGTGTGTGTTTTCAGTGAAAAAGGCATGTGTGTGTGCAAGGAAAAGGTATGCGTGTATGTAAGCAAAAGATATGTGTATGTGTGTATCTATACTATTGTGAAAGGCACCTGAGTATGCTGCTACTGTTCACCCTGTGTACCAGATATATACATATGGCGTATATGAATGTGTTATATATATATATATCCCTATATGTATAGGGGGGGGCACCAACATTTTATCATGCCTCCGGGTGACTGGGGTGAACTTACGCCACTGGACGATGTCCCTCAGTTTCTGTAAGAGGTTGTCAGCGGTCTGCCTCTAACGGAAACCAGTCATACACAACGTAGCCTGCCTAGGAACGAGTTGGCGTTTGTGAGATGCTGCTACTGGTGCCACTGCTATTGTTACTGTGGGAGGCAATACATCTACCCAGTGGGCTATCACTGTATGTAGTCCTTAGTTTGCCCTGCTCCACTTGTCCACATGTCTGTGGTTAAGTAGACAGTGGGTACAACCGCATTTTTCAGGACACTGAGGACACTTTTCTTAATGTTCCTGTACAGTCTGGGAATCGCTTGCCTAGTGAAGTGGAATCTAGACGGGATTTGGTACTAGGGACACAGTACGTCCAACAACTGTCTAAATCCCACTGCACTAATGATGGATACTGGATGTCATCTAACACCAGCATAGTTGTTATGGCCTCAGTAATACGCTTTTTAACAGGGTGATTGCTGTCATATTTCATCTTCCTCACAAAGGACTGTTAGACAGTCCATTGCTTAGTTTAAGTAGTACAAGTGGTCTTCCGATTTCCTCTCTGGGATGATGATCGACTCCCAGCAGCAACAACAGCAGTGGCATCAGCAGCAGTAGGCGTACCACTCAAGGGGGCAGATGTATTAAGCCTGAAGATGGAATAAGGAAGTGATAAACTAGTGATAAGTGCAAGGTGATAAACGCACCAGCCAATCTGCTCCTAACTGTTAATTTACGTATTGGAGCTGATTGGCTGGTGCGTTTATCACCTTGCACTTATCACTGGGTAATCACTTCCTTATGCCTTCTCCAGGTTAATACATCTGCCCCTTGGATCCTCCGGAGGAATGCCATTTAGGAGAGGACTCATCAGTCATGCCAGTGACATGGCCTGCAGGACTACTTCTGGTCCTGACTGAGGAGGAAATTGACATTGAGGGAGTAAATGGTGTGGCTTGCAGGAGCTTGGGTACAACAGGAAGAAGGGAATTAGGTGTCAGTGGACTGCTTACACTCTTACCCAAAATTTCTGAACTTGACTCTGACTTCTGAAGAATGTGCAGCAGGTGAGGTATAAGGGAGGATGTTCTTCCTAGGTGGATAACATTCTTACCCCTACTTATTATGGGTTGACAAAGGCAACACATGGCTTGACACCTGTTGTCCGGATTTGTGGATAAATAATTCCACACCAAAGAGGTGGCTTTTTTGGTACTTTACCCAGACATGACAATGGACTTTTTCATCCCATGGACAACAATTGTCTCCACTGATGCCTTATTCAAACAAACCTCATTACCATCAGAATCTTCATCGTCAACTTCCTCCTCAGTGCCAGCTACACCAATATCCTCCTCATCCTGGTGTACTTCTACAGTGACATCCTCAATCTCAATATCAGCAACTGGACAGGTGGTACTCCTCCCAGCACTTACAGGGGGAGTGCAAATGGTGGTAGGAGCCTCCTCTTTCCATACAGTCTTGGGAAGGTCAGGCCTAGACACCGAAACTGCGGACACACTTGGACTCTCCCTGGGGATTTGTGATATCTCTGAATGCACAGTTGTTGTTTTTCCTGTGCTTTAACAAGCTTAATTTTTTAAAATTTTTGAGAAAAAGGAGGGTTTCCACCCTCATTAGAATTGAGCCACCAGTCATGAACATAGGCCAAGGCCTTAACCTTTCCTTGCCACTTCATGCCGTGAATGGCATATTGGCAATTTTACGTTTCTCATCAGATAATTTCTTTTTATTCTGATTATTAATTTTTGCTTTTTGGATTTTACATGCCCTCTATGACATTAGGCATCGGCCTTAGCAGACGACGTTGGTGAAATTGCATCATCAATGTCATGACTGGTGGCAGCAGCAGCTTCAGCACTAGTACTAGGAACTAGAAGTGGTTCCTGATCTACTATTTTTTCCTCCAAATTGTTGTTCTCCATTTCACGGGATAGCATCCCTTTATTATTACAGCACACAGAACAGTGCCCTTTTATTTTCACAGCACCCCTGTATTCTTACAGCATACACCCCTGTATTTTAACTTTGTGATTTTAATTTAACAACTGCACCCCTGAATTTTTACAGCATACAGGGCCAGTGTACTTTTATTTTAACAACAACAGTATCCCTGAATTTTTACATCATACAAGACTGGGCCAGCATCCCTGTATTTTCACAGCATACAGGACCAGTGTGCTTTTAATTTAACAACTGCACCCCTGTAATTTCACTGCATACAGGACCAGTGTACTTTTATTTTAACAACAGCACCCCTAATTTTTACAGCATACAAGACTGGGCCAGCACCCACATATTTTTACAGCATACAGGAGCAGTGTGCTTTTATTTTAACAACAGCACACCTGAATTTTTACAGCATACAGGAGGACAGTGCCCCTGCCCCCTGTACAACACAGTGACATCCAGAACAGCAACACCCATGTACAGCTGCAGCACCCCTAACAGCACATGAAACTCCAGACAGCCAGGACAGCACCCCTAACAGCACAAGTGCATGACAGTGAAATGAGCAGCACCCCTACAGAGCACACACTGACCCCACCTGACGCCACTACCCACAGAGAGACAGAGGTCTGTCTCCCTCACTCTCCAAGTCCGGTGTGAAAATGGCGGTGACAGCGGTTGTTTATATGGAATCCAAAACCCGCGAGATTCTGACAGCGGGATGATGATGTTTTGTCTTGTTCTGGTTTTGGAGTCTGGCGGGAAGTCCCGAGCCAGACTCGGTTCGGGGCTCGGAGTGTGAAGTTTGAGGGGGGGTTGGTTCTCTGGGAACCGAACCCGCTCATCTCTAGTTTTGACCAAACAGGAAATGAAAGAAAAAACCTGATAGTTTAAACTTTAGATTGTTCCCAATAACTCATTCTATCTAATAACTTTTGTGGTGTAGTCCCTCAAACACTGCCCCCACTGAGGAATTCCCTATGAGAGAATACAGTTTATTCGATTCAGCCTTAATATAAGGGCACGAGTGTGACTAACATACACCGATCGTCTCAGTGGCCTGACACACACACATATATGCACAGCGCTCTGACACACATATAAGCAGAGCGGCCTGACACCCACACCCACATTTACACACAGTCAGGGGCACCAGAATGCTTTGTGGTTGGTAGGGGCGAAGTAGGGTGTAGGAAAAAATACATTTTGGCACTCCCTCTGATTCACACCACACCGCAAACTCCCTCCTTCCCCCATGCAGGTAGCGCTGACCTCCAGAGACTCTGCGGAGACTCCTACTTTGAAAAGTCTTCCACCGCAGCCTGCTTCCCTTGTCATGTCCTAGCCAGCTCTTCACACTTCATGGATGCATTATTGGAAGGAGGCGTGGCCATGCTGAACCTGCAGGGACATCCCCACCTCCTCCTAGTAATGCATCTGTAAAGAGCAGGCTAGGACAGAACATGGGACAGCACGCTGCGGCGGCAGACTTTTTAAAGTAGGAGTCTCCACGGGGATTCGAAGGTAAGCGCTCCCCCTCCCCTGCACCTGTGACATGTTTGGGGGTGGGGGGCATGCTGCTGCTGGAGTAGGTGGGCATGAATATGTAGGGAGGTGAGGTTGGAGATATATGTTGCAGTGGAATAAGATAATTTAATATATATTGACATAAACTTCAGAACACGGATTAGTGAAATGACAGCTAAGATGTCAGTAAGTGACAAGCTGTCATTTAGGGCATAAATTGTCACATTTGAGCTTTATTGATAATTTTTAGTGCCTTTTCTGAGTCACTAATATATTCTGAATATTTAAGTGTGTTTTGACAAAGCAATAAAGCACCTTTTGTTCCTGTCTGAATCTGTCTATTTCTGCTTCAGAGAAAGCTCTACCCACTCTTGTGAGGTGACTCATTCCACAATGGAATACACAACATTCGAAACGCACCCTAAACAGATCATCTGTTACTTATTTTAACTGTCTATTAACTAATAAAGTTATTTTGAAAAAAAAAATCTAATTGTACTGTTAGAAATATAAAATTATGTTTATTTTAATTACTTCATAATAGTCGTACTTTTGGCCAAGTTTTTACTCAAATTTTCAAATTAACAAGAATTTTCCTCAGACTAAAAATATTAGAATTTAAAAAAAAAACAACAACAAATGTTAAGTATAAATGCAAAAAAAGATATAAAAAAAAATCATATATGTATTTATTTCCCCCAAAAACATACAATGTAGATGCTCATAAACAGAAACCATGATGACCAACACATGGACAAAAAAATAAAAAAACAGCTGTAACTACTGTATAACACTTGGAGCTAAAAAAATAAAAAGGGAAAGAAGGAAGGGTTGACGGAAATTGCTGGAGAAATGGGGGTTAGCTTGACACGTAAAGCTAGGTACCCACTAGGTATCCGATATATCCGATATATTGTGCGATACTAATACTTTCAACCATCTGCATGACCATCATATAGTGTATATGCTCATTAATTGAATAATTTCATTCAATGTGCTGCATGCAATGATGTGTATCCAGCTTAAGTCAATGGTACTGTAGAACTGTGTAAACAAAGGTGATTTAAAAAAAAATCATATCTGTATATTTGTATATCTGTAAATCATACTCAATATCTGTAATACAATGGTCCTCCATGTGTTGATTTCCAGTACAACATAACAACGCGACCATGAATTTGGGGCTGGTTAGCAGGGCCACCATTAAGGGGATACTGCCAGGACTGGCATGCTGGAACCAGACCGTGAAGGGGCCCAGAAACCAGTGGTGTTAATAGTCGCGCATAACAGGAAGGATAGCCCTAGTGCCATTTTGATTTGGGGTCCAGCCATGAGCCAGTCTGAGCTTGCGGACTGGCAGTCAATCAGGAGTGTCTCCAGCAGCAGTGTCTGCACACGGAAACCCTACCGACGTAAATGCCTGTTGCAGAGGGGATCGAGCCATGCGAGGGGACACGGTGTACTAATTCGGCTTCCCGGTCACTGTACGCAGAAAACGACACAAAAAAAAACCTCATGTCGACCTTTTGACCTGTTGACCTAGCACATGTCGACAAAGAAACCCTGTCGACCTTCCAACCCTGTCGACCTAGCGACTGTCGACCTATAGTGGTCGAGCTAAACATTGTCGACCTAGACACTGTCGATCTAATGATCCACACTCGTTGCAGAGCCCTTATGGAACCTGAACATGAATTGTGTGCATGAAGTTCCTGGGCAAATGCGACCCATGGGTAATCTTGCAGTGCATTGCTGTCCACATGTCTGAGGAGGGGAAGCTGAAATGGGGTCTGATGGTCGTGCTCATCGTCTGTGCTCTGACCTTGCTGCAGAGATGGGGGACCATAAAGGGGGAACCTCCCAGGAGCTGGCACTGGTTCAGAGCCAATTCCTGCTTGGGGACCACAGAAACTGGTTCCAGGAGAATGGAGGCTGGATAATAACCTATTATTTCCTTTTACTACTGCTTTACTGCCCCTCTTACCATTAAGGTTGCTCTCTCAGCCCCAAAACCTTCCTGCCCCATCACACAAGCCATAGCTAATTGCCATATGTGTGTGAGATATATAGACATTGCCAATTAACAAGGTGCTCGGAGTGGTAACACCAAACCTTCCATCAGTTTTTGGCTGGACAAAGTGTTGGTAGTAAAATATATATATAATAATTTGCTAAATTCTGTAATTATTCAATCATTTATTTGCTTTCAAATTGATCTAGAAGTAATTAGTGTGTTTCACTTTTAAGATTGATTTTTTTTTTGCCGCAGGTCCACTGCTCACTGCACAAACATACAACCCCATAATAACACAAGTTCTGTAGTGTCTCCAACATGCCAGTGGGTGCTGGGGCACGCGCCTCAGGAGCTAATTGCTCCCACTGTAGTGATGGGACAAACCATAGCCAGTGAGAAGGACCCGTCAGGTCACCGGGAACAAGGTAAGTATGGGAGCAGGATGGAGTGGTGGAATAGGGGGAAGTCAATATAGGACAGAGCAGCAGAGAGGATGTCAGGGGGTGGATGAGGATGGAGCAGCAGCCAGATGATGCAGAGGATAGGGGGCGTGGTCAGGCATAGCAGGGGGCGGGACCTGGGGCAGCCTTAGGTGTCTTAACTAGTGCTTATAGAATTTTATAGTTATTGTAATAAAATAAACATGTTTAATGTCTAGATAGGTAACTTGTCTGCCAATTTATTTTTTAGACTCTAGCCTACTTGGTGTCACTACAGTTGAAACTTCATTAATCTTTCCCCCGATCCTGGTATGTTACCATAATAAAAGTGGAAGGCATGGTATGTTTTCTGCAAATTCTTCAAAAAGGAGTTAGAGTATCACCGCTATTGAAGAGCACTTGTGGTTATTAGTCTTGACCGGGGCATAAGTGTAACAAGCAGAGTAGTTAGAAGTCTGTATATATTGTGGAATGTACAATTTATCTCACAACGGTTATCCAGATAACTCTGGAACAGTGGGAGAGGTTACAGCTCGGGTCATCAGGGCTGGCTATAATGAGAACGAATAACAGATTCTTTAAGATGTTTCAACTAACTTTTCACTCCTGGCATTAAGTCCTTTGGACTGCATGTTGTGATTGACTGCTTTCTGTGTCAGTTACTCATTACTACTTCTCCAAAATATGCATCCCCACCAGCAGTAAAGTCATTCAGTAATTGTCAACCATAGCAACGTATAGCAGAATGTTACACAAATCTTAGAGGTCCAATTAGGCATCTGTAGTATTCCAAATGTTTGAAGAATTATGAAAGATAAAATATTGCTTCTTTTAAAGAAAATGTATTATCAAGATACATTTTTATTATGTCATGTAACATTAAATATAATTAAGTTTGCAATATTTTAGATTATTATTATTATTATTATTATTATTAATATTAGTGTTTATATTGTGCCTTCGGATATACAGAGAAGTACAGCGTATAATTGTTATCAGTGCCCGCAGCACTAGAGCTTAAAGACTAAGGGGGAGATGTATCAAAGCTTGGAGAGAGATAAAGTGTAGATAACGTACCAACCAATCAGCTTCTGTCATTTTACAGGCTGTTTTTATTTATTATCAGTTATATATATATATAGCACACACATATGCTGCAGCGCCTTTACAGAGAAGATTTGGCCACTCATTTCAGTCCCTGTCTCAGTGCAGCTTACAATCAGATTTACGCTAGGGTTAATTTTGTTGGAACCCAATAAACACACCAGTATATTTTTGGATTGTGGGAGGAAACCAGGTGCCCGGAAGAATCCAATGCAAGTGCGGAGAGAAAATACAAACTCCACACAGTTAGGACCATGGTGGGAATAGAACCCATGACCTCAATGCTGTGAGGCAGTAATGCTAACCGTTACACCATATAGAAGCAGATTGGTTGGACTTTTCTCTCTTTTTATTTTATGTCTGTCCAAGGTTTAATGCATCTATAGCACCTCTATGTATGATAGGCTAATAAAGCACTGTAGCTAATTTCAAACTTAAATCCAACATGATCTGTCTAATGGGCCCTACACGCTGGCGGATTAACCACTGAGGTGCCTGACGGCCGATACGGCTGACGGAGGACCCGGCAGCAGGGGGTGGGGGAGTGATGGGGGGAGTGAAGTTTCTTAACTCCCTGACGTCACCCGGCCCTGTAGCCCTGCATGCTAATATGAACGATATTGTCCATATTGGTTTGCAGGTGGGAACGAGCCGGCACCAACGATAAACGAGCCGCACATCGTTCATCGTTGGTGCCTACACACTGGAAGATATGAACAATTTCTCATTCATTACTGAACAAGATTGTTCATATTGGCCACACACATTGGGGGTCATTCCGAGTTGACATTGTTGTTCACAGCGCAGCAATCAGGGTAAAAATCACTTTTATACTACCCTCTGTAGAACTGCTCATCCTACATCCAAAACTGCATTTGAATCTTTATGTTGTGGTCAACGCTTAACTAAGGGTTTGCTATCCGCTTTTTACCAAATCTTACTCTCCCACAATACCCCCGCGAAAGAGGCTCATGAATTAGCTTGGGAACAAGATATAGGGGAAACACTAACCGTCGAGGAATGGGCTGATATCAGGCAGGAAATTGCTAAGAGTTCCTTGTCAGTTCGTATCAAGGAAAACTCCTATAAAATCTACTACCGATGGTACTTAGTACCGTCTAGACTACAGACTATCTACCCTTCCTGCTCTGACAGATGTTGGTGACTATGTGGGCAACGGGGAACCATGCTGCATGTTTGGTGGTCCTGTGGACTCGTCCGGCGCTGCTGGCGCCAGATTCATAAACTAATTTTGGAAATCACCAGTGTAGTTGTTCCCGACTCGCCCTTTTATTCTCTACTTTTGCATCCTATCCCTGACACTTCGAGCCATCTACAGAAACTAATTAAACACATTTTAAATACAGCCAAATGCCAAATTGCGGTGAATTGGAAATCCGCCTCTCCTCCTACTCTCCCCACTACTATCAATGCTATATGGTCTACATATAAACTGGAACGCATTACCGCTGCCCTTCATGATACGTCAATTATTTTTATATGCACTTGGACGCCATGGACATTGCACTTTAATGCAGAACCGCCATTGACAACTAGAGATGAGCGGGTTCGGTTTCTTTGAATCCGAACCCGCACGAACTTCACTTTTTTTTCCACGGGTCCGAGCGACTCGGATCTTCCCGCCTTGCTCGGTTAACCCGAGCGCGCCCGAACGTCATCATGACGCTGTCGGATTCTCGCGAGGCTCGGATTCTATCGCGAGACTCGGATTCTATATAAGGAGCCGCGCGTCGCCGCCATTTTCACTCGTGCATTGAGATTGATAGGGAGAGGACGTGTCTGGCGTCCTCTCCATTAGAATAGAGATAGATAGATTAGATAGAGAGAGATTGTGCAGAGTCGCAGACAGAGTTAGTTTACCACAGTCAGTGACCAGTGCAGTTGCTAGTTAACTTTTATTTAATATAATATATCCGTTCACTTCTCTCTGCTATATCCGTTCTCTGCCTGAAAAAAAAAACGATACACAGCACAGTCAGTCACACAGTGTGACTCAGTCTGTGTGCACTCAGCTCAGCCCAGTGTGCTGCACAGTCATCAATGTATAAATTAAAAGCTTATAATTAATTGTGGGGGAGACTGGGGAGCACTGCAGGTTGTTAGCAGGAGCCAGGAGTACAATTATATTAATTAACAGTGCACACTTTTGCTGCAGGAGTGGTGACCAGTGCCTGACCACCAGTATAGTATTGTTGTATACTACTAATATCTCTTTAAATATCAACCAGTCTATATTAGCAGCAGACACAGTACAGTGCGGTAGTTCACGGCTGTGGCTACCTCTGTGTCGGCACACGGCAGGCAGTCCGTCCGACCAGAATTGTATTATTTATTATTATATACCTACCACCTAACCGTGTTTTTTTTTTCATTCTTTATACCGTCATAGTGTCATCCTAATTGTTACGAGTATACTACTATCTCTTTATCAACCAGTGTACAGTGCGGTAGTTCACGGCTGTGGCTACCTCTGTGTCGGCACACGGCAGGCAGTCCGTCCGACCAGAATTGTATTATTTATTATTATATACCTACCACCTAACCGTGGTTTTTTTTTCATTCTTTATACCGTCATAGTGTCATCCTAATTGTTACGAGTATACTACTATCTCTTTATCAACCAGTGTACAGTGCGGTAGTTCACGGCTGTGGCTACCTCTGTGTCGGCACACGGCAGGCAGTCCGTCCGACCAGAATTGTATTATTTATTATTATATACCTACCACCTAACCGTGGTTTTTTTTTCATTCTTTATACCGTCATAGTGTCATCCTAATTGTTACGAGTATACTACTATCTCTTTATCAACCAGTGTACAGTGCGGTAGTTCACGGCTGTGGCTACCTCTGTGTCGGCACACGGCAGGCAGTCCGTCCGACCAGAATTGTATTATTTATTATTATATACCTACCACCTAACCGTGGTTTTTTTTTCATTCTTTATACCGTCATAGTGTCATCCTAATTGTTACGAGTATACTACTATCTCTTTATCAACCAGTGTACAGTGCGGTAGTTCACGGCTGTGGCTACCTCTGTGTCGGCAGTCGGCAGGCAGTCCGTCCATCCATAATTGTATTATTATTATAATATATACCACCTAACCGTGGTTTTTTTTTCATTCTTTATACCGTCATAGTGTCATACTAGTTGTTACGAGTATACTACTATCTCTTTATCAACCAGTGTACAGTGCGGTAGTTCACGGCTGTGGCTACCTCTGTGTCGGCAGTCGGCAGGCAGTCCGTCCATCCATAATTGTATTATTATTATAATATATACCACCTAACTGTGGTTTTTTTTTCATTCTTTATACCGTCGTCATAGTGTCATACTAGTTGTTACGAGTATACTACTATCTCTTTATCAACCAGTGTACAGTGCAGTAGTTCACGGCTGTGGCTACCTCTGTGTCGGCAGTCGGCAGGCAGTCCGTCCATCCATAATTGTATTATTATTATAATATATACCACCTAACCGTGGTTTTTTTTTCATTCTTTATACCGTCGTCATAGTGTCATACTAGTTGTTACGAGTATACTACTATCTCTTTATCAACCAGTGTACAGTGCGGTAGTTCACGGCTGTGGCTACCTCTGTGTCGGCAGTCGGCAGGCAGTCCGTCCATCCATAATTGTATTATTATTATAATATATACCACCTAACCGTGGTTTTTTTTTCATTCTTTATACCGTCGTCATAGTGTCATACTAGTTGTTACGAGTATACTACTATCTCTTTATCAACCAGTGTACAGTGCGGTAGTTCACGGCTGTGGCTACCTCTGTGTCGGCAGTCGGCAGGCAGTCCGTCCATCCATAATTGTATTATTATTATAATATATACCACCTAACCGTGGTTTTTTTATACCACCTAACCGTGGCAGTCCGTCCATAATTGTATACTAGTATCCAATCCATCCATCTCCATTGTTTACCTGAGGTGCCTTTTAGTTCTGCCTATAAAATATGGAGAACAAAAAAGTTGAGGTTCCAAAATTAGGGAAAGATCAAGATCCACTTCCACCTCGTGCTGAAGCTGCTGCCACTAGTCATGGCCGAGACGATGAAATGCCAGCAACGTCGTCTGCCAAGGCCGATGCCCAATGTCATAGTACAGAGCATGTCAAATCCAAAACACCAAATATCAGTAAAAAGCCTCTTTTTTTCTTTGCGTCATGTGCTGTTTGGGGAGGGTTTTTTGGAAGGGACATCCTGCGTGACACTGCAGTGCCTCTCCTAGATGGGCCCGGTGTTTGTGTCGGCCACTAGGGTCGCTAATCTTACTCACACAGCTACCTCATTGCGCCTCTTTTTTTCTTTGCGTCATGTGCTGTTTGGGGAGGGTTTTTTGGAAGGGACATCCTGCGTGACACTGCAGTGCCACTCCTAGATGGGCCCGGTGTTTGTGTCGGCCACTAGGGTCGCTTATCTTACTCACACAGCGACCTCGGTGCAAATTTTAGGACTAAAAATAATATTGTGAGGTGTGAGGTATTCAGAATAGACTGAAAATGAGTGTAAATTATGGTTTTTGAGGTTAATAATACTTTGGGATCAAAATGACCCCCAAATTCTATGATTTAAGCTGTTTTTTAGTGTTTTTGGAAAAAAACACCCGAATCCAAAACACACCCGAATCCGACAAAAATAATTCGGTGAGGTTTTGCCAAAACGCGTTCGAACCCAAAACACGGCCGCGGAACCGAACCCAAAACCAAAACACAAAACCCGAAAAATTTCAGGCGCTCATCTCTATTGACAACCATCTAATCCAATATCTATGTATGTGCCTGGTCTCTATAATGTGACCGA
This sequence comes from Pseudophryne corroboree, assembly GCF_028390025.1. Classification (NCBI taxonomy): domain Eukaryota; kingdom Metazoa; phylum Chordata; class Amphibia; order Anura; family Myobatrachidae; genus Pseudophryne; species Pseudophryne corroboree. Next base: position 86,569,731 of record NC_086445.1, read on the forward strand.
CCTCGCCTGGCAGACACTCACCCACTCCCCTTCTTTCCTTGCTCTTATCTCTTATTCTTTCTCTTCTTGTCTCCTCGCTTTACTCTGTCTTTCTTCTTGTTCTTTATATAATTGTATTGCTGTTTCTGTTTTTTGTTATTTGATGGATAGGATCATTATGGACTATGATGTTACTAAGTCTTATTGACGCCCCATTTTTCTGCACCTCTTATATTGATCCGCAATCTGTCTATTGTTCTTGTATTTGTTCTTATTATAAAAACCAATAAAACTCATTTAAAAAAAAAAATCCAGTGATACTGCCGTATATGTCCAGTGGTACTGCTGTATAATTCCAGTGGTACTGCCGTATAATTCCAGTGATACTGGTATAAAAGTCCAGTGATACTGGTATATAATAGAGATGAGCGCCTGAAATTTTTCGGGTTTTGTGTTTTGGTTTTGGGTTCGGTTCCGCGGCCGTGTTTTGAGTTCGACCGCGTTTTGGCAAAACCTCACCGAATTTTTTTTGTCTGATTCGGGTGTGTTTTGGATTCGGGTGTTTTTTTCAAAAAACCCTAAAAAACAGCTTAAATCATAGAATTTGGGGGTCATTTTGATCCCATATTATTATTAACCTCAAAAACCATAATTTCCACTCATTTTCAGTCTATTCTGAATACCTCACACCTCACAATATTATTTTTAGTCCTAAAATTTGCACCGAGGTCGCTGGATGACTAAGCTAAGCGACCCTAGTGGCCGACACAAACACCTGGCCCATCTAGGAGTGGCACTGCAGTGTCACGCAGGATGGCCCTTCCAAAAAACACTCCCCAAACAGCACATGACGCAAAGAAAAAAAGAGGTGCAATGAGGTAGCTGTGTGACTAAGCTCAGCGACCCAAGTGCCCGACACAAACACCTGGCCCATCTAGGAGTGGCACTGCAGTGTCACGCAGGATGTCCCTTCCAAAAAACCCTCCCCAAACAGCACATGACGCAAAGAAAAAAAGAGGCGCAATGAGGTAGCTGTGTGAGTAAGATTAGCGACCCTAGTGGCCGACACAAACACCGGGCCCATCTAGGAGTGGCACTGCAGTGTCACGCAGGATGTCCCTTCCAAAAAACCCTCCCCAAACAGCACATGACGCAAAGAAAAATAAAAGAAAAAAGAGGTGCAAGATGGAATTGTCCTTGGGCCCTCCCACCCACCCTTATGTTGTATAAACAGGACATGCACACTTTAACCAACCCATCATTTCAGTGACAGGGTCTGCCACACGACTGTGACTGATATGACGGGTTGGTTTGGACCCCCACCAAAAAAGAAGCAATTAATCTCTCCTTGCACAAACTGGCTCTACAGAGGCAAGATGTCCACCTCATCATCATCCTCCGATATATCACCGTGTACATCCCCCTCCTCACAGATTATCAATTCGTCCCCACTGGAATCCACCATCTCAGCTCCCTGTGTACTTTGTGGAGGCAATTGCTGCTGGTCAATGTCTCCGCGGAGGAATTGATTATAATTCATTTTAATGAACATCATCTTCTCCACATTTTCTGGATGTAACCTCGTACGCCGATTGCTGACAAGGTGAGCGGCGGCACTAAACACTCTTTCGGAGTACACACTTGTGGGAGGGCAACTTAGGTAGAATAAAGCCAGTTTGTGCAAGGGCCTCCAAATTGCCTCTTTTTCCTGCCAGTATAAGTACGGACTGTGTGACGTGCCTACTTGGATGCGGTCACTCATATAATCCTCCACCATTCTTTCAATGTTGAGAGAATCATATGCAGTGACAGTAGACGACATGTCCGTAATCGTTGTCAGGTCCTTCAGTCCGGACCAGATGTCAGCATCAGCAGTCGCTCCAGACTGCCCTGCATCACCGCCAGCGGGTGGGCTCGGAATTCTGAGCCTTTTCCTCGCACCCCCAGTTGCGGGAGAATGTGAAGGAGGAGATGTTGACAGGTCGCGTTCCGCTTGACTTGACAATTTTGTCACCAGCAGGTCTTTGCACCCCAGCAGACTTGTGTCTGCCGGAAAGAGAGATCCAAGGTAGGTTTTAAATCTAGGAACGAGCACGGTGGCCAAAATGTAGTGCTCTGATTTCAACAGATTGACCACCCGTGAATCCTTGTTAAGCGAATTAAGGGCTGCATCCACAAGTCCCACATGCCTAGCGGAATCGCTCCGTGTTAGCTCCTCCTTCAATGTCTCCAGCTTCTTCTGCAAAAGCCTGATGAGGGGAATGACCTGACTCAGGCTGGCAGTGTCTGAACTGACTTCACGTGTGGCAAGTTCAAAGGGCATCAGAACCTTGCACAACGTTGAAATCATTCTCCACTGCGCTTGAGACAGGTGCATTCCACCTCCTATATCGTGCTCAATTGTATAGGCTTGAATGGCCTTTTGCTGCTCCTCCAACCTCTGAAGCATATAGAGGGTTGAATTCCACCTCGTTACCACTTCTTGCTTCAGATGATGGCAGGGCAGGTTCAGTAGTTTTTGGTGGTGCTCCAGTCTTCTGTACGTGGTGCCTGTACGCCGAAAGTGTCCCGCAATTCTTCTGGCCACCGACAGCATCTCTTGCACTCCCCTGTCGTTTTTTAAAAAATTCTGCACCACCAAATTCAAGGTATGTGCAAAACATGGGACGTGCTGGAATTTGCCCATATTTAATGCACACACAATATTGCTGGCGTTGTCCGATGCCACAAATCCACAGGAGAGTCCAACTGGGGTAAGCCATTCTGCGATGATCTTCCTCAGTTGCCGTAAGAGGTTTTCAGCTGTGTGCGTATTCTGGAAAGCGGTGATACAAAGCGTAGCCTGCCTAGGAAAGAGTTGGCGTTTGCGAGATGCTGCTACTGGTGCCGCCGCTGCTGTTCTTGCGGCGGGAGTCCATACATCTACCCAGTGGGCTGTCACAGTCATATAGTCCAGACCCTGCCCTGCTCCACTTGTCCACATGTCCGTGGTTAAGTGGACATTGGGTACAACTGCATTTTTTAGGACACTGGTGAGTCTTTTTCTGACGTCCGTGTACATTCTCGGTATCGCCTGCCTACAGAAGTGGAACCTAGATGGTATTTGGTAACGGGGGCACACTGCCTCAATAAATTGTCTAGTTCCCTGTGAACTAACGGCGGATACCGGACGCACGTCTAACACCAACATAGTTGTCAAGGACTCAGTTATCCGCTTTGCAACAGGATGACTGCTGTGATATTTCATCTTCCTCGCAAAGGACTGTTGGACAGTCAATTGCTTACTGGAAGTAGTACAAGTGGGCTTACGACTTCCCCTCTGGGATGACCATCGACTCCCAGCAGCAACAACAGCAGCGCCAGCAGCAGTAGGCGTTACACGCAAGGATGCATCGGAGGAATCCCAGGCAGGAGAGGACTCGTCAGAATTGCCAGTGACATGGCCTGCAGGACTATTGGCATTCCTGGGGAAGGAGGAAATTGACACTGAGGGAGTTGGTGGGGTGGTTTGCGTGAGCTTGGTTACAAGAGGAAGGGATTTACTGGTCAGTGGACTGCTTCCGCTGTCGGCCCAAGTTTTTGAACTTGTCACTGACTTATTATGAATGCGCTGCAGGTGACGTATAAGGGAGGATGTTCCGAGGTGGTTAACGTCCTTACCCCTACTTATTACAGCTTGACAAAGGGAACACACGGCTTGACACCTGTTGTCCGCATTTCTGGTGAAATACTTCCACACCGAAGAGCTGATTTTTTTGGTATTTTCACCAGGCATGTCAACGGCCCTATTCCTCCCACGGACAACAGGTGTCTCCCCGGGTGCCTGACTTAAACAAACCACCTCACCATCAGAATCCTCCTGGTCAATTTCCTCCCCAGCGCCAGCAACACCCATATCCTCCTCATCCTGGTGTACTTCAACACTGACATCTTCAATCTGACTATCAGGAACTGGACTGCGGGTGCTCCTTCCAGCACTTGCAGGGGGCGTGCAAATGGTGGAAGGCGCATGCTCTTCACGTCCAGTGTTGGGAAGGTCAGGCATCGCAACCGACACAATTGGACTCTCCTTGTGGATTTGGGATTTCGAAGAACGCACAGTTCTTTGCGGTGCTACTGCTTTTGCCAGCTTGAGTCTTTTCATTTTTCTAGCGAGAGGCTGAGTGCCTCCATCCTCATGTGAAGCTGAACCACTAGCCATGAACATAGGCCAGGGCCTCAGCCATTCCTTGCCACTCCGTGTGGTAAATGGCATATTGGCAAGTTTACGCTTCTCCTCCGACAATTTTATTTTAGGTTTTGGAGTCCTTTTTTTACTGATATTTGGTGTTTTGGATTTGACATGCTCTGTACTATGACATTGGGCATCGGCCTTGGCAGACGACGTTGCTGGCATTTCATCGTCTCGGCCATGACTAGTGGCAGCAGCTTCAGCACGAGGTGGAAGTGGATCTTGATCTTTCCCTAATTTTGGAACCTCAACATTTTTGTTCTCCATATTTTAATAGGCACAACTAAAAGGCACCTCAGGTAAACAATGGAGATGGATGGATACTAGTATACAATTATGGATGGACTGCCGAGTGCCGACACAGAGGTAGCTACAGCCGTGGACTACCGTACTGTACTGTGTCTGCTGCTAATATAGACTGGTTGATAAAGAGATGTAGTAGTAGTATGTATGTATAAAGAAGAAAGAAAAAAAAACCACGGGTAGGTGGTATACAATTATGGACGGACTGCCGAGTGCCGACACAGAGGTAGCTACAGCCGTGGACTACCGTACTGTACTGTGTCTGCTGCTAATATAGACTGGTTGATAAAGAGATGTAGTAGTAGTATGTATGTATAAAGAAGAAAGAAAAAAAACCACGGGTAGGTGGTATACAATTATGGATGGACTGCCCAGTGCCGACACAGAGGTAGCTACAGCCGTGGACTACCGTACTGTACTGTGTCTGCTGCTAATATAGACTGGTTGATAAAGAGATGTAGTAGTAGTATGTATGTATAAAGAAGAAAGAAAAAAAAACCACGGGTAGGTGGTATACAATTATGGACGGACTGCCGAGTGCCGACACAGAGGTAGCTACAGCCGTGGACTACCGTACTGTACTGTGTCTGCTGCTAATAAAGACTGGTTGATAAAGAGATGTAGTAGTAGTATGTATGTATAAAGAAGAAAGAAAAAAAAACCACGGGTAGGTGGTATACAATTATGGACGGACTGCCCAGTGCCGACACAGAGGTAGCTACAGCCGTGGACTACCGTACTGTACTGTGTCTGCTGCTAATATAGACTGGTTGATAAAGAGATGTAGTAGTAGTATGTATGTATAAAGAAGAAAGAAAAAAAAACCACGGGTAGGTGGTATACAATTATGGACGGACTGCCCAGTGCCGACACAGAGGTAGCTACAGCCGTGGACTACCGTACTGTACTGTGTCTGCTGCTAATATAGACTGGTTGATAAAGAGATGTAGTAGTAGTATGTATGTATAAAGAAGAAAGAAAAAAAAACCACGGGTAGGTGGTATACAATTATGGACGGACTGCCGAGTGCCGACACAGAGGTAGCTACAGCCGTGAACTACCGTACTGTGTCTGCTGCGACTGGATGATAAATAATGATATAAAAAATATACATATATCACTACTGCAGCCGGACAGGTATATATTATATAATGACGGACCTGCTGGACACTGTCTGTCAGCAGAATGAGTTTTTTATAGAATAAAAAAAAAAACACCACACAAGTGAAGTCACACGACGAGTGTTTAACTTTTTCAGGCAATCACAATATAGTATACTATACTACTAACTATACTGGTGGTCAGTGTGGTCAGGTCACTGGTCAGTCACACTGGCAGTGGCACTCCTGCAGCAAAAGTGTGCATTGTTTAATTTTAATAATAATATGTACTCCTGGCTCCTGCTATAACCTATAACTGGCACTGCAGTGCTCCCCAGTCTCCCCCACAATTATAAGATGTGTGAGCTGAGCACAGTCAGATATATACATAGATGATGCAGCACACTGGGCTGAGCAGTGCACACAGATATGGTATGTGACTGAGTCACTGTGTATCGTTTTTTTCAGGCAGAGAACGGATATATTAAATAAAACTGCACTGTCTGGTGGTCACTGTGGTCAGTCACTAGTAAACTCTGCACTCTCTACAGTTCTACAGTACTCCTAAGCTCCAGTAAATCAGGTCAATCTCTCTCTCTCTCTCTCTTCTAATCTAAATGGAGAGGACGCCAGCCACGTCCTCTCCCTATCAATCTCAATGCACGTGTGAAAATGGCGGCGACGCGCGGCTCCTTATATAGAATCCGAGTCTCGCGAGAATCCGACAGCGTCATGATGACGTTCGGGCGCGCTCGGGTTAACCGAGCAAGGCGGGAAGATCCGAGTCGCTCGGACCCGTGAAAAAAAACATGAAGTTCGTGCGGGTTCGGATTCAGAGAAACCGAACCCGCTCATCTCTAGTATATAAGTATAGTGATACTGGTATATAAGTCCAGTGATACTGCCATATAATTCCAGTGGCACTGCCGTATAATTCCAGTGGCACTGGCGTATAAGTCCAGTGGTACTGCCGTATATGTCCAGTGGAACTGCCGTATAAATATAGTATTACTGCCGTATATGTCCAGTGCTACTGCCATATAATTCCAGTGCTACTGCCGTATAATTCCAGTGATACTGCCGTATAATTCCAGTGATACTGCCGTATATGTCCAGTGGTACTGCCATATAATTCCAGTGATACTGCCGTATATATATTTTCCTTGTTGCAAAGCGGATTACTGAGGCCATAACAAGTATGCTGGTGTTAGATGTGCATCCGGTATCCGCCATTAGTGCAATGGGACTGCAGTGCCACTCCTAGATGAGCTAGGTGTTTGTGCCGCACACTTGGGTCGCTTAGCTTAGTCATACAGCTACCACATTGCACCTCTTTTACTTCTTTGCATGATGTGCTGTTTGGGGACTAGTTTTTTTAAGTGCCTTCCTGTCTGCCACTGCAGTGCCACTCCTAGATGGGCCAGGTGTTTGTGCTGCACACTTGTGTCGCTACCTCATTGCAACTTTTAGGCCTAAAAACAATATTGTGAGGTGTTCAGAATAGACAGGAAATGAGTGGAAATTAATGTTATTGAGGTTAATAATACCATAGGATCAACATTACCCCCAGATTCTGTGATTTTAGCTGTTTTTATGTTTTTTTCAAAAATCATCCAGATCCAAAACCAAAACATGAAAGGGTGGTTTTGGCAAAACCAATCCAGATCCAAAACACGAGCGAGGATCCATATCCAAAACCAAAACATAAAACCCAAAAAGTGCCCGCCGCACATCTCTAGTTAATACCCATTACTCAGGCTCATTTTATTGGTACTATAGTATTTCTTTGCCAACTGTAAGGTCCAACAGAATGTTAATAATTATAATAACTAATAAACAAGTTGTATGTTAATTAAATATATGACTCTGCCTCTATCCATGCTAGAAAGCCAAGTCTAGATATATAGTGTGTCGATAGTAGTAGATATATAGTGTGTCGATAGTAGCAAATACTGTGATGAGTGATTTCCATTATCTCTAGGCATAGTCTATAGGAAAAGGTTTTGTACTTTACTGTTTGAACCCATGAGATAACGCTGCTTGGAGTGAACTGGTGATGACGATATCTAGTAACTATATCCTGATCTCAGTAGACTTGCTGCATTATTCATAAGGAGGGGGGAGTGGGTCTCTCCTAAACCAGAACTCTTACCCGAGTACCCCATAGCTTCATAAATCTAGTTTAAGTTATAACCACTCAGACACTTGTCTTTCAGAATTTTGATAATATAAATTTTTTTATTGACTGTTTATTTGTTTATAGTTGATTTTTAGAACAAACACTTTAGAATGTTTAAATTAGGATTTGTTTTTTGTAGCTTAGCGTTCAACATTTAATTTTCATACTGGGTGATTTAAATATTCTTTTTTAGCACGCTGAGTATGAACACGCAGAGGGGTGATGTGCTCCACAGGTGTTTCAAGTTGTTATTACAAGATACACGCTGTAAAGAATATTATTGTCTGTCATACTGTGGGTATATATTTTCTTAACTATTTAATTTTAGCAGACAAGCGTCACTTTTGTGTTCTATTATGTGATCTATTGTGTATTTTCTACATACTTAACATGCAAAGTAAAATTTTCTTTTTTAACAATATTTACACCACTAGACAGGTGTTTCAAGGCATTGGGTATGGGATGCCGGTGGCTGGGAACCCGACGGTGAGTATACTGACACAGGGATCCTGGTCAGTGGTGCCGAGAGAGGGGGGGAGAGGGTACAAATTACCCGGGCCCAGGTCTGATGGAGTGGCCCAGTGAGGGTCCAGTAGGGGCCCAGGCCCCCTCCCCTTTACCTGGCAGCAGAAGCTGCAGCTCTTCTCCTTAGCCCAGCACACTCCGTTGTGTACTGGGCTGCAGTGTGGCCAGGAAGGTGCTTAAAATACTGTTTTTTTTTTCAGTGTTTTTTTTTCTAAAGGTACATGACCACACCTCCTGTGATTAGACCATGCCCTTGAAAAGTACATGGACCCAGCCCGGCTCTCGACTGCCCTGATCCCGGTCGCTAGAAAGCCAGCAGGGGGGCGAGCGCAACAAAGCCCCTTGTGGTTTTGGTGGCTCACTGTGCTAACCACAGGTTCAATTCCCACTCTATGGGTGTCATGGACAACCACGAGTGGGAATAGCCCCTGTTAGCCGGGATTCCAGCTGGCGGCATTGTCAGCGGTCGGGTTTCCGGCGTCGGTATCATGAGAGGCGGGATCCGGACTGCCAGCAATGTAACTACATCCCGTTTCAGGTTGTTATAAAAAAAAGTAGTAAAGAATGTTATTGGCAACCAATTAGATTCTAGCTATAATTTATCTAGCACAGTCTATGAAATGACAGAAGCTTATTGCTTATTAGCAATTTCTTCATTGATCTCTCTCTATGGTTTGATATATCTTCCCCAGGTAGTATAGCATTGTTTTATAGGTGTAACACATGCCTCAACATGCTGGGATCTGTAGTCGTAAATGACCGTTGAGTCTTAAAACAATATCCAATTTCACTCAAATTGATCTTCTTTCCCATAGTTTTTATTTTAATTAATTTATGTACATTGTGCTAAATAATTAATACTGTAAGTAAAAGAATGGCAAATGCCTCTCGCCTGAAATAAACCTTAACCAGCCACCAAGCTGGACAGCCTGGGTTCATTCACGATAAATTCAGGGGGGAATGAGTATGAGGTTCCTTTTCTATTTTGGATACTATTCCCAGATTAGAGATCCTAGTCTTGAGGGGTTGTTCAATTAGCCGCAGGATTTTCCCCAAGGCTGCTTGCTGCGCTTAGGGAATCCAATTATTGAGGATTACTATGCACACGAGTCCCGGCAGTCAGACTAAACCTCGCAGAAAGTCAGCGGAAAAGGCCAAAATTGGGTTCGTGTGTTGAAAAAAACGCACATTGAGGCTAATTCAGACCTGTTCGCTCACTAGGGTTTTTTTTGCAGTCCTACGTTCGCATAGTCGCCGCCTACAGGGGGTGTGTATTTTAGCTGTGCAAGTGTGCGAACGCATGTGTAGCAGAGATGCACAAACTGATTTTGTGCAGTCTCTGCGCAGCCCAGGACTTACTCAGCCGCTGCGATCACATCAGCCTGTCTGGGAACCGGAATTGACGTCAGACACCCGCCCTGCAAACGCCTGGACACGCCAGCGTTTTCCAAACACTCCCAAAAAATGGTCAGTTGCCACCCTTAAAAGCCCTCTTCTTGTCAGTCACATTACGATCACCCGTGCAAATGGATTCGTCGCACAAACCCATCGCAGAGCAATAAACCGCTTTGTACCCGTGCAACGTGCCTGTGAATTGCAGTGCATACGCATGCCCAGTTCTGACCTGATCGCAGCAGTGCAAAAAAATGCTAGCAAGCGATCAAGTCTGAATTAGGCCCATTGAGTCAGTTTATGCGAATGAGTGAGTTTTCCCTGAATCCCGATTTTTAGGCACTGGTGCTCTACCCGTGTTCACTTGACCTGTGGGAACCATGGTAATGGTAGGAAATAGGACCCTGTAATGGAAACCTTACCAGCTACTGTAGGGGATTGAAAAAAGGAAAATCACAACAAATAGTGCAGCTCAGATTTCTCTCGATTTAAATGAATGGGTGCATTATTACTGGGGGGCATTACTATTGGGGGATAACCACTGAGGGGCAAAACTACTGGGGGCAAACTACAAGGGGCTAACTACTGGGGCAAACTATAGAAGGGCTAACTACTGGGGGCAAACTACAGGGGGGCTAGCTACTAGGGGCAAACTACAGTGGGGCATTACTACTGGGGGAATTACTACTGCGGGGCATTACTACAGGGGGGCTAAACTACTGGGAGCATTACTACTGGGGGGCTAAATTACATGGGGCAAAGTACATGATGGCTAAACTACAGAGAGGCTAAACTACTGGGGGCATAACTGCAAGGGCTAAACTACAGGGGGCATTACCACTGGGAGCTAAACTACAGGGGGGGCTAAACTACATGGGGCAAACTACATGAGGGGTAAACTACAGGAAGGCTAAATTACTGGGGGCATAACTACAGGAGGGCTAAACTACTGGGGGCATAACTACAGGGGCTAAACTGCTGGGGGCATTACCACTGGGGGAGTAAACTAAATGGGGGTAAACTACTGGGGTCATAACCGCAGGGGCATTACCACTGGGGGCTAAACTACTGGGGGCATAACTACAGGAGCATAACTACTGGGGGCATAACTACAGGGGGCTAAATGACTGGGGGAATTACCATTAAGAGCATTACTACTGGGGGCACTAATGAGGGCATTGTAAAGGTGGCACTTCATATGGGGCATCACTCCCTGGGACATAAGGGGCACTACTACTGGGGGCATTGCATAAGGGGCACCACTACTATGGGCTCTATATAAGGGGCACTACCACTGTGGGCACTACCAGTACAGTGGACATTGCATAAGGGGCACTACAAACGTGGGCATTGTATAAGGGGTGCTACTGCTGTGGGCATTATGTGTATTAGGGGTGCTACTACTGTGGGCTTTGTGTATAAGGGACACTAATGTGTGTCATAACATGAATAAGTGACACTACTATGTGGTGTGATGTGAATAAGATTGTGCTACTCTGTGGCATAATTTTAATTGGGGATACTATTGTGTGACCCACCTCTTTCTTTTTGAGACCACAAACCTTTTTGGAGGTGCGTGCCAACGGCGCACTCAATGCCTTTATTGCATGGGTGCCGGGGGGAGGGGGGGACTTCCACCACCTCTCTAGGACCACTTTAAGCACTGGTGCAAAACATACCCCTGCTCTGGGCACCATGGCTCCTAGTTACACCTCTGGGCATAGCCCCGTTACTTCCAGTGGGGGCTGCAGGAATGTTCCAGGAGAAATGCAATCACTGATATCTCTGCATTTTTCTGGTAACTGAATATGAATACTGAGAAAACAAAAGGATGGTTTCTCCAACTAAGATGCTGGAAAAAAGCCATCTCTTTGTTTATTAAATAGACCTGAGTGATTTGTGAATTAGATGTGATACAATGTTTCTCCTTAAAGCATCAAGTTACATGAATAACATAATGGAGCATGACATGACAGCCCTTTATTTCTTGTCACACCTGTACCAATATATACGGAAGAATAGTGCCAGGTTTTATTTTTGTTTCCGTACAGAGAGACTTTTCTCCACTGTTACCACATTTATTTCAGCAGAGATACACTATGAACCACTGTAATGTGCTCACTCATCTCTGCCATGTAAAGTACAATTCTCTCCGTGCACCTACCTGCTTCATCTGAGTTTAAGCAGAGGAACAAGGTTTTAGTTCAGTAGACCTTTAAATGAAATTATATAACTGGGGATTGGATATGTGCTATTATTCTGTTTAGATGAAAAAAAAATATTTGAAGGCAACAAATAATGTTAATTAAGATGAATGTGACTTCAGAATTTTTACTTGTTAAATATCTTCCAGTTAAACAGAAGACTGCTCAATTGAAATAAAACACAGATGGAGTATTTGTTTTTGTTTTGTATTTATTTATTAATTATTTTTTTTTGTGGGGGGGGGGGTTTAGGGGGAGCAACAAATGATAGGATTTATTAAGTCATAACAGATTTTCTTCAGTACCTACAATACTGCTCCTGGTCTTGCCGGGCAGGGCCTGATTAACAATGGGGCAGATGGAGCTACAGCTCCAGGCCTCCACATAAAAATAGGCCCAACCTGCTTGCAGCAGGATGATGACACTGGCCAAGCAATCATAATTGATAAGCATTAAAATTATTTTTGTAGTTTTCTCACAAAATGATCTAATTTTTCTATGTTTATATATTTAGGGAGACATTGGGGCAAATAGTGTACAGGGTGTACAGTGAGGTATGTGCGGTGAGCACCAAAGCCAGATTTATGCACAATATATGAGCCAAAGGGTACATCTGGGCATCATAAACAGGTGCAACAGTATAAACTCCTGGAAATTTGGTGAGTTTTGATCAGAGAGGTGTGGAAAAGATAGGCCTCACCTGCCATAGACTTTTTACTCCAAAGTTTTGGCTATAAAAATAATTAGAATAATACAAAGAAGATATTTCAAACATATTTTTTGTATTTTTCATATACTTTATACAGTCAAAACTCTGGCACAAACGTTAGTACGATAGGAAAGGCTCTGCCTCACCTGCCTCACCCCACCGCACGTCACTACCCCACATGTGACTCGGGCCACACCCACACAGCACTGGTCACAGCTCCTCTCCATCTCAGTATAGGCCCTTGAAAATGTTATGCTCCTGGCCAATGTGGCCCTTAATCCGGCCCTGTTGCTGGGTATTAGATGATTGTCTTATCTTGTAGTCCACCAGCAGTGACGTGCGGTGGGGTGAGGCAGGTGAGACAGAGCCTTTCCTGTCATACTAACGTTTGTGCCAGAGTTTTGACTGTATAAAGTATATGAAAAATACAAAGAATATGTTTGAAATATCTTCTTTGCATTATTCTAATAATTTTTATAGCCGAAACTCTGGAGTAAAAAGTCTATGGCAGGTGAGGCAGTGCCTCACCTGGCTAACTTTTCCACACATCTCTGATCAAAACTCACCACATTTCCAGGAGTTTAAACGCTTTGGCTCATATATTGTGTGTAAATCTGACTTTGGTGCTAGCCAGTGCCTTCTGAGCTATTTAGCTCACCGCACGTCCCTGTCTACCAGCAACAGCCACACAATAGATTTCACAGGTATCTAGTCATCCAGCCGACATTCAGAATATCAACATGCACATAATGTGGACAAGGTCATTAAGTTGACATTGAGAATGCTGATGGTCATAGTGTTGACAGTATAGTACATGGCAGTGGTAGGAGTAGGTTTATGGTTAGGTTTAAGATTCGGATGCAGTTACTGTAGGTTTAAGGTTAGATTTAGCTTTAAGGTTATGGTTGTGTTGCGGATAGAGGGGGTCATTCAAGTTTGTTAGCAAACCAAAAAAGTTAGCAATTGGGCAAAACCATGGTGCACTGCAGGTGGGGCAGATGTAACATGTGCAGAGAGAGTTATATTTGGGTGGGTTATATTGTTTCTGTGCAGGATACATACTGGCTGCTTAATTTTTCCACTGCAATTTAGATTTCAGTTTTAACACACCCCACCCAAATCTTAATCTCTCTGCACATGTTACATCTGCACCACCTGAAGTGCAACATGGTTTTGCTTAACTGTTAACATTTTTGGTTTGCTAATAAACCTGAATAAGGCCCAGATTTAGGATTGGGATTAGTCTGCAATTAGGTTTAAGGTTAGGGTTAGGTTTACGGTTAGTCTACATTTCGGGTTCAGGATTGGACTCTAACAGTGTAAAAACGTAATGTTGACATGCCGAGTGTTGACTGGCATGATGTCGACATTATGAACATGTAGACATTGTGTATGTCAGCATTATGTCCATTTCAACATTCTGAATGTAGACATTCAGACCATTTTGACACTCTGTTATAAGACCTTTCCTACCATTCCTGATTCCACACATGACAGAGATGATACCAAGACAGTTGTAGGCAGTGGCAGTTGCAGAGGTGGGGCTGCAGAACAGTCCAAAATTCAAATTTTGGAACCACTCCAACTGCCACTCTAAACGCTGCTAAACATTGCTGTCCGGGACTCACTTGCAGTTGGTGTGGCTCACCTATCTGAATTTTGGACTGCGCTGCAGCCCCACTTCTGGTGCCACCACTGGTTGTAGGGGAAGATATTGTGAAAGAGATATGATAAAATATACTCTCCCCAATGCTGTAGGCCTGTGGGAATCTGAGCCAGTGTCAGGCCATCAGCATTAATCCACAGGTTGAGAACAGAGCAAAGTGTGATTCATGTGTCATCTTTGGAATAGATATAATGGTAAAACTGAGCAAGGGGAGCAAGGCAAGAGGAATATATTCCCAACACCAATGTTCTGTCCTCAAAATCCCCCCAAAAATCTGATGTCATTGATTGGATTTAATTCCCAGAACCCGATAGAGGTTCATGTACATGGAGTGACATTCTCTCCAGATAATTATGTCACTGACCATCAATATGTAGCCCCAATGACAGCAGCCAGAAAGGCAGATAAATGCCCACAGCTACAGTATAACATCAATAGGGCATTCCTTAGGTGAGAAGTATCAAGCCTTGGAGAGAGATAAAGTGGACCAGTTGCCCAAAGTAACCAATCAGATTTTGTCATTTCAAAGACTGTGCTAGATAAATGATGGTTGAATAGTTGCTTTGGGCAACTTCTCCATTTTATCACTCTCCAAGATTTGATACATCTCCCACCTTATGAGCACCATGGGAACATACAGATCTCACAAGGTGCACATGTTTGCAGAGAAGTAGCAGTTTTGCATGTGGAATTTGGCCAAGATGGAGTAGGCACATCAGTTCAATGTAGAATGATGACTTTATTATTTTGCCAAGTAAGCTTATTGTAAGGAGATCATGGAATGTAGAAGGTTTTTTTTTCTTCAAAATGTTGTCATTACTCCATTGTCCTTACCTTAATTCCACAAAAAGACATGAACTGTTCTTACTTTCTTAGAGATGTGGAGATTGGCATCACCATACCCTCCTAATGGGACACGACAGCTATATGCTTGATAAAGCTAATTATTTATCTTATAACATTCACTATATACTGGTAAGAGACTCAGTACGCAATGGGCGTACGGGGTACCGTAATGGTACGCACTTAGCGTAGCAGACGCTAGGCCGTGGTCGAGACGCACGAGCGGCACGTTCGCTCACGGTTTATGCTGGGTATCGAGCACGCTATAGGCGGCCTGAGCACCATAATGCTACGCTACTAGCGTAGCGGACGCTGTGTCCCCGAGAGGAACACGAGCGGTGCAGACGCTCACAGGATGACACACAGTAAACCTTGTATGCAACACACTGAAAGGCTAAGCTTATACTGTAAACCTTGGTCTTGTAATGTTAACACAATGTAACGCTGATTAACCTCTATTATATAAAAGCTGATTGAGCGATTGAGACGCTCAGAAACCCTCTATACTAGCTAGAGAAACACAGACACCTTGCTGAGGTTCCAACACCTTTACTAACGAGGTTTAGCTATGTAAAAAGGGGAAAACAGTTAACAGCTTATACACTACAGCACTAACATAAAACACCTAAACAGAATAACTGGACATAAATATACAATAGCGTCTTTATCCTAAACAATAACAGTGAGAGAAAGAGAGAGTATGGCAAAAACAGACAGAGAATAAGTTGGTCACAGAGAACTTACACACGTGGGGAATGATCGCTAGCGCAGTCCTGGAACCAGCTCTCTAGTTAGTCAATGATGAAAACCTTTGTGGAGAGAAGACTGAGCTGGCCCAGGCTGGTTGTTCTTATATACACAACATACAGTACACTACAAAGGGCCCTACAATCTCATTGTTCATTGGACACAGGAATCTGTCTTCACGTTATAACGAAAGGTCATAAGTTGATTCGAACAGGTGGGCTGTGACTATTTCAAACTGCTCAGGTGGGAGGGAATCTCAGGTTTCCCGCCGCATGGATAATGAACTGCAAATACAGTAAATGTCCATAAACTTCTTATAAACATAACTATACGCAGGAGCGATTAATCTCTTTCAAACCAACACCGGAATGTTACTAATAATATACTCTTCCGTTGCATACTAAACACCACTGCTCAAAACCTGTCTGACCCTTCGTATCATGTAAAGAGGGATCTCTCTGTCCATGAACCAGTTACACTAAACAAACTTACTGATATTATTAAGGGGACCATAACCTATAAAATACACTATTTAGATTAACTATGTAACGATCGAGTCGCCCGCCAGACGCACACAAACTCTACCGTAAATGCGCATACCATGCGCCTGAGCGCACGACCGTGGAGGCGTCGTCACGCAACTGCGAATATGCGCACGCACGGGAGAGAATGTGCACGTGCAGCGGGCTAGCGCATGGGGTTAGTACAAGGCATCATAGGTCGCTATATTTTTCGACTTTGACAGTCCACCCTTTGGCAGTCACCAATAACTGCCACTTCCTAAACAGTTCAAACAGAAAAATATATGCCAGGAGAGGAGAAGGTGGGAAAAGTATGACCTAGTGAGACAGTAAAAGCATGTGTGTATGAGATCCATGTTTGAGGGGTCATGTATCATCATGCCGTACGTGTTCTAAATCAAGCTTCGAGGTATTGTGAAGTATACATTTGAATCCTTCTTATCCCGTATTAAGGGTCTGTGGATGGGCTGTCAAACTCTACCGAGCTCTTTTCGGCTTTTGGTTGCAACAAATGGGGGAGCACATTTAGTTGATGATACATGAAGGGGGGGAACATGTGAATGCTAATATGTGAGAATCACCTGTCGACTATGTGAGATACTACCTGGAGGTTGTAGAGATGAAGATAAGAAACAATCGTTATAAATGCAGTCGTAAACTATGTGAGTTTAAATAAACAGTCGCCGATTGAGGTCTTGTCTGATGTCTTGTCTGATGTACATGTTGTCTGGTGTCTCTCGGTGCTTTTGTTGTAAATGGCGAACAAAAGCTGTTCCAGTGTCCATAAAATTATAGTCTCTAAAGTATTGGGTTTCCCGTGGATAGTTAAAGTCACTAAAAGTATTGGGTGTCTGTGACACAGTTCATAAATGGTCTGTACAAAAGAGGTTGTCAAATTCTTCTTCCAAGTGGATGTCTTTGTGCCTTGGAGGAAAACAAAGGAGAAACGGGTGAAAGAAACGGACCGTGGAATCACATTTTCATCACAACATTGTCTCTATCGTTGGGTCATAAATCAAATTAGTTGTTGTTATTACAGTGTCCTCGCTCCTCAGACTCATCACTCTGGTACTACCTTTACACTTCGTTAAAGTCCGAACGCATCTAAATATCAGACCAACCAATATGACGACTCCCAGAATACACAAAAGAAATTTCCCTACATCCATTATAATACCTTGGGCCCATTCTCCTAAACCAGAGAACCAATTTCATGGGTTCAACCATGAACTCTCTTCCAGTATACCTGAACGTGTCGTCATACATTTCAGTGATATTGTCTAACAAGTTTGCTAGCGCAGATATATATCTATAATTTATCACTCCTCTGGCGGTACGAGTGATATCTAAGGCGAGTAGGAATTGAATCCCGGTGGATTCATGGATCAGATCAGAGGCCGGATGCTCTGTCCTTTCTATCAGGTGCCTTTTAACGACGTGCTAGTAATGAGTGTGAGTATAAGGAGCTTGGGCACCACGGTGAATATCTTTCATTTTGATATGGGATACAGTCATTACTTCAGGCAGTACTTTTCCAATGTAACACAATCCCTCTGAGTTTGGGGCAAGCCACTTATACGCCTTTCTCCCGCATATGAAATATGCATCATCGGGGAGAACATATGGGACGGAGTATGACATAACCATGTTACAAACTTTCCATGTGAAATCTCCTAACCCTAATTCTCCCATCTGTCTAGTACACGTATCTGGTTCTACGATATGTGCACAGTATCCTGGTGATACTTCTCCAACTCGCATGGTCCTACTTCCTAGAGTGTATCTATACCGGGAAAATATTCCACTGTTGGCTATCCGGCGTATAAGCTCTGTGTCTATGGGCATTCTATCGGCTCTATATGAAAATGTCATGGTTTGATTACTCCATGACACTTCCCAATTTCCCGGCTTTCGGGGATTGGAAATGTTAAAGTATACTAAGGACTTATCCACATGATATTGGTGGAGCTTCAAACTAGGAGGACTAGAGATATTAAACCTCTTGTCCACCGGCCTCCCACCACTTAACTCAAGTACCTCTCCTACAGTTAAAGGGAATGGTACTAGTCCTGATTTGCTATGACCTTGAGGTACTTGAGAGCATACCCAACAGTCTGTCTGATTTAACACTTTACCCACTAAGGAGTGATAGTCACTCAATGGATGCCGGTCCATGTGGATATTAAAACTGGACTGACATTTCTTGATGCACCCATCCTCAACTATATTGTCACAATGCCTACAGATGCAGTTCTCTTCAGCTAACAATCCTTCACAATTCCTTCTATTGTCAATGCTACCAGATCGTTTTCTGATACTCGCCTTTACTCTGTGATTATGTTGCTCTTGGAAATCTACGCCTCCATCCTGGTCATCAGAACCCATTCCAGATCCTTTCTCGACCTCCATGGTACTCTCACCGAAACAGACTGCTCTGGTCAACATTATGGTCAACAGGAAAATCCGGATCACAGTCTCTTGGGGCAAGTCCATCTTACAGGAGGAGAAAGAGAAATTTGTAATGGGGGTACAAAAAATAATTTGAGGGGAGAGAAAAATGTTACGATGCTTTTGTCCTCTAGTCTTGTTGTTCTTCTTGCTCTGTTGTCATCTCAAAGGTGCTGTCTCTCAGTCTTCCAAACGAACATTCTGGTGATACAATATTCCTTCCAAATCTGCGATCTTTCTGTAAGGAGCAAAAATCTTGCATTACCATTTGTCTAACTGATGTGTGACATACCATCTGTAAAGCATGAGAACATGAGAGAGAAGAGGAAAAAAAAAAAAACGAGAGAGGGAACAATTCATATATATGTTACATAAAACAACAAACAAAAAAAACATTGTCAGATCTTCCGTTCACCATCAGGCTGTCACGCCATCACATCCATTGGTATCTTTGCGCAGTCTCCCCCACCAGTATTTCCACACTGCACCCTTTTGTGCCTGGCCAGGACACACCGATGTCGGTAGGTCACACTGGGGTTAGGCAGACTTCTGCAAAGACCAAGTAGCTATGTGATGTTTGAGTTCTGCCGATGAACGTCAGAGATGGGGAAAAAGAAACATTTACAGATAAATTACAAAGTTTACCCGGCCGTTCCTGTGTCTACAAGGAACTGACCTCCCAATATCATTAACTGTAACCTCAGGTTTACTACCAGTCCTAATGATCAACTTTCCTGACTGCATATTACTGGTGCGGCCCAAACTTCTTCCTAGGTGATTCCTGATTACAATTTCGTGTATCATGACTTTGCTCATGTTTTTGTCTAGGGGGTTGATATACCTTTTGTGGATCTTTAAACATACAACTTCGTGCAAAATTACCTTCCTTCAGGCAATTATAACATCTTATCACCTTTGACTTACCCACAGGGATCTGAGGCTTCTTACCTCCCTGTGCTTCCCTGTTTCTTTGGATATCATGGTCATGTCGTTGTCTAGGGGGTTGATATGACTTTTGTATATCTCTCAATCTACAATCTCTTGCAAAATGTCCCTCTTTGTGACAATGATAACAAACTATCACATTTGAATTTCTAACAGGGGTTTGGGGCTTAAGCTGGTGTGGCTTCGTTGTCAGGGCTTGTCTACTGATTGTCATTTGCTTACTGCCCTGTGACTCCAGGTGTCTTTTGATGTTCCATTCATGGTCAATAGCAGACTCTCTCAAAACAGCCACCGAGACACCTCTCCAGTTAGGTAGAGAGGTCTGTACCCTTGTTCTCAACACTTCCTGTAAACCATCCATTAATACCTTAACCGCTATATCTCTATGTTGTGCATTTCTCTCAATGTCCGTGATCCCAGTATCTCTAGCCATTACTTGCAGTGCTCGATTGAAATAATTAGAAGTACTTTCTCCTCCTCTTTGTCTTATGGAGAAGATTTTGTTCCACTCGACAACGGCTGGGAAATATACTCCTAACTGTCGGTTGATCTGCTTAATACATTCCTGATTGTGTTCCTCCGTACGAGGTACTTCTGTGTCTAATTTACAATCAGCGCATTGCACTGTCCCTGGCGGGAATGATTCCCTGAGTGTCAGTCTTCCCATTGGGGACTGTGTTCACCCTGACAGGATTAAATTCAACCACATCATCTTGTGTTGGTTCTACAATATGAGATACATTTGTTTGTGCATGATATATAACACCGTACGTACCTGTGGACACGACCTCACCTGACCCTCCGTTAGGGGGTTTGACTACTGCCTTTACCGATTGGGTCGCATCCACCTGGATGTCTCGTATGATGGCTGCTGGAAAAGGTGCCGACATCGTGCTGGGCTCACTTTCTTGCTTGTAGTCCTGAGGGAAGTTTAACATGGGGTGCAACTTGCACGGGTTAACAGTTGTACATTTAACAGTTTTACTTTTATCATTATTACATTTGTTACAATTATTCTTATCATCAATAATACAGTTGCTAAGTGCACAATTATCATATACCAGTGTGCCATTCTCTGTAACCACTTTATCTCTTGTTGCCATATTTTTTCTTACCAAAGTGAGAGTCAGCTGTGTAAGCTAATCCTCTTTGTATTTCACTTTCCCGTTGCCAAAACTGTAAACAATCATAATGTCGGATCCGCCTCTGTGCGGACTTAATTAGACATATCCTTCTCCTTAGATTTTGTAACACCTCGGGACTAAAACTGCCTACCCGTGGGAACTTTTCCCCGTCATGCACAGTCATTCTTTCCCATTCATTGAAAAACTTTGTGTGTGATTCATCTCGGACCTCCTGGTCTGTATCACACGTTATATACCTTGCCGACCTTATGGGCCGGTTTACTAAATCAACCTGAACCAAGGTTGATCGCCCCCTACCTGAACAACTGGCCCCCATCTTTGCAGGTGTTGCTTTCACTACCTCTGACCTTCAAATCAGGGTCTTCAGCGAACCCTTACAAAAACCAAGATGTCCGGGGTAGGCCGACGGTGAAAGTTTACCGAGTACATTCACACACTCGCCCACGTCGACCAATACGCCCACACACTGCCTTAGCGCTGGCGTACTTAACCTAGGGCCCCTGCGACCTGAACCTCTATTTACTGGAACGTGTGGGTGTGATCCGAAGAGCACTTACCCTTCCCAGTAACTATCAGTTGCTGAAGAGTTCCTGAGTGACCAGCAAACCTCCCTTAAAATAAAAAAATTACACAAATCACGTTAGAATGTACAAATAGCGTTTATGACCCCTCTAGCGTACGCAAATGGTACTGGGTCAAGTTACAAACTAATGCACACAATTACATGCGGTACAATCGTACTGCACATAAGCAACTAATCTTATGTGCGGAACGACCAACGGAATCGAAAATTACAGCTGCGAATTCCTTCAGCCAGAGCTTGATGGCCTATATGGGTATTGCACCAACCCTCCTGGGGTTGTGCTTCTTGACTCTATCTATAGCGGACTTCCTAGTCCGCTGTACCTAGACCTCCTGGTCTGTCTCTGGACCTCCTGGTCCGTGACCTCCTGGTCTGCTATACTCTAATGCTCTTATTTCAATATTTAACAAGGGATGCCTCCCAAGCCACCACGCGCTGTCACTTTCACGGATGTACCTCTACGAGAACTCGATTTCTAGGTTCCAGCCAAAAATGAGAAACTTATATATATGCACACAGTCTTTCACCTCATATACTCTTTACTTTCTTTTCTGTACAGAAATTCCTTTCATTCAGTATCGCAGGCTAGTCCCAGAGGAGTTGCAACTAGAGAAGGATTTTAAATTTTTGGACACTGAGATTAACTTGCGCTATTATCGCGTTGCTTCTGTATCGCCTACTAAAACAATACTATCGTGTGATTTGTATTAAGTGGGCGTACCCATACGCTCCGTTGCGTAATATACGCTACGTGTGTAAGCCCTTGCGTCGCGTACGCTTGTCCCGCCCTTTGTTAGGGACACGTGTACACAGGCCAGACATGTCCACAATAACACAAGTAACACGTTTCTATCAATGCAATGATTTTTTAACTGTAATCATTTACCAAGCACCACACAGGTCTCCCTTGTATCTTAGGCAAAGCCGTGTGCGTGTTTTACAAATTACTCCCTTACGCATTAATTTTACTTTTAACTACCAATAGCAACAAATCTTTCTCAGCACGTTATCAATGATAAATGGCAAACAGGAAGGCGAGATGTGAAATTACACAAATGAAAAATGCAAGTGTGTGCGTGTGTTGCGTACGCAATGTGTATCAAACAGAAATAAACAGTTTTAAAAAGACAATAGCGTACTGTTCTTACCTTCCGGTTCCGGATTCCACCAGCACTCCTACAGCGTAGCGATGCAGACGCTTATCTAGTCAGCACTACCGTATCCCTCACCACCAACACGGATACGAAGGGATACTACCTTCCCGCCCTTTGCTGACAGATAAAGTCTGCTTGTGTTCGCTAGAGCGGATATGTGGAGGACGGACGAGCCGCCAATTGATAAAGCTAATTATTTATCTTATAACATTCACTATATACTGGTAAGAGACTCAGTACGCAATGGGCGTACGGGGTACCGTAATGGTACGCACTTAGCGTAGCAGACGCTAGGCCGTGGTCGAGACGCACGAGCGGCACGTTCGCTCACGGCTTACGCTGGGTATCGAGCACGCTATAGGCGGCCCGAGCACCGTAATGCTACGCTACTAGCGTAGCGGACGCTGTGTCCCCGAGAGGAACACGAGCGGCGCAGATGCTCACAGGATGACACACAGTAAACCTTGTATGCAACACACTGAAAGGCTAAGCTTATACTGTAAACCTTGGTCTTGTAATGTTAACACAATGTAACGCTGATTAACCTCTATTATATAAAAGCTGATTGAGCGATTGAGACGCTCAGAAACCCTCTATACTAGCTAGAGAAACACAGACACCTTGCTGAGGTTCCAACACCTTTACTAACGAGGTTTAGCTATGTAAAAAGGGGAAAACAGTTAACAGCTTATACACTACAGCACTAACATAAAACACCTAAACAGAATAACTGGACATAAATATACAATAGCGTCTTAATCCTAAACAATAACAGTAAGAGAAAGAGAGAGTATGGCAAAAACAGACAGAGAATAAGTTGGTCACAGAGAACTTACACACGTGGGGAATGATCGCTAGCGCAGTCCTGGAACCAGCTCTCTAGTTAGTCAATGATGAAAACCTTTGTGGAGAGAAGACTGAGCTGGCCCAGGCTGGCTGTTCTTATATACACAACATACAGTACACTACAAAGGGCCCTACAATCTCATTGTTCATTGGACACAGGAATCTGTCTTCACATTATAACGAAAGGTCATAGGTTGATTCGAACAGGTGGGCTGTGACTATTTCAAACTGTTTAGGTGGGAGGGAATCTCAGGTTTCCCGCCGCATGGATAATGAACTGCAAATACAGTAAATGTCCATAAACTTCTTATAAACATAACTATACGCAGGAGCGATTAATCTCTTTCAAACCAACACCAGAATGTTACTAATAATATACTCTTCCGTTGCATACTAAACACCACTGCTCAAAACCTGTCTGACCCTTCATATCATGTAAAGAGGGATCTCTCTGTCCATGAACCAGTTACACTAAACAAACTTACTGATATTATTAAGGGGACCATAACTTATAAAATACACTATTTAGATTAACTATGTAACGATCGAGTCGCCCGCCAGACGCACACAAACTCTACCGTAAATGCGCATACCACGCGCCTGAGCGCACGACCGTGGAGGCGCCATCATGCAACTGCGAATATGCGCACGCACGGGAGAGAATGTGCACGTGCAGCGGGCAAGCGCATGGGGTTAGTACAAGGCATCATAGGTCGCTATATTTTTCGTCGACTTTGACATGCTGTACTTCAGTGGAGTACAGTACAGTACATTTCAAGAAACACTCTAAATAACAAGATCATCCATAGTTTATCCCATACTAAATTGCCACCTTTATGAAATGTGAAAAAGGGGACAGCAAAATTAACCAAGATGCAGCTTGTAAGGCCCACAAAGAACCATCAGTATGGAATAAAGTGGTTGGCGATATGTGGCCCGTCGACACTGCAGTCCTCATAGAATGCTATTGGGAGGCAATATGCTGGTATGCACTAAGTCCCAGAAAGCTAAACTTTCCAGAGCTTGTGCCCAATTGGTAATGCCATCCATATGGAAGACTTTGGGCTTCTTACTTTAAAATTCTCCTGAGACAGATCCGAAAGATCTCTTTCTGTTGCCCGCTGCTTGCACATGCACAGTAGGATTTCCAGGTCTAAACCGATTCAGAACTTCATGAGGAATAAATCTTATTGGAGGAGCTGACCCTTGCATAATTAGCCATGCAGATCTGTTATGCACACCAGTGCCTGCAGGAAAGTACTGGTGTCAGGACTGTTATGCACTCCAGTGCCTGCAGGAATGTACTGGTGTTTGAACTGTTATGCAAAACAAATGGACTTACAGACAGACTGGGGAATATGACATAACGTACACAGAAGGTGATAGGGTAACAAAATACACACAAAGTGAACAGAGAAGCCCAGAGGCTAAGGAACTGGGTATCTCCCTTGTATTAGAACTGCTCAGATGGGAAAAGCAAGATGTTGTGTTTTAATACGTAGAGAACCCGAAATGCTGTTGCTAAGGGCAACAGCAAAACCCTAAAGGGTTACCAACGGGTGTGGCAGTAAACTCCTTGGTCAGAGATGGAATGATAGACACAAGGAGAGTCTCCACAATCCTAATTCTCACTTGCAGTGCACAGGTTCAGCTTACTGCCACTAAACTGACCCCTGACACCTAGCAAAGTGAGACAGGATTAGACAGGCAAGTCTTAGAATACAGCCGCAAACTTGCTAAGTTCACAGAGTAGTAACAGAACCCCAGCAAGCTAAACGACTGACTCCAGTCTTACTGCTAGGTCTGGATTGGCAGAGTGTAATACCAAATCCCCAGGCCTATTTGCAGTAAGCAACAAACAAATACAAAGCTACACAGTACTGGCTAACTTTCAGAAACTGACTAACCAACAAAGATTCAGCAGCATCTGCTTACCCTGAGAAGAGGCCTTATAAAGCAGGTGCTGTCCACGCCCCACTCAGACCTCACAGACTGTGAGCACAAAAACCAGCACCAGATCCCCTGCCATGCACAGAGCCTATAACCACTGCACAGCAAAAGACCCGAACCGGAGTATCAGCTGCGCTCAGGTCACTCCGCTAGCACTTGTCTCCCGGTTGCCATGACGACGTGGCAGCACAGGGCAGGAGACCCTAACAGTACCCCCCCTCTGACGAGGGGTCAAATAACCCCTACCACCGGGTTTATCGGGGAACTGCGAGAAGAAAGAGCGTATCAGTCTGGGGGCATGAAGATCACAACTGCGCACCCACGACCGCTCCTCCGGGCCATACCCCTTCCAGTGCACCAAAAATGACAGCCGACCCCGAACCACCTTGGAGTCAAGAATCCTTTCAACAACAAACTCCCTCTGGCTACGTATCAGAAGAGGGGAAGGTCTTCCACTGGAAGAAGGATTACTAATCGCCCGTTTTAAAAGGGATCAATGAAATGTTTTATTGATACCCAAAGAACGGGGCAGATCTAACTGAAATGCCACCGGATTGATAACCCTGGTGATCTTATAAGGGCCGATGAACCGGGGGCCTAACTTATGAGATGGCTGTCTCAACTTCAAATTCTTGGTAGACAACCAGACGAAGTCTCCTAATTTGAAGCTGCAGGGTCTTTTCCGCTTATCAAAAACCCTTTTGGTCACTAATGACACAGACACAAGGGCTTTCTTCACTTTCCGCCAAATACCTCTAAGGACCGAAACCACAGAGGAACCACCAGGCGTGGAGTCCAGGGGGTCAAAAGAATTGGCCTTAGGATGATGCCCATACACACAAAGGAAGGGAGAGATCCCTGTAGCAGAGTGAGCCGCGTTGTTATAGGCAAACTCCGCCATGGACAGATGAGCAACCCAGTCAGTCTGACACTTGGAGACATAACACCTGAGGAACTGCTCCAAGGACTGGTTCACCCTTTCAGTCTGCCCATTAGACTGCGGATGGTAGCCCGACGACAAGCTGACAGAAATCTGGAGATCGGAACAAAATGCCCTCCAGAATTTGACCACAAACTGGGATCCGCGGTCAGAGACCACATCAAGTGGCAACCCGTGGAGACACACAACATGCAGCATAAATAATTCAGACAGGCGTCTGGCCGATGGCAGCCCAACCAGTGGAACGAAGTGCGCCATCTTCGAAAACCTGTCAACGACAACCCAGATGGCTGTCATCCCCGAGGATTTGGGCAAGTCCACCACAAAATCCATTGAAATGTGGGTCCATGGCTTAGATGGGATAGAGAGTGGATGTAATGGGCCAACAGGAACCCCTCTAGGAGTCTTATTTCGGGCACAGATGTCACATGCCCGAACCCACTGATCCACATCCTTAGCCACCGAGGGCCACCACACCGCCCTAGATAGCAACTCCCGAGTTCTGGCAATACCCGGGTGACCTGCAGACTTCTTGGCATGGAATTCCAGGAACACTCGCTGTCTTAACCTAGGAGGCACAAACAAAAGACCTACCGGAAGGTCTGGAGGAGCCTGCTCCTGTGCTCTAAGGACTAATGATAAGAGGTCCTGGGTAATGCCCACTTTAATACATGATGGGGAAACAATGGGCAACGGCTCCTCGGTGGTCTCCTGGATTGGAGCAAAACTCCGCGAGAGCGCATCAGCCTTGATGTTTTTTGACCCAGGGCGATATGTTATCAAAAAATTAAAGCGAGCAAAAAACAAAGCCCATCGTGCCTGCCTGGCATTGAGACGCTTCGCTGACTCTAAATATGCCAGATTCTTATGGTCAGTGAGAATTGAGACCACAAACTTAGCCCCCTCAAGCCAGTGTCCCCACTCCTCGAGTGCATCCTTAATAGCCAACAATTCCCGGTTACCCACGTCATAATTCATCTCGGCAGGCGAAAATTTACGGGAAAAGTAAGCACAGGGATGAAGGCGATTATCAGACACTCCCATCTGAGAAAGCACTGCCCCAATACCCATCTCAGAGGCATCCACCTCCACCACAAAAGGACGCTCTGGATCTGGGTGTCGCAGCACCTTGGCCGAAACAAATGCCCTTTTGAGACGGGCAAAAGCCGCTTTAGCCTCACAAGACCAGTGAGCAACATCCGCCCCTTTCTTAGTGAGTGCCACCAAGGGCGCCACTATAGACGAAAATCCAGCGATAAATCGTCTATAAAAATTTGCAAAGCCCAGGAAACGCTGAAGCGCCTTCAAACTAGTGGGCTGCACCCAATCCAGGACTGCCTGTACCTTGGAACCCTCCATTTGGAAACCTTCTGGGGAGATAATATATCCTAGAAATGCGATTTGCTGAACTTCAAATTCGCACTTCTCCAGCTTCGCCCCAAGCCGGTGGTCTCTGATATTCTGGAGGACTAAGCGTACATGCTTCCGATGTTCCTCCAGGGAATGGGAGAAGATTAGGATGTCATCTAAGTATACAACTAAGAATCTATCCAAATATTCCCTGAGCACATCATTCATGAAATCCTGGAAGACTGCCGGGGCATTACAGAGCCCAAAAGGCATCACCAAATATTCATAATGCCCTGAGTGGGTATTAAAGGCAGTCTTCCATTCATCCCCCTCTCTTATTCGGATTAGATTGTACGCACCGCGTAGGTCAATCTTAGAAAAAATGGTGGCAGTACGAAGCTGGTCAAACAAGACCGAAATGAGAGGCAGTGGGTATGAGTTTTTAATCGTGATACGGTTCAATTCCCTGAAGTCGATGCAGGGTCGCAACGAACCGTCCTTTTTACCCACGAAGAAGAACCCCGACCCAACTGGAGACTGTGAAGGTCTGATAAATCCCTTAGCCAAGTTCTCCTGAATGTACTCTGCCATAGCCTGAGTCTCAGGACGTGACAGGGAGTACAACCTGCTCTTGGGAACCTTAGCATTTGGCAACAAATCAATGGCACAGTCATAGGGGCGATGGGGAGGTAGTACCTCTGCAACTTTTTTGGAGAACACGTCCGCAAAATCTGCATAACACCCTGGCAATCCTGGCAAACTTAGCTGCGAGAGCCTGTCTGGAAGGCTCAAGCAACTCCTGAAACAATCAGTACCCCAACTAAGAATCTCCCCAGAGACCCAGTCAAATTGAGGATTGTGGGCCCTTAACCAGGGTAACCCCAACACCAATGGGGCAAAAGTACAGACAGTCACATAAAAGGACAATTTTTCAGAGTGTGTGGCTCCAATAAACAAAGAAATCTGGCTAGTGCAAGAGGTAATTTTACCTTGGGATAATGGTTCCCCGTTTAACCCACAAATCTCAATTTCCGATGCCAAGGGTACTAAGGGAACAGAGTGTTTCAGGGCGAATTGGCGGTCCATAAAAACCCCGTCGGCCCCACTGTCCACAAAGGCCTCAGTCTTGACAGTTTGACCGAGGATCTTCAAGGTCACCGGAATGATAAAAGTCTTCTTGGGAAATTCTGACTTCTGGCCTGACAGGATATTTCCCATCACCCTCAGGCCCTGAAGTTTTCCGGCTTTTCTGGGCATGATACTACCACATGACCTTTATTCCCACAGTACAAACACAACCCCTGCTGTCTCCTCCGCGTCTTCTCACGCGAGGAGAGGCGGGTAGCCCCAATCTGCATAGGCTCCTCGGAAAATTCCTCAGAGTCTGAGGATCCCTTGGGAAGGAAGGAAATCTCAGTCTCCCTTTCAAGCCTACGCTCTCTCAGCCGTCTATCCACCCGGATGGATAACTGCATGAGCTGATCCAAGCTATCAGGCAAGGGATATTGTACCAGTTGGTCCTTTATCTGGTTAGAAAGACCTCTTCGGTACTGGTGTCTCAGGGCTGGGTCATTCCACTGGGTATCATGGGCCAACCTCCGAAACTCCGTACAGTAAACCTCAACTGGCCTTCGCCCTTGCTTAAGGATCGAAATCTGAGCCTCGGCTGAGGCCGTCTTGTCAGGGTCATCATACAACATGCCCAGTGCCGTAAAAAAAGCATCAACACTTTTAAGCGACGGACAGTCAGGCTGCAACCCATATGCCCAGACCTGTGGGTCTCCTTGTAGCAAGGAAATCACTATGCCCACCCGCTGAATCTCCGACCCAGAAGACTGAGGCCTAAGCCGGAAGTATAGCTTGCAGCTCTCCTTGAAACAAAAGAACTGCGAGCGATCTCCAGAAAAACGATCCGGGAGATTTACTTTCGGCTCCTTAACCCCTGCAGGTGCTGCTGCTGCGGGAGCTCCGCCAGCAGCCTGGGAGGTGTGCATTTTAATGGACAAATCATTAAATTGTCGAGTCAGGACCTGCACCTGATCGACCACCTGTTGCAACGTATTTTGAGGGGTATGCTCCATATTCCCACAAAATTTCAACAGGAGTATTAGGCTGCTGAATATGTTATGCACACCAGTGCCTGCAGGAAAGTACTGGTGTCAGGACTGTTATGCACTCCAGTGCCTGCAGGAATGTACTGGTGTTTGAACTGTTATGCAAAACAAATGGACTTACAGACAGACTGGGGAATATGACATAACGTACACAGAAGGTGATAGGGTAACAAAATACACACAAAGTGAACAGAGAAGCCCAGAGGCTAAGGAACTGGGTATCTCCCTTGTATTAGAACTGCTCAGATGGGAAAAGCAAGATGTTGTGTTTTAATACGTAGAGAACCCGAAATGCTGTTGCTAAGGGCAACAGCAAAACCCTAAAGGGTTACCAACGGGTGTGGCAGTAAACTCCTTGGTCAGAGATGGAATGATAGACACAAGGAGAGTCTCCACAATCCTAATTCTCACTTGCAGTGCACAGGTTCAGCTTACTGCCACTAAACTGACCCCTGACACCTAGCAAAGTGAGACAGGATTAGACAGGCAAGTCTTAGAATACAGCCGCAAACTTGCTAAGTTCACAGAGTAGTAACAGAACCCCAGCAAGCTAAACGACTGACTCCAGTCTTACTGCTAGGTCTGGATTGGCAGAGTGTAATACCAAATCCCCAGGCCTATTTGCAGTAAGCAACAAACAAATACAAAGCTACACAGTACTGGCTAACTTTCAGAAACTGACTAACCAACAAAGATTCAGCAGCATCTGCTTACCCTGAGAAGAGGCCTTATAAAGCAGGTGCTGTCCACGCCCCACTCAGACCTCACAGACTGTGAGCACAAAAACCAGCACCGGATCCCCTGCCATGCACAGAGCCTATAACCACTGCACAGCAAAAGACCCGAACCGGAGTATCAGCTGCGCTCAGGTCACTCCGCTAGCACTTGTCTCCCGGTTGCCATGACGACGTGGCAGCACAGGGCAGGAGACCCTAACAATATCATGTTAATACATGCTTGTAAGCATGAGACAAAGGACAGGATGTATTACATTGAAATATTCATCCCACCGCCAGTATATGAAGGAAAAATATGGTATTATTATATTGGAGGTATTACATTTTTTCATTATATACAGTACATGCATTAAATAGGCGGCGAACACAGTGTACTCTTATTTTAAAAAGTTAAAATAATAATAAAAACAATTAATTAAAACAAGCAGCTTCCATCCGACTTTTCGTTTGCTAATCGCAGCCCGGTCTGGCAGTCCCAGAGGTACAGAACACCTCCCCCTGGATCCCTGTAGTGTTTGTGACTGACAGGTTGAACTTCCAATAGGAAGTCACTGCCAGCCACAGTGAAACCAGTACAGTCATGGACTGCAACTGGCTCACTGAATGTGGTGGATTTTAATGGAGGGTGCTGCAGTCCTGCAGCCCATAGGTAAAATTTGCTACTGTTTGCTCCTCTTGCATGGTTTGTGGAGACACAAAGGTACTTGCTTTTTTTGCTTTACTTACTTACTTTATTTTCAAACACGAATCATGCCCAATGTAATCAACACACATGCATTATACTATACAATGCTTTGGAGATTGCTGTGAGATACTTTCATGGATATTTTTATTTGTTCACTTCCATTATTGCATTGTAAATTGCTGGGTTTTTTCCTGCTGTGTTCGATCTCAACTGAGCAGTTTTATAACTGAACTTTCCTGTGGTTTCATGAGTATAACTGCTCTATATATATATATATATATATATATATATATAGGGTTCAGTATGCTTTTAGTAAAATAAAGTTATTGTTCATCAATAAAGGCATGAGTCCTGTTTTACTATTGCATAACGAGAACAGATCACTGTAGTGTTCATTTTGTATTACTGTACATTATATCCAACACCCATCACAGTAATACACTCAGGGCTGGCAACAGAAATTGTTGGGCCTGGCACACATATTTCTCTAGGCCCCCCATCAACCCCTCTTAATACACACACACACACACACACACACACACACACACACACACACACACACACACACACACACACACACACACACACACGTGATAAATAGGCACTCCATATGCTAACAGTGACCACGGTGCCCTCCTTATTTATACAAATGATAGGGTCCCCTGGGTGAGAACGTAGCAGTCCCCCACGATACCCAGTGACCAGGCGGCACGCATTGGATTTTGTGAAAAAGCAATGTATTCAAATGGTGTAGAGCATTTTCAAACACCGACGTTTCAACGCCGCACAGGGCGTTTTTCTCAAGGTGAGATGCAGTAAATAAAAGATTCACTGCATTTTCACAGCATACAGGAGCAGTATGCTTTTAATTTGTAAGAACTGCACCCCAACTTTTATAGCAGACAGGGCCAGTGTAATGTTATTAAGACATAAGCAGCACCCCTATATTTCACAGCATACAGGAACAGTGTGCTTTTAATTTTTAACTGCCCCCAAACTTTTATAGCAGAATGGGCCAGTATAATGTTATTAAGACATCAGCACCCCTATATTTCAAAGCATACAGGAACAATGTGCTTTTAATTTTTAACTGCACCCAAACTTTTATAGCAGACAGGGCCAGTGTAATGTTATTAAGACATCAGCAGCACCCCTGTATTTGACAGCATACAGGAGGAGTGTGCTTTTAATTTTTCACTGCACCCAAACTTTTAAAGCAGACAAGACCAGTGTAATGTTATTAAGACATCAGCAACACCCCTATACGTCACAGCATACAGGAGCAGTGTGCTTTTAATTTGTAAGAACTGCACCCAAATTTTTATAGCAGACAGGGCCAGTATAACGTTATTAAGATATCAGCACCCCTATATTTCACAGTGCCCCTGCCCCCTGTACAACACAGTAACAGCCAGGACAACAACACACATGTACAGCTGCAGCACCTGGCAGTAATACCAGTGACAGTATGGACAGCAGGGACAGCCAGGACAGCACCCTTAACACAGTACAGATACACCACAGTGACTGCAGCAGCACCCCAACAGAGCACACATTAACCCCACGCCACCACCCACAGAGAGACAGAGGTCTGTCTCCCTCACTCTCCAAGTCTGGAGAGAAAATGGCGGCGATGCGCGGCTGTTTATATGGGATCCAAAGCCCACAAGAATCCGACAGTGGGATGATGACGTTTTGCCTCGTTCTGGTTTCCGAGTCTGGCGGGAAGTCCCGAGCTGGGCTTGGATCCGGACTCGGAACGTGATGTTCAGGGGGATTCGGTTCTCAGGGAACCGAACCTGCTCATCTCTAATATATATATATATATATATATATATATATACATATATATATATGAATGTGTTATATATGAGAGGAGTTTGGAGGCCGGCTACAGGGGTGGACACTACAGGGGATGGCTGGAGGCTATGGGGAGGGTAGTTTAGAGGCAGGCTACAGGGGAGCACACTATGGAGAGGGGAGTATAGAGGCTGGCTACAGGAGAGCACACTATGGGGAGGGGGTATAGAGGCTGGCTACAGGAGAGCACACTATGGGGAGGGTAGTTTGGAGGCAGGCTACAGGGGAGCACACTATAGGAAGGAGGATATGGAGGCTGGCTACAGGAGAGCATACTATGGGGAGGGGGTATGGAGGCTGGCTACAGGGGAGCACACTATGAGGACGGGGTTATGGAGGCTGGCTACAGGGGAGCACACTATGGGGAGGGGGGTATGGAGGCTGGCTACAGGAGAGCACACTATGGGGAGGGGGTATGGAGGCTGGCTACAGGGGAGCACACTATGAGGACGGGGTTATGGAGGCTGGCTACAGGGGAGCACACTATGAGGACAGAGTTATGGAGGCTGGCTACAAGAGAGCACACTATGGGGAGGGTGGTATGGAGGCTGGCTACAGGGGTGCACACTATGAGGACAGGGTTATGGAGGCTGGCTACAAGAGAGCACACCATGGGGAGGGTGGTCTGGAGGCTGGCTACAGGGGAGCACACTATGAGGACGGGGTTATGGAGGCTGGCTACAGGAGAGCACACTATGGGGAGGGTGGTATGGAGGCTGGCTACAGGGGAGCACACAGTGGGGAGGTGGTATGGAGGCTCGGTTACAGGGGAGCACACTATGAGGACAGGGTTATGGAGGCTGGCTACAGGAGAGCACACTATGGGGTGGGGGGTTTGGAGGCTGGCTACAGGGGAGCAAACAGTGGGGAGGGGGTATGGAGGCTGGGTACAGGGAGCACACTATGGGGAGAGGGTATGGAGGCTGGCTACAGGGGAACACAGTATGGGGAGGGTGGGAATGGAGGGTGGCTATAGGGGAGTAATTACACTACAGGGGGTGGCTGCTGGGGTTTGCACACTTTGGGGGGTGGAGGGTTGGGGACTGGCTACAATAGTCATGGGTGGCAATTAGAGTGCATACTTCGGGCTGGGGTTGGGGAGCTGGATGCTGGCTACAATAGTTTATATAAGCTTACCTGCTGGCTGTCAGGAGTTGAGACTGAGGGAAGGAAAGCTCAGAGCAGTCACCTGGTCAGCATTGAGCTACCTTGCCCCATGGGAAGTCAGTGCCGGGGAGGGAGCGGAGCTATGTGTTTGGCCTAGTGGAGGCTACCTGCAGCTGCAATGTGCTGTACGGGATAGGAGGAGGGATCACGCAGGGTCAGCTATTACTGAATGGATGGTGGGGACAGTTAATTGTTTTATTTACTTAATAGGAGGGCGGAGTTAAGTATTAACAGACGCTCAAGCACCCATTTTCTGTGCCCCTCTGAACCACGGGGCCCGGTATAGCTGTTCCCTTTGATTCCCCCCCTGTTAAATATAGTTTATTAAAGTGGAATACAAATTCTGTAGCTTCTCTACATTCTACAATACTGTGCACTGTACTATGCCTTTATACTGTAACTGTGGTAAAAGCTACTGAGGTATGTAAGTGAAAAAAATGCCCTCGAGTACACCTGCATAGTAATATGTATATTGTGGGATATTGTCATTACGTTGACTTATACAATGTCGGCAGACATAATGTCTACACCACAACAGTTATGATGTTGACAGTGTTGAAATGTTGACATTGAAATTGTCCACATATGCGGAATGTCGACATGTTTACAATGTCAGCATTCTGCATGGACCGGAGGGTTAGGGTAGGCTACATAAAGGTTAGGTAGTAGGGTTAGGCTACAGGAGAGGAGGGTTAGGCTATGGGAGGGTAGGATTAGGCTACAGGAAAGGAGGGCTCGGTAGTAAGGGGAGGATTAGGGTTAGGTACTGGGGGAAGGGTAAGGCTACAGAAGAGGAGGGATAGGCTACGGGAAAGGAGGGTTAGGGTTAGGTTACAGGAGAGGAGGATTAGGTACTAGGAAGAGGGGTAGGGTTAGGCTACAGTAGAGGAGGGTTAGGCTATGAGAGGGGAGGGTTAGGGTTAGGCTACAGGAGGGGAGGGTTAAGTAGTAGGGGGAGGGTTAGGCTATAGCAGAGGAGGGTTAGGCTACAGGAGGGGAGGGTTAGGGTTAGGCTACAGGAAAGGAGGGTTAGGTACTAGGGGGATGTTAGGGTTAGGCTACAGAAGAATAGGGATAGGCTACGGGAAAGGAGAGTTAGGGTTAGGCTACAGGACAAGAGAGTTAGGTACTAGGGAGAGGGTTAGGGTTAGGCTACAGGAAAGGAGGGTTAGGCTATGGGAAGGGAGGGTTAGTCTACAGGAGAGGAGGGTAAAGTGGTAGGGGGAGGGATAGGCTAAAGGAGAGGAGGGTTAGGTACTAGTGGGAGGGTTAGGGATAGTCTACAGGAGAGGAGATATAGGCTATGGGAGAGGAGGGTTAGGGTAAGGCTACAGGAGAGGTAGTTAGGTACTAGTGGGAAGGTTAGAGTAAGGGGAGGTTAGGGTTAGGGTATTAGGTTTAATGATAGTCAATACCAAAAGTGACTCAGCCAGAAAACACAGCTTGAAACACAGGATACGCTGAGCCAGGTAAGTCACCACTGGTACCCCGGAAATGTTTTGTCAACATTCTAATCATGCTGACATTTCATCAGTGTCTACATTGTGGACAATGTTGAAATTCCAAGCATGTCAACTTTCTGCATGTTGACATTACAGCCATGTTGACATTCTCATGTTTCATTATGTACTGTATATATGTCCATAAGTTTAAAACCCCAGGAAAAAGACTGTTTCTGCAAAGCAGACTTAATTAGAGAAGGCTAATTTATGCTAACACCTGTATAGGTGTAATAAAAGTCTGTCAGGCCGGACAGAAAGTTTCTCATTGGAAAAGATTTAACTCCCCCTTTTTGGGCGCCCAAAAACCTTATAACTACCTATTGCTAGGTGTCAAAAGATGATAAATATATGTATATATAGTGAATAAAAGTATTTTTAATAAAAAGTAACACTTGTCTAAGAACATTAACATAAAATGCAAATTAAAATGATGAAACAGTGCAAGCAGGAGAAAGTCATACCGGTAAGGGTAGATTGGACCCGCAGGTGTTAGAGTAAAGCAGAGTATCCCTGGAAAATACCCTGCTTTTAGCTCCAAAGGTTTGTCCCGCCGACTGTGATGAAGAGTTCAAACGTCAGATTATGATGAAGGCACAGCAGGGCAACGCTGACGCGTTTCGGGACTGTCCTGTCCCTTTTTCAAGACAGATTGCCCCCTGTGCTGAATTCTGGTGCCTTTATAGTGCTGGGAGTCTGAAGAAATGCGGCCACATGGTTTGCCGCTGACTTCCGGTCTGACGTCACCGGAACCGGAAGTGGTCTAAAACGGAAGTGATGTTTGCGTTCTACCTGGTGTTTGCGTTCCAAATACCGGAAGTGACCGGAAGTGTTTTCTTCAAGATACCTGCACTGTAAATGCAACACATGGGCTGCCCGGGATCGCATGTGTTGCATTTACAGCGCAGGAATAATAAATGCACAACACCCGGTGCCCCGTGCGCCAGGAGAGCGCTGCCGCCACCGTGGTCTAGGGTTGTAAGTGATGGAAGGAAAAATATAATCAAACATTAAGATTTTGAAATCAAGTCAAACAAACCTCATCCAGGTATCTTGAAGAAAACACGTTTATACCGGTCACTTCCGGTATTTGGAACGCAAACACCAGGTGGAACGCAAACATCACTTCCGTTTTAGACCATTTCCGGTTCCGGTGACGTCAGACAGGAAGTCAGCGGCAAACCATGTGGCCGCATTTCTTCAGACTCCCAGCACTATAAAGGCATCAAAATTCAGCACAGGGGGCAATCTGCCTTGAAAAAGGGACAGGACAGTCCCGAAACGCGTCGGCGTTGCCCTGCTGTGCCTTCATCACGGTCGGCAGGACAAACCTTTGGAGCCAAAAGCAAGGTATTTTCCCGGGATACTCTGCTTTACTCTAACACCTGCGGCTCCAATCTGCCCTTACCGGTATGACTTTCTCCTGCTTGCACTGTTTCAGAATTTGAATTTGCATTTTATGTTAATGTTCTAGACAAGTGTTACTTTTTATTAAAAATACTTTTATTCACTATATATATATTTATCATATTTTGACACCTAGCAATAGGTAGTTATAAGGTTTTTTGGCGCCCAAAAAGGGGGAGCTAAATCTTTTCCAGTTTGCATTTCCTTTTGGAGTCTAATAGGGGGCTCAAACCCCCCCACCCTCCCAGGCCAGCCTACCAAAAACCAATACAGCGCCTAACTACTCCTACCCTTCTCCTTTGTTCAGAAAGTTTCTCATTGCCTGGGGAGCAAGCTGCTGGCTTGCAGAGAGAGAGAGAGAGAGAGAGAGAGAGAGAGAGACCGTTACTGCCTGAAGTTAGTGCTGTGTTGAATTTCTGATTTGGGGGGTCATTCCGAGTTGATCGCTCGCTAGCTGCTTTAGCAGCCGTGCAAACGCATAGTCGCCGCCCACAGGGGAGTGTATTTTCGCTTTGCAAGTGTGCGAACGCGTGTGCAGCCGAGCGGGACAAAAAAGTTTTTTGCAGTTTCTGAGTAGCTCTGGACATACTCAGCCCTTGCGATCACTTCAGTCTTTTTGGTTACGGAATTTACGTCAGATACCCGCCCTGCAAACACCTGGACACGCCTGCGTTTTTCCAAACACTCCCTGAAAACGGTCAGTTGACACCCATAAACACCCTCTTCCTGTCAATCTCCTTGCGATCGGCTGTGAGAATGAATTCTTCGTTAAATCCATTGCCCAGCAACGAACCACTTTGTACCCGTATGACATGCGTGCGCATTGCGGTACATACGCATGTGCAGTAGTAACCTGTACGCTGCACTGCGAAAAACGGCAGCGAGCGATCAACTCGGAATGACCCCCTTCGTGAGTTAGACAGTAGGTCCTTCTCAAACATAGAGAAAAAAACCCTGGTGTATAGTTAGTGCCCAGATGGCCTAGGATTTATGTATACGTTTTGCTTTACTTTTGCTGCAAATAAAAATAGCTGAAGGTCTGTGCACCAAACACTCTGGACTGATGTGTCACTATTTGGACTGCTGTATGAAAGTGCAAGTGTATATACATTACTGTGATTATTTTGTGACATAAATTTTAGCATCACAGGACAATGTAAAGTATAATCAAACAACAAGGGCCCTCATTCCGAGTTGTTCGCTCGTTAGCTGCTTTTAGCAGCATTGCACACGCTAAACCGCCTACTGGGAGTGAATCTTAGCTTAGCAGAATTGCGAACGCAAGATTAGCAGAATTGTGAATAGAAATTTATTTGCAGTTTCTGAGTAGCTCGAGACTTACTCTGCCACTGCGATCAGTTCAGTCAGTTTCGTTCCTGGTTTGACATCACAAACACACCCAGCGTTCACCCAGACACTCCCCCGTTTCTTCAGACACTCCCGCGTTTTTCCCAGAAACGCAAGCGTTTTTTCGCACACACCCATAAAACGGCCAGTTTCCGCCCAGAAACACCCACTTCCTG
Organism: Pseudophryne corroboree; assembly: GCF_028390025.1. Classification (NCBI taxonomy): domain Eukaryota; kingdom Metazoa; phylum Chordata; class Amphibia; order Anura; family Myobatrachidae; genus Pseudophryne; species Pseudophryne corroboree. The sequence continues at coordinate 86,608,483 of NC_086445.1, forward strand.
TCAATCACACTCCGATCACCAGAACGATAAAATTTCTTCGTTAGGCCGTGAGTAAAATACCAAACTCTTTTGCAAATTTACTTGGCGCAGACGCACTGCGAACATTGCGCATGCGCAGTTTGCGACTAATCGCTCCGTTGCACAAAAATCTTACGAGCGAACAACTCGGAATGAGGGCCAATGTATCTGCAAAGCAAAACGGTTCCTAAGGTAATAGTATGGCCTAATTTGTAGACAGCAGTAGAGCAGAATTGCACCAAAGCAACATGTTTAGATTTTGGAACGGACGACTTCAGTTAAATGAGCAATAGCAGTTGGTGGCCACTCAATGGCTTACCCCAATTAGCCTCTCCTGGGGATATGTGACATCGGACAACACCACCAATATTGTGCGTGCATTACATCTGGGCAAATTCCAGAACGTCCCATGTTTTGCACATACAGTACATTTAATTTGGTGGTGCAGAATTTTTTGAAAAATGACAGGGGTGTACAGGAGATGCTTTCGGTGGCCCAAAAAATTGTGGGCCACTTTCGAAATTCTGCCACCGCGTGCCGAAGACTGAAGCGACAGCAAACACTCCTGAACCTGCCCTGCCATCAACTGAAGAAAGAGGTGGTAACGAGGTGGAATTCAAAACTCTATATGCTTCAGAGGATGGAGGAGCAGCAAAAGGCCATTAAAGCCTATACATCCACCTACGATATAGGCAAAGGAGGGGGAATGCACCTGACTCAAGCAAGTGGAGAATGATTTCTGTCTTGTGCAAGATTATCCAACCCTTCAAACTTGCCACACGTGAAGTCAGTTCAGACACTGCCAGCTTGAGTCAGGTCATTCCCCTCATCAGGCTTTTGCAGAAGCAGCTGGAGAAATTGAAGGAGGAGCTAATAAGGAGCGATTCTGCAAAGTATGTGGGACTTGTAGATTCAGCCCTTCATTCGCTTTACCAGGATTCAAGGGTGGTCAATCTGTTGAAATCAGAGCACTACATTTTGGCCACCGTGCTCGATCCTAGGTTTAAAGTAGAGATGAGCGGATTCGGTTTTACTCGGTTTTACTCGGTTCTCAAAACAGAATCTTATTGGCTATCCAAAACACGTGACATCCGTGAGCCAATAAGATTCGGTTTTGAGAACCGAGTAAAACCGAGTAAAACCGAATCCGCTCATCTCTAGTTTAAAGCCTACGTTGTATCTCTCTTTCCGGCAGACACAAGTCTGCAGAGGTGCAAAGACCTGCTGGTGAGTAAATTGTCAACTCAAGCGGAACGTGACCCGTCAACAGATCCTCCTCTAATTTCTCCCGCCACTGGGGCTGCAAGGAAAAGGATAAGATTTCCTAGCCCACCCGCTGGCAGTGATACAGAGCAGTCATGAGCGAGTGCTAACATCTGGTCCGGACTGAAGGACTTGCCAACGATTACTGACATGTCTACTGTCACTGCATATGATTCTGTCACCATTGAAAGAATGGCGGAGGATTATATGAGTGAGAGCATCCAAGTAGGCATGTCAGACAGTCCGTATGTATACTGGCAGGAAAAAGAGTCAATTTGGATACCCTTGCACAAACTGGCTTTATTTTACTTAAGTTGCCCCCCCTCCAGTGTGTACTCCGAAAGAGTGTTTAGTGCAGCTGGTCACCTTGTCAGCGATCGGCGTAGGAGTTTACTTCCACAAAATGTGGAGAAGATGATGTTCATCAAAATGAATTATAAATTCCTCCGGGAAGACCTTTACCAGCAATTGCCTCCAGAAAGTACACAGGGACCTATGATGATGAGTTCCAGTGGGGACGAATTAGTACTCTGTGAGAAGGAGGATGTACACAGTGAAAGGGATGAGGAATCGGAGGATGAGGTCGACATCTTGCCTCTGTAGAGCCAGTTTGTACAAGGAGATATTGATTGCTTCTTTTTTTGGTGGGGACTCAAACAAACCAGTCATTTCAGCCACAGTCGTGTGGCAGACCCTGTCGCTGAAATGATTGGTTTGTTAAAGTATGCATGTCCTGTTTATACAGCATAAGAGTGGGTGGGAGGGCCCAAGGACAATTCCATCTTGCACCTTTTTTTCTTCTTATCATCATGTGCTGTTTGGGGACTATTATTTTAAAGTTCCATCCTGTCTGACACTTCCGTATATGTCAAGTGGTACTGCCATTTAATTCCACTAATTTGGACGTATAATTCCAGTGATTTGGACATATAATTCCAGTGATTTTGCCATTTAATTCCAGTGATTTGGACGTATAATTCCAGTGGGAATTGTTTGTGTCGCTTGGCTTAGACATACAGCTACCTCATTGCACCTCTTCGACATCTTTGCATGAGGAGCTTTTTGGGACCAAGTTTTTGAAAAGTGCCATCCTGTCTGACACTGCCGTATGAGTCCAGGGGTACTGCTGTATTAGTCCTGGGGTACTGCTGTATAAGTACACCACTTGCAGAATTTTTAAAAAAATGACAGGGGCGTGCTGGAGATGCTGTCAGTGGATTTAACAATTGCGGCCCACTCTCGACATTCAGCCACTGCGTGATACTACTAGATGGGCCAGGTGGTTGTGTCGCTTAGCTTAGTCATACAGCAACCTCGGTGCACCATTTTTTCTTCTTTGCATCATGTTCTGTTTGGGGCCTTTTTTTTATATCTGTCCTCCTGTCTGCCACTGCAGTGCCACTCCTTAATTGGGCCAATTGTTTGTGTCGCTTGGCTTAGTCATACAGCTACCTCATTGCACCTCTTCTACATCTTTGCATGAGGTGCTGTTTGGGGCCTAGTTTTTGAAAAGTGCCATCCTGTCTGACACTGCATTGCCACTCCTAGATGGGCCAGGTGTTTGTGCCGCTCACTTGTGTCGCTTAGCTTGGCCATCCAGCTACCTAATTGCACCTCTTTTTCTTCTTTGCATCACGTGCTGTTTGGGGACTAGTTTTTGAATAGTGCCGTCTTGTCTGCAACTGCAGTGCCACTCCTAGATGGGCCAGGTGTTTGTGCCGCACACTTGTATCGCTTAGCTTAGTCATACAGCCACCTCTGTGCAACTTTTAGGCCTAAAAACAGTACTGTGAGGTGGGAGGTGTTCAGAATAGACTGGAGATGAGTGGAAATGAATGTTATTGAGGTTAATAATACCATAGGAGCAAAATTACCCCCAAATTCTGTGGTTTTAGATGTTTTAATGTTTTTTTCAAAAATCATCCAGATCCAAAACCAAAACCAAAACACGAAAGGATGGTTTTGGCAAAACCAAGCCAAAACCAAAACACGAAAGTGGAATTAGAACCAAAACCAAAACACAAAACACGAAAAGTGCCCGTCGCACATCTCTACTTGTTATTAGCGAACTGCATTTTGGTTTTGTTAGCATCACTCACAGTATATGCATCAATAAAGTGTATTTCTGTATTTTAACATAATACTGAGTCTCAGAGTATATTTACTGATTGACATAGAATAAAGGTGGTGAAGAACTGCAGGCATGTGTCCTCTCATAAAGATGTTATCTACTTTCCTGAAGGGCCGTGGCAATCAGCCACTGTATGCCAAGTATCTGGGCATCTCCATGTTGAAGACTGCCCTGCCCGCTGTTTTTCCATCTGTGGGCACAGCTGTTATCATTAGTATCAGAACTTACACCCACCCATTGCTGGGGGGCTGATATCTGTCTGAAACAGGCTTCCCATCTCCATCTGCATACAAGTGTGCATGGACAAGACACTCCCATGACACTGGCAGACCAGGTTCATGCGATTGCATGATTGCCACCCATAAATGTTCATTTCATCAAAGTAAGGACCAATTTGTTGGCACTTTCAATCTCCATGCGTCCACATGCCATTCAGAATCATGCCCTGAATGTCTCCCCCAGCTAAGATAAGGCTTTATCGCAGAGCAAGTGCTGACACCTGGGGCCGGATGTAATAGGTATTAAATTGGCAAAGGTGTCGATTTTAGGCAATTTTGCTGTGAGATTTAAAGGCAAAACCAACCTGAAACAAGCTTCGCCCTGAGTTGTTAATACCCCCCCCCCTATTAGCATATACCATACCTCCCAACATTTAAAATATATGGAGCAGGACTATTGCGCCCACCCCAAAAGGGTGCATGGCTTATGCAAAGGGGGTGTGGCTTCACGGCAATGAGGTGATCGTGAGCCACGCCCACCTTTTCGTAAGTGAAGGGGCATGCCCAGTGCTCTGTGAGCTGCTGGCATGCCCCCAGTCCCATGTCACCACTGAATAGATCTAATCTCCGCCATGGCAGGAGCCTCCCAACTGCCTCCCCCACCACCACCACCACGGGACACTGCGGCCCGCGGGTGGGACAGTACCCAAAAATTGGGACTGTCCTGTAAAAATCGGGACAGTTGGGAAGTATGACATATATATCGTTGTCTAAATGAGGGGCTAGGAAATGAATTAACATGTTTAAAAGGCTAATATGTGCAATGAAAACACACTCCATATACCAACAGTTAAGCACTGAGATTTATGTAAGATATACTGTATACATGAGGGTGTTTTGTTTAATGATCACTTTCTTCGGCTGCATTGTGGCACTATATGCTGAGGATGAGATTTGGTGATTCCTTATCTACAGTAGTACTCACTGGGGGAATGTGTGAATACTGTGTGAGATCTTCTTGACCATTACACATTACAGAACTTCTTACTTATGGTGAGTATTGAGAGAGTCTAATATTTTATTGAATGAGTTATGCAGATTTGTATATTTATTTTGCACAACCTCCTGCTCACACTCTTATTATAGATATATTACACTACCTGCACTACACAGGTTTAGGTAGTACAGGAGATGAAAGTCTAATATAATAAAATAATGTATTTATGAATATATTTGGCCAGTATCAATATTGTACCATCATTTTTCTATGGCACATTACTAAAGACATTTGTGTCAATATACAGTGCGTGTCCTGTCAAATTATGCTTTCAAAGATAACACTGTGCACACTGCCATATTTTCTTGTACTTTGACACGAAGAAAGTGATTGCTTCAGTCACGTATATTTTTTATTTTTCTAATTTGTATTATTACTCTATTCTTCTTCTTTTTCTTTTTCTTCATATTTTATATGCTCCAGATTAGAAGCTGCATGACTGTCACAGCTGGTCATAGTAAACACAGTGAGGATTAACTTGAGATCTCTTCATCCAGTTAAAAGCAGCATGTAATCGGGACACACACACATGTTTAACAGGTTACAAAGCCCTCTAAATTAGGTAATATAAGCAGGAAATTGTTATGAAAGAGAAACACATTAGTTTTTATGTTAGTAACCGCGGCACCATGTGCTGTTAATACAAAGTGTTTTCTCTTTTATCCTTTGGTAATAAGTTCAGTTACAAATTGTGACTTCCAATATAAACTGTATTGTTTTACAGTGCCAGTACTGGTGACTTTATTCCAAGGTTACACATCCAGATACATACCGTATGTTAATATGCAGTATTAGGCATTCAGCAATGAACACTACAATAAATAAAAATATGACACATAATACAATCCTCAGTGCGTAGTTAGTTTCTGTTGACTAAACTATAATGTACAAAGCCCTGATTCAGGTGTGAATGTAGTCCTGGTTGATGCTGTCTACTGTAAGAACAGCTGCCTGTGTTCGAATGGCTCAACATCATACGGAAGGCTGGGGCCATGGAACATCTAATGCTGCTTTCACAAGCCCCTGAGAAGGTGAAACGTACGTTCAGCCCAGTTATCACGTCACTAGACGCAATTACCGGCTATCCGTCATAGACACACGTGGAGCAGGAGCCGGAGACCCGATATGCGGGAGACGCTGCCCGCTGCAGCCCCAGCACAGACACTTGCACACCAGATGTAAATTACTTGCGGGGATTATAACATCATTAGATGTAATTACCGGCTACCCGCTAGAGACACAAGTGGAGCAGGAATCGGAGACCCGATATGCAGGGAGACGCTGTTCGCTGCAGCCCCAGCTTACATACTGTTCTACTAAATGCAATTGCATACGGGGAAATGCTGATTGCTGCATCCCCAGCATAGATTACGTGTGGACAGCCATACCCTGTCCCCAACTTTATATTGAGGTGCGGCTCGCCGTTTCTTATCTGCGAAGAACTTGTACCGGACTGAAACCTTCTTAAGATTAGCATGAACCTTTCTCCAAATTTGTCCGAAGTGTCGTAGAGTGGACGTTACAGCTGGAACCTCTTCTATCGGAAGGCTTGGAAATTCTGGAACACGTGGATGGAACCCGTAGTTGACGAAGAATGGTGATTCACCAGTGGAAGAATGAAACAAATGGTTATGGGCAAACTCCGCCCAAGGCAACAACTCCACCCAGTTGTCCTGTGAAGGGGAGAGATACAAACGAAGGAAAGTCTCTAGATCTTGATTGACTCGTTCCGTTTGACCATTTGTTTGGGGATGATAAGCGGACGAAAACTTAAGTTTAATTTGTAGAGTTGAACAGAGGGCTTTCCAAAACCTGGCGGTGAACTGTACTCCACGGCTCAGAAACAATTTCTTGTGGCAACCCATGCAATCGAAAATGTTCTTGGATGAACAGTAGAGCCAGTTTCGGAGCTGTCGGGAGACCAGTCAAAGGCATGAAGTGTGCCATCTTCGAAAAACGGTCAACGATTACCCAAACGGTGTTGCAACCCTTGGAACAGGGCAAGTCAGTGATGAAGTCCATGGAAATGTGAGACCCTGTCCAGGGTCTCACAGGGATAGGCAAAGGACGAAGTAATGAACAAATTGTATCCAGCGCTCTACTTGTGTGGATAAACGCTGTGGCAGCAAAATTGTGGTGGAGGTTAAACCCAATACCTCTTTAAAGATATATAACATAAGGGTACACAATTGCGCCTGAATATGTGGTGGTAATGGTTGTAATACTAAATGACAAGTATACGCTGTATATATGAAGAATAAGTGTATTTATTCTAAAACAAAATGACAGAAAGGGGTAAATTTACTAAGCTCCCGATTTTGACCAAGATGCCGTTTTTTCATCAAAGTGTCATCTCGGTAATTTACTAAGCAATAATCACGGCAGTGATGAGGGCATTCGTAATATTTTGAAGTCCAAGAAAAAAATCACGAATGAATACACCATCGGTCAAAACGCGGCTGTTTAAGTATGAATCTAGGTCATTTACTAAGAAGTGCACAGCAAAAAAAAAAAAAAACACTGCCGTGAAAAATTACAACTCGTAAAAAAGTGCTAAAAAAAAGCAGACCTACTTTTTTTTTCCGTGATTGGATAGGCATGCAGGGATCCATGAGATCCGTGCATGTATATCAGTGGGAAGGGGTGGGAAAGTTGTTATTTTATTAAAAAAGATTGCGTGGGGTCCCCCCTCCTAAGCATAACCAGCCTCGGGCTCTTTGAGCCGATCCTGGTTGCAGAAATATGGGGAAAAAATTGACAGGGGTTCCCCCATATTTAAGCAACCAGCATCGGGCTCTGTGCCTGGTCCTGGTTCCAAAAATACGGGGGACAAAAAGAGTAGGGGTCCCCCGTATTTTTAAAACCAGCACCGGGCTCCACTAGCTGGACAGATAATGCCACAGCCGGGGGTCACTTTGATATAGTGCCCTGCGGCCGTGGCATCAAAAATCCAACTAGTCACCCCTGGCCGGGGTACCCTGGGGGAGTGGGGACCCCTTCAATCAAGGGGTCCCCCCCCCCCCAGCCACCCAAGGGCCAGGGGTGAAGCCCGAGGCTGTCCCCCCCCATCCAATGGGCTGCGGATGGGGAGGCTGATAGCCTTTTGTGATAATTAAAAGATATTGTTTTTAGTAGCAGTACTACAAGTCCCAGCAAGCCTCCCTCGCATGCTGGTACTAGGAGAACCACAAGTACCAGCATGCGGCGGAAAAACGGGCCCGCTGGTACCTGTAGTACTACTACTAAAAAAATACCCCAAAAAACACAAGACACACACACCGTGAAAGTATAATTTTATTACATACATACACACATACATACATACATACATACTTACCTTATGTTCCCACGCAGGTCGGTCCTCTTCTCCAGTAGAATCCAAGGGGTACCTGTTGAAGAAATTATACTCACGAGATCCAGGGGTCCAGGGTCCTCGGGGAATCCAGGTGTAATCCACGTACTTGAAAAAAATAACAAATCGGACACCCGAGCCACGCACTAAAAGGGGACCCATGTTTGCACAAGGATCCCCTTTTCCCGACTGCCAGAAAACCCACTCTGACTGATGTCTAAGTGGGTTTCCTCAGCCAATCAGGGAGCGCCACGTTGTAGCACTCTCCTGATCGGCTGTGTGCTCCTGTCCTGACTGACAGGCAGCACACGGCAGTGTTACAATGTAGCGCCTATGCGCTCCATTGTAACCAATGGTGGGAACTTTCTGCCCTGCGGTTGACCTAAAGTGACGTCACCGCTGAGCAGAAAGTTCCCAGCATTGGTTACAATGTAGCGCATAGGCGCTACATTGTAACACTGCCGTGTGCCGCCTGTCAGTTAGGACAGGAGCACACAGCCGATCAGGAGAGTGCTACAACGTGGCGCTCCCTGATTGGCTGAGGAAACCCACTTAGACATCAGTCAGAGTGGGTTTTCTGGCAGTCGGGAAAAGGGGATCCATGTGCAAACATGGGTCCCCTTTTAGTGCGTGGCTCGGGTGTCCGATTTGTTATTTTTTTCAAGTACGTGGATTACACCTGGATTCCCCGAGGACCCTGGACCCCTGGATCTCGTGAGTATAATTTCTTCAACAGGTACCCCTTGGATTCTACTGGAGAAGAGGACCGACCTGCGTGGGAACATAAGGTAAGTATGTATGTATGTGTGTATGTATGTAATAAAATTATACTTTCACGGTGTGTGTGTCTTGTGTTTTTTGGGGTATTTTTTTAGTAGTAGTACTACAGGTACCAGCGGGCCCGTTTTTCCGCCGCATGCTGGTACTTGTGGTTCTCCAAGTACCAGCATGCGGGGGAGGCTTGCTGGGACTTGTAGTACTGCTACTAAAAACAATATCTTTTCATTATCACAAAAGGCTATCAGCCTCCCCATCCGCAGCCCATTGGATGGGGGGGGGGACAGCCTCGGGCTTCACCCCTGGCCCTTGGGTGGCTGGGGGGGGGGACCCCTTGATTGAAGGGGTCCCCACTCCCCCAGGGTACCCCGGCCAGGGGTGACTAGTTGGATTTTTGATGCCACGGCCGCAGGGCACTATATCAAAGTGACCCCCGGCTGTGGCATTATCTGTCCAGCTAGTGGAGCCCGGTGCTGGTTTTAAAAATACGGGGGACCCCTACTCTTTTTGTCCCCCGTATTTTTGGAACCAGGACCAGGCGCAGAGCCCGATGTTGGTTGCTTAAATATGGGGGAACCCCTGTCATTTTTTTCCCCATATTTCTGCAACCAGGATCGGCTCAAAGAGCCCGAGGCTGGTTATGCTTAGGAGGGGGGACCCCACGCAATTTTTTTTTAAATATTTTGCAGTGTTTAATTTAAAAAAAACAAAAAAAAAAAACCCCAGCATGGATCACACAGATCCGGCCGAGATTCATTGTAAAAAAGTCGGCAGTGTTTTGCTAATCACTGCCGTAAAAATAGAAAAAAAACCACGAATGACATCGACATCGGAACAAAAGAAAAACCCGAATACGACAGCTTAGTAAATTAGTCGTAATAAATTCAAAAAGTTGCAGTTTTACACTTTCGATGTCATTCGTGATTGAACTTTGACCTGAAACGGGAAAATACGAATCTTAGTAAATTTACCCCAAAGAGAGAATAAGTGGAAAAAGATGTGAAAAAATAGGAAATTAATACATTAATGAAAGAGTGTATATATATATGCATATGAAAGAAATCTATACATATGTATACTTTGGTCCGCAGTCCAGTACAATAGAGTGTGTGGCGTCCCACCTCGTTTAATTGTGCTCAAACTACTACCACAATGTGTGGAGGGGTATATACAACACAGTCCCAGAGGAGCTCGTTCAGTAATATACGGGGGTCACGGTCAAAAAGTCTGTTGCAGCAGCTTGATCCTGTCTTGAGAGGCAGGGGGGGTGAGGTGATCTTCTGACGGTGCTAGCAAATGAAGGGGTACCCCAGGTGGCTATGCGGGAGGGATGAGTTGCAGGAGATAGGTAATTTTTGGCTCTGGACTCGCCGCTCTCTGACTCGGTCTGTGGCTGCGGAAGGCGCCCGTGTAGACAGGCGTCTGCCGCCGGCCAGATCCGAGGAGTGCGGTCGTGTCTCTGGGGGGGAAAAGTGTCACTGACTTCGAGACCCGGAGCGGGACTGTCCGCAGTGCACCTCCCCACTTACAGAGCCCTTACCTTATTCTTCTGTGCTCGATTCCCAACTTCCGCTGTCACCTTGCTTCCTTGTCAGTCTTGCAGCTTTTCGTCCGGTTTCACTTTCACTTTCCTGCACCTCGCGGTCACGTGACCTGTTCCTGTTAATCAGCAGTCTTCAGCGCCGTAGGTGAAAAAACTAAGCAAGGGTTTCTTTCATTGTGGCTCCTGCAGCCACTGCAGTGACTCCCAGATCGTCAACTAGTCACGCCTTCCATCCGCTCTATAATCGGCCGGGAGAGTAGAGTCTCATGCACTCGATTTGCAATGCCTGTGTGGGCGTGCCTTTGCAAAGGCGTGACTAGTTGACGATCTGGGAGTCACTGCAGTGGCTGCAGGAGCCACAATGAAAGAAACCCTTGCTTAGTTTTTTCACCTACGGCGCTGAAGACTGCTGATGAACAGGAACAGGTCACGTGACCGCGAGGTGCAGGAAAGTGAAAGTGAAACCGGACGAAAAGCTGCAAGACTGACAAGGAAGCAAGGTGACAGCGGAAGTTGGGAATCGAGCACAGAAGAATAAGGTAAGGGCTCTGTAAGTGGGGAGGTGCACTGCGGACAGTCCCGCTCCGGGTCTCGAAGTCAGTGACACTTTTCCCCCCCAGAGACACGACCGCACTCCTCGGATCTGGCCGGCGGCAGACGCCTGTCTACACGGGCGCCTTCCGCAGCCACAGACCGAGTCAGAGAGCGGCGAGTCCAGAGCCAAAAATTACCTATCTCCTGCAACTCATCCCTCCCGCATAGCCACCTGGGGTACCCCTTCATTTGCTAGCACCGTCAGAAGATCACCTCACCCCCCCTGCCTCTCAAGACAGGATCAAGCTGCTGCAACAGACTTTTTGACCGTGACCCCCGTATATTACTGAACGAGCTCCTCTGGGACTGTGTTGTATATACCCCTCCACACATTGTGGTAGTAGTTTGAGCACAATTAAACGAGGTGGGACGCCACACACTCTATTGTACTGGACTGCGGACCAAAGTATACATATGTATAGATTTCTTTCATATGCATATATATATACACTCTTTCATTAATGTATTAATTTCCTATTTTTTCACATCTTTTTCCACTTATTCTCTCTTTCTGTCATTTTGTTTTAGAATAAATACACTTATTCTTCATATATACAGCGTATACTTGTCATTTAGTATTACAACCATTACCACCACATATTCAGGCGCAATTGTGTACCCTTATGTTATAAAGGACGAAGTAACCCTGCAGGAGGCAGACGAGGAGATTTATGTTGTGTACATTGTGGACAAGAATTAACGCAATCTTGTACATCCTTCCTCATGGTGTTCCACCAGTAAGACCTTTGCAGAAACTTGTACATCTTCTGGGCACCGGGATGACCGGAAAACTTGGAGTTATGGACCCACTGTAGTATTCTTGGCCGGAATCTAGCTGGTACGGACATTCTTCCAGGAGGAGGAGCTGGAGTAGTTAAAGCAGCAGAGACAGAAACTGGATTTAGAATTAAACCCCGCTCAGGAGATTCATCCTCGTCTGTGGAAGCTTGTGAACGGGAAAGCGCATCTGCTTTAATATTGAGAGTCCCGGCCCGGTACTTGATAACAAACGAGAATCGAGAAAAGAAAAGTGCCCATCTCGCTTGGCGAGGATTCAAGCATTGTGCGGATTTGATGTACAGCAAATTTTTGTGATCCGTGTAGATGGTAAACACATGTTTAGCCCCTTCCAAAAGATATCTCCACTCTTCCAAGGCGGATTTAATTGCCAAGAGTTCCTGGTCTCCAATAGTGTAATTTCGTTCGGCCGGAGAGAATTTACGAGAATGGAAGCCACACGGATGTAATTTCTTATCAGAGGAGTACTGAGAGAGAACAGCCCCAACCCCGACTGAAGATGCATCAACCTCTAGGAAGAAAGGTTCATCGAAATTTGGTTGTTGGAGAACTGGAGCCGTCATGAAAGCTAACTTTAAGTGGGAAAAAGCCTCAATGGCTTCCGGAGGCCACAAACTTGGATTAGAACCCTTTCTCGTCAGGGCAGTAATGGGCGCAACAATGGTGGAGAAACCCCTAATGAATTTCCTGTAGTAGTTCGCAAAGCCCAGAAACCTTTGTATTGCTTTCAAAGAAAGAGGCTGAGTCCAGTCACGAATGGCAGACAGCTTTTCCGGATCCATGCGAAGCTCCGTCCCCGAGATGATATAACCGAGGAACGGAATTGATGTTACTTCAAAGGTACATTTGGAAAGCTTGGCATAGAGATGATTCTCTCGTAAACGGTGGAGCACCTCTTTGACTTGAGTCCTGTGTTCGACAAGATTCTTGGAAAAGATCAGTATGTCGTCCAAATATACCACAACACTCTGATATAACATGTCACGAAAGATTTCATTGACAAATCCCTGGAAAACAGCGGGAGCATTACTGAGACCGAACGGCATCACCAAGTATTCGTAATGCCCATCTCGGGTATTGAAGGCAGTCTTCCATTCATCCCCTTCTCGGATGCGTATAAGATTATAAGCTCCCCTCAAGTCGAGTTTGGAAAAAATGCGGGCACCACGAACCCTATCAAATAACTCTGTGATTAGTGGCAAGGGGTATTTATTCTTGATAGTAATATTGTTTAAGCCGCGGTAGTCGATGCATGGTCTCAACCCCCCGTCCTTTTTCTTCACGAAAAAGAAGCCCGCTCCAGCAGGGGAGGAAGAGGGGCGAATAAATCCCTTGAGCAGATTGGACTTAATATACTCCGACATAGCTTGAGTCTTGGGAAGTGACAGAGGATATGTGCGACCACGGGGTGGCGTCTTCCCTGGGACAAGGTCAATAGGGCAGTCCCAAGGCCTATGAGGTGGTAACAGATCAGCTGCTTGTTCCGAAAATACGTCCTTGTACCCTTGATACGCCTCCGGAATGTGCTCTTCATCCGTCTTGGAGGAGACACGGAGTGGACAAACAGGAGTGAGACAATTAGTGTGACAAAAGGAACTCCAGGACAGAATTTGTGAAGACTTCCAGTCGATGTGGGGATTATGACTTTTTAGCCAAGGCATTCCAAGAACCAGATCATGGTGCATTTCTGGGATTACCAAGAGTTCCAGACCTTCCTGATGTAGAGCCCCGACCTGCAGCTTAACTGGCCCCGTGCGCCACATTATAAGACCTTTGGAAATTCTAGTCCCGTTGATAGCCGTCAGTGAAATTGGCCGCTCGATAGGCCGTAACTTTAAACCCAAGCTTTGGGCACAGAAGGAAGATACGAAGTTCCCCGCAGCCCCGGAATCCAACAGGGCTTCACAAGACTTGGAGACTGAATCGGAGACTAGAGTTACAGGAAGCAAACAGTCCGAAGTTGGAGAAGCTTTTGTCGTAACTCCCAGCTTGACTCCTCCGGAACAAGCTAGGCCTGCCCGTTTCCCGGACGGGATTTACAAGATTTAAGAAAATGATCTGCGACTCCACAGTAAAGGCAGAGTTTACCCTCACGACGACGCTGGCGTTCTTCCGGAGACAGTCGTGATCGGTTAATTTGCATGGGCTCGTCCGAGCTAGGTGAGGCCACCGGTCTAGGAGTAGGATTCCGGAACCTGGAACGATCCGAACGGCTGCGTTCTCTTCCACGCTCCTGCATCCGAAGATCCACCTTGACGCAAAGGGAAATCAAATCTTCTAATGGATCCGGCAGATCTCTAGTAACCAGCTCATCTTTCAGCCGGTCGGAAAGACCGTTCCAGAAGGCAGCTCTCAGGGCATCATTATTCCAGCGTAGTTCGGAGGCAATGGTCTGGAAATGAACCACGTACTGACCCACGGAACGGGCGCCCTGTTGAACACGGAGCAAGTCGGAAGAAGCAGTGGTCATTCTGCCGGGTTCGTCGAAAATTCTTCGATAGGACGTGATGAAGTTGGTATAGTTGGAAACCATGGGATCAGATCGTTCCCATAATGGAGACACCCAATCCAAGGCAGACCCTTCCAGCAGAGAAATAATATATGCTACCTTGGACCGGTCTGTAGGAAAGTTGTGTGCAAGTAGCTCGAAATGTACCTCGCATTGGTTTAAGAAACCGCGACAATTTTTAGGATTCCCATTATAGCGGGACGGAGTAGGCAGCTGAAGGCGTGGGGTGATACCGGCCGATGGTTGAACATTGCTGGCAACGGCAACTGGTGCGACTACTGGAACAGGTGCCGGAATTACAGAGGCTAGAGACACCTGAATCTGATCCAGACGCCCGGACAACTGCTGGAGGTACTGCATCACCTGGCCTTGTGCCGCTTCCTGACTTTGTACTCGGGAAGCCAGATTCTGGATGGCACTTGAGTCCGTGTTCCGATTCCCCGGGTCCATCTGGCCTGAGTATACTGTCACTGACCTGATTTGGGAGTGTTGTGGACTCGGGGCTTCTTCCGATGACCGGGAAGAGGAACCGCTACTGGGTCGCAGTAGAGATGGCCGGATGTAGGTCTTCCTCATGCAGGATTAAGACGGCAGGCAGGAAGCACGGAAGAATTCTTGAAGGTTTCCTGAAAGACAAGACTTGTAGAAATACTCAATACTGAGGTACTGAGGTGTTGGAGGCACAGTGGTGTTGGAGGCACTGAGGTGCGGGTAGTACAGGTACTGAGACACACAGGTGCCGGGAGCACAGTGAGACTGAATGCTGAGGCACTGGAGGCACTGAAGTGCTGGAGGCACGGAGGTGCTTGGAGGCACGGAGGTGCTTGGAGGCACGGGATGCTTGGAGGCACGGAGGTGCTTGGAGGCACGAGGTGCTTGGAGGCACGGAGGTGCTTGGAGGCACAGGGTGCTTGGAGGCACTGAGGTGCTTGGAGGCACGGAGGTGCTTGGAGGCACTGAGGTGCTTGGAGGCACGGAGGTGCTTGGAGGTACAGGGTGCTTGGAGGCACGGAGATCACAGGAACGTGGGAGCTCTGGAATCACAGCTTCTGCAGGAGAAACGAAGATACTCAGGCACCGGATCTCTGCCCGGCGTCTGGTTTTGACTTCCCCGCCCTTGCCTGATTGGCGGAGCAGGCAGGTGACGTCAGTCCTGCTCCGCCTCCTTGACCTAACTATGATGGCGGCGCCCTCGCTCAGGGAAGCCGCCGGAGGAATGCGCCGACCCGCCGCTGGAACTGGAGATCGCCGGGAGAAGAGAGGCGCCGGGCAGACCAGGTCACCCGCAGGGACAAGCGCGGCCGCCGCTGCCCGCGGTGAGTGACAGAAGGCAGTTTGTTGCCTGAGGGTCTGGAGAGCGGTACACAAGTGAGTGTCTGCAAGCAACAGTGAAGTATGGTGGAGGTTCCTTGCAAGTTTGGGGCTGCAATTCAGAAAATGGAGTTTAGGATATGGTCAGGATTAATGGTGTCCTTAATACTGAGAAATACAGGCAGGTACTTATCCATCATGTAGTACCATCAGAGAGGCATCTGATTGACCCCAAATTTATTCTGCAGCAGGACAATGACCACAATCATGCAGCCAATGTCATTAAGAACTATCTTCAGCATAAAGAAGAACAAGGGGACCTGGAAGTGATGATATGGCCCCCACAAAGTCCTGATCTCAACATCATTGAGACTGTTTGGGATAATATGAAGAGACAGAAAGATTTGAGCAAGCTTACATCCACAGAAGATCTGTGGTTAGTTCTCCAAGATGTTTGGAACAAACTCCCTGACGAGTTCCTTCAAAAACTGTGCAAGTGTATCTAGAAGAATTGATGCTGTTTTGAAACCCCAGTGCCTAGGGGAACCTGGTGAGAATATTGCTGTTTATGAACTCCGGATAAGGCAGAGAGTGAGGAGCCAGCCGGAGGATAAACACAAAATTGCCTGTATGCAGTACAGGCTAATGCAAGTATGTCCCTTAACAATTGAAATCATTTGCTGCTAGCAGTAAGGCTCAAGAAATATGGACTCTGTTAAACAATGACCAATCTATTGTTATACAAATCGCTTGATTATTAACAAAGTATCCTATATGCATGGACTGTTATATAATAATACCATACTAGCACAGGATCCATTTGATACTAACAAAAGTTGTGAAAAGGACCTATTGCTTTATCATTCTGGCATTACCACTAAAACGGGGTACTCACAGAGCGATATTCTAAGCAATCTGACTAGATTGCTTAGAATTTAAGCATTATCGCTCCATGTGTACCCCCTACAGTGATAGCGATGCGCAGCCCCGCGCATCGCTATCACTGGTGCTAGATTGGCCTGCCGTGCAGGCCAATCTAGTAGATCGCTCACTTCACCCGCTGGGTGAAATATGCGCCCCCCCCCCCCCGTCTCCCCCCGCACGCTCAGCACACATTGCGCTGTGCTGAGCGGGGGGGAGAGATGTGTGCTGAGCGGTTCGCTCAGCACACATCTCTCCCACATCGGCCCGTCTATATGGGCCTTAACTTTGCTTTGGGATATGTGGACAATATAAGGACGCTTGCATGATCCGTTTAATTACTAACAATAAAAAATACCGGAGAATATATCATTTGTATATATATATATATACATGAATATTACTCTATAAGTAGCTTTTTAATTTGTGTTTTCATTGTATGTTTTTTAAATATATTATATGTGATTCTGGCCGGTATCATTATTGTATTTAATGTGATAATATTTAGAGATTAAAAAACCACAATAATACTGAATAAGCGCATTCTCGTTGGTTTCCATTTTCTTTTTTGTTCTATTTATAAGGGGTTAGAACCAATTACCCTTGAGAATAGCTGCATTCAATTCTGATCAATCACAGCGCCAGGAAATTTTGGTTTTAAAAACTTATTAACACTTTTATTTTTGGAAAAAAATTTCAACGGAAAGCCAACTTGGTTTTGCCTTTAAACTATTGCCGCTTTAAAAAAACACAGACTTGCCAGAATCACTCCAATGTCTGCATCTCGCAGGCTAATAATTACTCCCTGAGAGTGATAGAATATGATACACTATATTATTTATATGACTGGCTACAGTAAACTTGACTTTTTTTTATTTGTTTACCACATACAGTAAGAGACTGCATCAACAGATGGACATTTACTACGTGACTTTACTATGGCAACTACTGTGTGTTAGAGATGAGCGGGTTCGGTTTCTCTGAAACCGAACCCGCACGAACTTCATGTTTTTTTTACGGGTCCGAGCAGACTCGGATCCTCCCGCCTTGCTCGGTTAACCCGAGCGCGCCCGAACGTCATCATGACGCTGTCGGATTCTCGCGAGACTCGGATTCTATATAAGGAGCCGCGCGTCGCCGCCATTTTCACACGTGCATTGAGATTGATAGGGAGAGGACGTGGCTGGCGTCCTCTCCATTAGAAATTAGATTAGAAGAGAGAGAGAGATTGTGCAGAGTCAGACAGAGTTTACCACAGTGACCAGTGCAGTTGTTGTTAGTTAACTTTTATTTATTTTAATATAATATATCCGTTCTCTGCTATATCCGTTCTCTGCCTGAAAAAAAACGATACACAGCAGCAGCCAGTCACACAGTGTGACTCAGTCTGTGTGCACTCAGCTCAGCCCAGTGTGCTGCACATCAATGTATAAAAGGCAAAGCTTATAATAATTGTGGGGGAGACTGGGGAGCACTGCAGGTTGTTATAGCAGGAGCCCCCAGGAGTACATAATATTATATTAATTTAAAATTAAACAGTGCACACTTTTGCTGCAGGAGTGCCACTGCCAGTGTGACTAGTGGTGACCAGTGCCTGACCACCAGTATAGCAGTATATTGTTGTATGTATTGTATACTATCTCTTTATCAACCAGTCTATATTAGCAGCAGACACAGTACAGTGCGGTAGTTCACGGCTGTGGCTACCTTTGTGTCGGCAGTCGGAACTCGGCAGGCAGTCCGTCCATCCATAATTGTATTACAATATATACCACCTAACCGTGGTATTTTTTTTTCTTTCTTTATACCGTCGTCATAGTGTCATACTAGTTGTTACGAGTATACTACTATCTCTTTATCAACCAGTGTACAGTGCGGTAGTTCACGGCTGTGGCTACCTCTGTGTCGGCAGTCGGCAGGCAGTCCGTCCATCCATAATTGTATTATTATTATAATATATACCACCTAACCGTGGTTTTTTTTTCATTCTTTATACCGTCATAGTGTCATACTAGTTGTTACGAGTATACTACTATCTCTTTATCAACCAGTGTACAGTGCGGTAGTTCACGGCTGTGGCTACCTCTGTGTCGGCAGTCGGCAGGCAGTCCGTCCATCCATAATTGTATTATTATTATAATATATACCACCTAACCGTGGTTTTTTTTTCATTCTTTATACCGTCGTCATAGTGTCATACTAGTTGTTACGAGTATACTACTATCTCTTTATCAACCAGTGTACAGTGCGGTAGTTCACGGCTGTGGCTACCTCTGTGTCGGCAGTCGGCAGGCAGTCCGTCCATCCATAATTGTATTATTATTATAATATATACCACCTAACCGTGGTTTTTTTTTCATTCTTTATACCGTCGTCATAGTGTCATACTAGTTGTTACGAGTATACTACTATCTCTTTATCAACCAGTGTACAGTGCGGTAGTTCACGGCTGTGGCTACCTCTGTGTCGGCACTCGGCAGGCAGTCCGTCCATCCATAATTGTATTATTATTATAATATATACCACCTAACTGTGGTATTTTTTTTTCTTTCTTTATACCGTCGTCATAGTGTCATACTAGTTGTTACGAGTATACTACTATCTCTTTATCAACCAGTGTACAGTGCGGTAGTTCACGGCTGTGGCTACCTCTGTGTCGGCAGTCGGCAGGCAGTCCGTCCATCCATAATTGTATTATTATTATAATATATACCACCTAACCGTGGTTTTTTTTTTCATTCTTTATACCGTCGTCATAGTGTCATACTAGTTGTTACGAGTATACTACTATCTCTTTATCAACCAGTGTACAGTGCGGTAGTTCACGGCTGTGGCTACCTCTGTGTCGGCAGTCGGCAGGCAGTCCGTCCATCCATAATTGTATTATTATTATAATATATACCACCTAACTGTGGTATTTTTTTTCTTTCTTTATACCGTCGTCATAGTGTCATACTAGTTGTTACGAGTATACTACTATCTCTTTATCAACCAGTGTACAGTGCGGTAGTTCACGGCTGTGGCTACCTCTGTGTCGGCAGTCGGCAGGCAGTCCGTCCATCCATAATTGTATTATTATTATAATATATACCACCTAACTGTGGTATTTTTTTTTCTTTCTTTATACCGTCGTCATAGTGTCATACTAGTTGTTACGAGTATACTACTATCTCTTTATCAACCAGTGTACAGTGCGGTAGTTCACGGCTGTGGCTACCTCTGTGTCGGCAGTCGGCAGGCAGTCCGTCCATCCATAATTGTATTATTATTATAATATATACCACCTAACCGTGGTTTTTTTTTTCATTCTTTATACCGTCGTCATAGTGTCATACTAGTTGTTGCGAGTATACTACTATCTCTTTATCAACCAGTGTACAGTGCGGTAGTTCACGGCTGTGGCTACCTCTGTGTCGGCAGTCGGCAGGCAGTCCGTCCATCCATAATTGTATTATTATTATAATATATACCACCTAACTGTGGTATTTTTTTTTCTTTCTTTATACCGTCGTCATAGTGTCATACTAGTTGTTACGAGTATACTACTATCTCTTTATCAACCAGTGTACAGTGCGGTAGTTCACGGCTGTGGCTACCTCTGTGTCGGCAGTCGGCAGGCAGTCCGTCCATCCATAATTGTATTATTATTATAATATATACCACCTAACCGTGGTTTTTTTATACCACCTAACCGTGGCAGTCCGTCCATAATTGTATACTAGTATCCAATCCATCCATCTCCATTGTTTACCTGAGGTGCCTTTTAGTTCTGCCTATAAAATATGGAGAACAAAAAAGTTGAGGTTCCAAAATTAGGGAAAGATCAAGATCCACTTCCACCTCGTGCTGAAGCTGCTGCCACTAGTCATGGCCGAGACGATGAAATGCCAGCAACGTCGTCTGCCAAGGCCGATGCCCAATGTCATAGTACAGAGCATGTCAAATCCAAAACACCAAATATCAGAAAAAAAAGGACTCCAAAACCTAAAATAAAATTGTCGGAGGAGAAGCGTAAACTTGCCAATATGCCATTTACCACACGGAGTGGCAAGGAACGGCTGAGGCCCTGGCCTATGTTCATGGCTAGTGGTTCAGCTTCACATGAGGATGGAAGCACTCAGCCTCTCGCTAGAAAACTGAAAAGACTCAAGCTGGCAAAAGCACCGCAAAGAACTGTGCGTTCTTTGAAATCCCAAATCCACAAGGAGAGTCCAATTGTGTCGTTTGCGATGCCTGACCTTCCCAACACTGGACGTGAAGAGCATGCGCCTTCCACTATTTGCATGCCCCCTGCAAGTGCTGGAAGGAGCACCCGCAGTCCAGTTCCTGATAGTCAGATTGAAGATGTCAGTGTTGAAGTACACCAGGATGAGGAGGATATGGGTGTTGCTGGCGCTGGGGAGGAAATTGACCAGGAGGATTCTGATGGTGAGGTGGTTTGTTTAAGTCAGGCACCCGGGGAGACACCTGTTGTCCGTGGGAGGAATATGGCCGTTGACATGCCAGGTGAAAATACCAAAAAAATCAGCTCTTCGGTGTGGAGGTATTTCACCAGAAATGCGGACAACAGGTGTCAAGCCGTGTGTTCCCTTTGTCAAGCTGTAATAAGTAGGGGTAAGGACGTTAACCACCTCGGAACATCCTCCCTTATACGTCACCTGCAGCGCATTCATAATAAGTCAGTGACAAGTTCAAAAACTTTGGGTGACAGCGGAAGCAGTCCACTGACCAGTAAATCCCTTCCTCTTGTAACCAAGCTCACGCAAACCACCCCACCAACTCCCTCAGTGTCAATTTCCTCCTTCCCCAGGAATGCCAATAGTCCTGCAGGCCATGTCACTGGCAAGTCTGACGAGTCCTCTCCTGCCTGTGATTCCTCCGATGCATCCTTGCGTGTAACGCCTACTGCTGCTGGCGCTGCTGTTGTTGCCGCTGGGAGTCGATGGTCTTCCCAGAGGGGAAGTCGTAAGCCCACTTGTACTACTTCCAGTAAGCAATTGACTGTTCAACAGTCCTTTGCGAGGAAGATGAAATATCACAGCAGTCATCCTACTGCAAAGCGGATAACTGAGTCCTTGACAACTATGTTGGTGTTAGACGTGCGTCCGGTATCCGCCGTTAGTTCACAGGGAACTAGACAATTTATTGAGGCAGTGTGCCCCCGTTACCAAATACCATCTAGGTTCCACTTCTCTAGGCAGGCGATACCGAGAATGTACACGGACGTCAGAAAAAGACTCACCAGTGTCCTAAAAAATGCAGTTGTACCCAATGTCCACTTAACCACGGACATGTGGACAAGTGGAGCAGGGCAGGGTCAGGACTATATGACTGTGACAGCCCACTGGGTAGATGTATGGACTCCCGCCGCAAGAACAGCAGCGGCGGCACCAGTAGCAGCATCTCGCAACCGCCAACTCTTTCCTAGGCAGGCTACGCTTTGTATCACCGCTTTCCAGAATACGCACACAGCTGAAAACCTCTTACGGCAACTGAGGAAGATCATCGCGGAATGGCTTACCCCAATTGGACTCTCCTGTGGATTTGTGGCATCGGACAACGCCAGCAATATTGTGTGTGCATTAAATATGGGCAAATTCCAGCACGTCCCATGTTTTGCACATACCTTGAATTTGGTGGTGCAGAATTTTTTAAAAAACGACAGGGGCGTGCAAGAGATGCTGTCGGTGGCCAGAAAAATTGCGGGACACTTTCGGCGTACAGGCACCACGTACAGAAGACTGGAGCACCACCAAAAACTACTGAACCTGCCCTGCCATCATCTGAAGCAAGAAGTGGTAACGAGGTGGAATTCAACCCTCTATATGCTTCAGAGGTTGGAGGAGCAGCAAAAGGCCATTCAAGCCTATACAATTGAGCACGATATAGGAGATGGAATGCACCTGTCTCAAGTGCAGTGGAGAATGATTTCAACGTTGTGCAAGGTTCTGATGCCCTTTGAACTTGCCACACGTGAAGTCAGTTCAGACACTGCCAGCCTGAGTCAGGTCATTCCCCTCATCAGGCTTTTGCAGAAGAAGCTGGAGGCATTGAAGAAGGAGCTAACACGGAGCGATTCCGCTAGGCATGTGGGACTTGTGGATGCAGCCCTTAATTCGCTTAACAAGGATTCACGGGTGGTCAATCTGTTGAAATCAGAGCACTACATTTTGGCCACCGTGCTCGATCCTAGATTTAAAGCCTACCTTGGATCTCTCTTTCCGGCAGACACAGGTCTGCTGGGGTTGAAAGACCTGCTGGTGACAAAATTGTCAAGTCAAGCGGAACGCGACCTGTCAACATCTCCTCCTTCACATTCTCCCGCAACTGGGGGTGCGAGGAAAAGGCTCAGAATTCCGAGCCCACCCGCTGGCGGTGATGCAGGGCAGTCTGGAGCGACTGCTGATGCTGACATCTGGTCCGGACTGAAGGACCTGACAACGATTACGGACATGTCGTCTACTGTCACTGCATATGATTCTCTCAACATTGATAGAATGGTGGAGGATTATATGAGTGACCGCATCCAAGTAGGCACGTCACACAGTCCGTACTTATACTGGCAGGAAAAAGAGGCAATTTGGAGGCCCTTGCACAAACTGGCTTTATTCTACCTAAGTTGCCCTCCCACAAGTGTGTACTCCGAAAGAGTGTTTAGTGCCGCCGCTCACCTTGTCAGCAATCGGCGTACGAGGTTACATCCAGAAAATGTGGAGAAGATGATGTTCATTAAAATGAATTATAATCAATTCCTCCGCGGAGACATTGACCAGCAGCAATTGCCTCCACAAAGTACACAGGGAGCTGAGATGGTGGATTCCAGTGGGGACGAATTGATAATCTGTGAGGAGGGGGATGTACACGGTGATATATCGGAGGGTGAAGATGAGGTGGACATCTTGCCTCTGTAGAGCCAGTTTGTGCAAGGAGAGATTAATTGCTTCTTTTTTGGGGGGGGTCCAAACCAACCCGTCATATCAGTCACAGTCGTGTGGCAGACCCTGTCACTGAAATGATGGGTTGGTTAAAGTGTGCATGTCCTGTTTTGTTTATACAACATAAGGGTGGGTGGGAGGGCCCAAGGATAATTCCATCTTGCACCTCTTTTTTCTTTTCTTTTTCTTTGCATCATGTGCTGATTGGGGAGGGTTTTTTGGAAGGGACATCCTGCGTGACACTGCAGTGCCACTCCTAGATGGGCCCGGTGTTTGTGTCGGCCACTAGGGTCGCTTATCTTTCTCACACAGTCAGCTACCTCATTGCGCCTCTTTTTTTCTTTGCGTCATGTGCTGTTTGGGGAGGGTTTTTTGGAAGGGACATCCTGCGTGACACTGCAGTGCCACTCCTAGATGGGCCCGGTGTTTGTGTCGGCCACTAGGGTCGCTTATCTTACTCACACAGCGACCTCGGTGCAAATTTTAGGACTAAAAATAATATTGTGAGGTGTGATGTGTTCAGAATAGGCTGAAAATGAGTGTAAATTATGTTTTTTGAGGTTAATAATACTTTGGGATCAAAATTACCCCCAAATTCTATGATTTAAGCTGTTTTTTAGGGTTTTTTGAAAAAAACACCCGAATCCAAAACACACCCGAATCCGACAAAAAAAATTCGGTGAGGTTTTGCCAAAACGCGGTCGAACCCAAAACACGGCCGCGGAACCGAACCCAAAACCAAAACACAAAACCCGAAAAATTTCAGGCGCTCATCTCTACTGTGTGTACTGTACATACTATTTGCCTATTTGGTTTTTTTTACATTTTATCTCATTGAGGTTTTTTAAGAATGCACTTGTTTATTTTATAATAGAGTCATGTGATCACAACTTTGGAAAATAACTAGTTAGCACTATATTCTAATGGAAACAACAAGAATCATTACTAGCGTCAAAGGACAGGAAAAGGATCAAAAATAGTTGTCTGGAAAAAGGAAAGTTTCAACCACACAAGAAATTAGCAGCTGATTGCACGATTCTTCCAAATTTATCCATTTAGATCACAGGTTCTCAAACTCGGTCCTCAGGACCCCACAGAGTGCATGTTTTGCAGGTCTCCTTACAGAATCACTAGTGACATAATTAGCTCCACCTGTGGACCTTTTAAAATGTGTCAGTGAGTAATTAATACACATATATATATATTGGTAGATGCTCAATTATCTTAGTGATATAATTCAGGTGCTCGAAAGGGAGGGGTATTTCTAAGCAAGAAAAAAAGACATTTGTTTCCCCCAGCACCCTGAATGATAACCGTAACCAGATATAAATTCCACATAATAATAGAATTCAGAGATCTTCGTTACACATATTTGCGCAAATGTGTGAATAAGCCCAAAGCTGCATCAAGGCGTCTCTGTGTATTTGGGGTCCCTGGCGCTATATCTAGGTGCAGGGTGTGGCACCCCAAAACACCAGCATAAGCCAGAAAGCCGAGCGTAGCATACCAGTGAAAAAACTATAGTGTTAATAAATTAGTATTTAGGATGCCGAAGCTATAGAGAAAGTGATACAAAAATGAAATGCAATTAAAATAGAGAAATAGTGTTAAAAAATTAATAAGTGAAAAGTGTTAATAGAATGTAAAGGTATGCCACACTAAAGCCATCCAGCTCAGCCAGTCCAGAGGCAATACACCTCACACCTCATTTACCCCAATCTGGGTCTAAGATTAACCAGCAAGGAGCCACATGATAATGGCTCCTTACTACAATATGTCTAAGCTAAGAGCTACCTACCTTGGAGCAACCCCATAATGCTCCATGTGGCATATCAGGGCCTGCACCTCCTCCTAATGCAGGAACCTCTCTAACCTCTCACAACAAACATATATATTGGTAGATGCTCAATCAGCTTAGTGATATCATTCAGGTGCTCGAAAGGGAGGGGTATTTCTAAGCAAGAAAAAAAGACATTTGTTTCCCCCAGCACCCTGAATGATAACCGTAACTAGATATAAATTCCACATAATAATAGAATTCAGAGATCTTCGTTACACATATTTGCGCAAATGTGTGAATAAGCCCCAAAGCTGCATCAAGGCGTCTCTGTATATTTGGGGTCCCTAGCGCTATATCTAGGTGCAGGGTGTGGCACCCCAAAACACCAGAATAAGCCAGAAAGCCCAGCGTAGCATACCAGTGAAAAAACTATAGTGTTAATAAATTAGTATTTAGGAAGCCGAAGCTATAGAGAAAGTGATACAAAAATGAAATGCAATTAAAATAGAGAAATAGTGTTAAAAAATTAATAAGTGAAAAGTGTTAATAGAATGTAAAGGTATGCCACACTAAGGCCATCCAGCTCAGCCAGTCCAGAGGCACCACACCTCATACCTCCATTACCCCAATCTGTGTCTAAGATTAACCAGCAAGGAGCCACATGATAATGGCTCCTTACTACAATATGTCTAAGCTAAGAGATACCTACCTTGGAGCAACCCCATAATGCTCCATGTGGCATGTCAGGGCCTGCACCTCCTCCTAATGCAGGAACCTCTCTGCCTCTCACAACAAACATATATATTGGTAGTTGCTCAGTTAGCTTAGTGATATCATTCAGGTGCTCGAAAGGGAGGGGTATTTCTAAGCAAGAAAAAAAGGCATTTGTTTCCCCCAGCACCCTGAATGATAACCGTAACCAGATATAAATTTCACAAAATAATAGAATTCAGAGATCTTCGTTACACATATTTGCGCAAATGTGTGAAAAAGCCCCAAAGCTGCATCAAGGTGTCTCTGTATATTTGGGGTCCCTAGCACTATATCTAGGTGCAGGGTGTGGCACCCCAAAACACCAGCATTAGCCAGAAAGCCCAGCGTAGCATACCAGTGAAAAAATTATAGTGTTAATAAATTAGTATTTAGGAAGCCGAAGCTATAGAGAAAGTGATACATAAATGAAATGCAATTAAAATAGAGGTGTGAGGTGTGGTGCCTCTGGACTGGCTGAGCTAGATGGCCTTAGTGTGGCATACCTTTACATTCTATTAACACTTTTCACTTATTAATTTTTTAACACTATTTCTCTATTTTAATTGCATTTCATTTTTGTATCACTTTCTCTATAGCTTCGGCTTCCTAAATACTAATTTATTAACACTATAGTTTTTTCACTGGTATGCTACGCTGGGCTTTCTGGCTTATGCTGGTGTTTCGGGGTGCCACACCCTGCACCTAGATATAGCGCTAGGGACCCCAAATACACAGAGACGCCTTGATGCGGCTTTGGGGCTTATTCACACATTTGCGCAAATATGTGTAACAAAGATCTCTGAATTCTATTATTATGTGGAATTTATATCTGGTTACGGTTATCATTCAGGGTGCTGGGGGAAACAAATGCCTTTTTTTCTTGCTTAGAAATACCCCTCCCTTTCGAACACCTGAATAATATCACTAAGCTAATTGAGCATCTACCAATATATATGTTTGTTGTGAGAGGCAGAGAGGTTCCTGCATTAGGAGGAGGTGCAGGCCCTGACATGCCACATGGAGCATTATGGGGTTGCTCCAAGGTAGGTAGCTCTTAGCTTAGACATATTGTAGTAAGGAGCCATTATCATGTGGCTCCTTGCTGGTTAATCTTAGACCCAGATTGGGGTAATGGAGGTGTGAGGTGTGGTGCCTCTGGACTGGCTGAGCTGGATGGCCTTAGTGTGGCATACCTTTACATTCTATTAACACTTTTCACTTATTAATTTTTTAACACTATTTCTCTATTTTAATTGCATTTCATTTTTGTATCACTTTCTCTATAGCTTCGGCTTCCTAAATACTAATTTATTAACACTATAGTTTTTTCACTGGTATGCTACGCTGGGTTCTCTGGCTTATGCTGGTGTTTTGGGGTGCCACACCCTGCACCTAGATATAGCGCTAGGGACCCCAAATATAGAGACGCCTTGATGCGGCTTTGGGGCTTATTCACACATTTGCGCAAATATGTGTAACGAAGATCTCTGAATTCTATTATTATGTGGAATTTATATCTGGTTACGGTTATCATTCAGGGTGATGGGGGAAACAAATGCCTTTTTTCTTGCTTAGAAATACCCCTCCCTTTCGAGCACCTGAATGATATCACTAAGCTAATTGAGCATCTACCAATATATATGTTTGTTGTGAGAGGCAGAGAGGTTCCTGCATTAGGAGGAGGTGCAGGCCCTGACATGCCACATGGAGCATTATATGGTTGCTCCAAGGTAGGTATCTCTTAGCTTAAACATACTGTAATAAGGAGCCATTATCATGTGGCTCCTTGCTGGTTAATCTTAGATCCAGATTGGGGTAATGGAAGAGTGAGGTGTGGTGCCTCTGGACTGGCTGAGCTGGATGGCCTTAGTGTGGCATACCTTTACATTCTATTAACACTTTTCACTTATTAATTTTTTTTAACACTATTTCTCTATTTTATTTGCATTTCATTTTTGTATCACTTTCTCCATAGCTTCGGCTTCCTAAATACTAATTTATTAACACTATAGTTTTTTCACTGGTATGCTACGCTGGGCTTTCTGGCTTATGCTGGTGTTTTGGGGTGCCACACCCTGCACCTAGATATAGCGCTAGGGACCCCAAATATACAGAGACGCCTTGATGCGGCTTTGGGGCTTATTCACACATTTGCGCAAATATGTGTAACGAAGATCTCTGAATTTTATTATTATGTGGAATTTATATCTGGTTACGGTTATCATTCAGGGTGCTGGGGGAAATCAATGCCTTTTTTTCTTGCTTAGTAATTAATACACCTCTGCACCTGCTGGGTTACCTACAAAACATGCACTGTGTGGGGTCCTGAGGACCGAGTTTGAGAACCACTGATTTAGATTATATACTTTGCTTTGATTTTTTTGTGTTTGCTATTTGTGCTGTTTTAATAACAGAACTTTTCTGGCTTCTAATTATACAGGATTTTACCCCTTATGTAAATTATTGGTTGTGGTGCACACAGTTTTATGTATTATATATTGCTACAAGCACTAGTGACCAGATTTTTTTTTTGTAAGGTAGAATTGATATACAATGAAATGTGTTAATTCTTTGGGACTCAGCATAACATTTTGGGACTGTTCTCTTCATCTATTCGCTGAGGAGAATGACTATGGGGCTTATTCAGACTGGATCGCTGCAGCGGCAGCGATCACAGTCTGAAGCACTATGTGGAGTACGCATGCGCAATGGCCGCATGGTGCGTGCACACCCCGGGAGCCCAGTGAGATGCTAAAAGCATCTCAAGGCTGTGATCACCTCTGCTTCATTGACAGGCAGAGGCGATCGCGGGGTGGGTCGTGCCAAATGCATTAGAATGCAGTTGGCAAGGCGCGGTCCTGACAACGGAGTCATGTCCGGACCATTGGGGGGAATGGGCCACGGCAACTACGTGATGTCACTCGCAGCCGCTGGGACCCGGGAAGCGGCTGGGAGCGGCCTACCAGCACGCAGGAGCTGTGCTGGCAGGGAGCTGTCAGGTCTGTAACTTTGTCTGTCCCCGGAGTGGGCACTAGTGGGTCAGTGTTGATGCAGTAGAGGAAACGAGGAGGCTGAAGAAAAGTCCTGTGCATCTGCGCTTGATGTTTATTAACACACAGGGCTATATACAGCAACTGGTGACACAAGGTTAAGCTGATGGTTTGAAAGTCAATGAGCAAAACAAAACAATGATTTGACTTGGAAGTTGGTAACAGCAGCAATGATATACGGATGGTAAATGCAGTTGATGAATGACAATAAATGAACCCGATGAAATGCGTTTAAAAGTCACTGATAATGAATGATAACGATGGTAATAATAACAGCAGAAGCAGATGAAACAAATATGCAGCAAAAACGGAACTCCGGATGATGTTTGAGAAACCAGTAATAGAGAGCACACAGTCTGTATATGAGTACACGTTCACTAAGCCAAGCAAGGCCCAAGCAGGAGACAGTTCATAACACAGCAAGTTGGTATTGAGTGCTGAATGCAATTGCACAATGCTGAATGCTGGTAATTAGCTGCACAGGATGAATGAATAGAGAAGCACCTGGAGAAAGTCTCTTACTGCAAGTTGTATTGTGGTTGACTGTGGAAGGAGTTCGTTACAAGCTAGATGACTGGAGACTGGAGATCAACAAAGGAAATGGAAGCAGAGAAGTCACTGTAAACAGGAACACAGGAACCAGGATAACTTGTTTACAAAATGTGACTCGTTGTCCAAGGCGATGAGACTGAGCCATGGACCCAAACTTATACCCCTTGCTGCGCAGTGGTTGGTTACCGGGATCATGTGCGCAGACACACTGCAGGATTGGATGTTCAGGTCAACTGAGCGCAGGTGTCATGGCGGCGCCCATACTGCACAAATGCTGGCACACATCGGGGCACACTCCGGGTGAGGTTCAGGGGTACACAGCGACGATGGACATCGCGCTCGCGGACAGTGCATTCACGCAGTCGTGACTGGGGCCATGACCTCCGGAGGCCTGCACACCAGCGCGCTGGTAAGTGAGCTGCTGCTGAACGCCGATTCCTGGCAGGAGCTACTTGCCAGTTGCAAAAGCATTGCCGCCGTGCAATGCTTTTGCAACTGTGCTTTTGCACCTCTGCAGCGAGGGTAGGGACTGACAATCGGGGTGGACTAACCCTGTGCTGGGCATTCCCCCCGCATGTCAGAGTAAATTTAGCACATCTACGATCAGATCTGAATTACCCTCCCCCCCTTCCTTCCCCCAACCTCAACCTCTGCAAATGCATCAAGATTATGGAGGGTTAGCCCTACTAGTTCCCGACAGCACTGTGGGCAGCACAATAAGAAAAAAAAATACTTTTCCCCCAGCAGTTGATGTGTGCAGTCGGGAAGTGACTAACATTCTGTCAATCCAGGATTTATAATCTATCTAAATGGATTAGTCCACCTCATTCCCTAAGACAGTAACTTTAAAAAGAGAATAAGAGGTTTCTCTATGTTAGTCTGTATAGGCAGGCTGCCACATCAGGCTCCATCTCATGCAGGCATTTGCTAGAAGCTTTGGCATGATGATGTTTCTGCTGTATTAGAGAACTGGGCATTTTGCTGACTCTCAGAATCAGGATCTAGGTTGCTAAGGAGTATTAAGATGTCTACCATGGACTAAGGCTATCGGTGTGTTTCCCTTTTGTAGGTACTGGAGAATGGTAGGTACGAGATTATTTCTGACCAATGTCATTCTACTGGATGATCAATCCCTGTTTCTCATGGTGGGGGGAGATAAAGTATCAGCCAATCAGCTCCTAATTGCCAGGTTACAGCCTGTGTTTGAAAAGTGTCAGCTAGGAGGAGAAGGTTGGTTGGCACTGCAGTGTATCTCTTTAGACTTTATCACTCTCCAAGGCTTAGAACATCTCTCCCTGAGGGACCAAACAGAGCATGCATTTGAGTAGGTCTGTGAAGCAGACTGGTTGTCCCCTTTGCACCTCCATATGCAAATAGGTGTTATAGACTACCGGTCCGCATCGCCAAAATAGCAACTTCTTGTGCCCCAAACTGAGGCAAATATTAAGACCTGCTCACTGTTATACTATCACACTGCAATATACTTCACAGCATTCCATTATAGAATTAAGACAAGGGTGTGCCACCACAGGGTGGGAACATGGTCACATCATCATGAGGGAAAGGGCTGTGCCTAGCACCTCTGTAAAACTAAACCACTTCAATCCTCGTTCCCTGTTATGGTTTCTGTTAGGGTTAGGGTACTAGTTAGGGAAAGCGTTATGTTTAGGAACGGAATGACAAAAAAAACCAAAATGTCGACATTTTAACAATGTCGGCAGAACATTAGTGTCAAGTCTAGAGATGAGCGGGTTCGGTTTCTCTGAATCCGAACCCGCCAGAACTTCATGTTTTTTTTCACGGGTCCGAGCGACTCGGATCTTCCCGCCTTGCTCGGTTAACCCGAGCGCGCCCGAACGTCATCATGACGCTGTCGGATTCTCGCGAGGCTCGGATTCTATCGCGAGACTCGGATTCTATATAAGGAGCCGCGCGTCGCCGCCATTTTCACACGTGCATTGAGATTGATAGGGAGAGGACGTGGCTGGCGTCCTCTCCGTTTAGAATAGATTAGAGAGACACTTGATTTACTAATTTTGGGGAGCATTAGGAGTACTCAGTACAGTGCAGAGTTTTGCTGATAGTGACCAGTGACCACCAGTTTTATTTATAATCCGTTCTCTGCCTGAAAAAAGCGATACACAGCACACAGTGACTCAGTCACATACCATATCTGTGTGCACTGCTCAGGCTCAGGCCAGTGTGCTGCATCATCTATTATCTATATATAATATTATATATATCTGTCTGACTGCTCAGCTCACACAGCTTATAATTGTGGGGGAGACTGGGGAGCACTACTGCAGTGCCAGTTATAGGTTATAGCAGGAGCCAGGAGTACATAATATATTATATAGTGAGTGACCACCAGACACACAGTGCAGTTTATTTAATATATCCGTTCTCTGCCTGAAAAAAGCGATACACACAGTGACTCAGTCAGTCACATACCATATCTGTGTGCACTGCTCAGGCTCAGGCCAGTGTGCTGCATCATCTATATATATTATATATCTGTCTGACTGCTCAGCTCACACAGCTTATAATTGTGGGGGAGACTGGGGAGCACTACTGCAGTGCCAGTTATAGGTTATAGCAGGAGCCAGGAGTACATAATATTATATTAAAATTAAACAGTGCACACTTTTGCTGCAGGAGTGCCACTGCCAGTGTGACTAGTGACCAGTGACCTGACCACCAGTATATATAATATTAGTAGTATACTATCTCTTTATCAACCAGTCTATATTAGCAGCAGACACAGTACAGTGCGGTAGTTCACGGCTGTGGCTACCTCTGTGTCGGCACTCGGCAGCCCGTCCATAATTGTATATACCACCTAACCGTGGTTTTTTTTTCTTTCTTTATACATACATACTAGTTACGAGTATACTATCTCTTTATCAACCAGTCTATATATTAGCAGCAGACACAGTACAGTGCGGTAGTTCACGGCTGTGGCTACCTCTGTGTCGGCACTCGGCAGCCCGTCCATAATTGTATATACCACCTAACCGTGGTTTTTTTTTCTTTCTTTATACATACATACTAGTTACGAGTATACTATCTCTTTATCAACCAGTCTATATATTAGCAGCAGACACAGTACAGTGCGGTAGTTCACGGCTGTGGCTACCTCTGTGTCGGCACTCGGCAGCCCGTCCATAATTGTATATACCACCTAACCGTGGTTTTTTTTTCTTTCTTTATACATACATACTAGTTACGAGTATACTATCTCTTTATCAACCAGTCTATATATTAGCAGCAGACACAGTACAGTGCGGTAGTTCACGGCTGTGGCTACCTCTGTGTCGGCACTCGGCAGCCCGTCCATAATTGTATATACCACCTAACCGTGGTTTTTTCTTCTTTCTTTATACATACATACTAGTTACGAGTATACTATCTCTTTATCAACCAGTCTATATATTAGCAGCAGACACAGTACAGTGCGGTAGTTCACGGCTGTGGCTACCTCTGTGTCGGCACTCGGCAGCCCGTCCATAATTGTATATACCACCTAACCGTGTTTTTTTTTTCTTTCTTTATACATACATACTAGTTACGAGTATACTATCTCTTTATCAACCAGTCTATATTAGCAGCAGACACAGTACAGTGCGGTAGTTCACGGCTGTGGCTACCTCTGTGTCGGCACTCGGCAGCCCGTCCATAATTGTATATACCACCTAACCGTGGTTTTTTTTTCTTTCTTTATACATACATACTAGTTACGAGTATACTATCTCTTTATCAACCAGTCTATATATTAGCAGCAGACACAGTACAGTGCGGTAGTTCACGGCTGTGGCTACCTCTGTGTCGGCACTCGGCAGCCCGTCCATAATTGTATATACCACCTAACCGTGGTTTTTTTTTCTTTCTTTATACATACATACTAGTTACGAGTATACTATCTCTTTATCAACCAGTCTATATATTAGCAGCAGACACAGTACAGTGCGGTAGTTCACGGCTGTGGCTACCTCTGT
Organism: Pseudophryne corroboree; assembly: GCF_028390025.1. Lineage (NCBI taxonomy): Eukaryota > Metazoa > Chordata > Amphibia > Anura > Myobatrachidae > Pseudophryne > Pseudophryne corroboree. The sequence goes on from NC_086445.1 coordinate 86,642,040, forward strand.
GTCGGCACTCGGCAGCCCGTCCATAATTGTATACTAGTATCCAATCCATCCATCTCCATTGTTTACCTGAGGTGCCTTTTAGTTGTGCCTATTAAAATATGGAGAACAAAAATGTTGAGGTTCCAAAATTAGGGAAAGATCAAGATCCACTTCCACCTCGTGCTGAAGCTGCTGCCACTAGTCATGGCCGAGACGATGAAATGCCAGCAACGTCGTCTGCCAAGGCCGATGCCCAATGTCATAGTACAGAGCATGTCAAATCCAAAACACCAAATATCAGTAAAAAAAGGACTCCAAAACCTAAAATAAAATTGTCGGAGGAGAAGCGTAAACTTGCCAATATGCCATTTACCACACGGAGTGGCAAGGAACGGCTGAGGCCCTGGCCTATGTTCATGGCTAGTGGTTCAGCTTCACATGAGGATGGAAGCACTCAGCCTCTCGCTAGAAAAATGAAAAGACTCAAGCTGGCAAAAGCAGCACAGCAAAGAACTGTGCATTCTTCGAAATCCCAAATCCACAAGGAGAGTCCAATTGTGTCGGTTGCGATGCCTGACCTTCCCAACACTGGACGTGAAGAGCATGCGCCTTCCACCATTTGCACGCCCCCTGCAAGTGCTGGAAGGAGCACCCGCAGTCCAGTTCCTGATAGTCAGATTGAAGATGTCAGTGTTGAAGTACACCAGGATGAGGAGGATATGGGTGTTGCTGGCGCTGGGGAGGAAATTGACCAGGAGGATTCTGATGGTGAGGTGGTTTGTTTAAGTCAGGCACCCGGGGAGACACCTGTTGTCCGTGGGAGGAATATGGCCGTTGACATGCCAGGTGAAAATACCAAAAAAATCAGCTCTTCGGTGTGGAGGTATTTCACCAGAAATGCGGACAACAGGTGTCAAGCCGTGTGTTCCCTTTGTCAAGCTGTAATAAGTAGGGGTAAGGACGTTAACCACCTCGGAACATCCTCCCTTATACGTCACCTGCAGCGCATTCATAATAAGTCAGTGACAAGTTCAAAAACTTTGGGTGACAGCGGAAGCAGTCCACTGACCAGTAAATCCCTTCCTCTTGTAACCAAGCTCACGCAAACCACCCCACCAACTCCCTCAGTGTCAATTTCCTCCTTCCCCAGGAATGCCAATAGTCCTGCAGGCCATGTCACTGGCAATTCTGACGAGTCCTCTCCTGCCTGGGATTCCTCCGATGCATCCTTGCGTGTAACGCCTACTGCTGCTGGCGCTGCTGTTGTTGCCGCTGGGAGTCGATGGTCATCCCAGAGGGGAAGTCGTAAGCCCACTTGTACTACTTCCAGTAAGCAATTGACTGTTCAACAGTCCTTTGCGAGGAAGATGAAATATCACAGCAGTCATCCTACTGCAAAGCGGATAACTGAGTCCTTGACAACTATGTTGGTGTTAGACGTGCGTCCGGTATCCGCCGTTAGTTCACAGGGAACTAGACAATTTATTGAGGCAGTGTGCCCCCGTTACCAAATACCATCTAGGTTCCACTTCTCTAGGCAGGCGATACCGAGAATGTACACGGACGTCAGAAAAAGACTCACCAGTGTCCTAAAAAATGCAGTTGTACCCAATGTCCACTTAACCACGGACATGTGGACAAGTGGAGCAGGGCAGGGTCAGGACTATATGACTGTGACAGCCCACTGGGTAGATGTATGGACTCCCGCCGCAAGAACAGCAGCGGCGGCACCAGTAGCAGCATCTCGCAAACGCCAACTCTTTCCTAGGCAGGCTACGCTTTGTATCACCGCTTTCCAGAATACGCACACAGCTGAAAACCTCTTACGGCAACTGAGGAAGATCATCGCGGAATGGCTTACCCCAATTGGACTCTCCTGTGGATTTGTGGCATCGGACAACGCCAGCAATATTGTGTGTGCATTAAATATGGGCAAATTCCAGCACGTCCCATGTTTTGCACATACCTTGAATTTGGTGGTGCAGAATTTTTTAAAAAACGACAGGGGCGTGCAAGAGATGCTGTCGGTGGCCAGAAAAATTGCGGGACACTTTCGGAGTACAGGCACCACGTACAGAAGACTGGAGCACCACCAAAAACTACTGAACCTGCCCTGCCATCATCTGAAGCAAGAAGTGGTAACGAGGTGGAATTCAACCCTCTATATGCTTCAGAGGTTGGAGGAGCAGCAAAAGGCCATTCAAGCCTATACAATTGAGCACGATATAGTAGGTGGAATGCACCTGTCTCAAGTGCAGTGGAGAATGATTTCAACGTTGTGCAAGGTTCTGATGCCCTTTGAACTTGCCACACGTGAAGTCAGTTCAGACACTGCCAGCCTGAGTCAGGTCATTCCCCTCATCAGGCTTTTGCAGAAGAAGCTGGAGGCATTGAAGAAGGAGCTAAAAGGGAGCGATTCCACTAGGCATGTGGGACTTGTGGATGCAGCCCTTAATTCGCTTAACAAGGATTCACGGGTGGTCAATCTGTTGAAATCAGAGCACTACATTTTGGCCACCGTGCTCGATCCTAGATTTAAAGCCTACCTTGGATCTCTCTTTCCGGCAGACACAGGTCTGCTGGGGTTGAAAGACCTGCTGGTGACAAAATTGTCAAGTCAAGCGGAACGCGACCTGTCAACATCTCCTCCTTCACATTCTCCCGCAACTGGGGGTGCGAGGAAAAGGCTCAGAATTCCGAGCCCACCCGCTGGCGGTGATGCAGGGCAGTCTGGAGCGACTGCTGATGCTGACATCTGGACCGGACTGAAGGACCTGACAACGATTACGGACATGTCGTCTACTGTCACTGCATATGATTCTCTCAACATTGATAGAATGGTGGAGGATTATATGAGTGACCGCATCCAAGTAGGCACGTCACACAGTCCGTACTTATACTGGCAGGAAAAAGAGGCAATTTTGAGGCCCTTGCACAAACTGGCTTTATTCTACCTAAGTTGCCCTCCCACAAGTGTGTACTCCGAAAGAGTGTTTAGTGCCGCCGCTCACCTTGTCAGCAATCGGCGTACGAGGTTACATCCAGAAAATGTGGAGAAGATGATGTTCATTAAAATGAATTATAATCAATTCCTCCGCGGAGACATTGACCAGCAGCAATTGCCTCCACAAAGTACACAGGGAGCTGAGATGGTGGATTCCAGTGGGGACGAATTGATAATCTGTGAGGAGGGGGATGTACACGGTGATATATCGGAGGGTGAAGATGAGGTGGACATCTTGCCTCTGTAGAGCCAGTTTGTGCAAGGAGAGATTAATTGCTTCTTTTTTGGGGGGGGTCCAAACCAACCCGTCATATCAGTCACAGTCGTGTGGCAGACCCTGTCACTGAAATGATGGGTTGGTTAAAGTGTGCATGTCCTGTTTTGTTTATACAACATAAGGGTGGGTGGGAGGGCCCAAGGACAATTCCATCTTGCACCTCTTTTTTCTTTTCTTTTTCTTTGCATCATGTGCTGATTGGGGAGGGTTTTTTGGAAGGGACATCCTGCGTGACACTGCAGTGCCACTCCTAGATGGGCCCGGTGTTTGTGTCGGCCACTAGGGTCGCTAATCTTACTCACACAGTCAGCTACCTCATTGCGCCTCTTTTTTTCTTTGCGTCATGTGCTGTTTGGGGAGGGTTTTTTGGAAGGGACATCCTGCGTGACACTGCAGTGCCACTCCTAGATGGGCCCGGTGTTTGTGTCGGCCACTAGGGTCGCTAATCTTACTCACACAGCTACCTCATTGTGCCTCTTTTTTTCTTTGCGTCATGTGCTGTTTGGGGAGGGTTTTTTGGAAGGGACATCCTGCGTGACACTGCAGTGCCACTCCTAGATGGGCCCGGTGTTTGTGTCGGCCACTAGGGTCGCTAATCTTACTCACACAGCTACCTCATTGCGCCTCTTTTTTTCTTTGCGTCATGTGCTGTTTGGGGAGGGTTTTTTGGAAGGGACATCCTGCGTGACACTGCAGTGCCACTCCTAGATGGGCCCGGTGTTTGTGTCGGCCACTAGGGTCGCTAATCTTACTCACACAGCTACCTCATTGCGCCTCTTTTTTTCTTTGCGTCATGTGCTGTTTGGGGAGGGTTTTTTGGAAGGGACATCCTGCGTGACACTGCAGTGCCACTCCTAGATGGGCCCGGTGTTTGTGTCGGCCACTAGGGTCGCTTATCTTACTCACACAGCGACCTCGGTGCAAATTTTAGGACTAAAAATAATATTGTGGGGTGTGAGGTATTCAGAATAGACTGAAAATGAGTGTAAATTATGGTTTTTGAGGTTAATAATACTTTGGGATCAAAATGACCCCCAAATTCTATGATTTAAGCTGTTTTTTAGTGTTTTTTGAAAAAAAACACCCGAATCCAAAACACACCCGAATCCGACAAAAAAAATTCGGTGAGGTTTTGCCAAAACGCGTTCGAACCCAAAACACGGCCGCGGAACCGAACCCAAAACCAAAACACAAAACCCGAAAAATTTCAGGCGCTCATCTCTAGTGTCAACAGGCTGAATGTCGGACATACTGTATATACCGAATCCTTTTCCGTTCTCATCTGCTAAGAAATTTCTTTGATCTCTCATATCAATACTTGTTACTTTAGATAAATATGTGAGTGCAATCTGTATTGTGTACACTTGTTACCCAAACCTTCCCTCCAGGACATACAGTACTTAAAATGTAGCAAAATCCCAATTCATTCATTTTGGTTAAAACATTTTATATACAAAATAAATTCACTCTCTAGAAGGAAATATAGAGAATATTACCATGTTCATTTTACTTTGCATGGCATTACCTCCAGGCAGGGCCTCCCATCACTCACAATTTATAAGCACAATTATCTGCTTTAGATGCAATATTGTGTATTGTTATAGTGATGTATAGATATATCGTCAGCAATATACGTACAATAAATTTTAACAGTGCACAATATTATATATCGTTATGAACAAAACAATCAAGTTGTGAGTCGCAATTTAACACACTGGATTACATTTGTATTCATATTAATGTTTTTGCTGAAAAAATACAGCATCACATTGAAGTAATCAAACAGTGTTTTCCCATTTTATTTATTTATGTTCTTTAATAATTCAAAAATCTAGAGACCACATTTGTTTAACTTTCTTACATAATGAATCACAAGACTGCACTTTCCATTTCTTCCAGTCTTGTTTTGCATTTCATTTAAAAAAAATAAATTAATGCATTATTTGTTGACACTAATCTATGGACCTCAGCTAATATATTTCACATAATTTTAATTGGTTTCTGTAATTTTTGCCTCAATCTTTTTACTTTTTTGTTTTACCTTTTAAAGATATATGTCGCTAATGAACTAGTCTTAACAAACATCCAAATATCATTTTGAGAACATCAGATTGAGGTGGGTGGAGATGCATCAAACCTTGGAGAGAGATAAAGTGGAGAGAGATAAAGTACTAGCTAATCAGCTTCTAAAATGGCCTTTTGCAGGGTTTGTTTGTAAAATGTCAGGAGCTAATTGGTTTGTACTTTATCTCTCTGCACCTTCTCTCTCTCTCTGAGGTTTGATGCATCTTCTCCTTATAGTGAATATGTAGAAACATACTGCAAGTCACATTAAGGGCAGTTGAAGGGCAGCAACCACCGAACTCTCAGCAGCGAATAGTTACATTAGGGGCAGTTAGACGGCTGCAATCACTCTCAGCTACGAAACCCAATGGGTTGTTAGACTCCGAGCCTCGATAGTGCCTCAGCCAACCTTAAATGGATGTACAGAATCCTTTCATGCCATCTCCCTCATGACAAAGAGAGACCCAAGCAGTTCCAAAGGTGATAAGCAGAGGTTAAACAAAGAAACATAGAATTTGATGACTGATAAAAACCACTTGGCCCATCTAGTCTGCACCTTTTTTACCATATTTTTACCTCAAACCTTATTTGATCCTTATTTCTTTGTAAGGATATTCTTATGTCTATCCCATGCATGTTTAAACTGCTCTACCATCTTAGGGGGTAATTCAGACCTGATCGTAGCAGCAGTTTTGTTAGCAGATGGGTAAAACCATGGGGGTAATTCCAAGTTGATCGTAACTTGTTCAATCTGCAATCTAATTTGCAGTGTAAAAATAAAGCAGCCAGTATTTACCCTGCACAGAAATAAAAGAACCCACCCAAATCTAACTCTTTCTGCACATGTTATATCTGCCTCCCCTGCAGTGCACATGGTTTTGCCCAACTGCTAAAAAATGTCCTGCTGCGATCAACTTGGAATTACCCCCCATGTGCACTGCAGGGGAGGCAAATATAACGTGCAGAGAGAGTTAGATTTGAGTGTGGTGTGTTCAAACTGAAATACTACTCACCAGCTATTTTACATCTGACATGATATATCAATGTCCATGTAATTTTGTGCATAGAATACAAATATACCAACAGAAATTTGATACAAGTAAGGTCTTGAGATATTTAGAAAAATTGAGATTCGAAAATTAAAATCTAAAAAAATGAATACTGTATGTACTAAACCGTGGAGAGTGATAAAGTACCAACCAATCAGCTCTGGTCATTTTTCAAACAAAGCCTGTAACATGGTAGTTTGCTGAATCTTTATCACTCTCCACTCTATCACTTTTCAAGGCTTAGTACATTCGGACTTACAGCTTAAATATATACTGTATGCATTTAGTACATCTAACTGATATTTTACATCCTGTGTTCATTCTGGGTATGGGACTCAGGGTTGACAGTGTCTAGGTTGACACATATTGGTCGACAGTGGCTAGGTTGACACGGCCATTAGTTTGACATGAAAAAAGGCCGACATGAGTTTTTCATGGGTTTTTTGGTGTCGTTTTCTTTGTAAAGTGACCGAGAACCCCAATTAGTGCACCGTGTCCCCTTGCCTCGATTCGCTCACCATGCTTCAGGCAAGGTTACCATTCCAAATCATAGGCCACTTGACTCGTAAAGTATGAAAAAGTAAAAAAAAAAATGTAAACCTCATGTCGACCTTTTTGCATGTCAACCTTGTTCATGTTGACCTAACGGTAGTGTTGACCTATTTCTGGTGTTGACCAACAATGGGTGTTGACCTAAGTGGTGTCGACCCAGAGTCCGGATACTGTTCATGTCAATATAGTTAATAATATTTGATATGAGAAATATATACAGTATTTATATATATATATATATGTATGTGTGTGTGTGTGTGTGTGTGTGTGTGTGTGTGTGTGTGTGTGTGTGTGTGTATATATATATATATATATATATACACAGTGGGGCAAAAAAGTATTTGGACAGCCACCGATTGTGCAAGTTGACCCACTTAAAAAAATTAGAGAGGTCTGTAATTTCCATCATAGGTACACTTCAATTGTGAGAGAGAAAATCTGAAGAAAAAAACCCCAGAAAATCACATTGTATGATTTTTAAACAATTTACTTGTACATTCTTGTGGAAGATAAATATTTGGACACCTACCAAGCAGCAAGATTTCTGGTTCTCACAGACCTGTTACTTCTTCTTTAAGAAGCTCTTCTATCCTCCACTCGTTACCTGTATTAATGGCACCTGTTTGAACTGGTTATCTGTATAAAAGACACCTGTCCACACCCTCACACAGTCAGAATGCTACCTCTCCACTATGGCCAAGACCAGAGAGCTGTCTAAGGACACCAGGGACAAAATTGTAGAGCTGCACAAGGCTGGGATGAGCTTCTCAACAATAGGCAAGCAGCTTGGTGAGAAGAGATCAACTGTTGGCGCAATTATAAAAAATGGAAGAAATACAATCTCCCTCGACCTGGGGCTCCATGCAAGATCTCACCTCGTGGGGTATCAATGATCTTGAGGTAAGGAATGGTGAGGAATCAGCCTAGAACAACACGGGGGGACCTGGTCAATGACCTCAAGAGAGCTGGGACCAAAGTCACAAAGGTTACCATTAGTAACACACTACGTTGTCATGGATTGAAATCCTGCAGCACCCGAAAGGTCCCCCTGCTTAAGCCAGCACATGTCCAGGCCCGTCTAAAGTTTGCCAGTGACCATCTGAATGATCCAGAGCAGGATTGTGAGAATGTAATGTGGTAAGATGAGAGCAAAATCAAACTTTTTGGTATAAACTCCACTCGCCGTGTTTGGAGGGAGAAGAATGACGAATGGTATCCCAAGAACACCATACCCACTGTGAAGCATGGGGGTGGAAACATCATGCTTTGGGGCTGTTTTTCTGCAAAGGGGACAGGACGACTGATCCGTATTAAGGAGAGGATGAATGGGGCCATGTATCGTGAGATCTTGGGCAAAAACCTCCTTCCCTTAGTAAGAGCATTGAAGATGGAATGTGGCTGGGTCTTCCAGCATGACAATGACCCCAAACACACCACCCGGGCAACTAAAGAGTGGCACCGTAAGAAGCATTTCAAGGTCCTGGAGTGACCTAGCCAGTCTCCAGACCTCAACCCAAAATAAAATCTGTGGAGGGAGTTGAAAGTCCGTGTTGCCTGGCGACAGTCCCAAAACATGACAGATCTAGAGAAGATCTGCATGGAAGAGTGGGCCAAAATACCTGCTTCAGTATGAGCAAACCTGGTCAAGAACTACAGGAAACATTTGAACTCTTTAATTGCCAACAGAGGTTATATTACAAAGTATTAAGTTAAACTTTTTGATTGTCCAAATATTTATTTTCTACAAGAATATACAAATAAATTGTTTAAAAATCATACAATGTGATTTCCTAGTTTTTTTTTCAGATTCTCACTCTCACAGTTGAAATGTACCCGTGATGGAAATTACAGACCTCTCTAATCTTTTTAAGTGGGTCAACTTGCACAATCGGTGGCTGTCCAAATACTTTTTTGCCCCAGTGTATATACAAAATGTATTTTTCTAATTAATCATAAATGAACACCATCTGTTTTTGAAGTAGATCACATTACTCCACTCTTAGGGATATGGTGATTCTGATAAGTCTGATTTTTGAAGTGACAAAAATGTTGAACGAAAAACCAACCTGGTTTTGCTTTTTAACTATCAACACTTTTAATACCCAGAATCACATCAATGTCTGCATCTTGCAAGCATTTTAATTTCTCCAAGAGTGATAAAATATGATGCATGTGCTATGGGGTACCAATCCTGCCCAGGCTCCTCATCCTCTATGTCATCAGAATTCACCTCCTCATCTTCCTCATTCTCTTCCATGTGTTAGTCCTGGGACAGAGCTCTCCTCTTAGTGCTGGATGCCATGTTGTTTGCTGGCTCCTCTCCCACTATATCACGTAGAAGTGGCCAGACAGAGAGAAAGCTATGTTGCTGGAGAGAAAAATTACACGTACACTCTATTGGTTAAGCTGCATAAAATAATTTTACCTCCGCTGCACATATTACGTTGGGTCTCTTTAAGAACTTTGTAAAAGCTCAGGATACAGAAGGGCAGGTTTCCAGTTATCGGAAGTAAAAGTTTCCAAAGTTAAGCAAAGCTCAAAGAGGGCAGATTTGTTGGAAACTGCTTATGAAAGAAATATTTAACAATAATCTGACAGAAATTGAGCTCATGCTTGGTCCTTCAAGGCTTCAAGGTGCATGGATTCTTAGGGAACAGAGAGGAGGCCACCTACGTGTCCATGGTGAATGAACTATTGGACAACTACACGAATATGGGTTGTAGAATGTTACTTATTATTCCCATCTAGACTTTTTACCCTGGGATCTGGACTACTGGTTGACACACTGTACTTCAGGTCAATAGGCAGACCCCATATGGTCTACAGACACAAAGTTGACATGGACAAAAGGTCTACATATGTAAGATTGACACTGGAAAAGGTTGACCGGTTACAAAGGTTGACAGGTTCATATGGTCAACATGACAAGGGTCAACACACATATGGTTAACACATGTTTTTTTTTTGTTTTTTTTTTTCTTCATTTTTTAAAACTTTTTCCTTTCTTGACTAGCCATGTCACAAATCATAACCTGTAGTAACCTTGTGGCGAGCAAAGTGAGACACCGAGCCCTAATCGTGGTGAGCAAAGCGAGCCCTCGAGGGGATGTGTTTCAACAATTGGTGGTTTCAGATGCCCAAACTGTCCAAAACAACCCCAAACCATTGTGTCAACCATTGCCATGTCGACCTTTTGACTCTGTTGACCTTTTGTCCCTGTAAACCTTTTCCAGTGTCAACCTTTCATATGTTGACCTTTTGTCCATGTCTACTGCTGGGTCCTATCTAGTCACACCAATGTGACACTATACAAACAGAAAACATCAATATTCTCTAAAGCAAAGTGATTTTACATTTTATCTTTTATTAACAATTACATTACGGCTAATTTGGAATTCTAAAAACTTTCTGAAGTTTAGTTTCTGCTTTGTTTAAGTGTTTCTGTAGTTTTATTAGTATTTTATACATGAAAATGATGAGAATATTTAAATTATTTAGCGATTAAATGAAGTTTTCACTTATCTTACTTTTTTCAGATATAGCAATTACTGCTTTTGTTATTTGTGTATATCTAATAAATGTGATGTGATAGAGAAAATATGATTATTCCACTGAATTCATCATCCCTAAATTAGGCAAACATACAGTCACATACCAGATGCAGAGATCTTTTTTTTTTTTAAGAGTTGTTGAGTAGTGATATTAAAGTGGACACATTCTTTAAATACTGCTTCTGTAATGTCAGCTCCAGCACTAGGAGTGACCAGGTTTCTTTGGTTCTTTTTGTCCCACTTTTCACAGGGCAGACACAGGATTTTGGCAATGGAAGTGTTAGGCTGCATATGTCTCTAACCAGTGGTTGCTAAGGTTGGATGAGCAGGTAATCAATAAGTATATTCAGGGCCAGATTAAGGGTGGTGGGGGCCCAGGGGCAGTGCTGCTGAGAGAGGTGGGTAGAGGGTACAAATTACCCGGGCCCAGGTCTGATGGAGGTGCCCAGAGAGGGTCCAGTAGGGCCCAGGCCACCACCCCCTTACCTAGCAGTAGCAGATGCAGCTCTTTTCTTCAGCCCATCACATGCCGCTGTGTACTGGGCTGCAGTGTGGCCATGGAGGTGCTTAAAATACAATTTTTTTTCAGTATTTTTTTCTAAGAGTACATGACCACACCTCCTGTGATTAGGCCACGACCTTTGAAAAGTACCTGGGCCCATCCTGGCTCTTGACTGTCCTGCCCAGGGGCAATGAAGTTGTGTTTGCTCCCACTACTAAAATAGCTGCAAACACACACAAACACACACTTATACTCACTCAGGAACACTCACTGAAGAGGATAGTGCCGGAGCTCACTCCACAGAGTGGACAGCGCCGGAACTCACTCCCTGAAGAGGACATAGGAAAGCACCGGAGCTCACTCCCTGAGGGGACAGTGATGGGGGTCACTCATGGACAGGACAGCGCCGCAGCAGCACAGACGGGCAATTTACACAGTGTCTTGCAGGATTTCCCTGCAGTATCCTGCAAGACTGATTGCTGTACAGGAAGGACCTCCTTAGCAGCGATATGATTAAATAGCTAAACCGCCGGAGGACTACGCCGCAAAAAACTGGTGAGTGTTGGGCCCGTAATGTGTGGGGGGCCCTGGACGACTGCCCTTAAAAAGCAGAATCTGCAATCCATTGTTTTGCATGCTCGTGGCTGCCCATTGCAGGGCAAGGCCGCCTAGCATGCAGAATGACCTGCCCAGTAGCTGCGGTCACAGCAACTGTGGACGACCCCCTGTAGCAGCCATTCTTTAGATTGGATCGGCCGTTTGCACGGCAACTTGTGAAGCAGAGAAGGGGAATGCGGGGGGGTCCACAGCTGCACTGACAAGCTGGCCAGCCCCAGGCAGCGGCATAGTACATGCCGCAGGTAGGAGGGGGGTACAGGGTGGCCGCTGCTGAGCCGGACAGACCCGGCAGCAAGACACATGCCGCAGGTGGGTGCGGGGTGGCCACCGCTGAGCCTGCCAGCCAGACACATGCTGCGGGTGGGAGGGGTTTGCAGGGCGACTGCCGCTGAGATGGCCAGCCCTGGCAGCCAAACACATGCCGCAGGTTTGAGGGGCTGCGGGGCGGCCACCGCTGAGACAGGCAGCCAGACTTATATGCCCCTGGTGGGAGGGGGGTGTGGGGTGACCGCAGCTGAGATGGCCAGCCCCGGGCAGCCAGACTTCCATGCCCCGGGTGGGTAGGGGTGTGTGGGGCGGCCGCCGCTGAGCCGGCCAGCCCCGGCAGCCAGACACATGTATATATAGATATCTCCTATATATTTGGTCAGATCTGTGATTTAATGACTCGGACTCCTCCTAGCGTTGTGACTCTGCCCAGCGTTATACAGAGTCACAGATCTGGGCTAATATATAGAAGATTATAATCCCCTTAAAAACTCTGTATTATGAATTGAATCGCTATATCAAGTTTAATACAAAACTGCTTCAATTCAGAATTATGATTAAGGCCTTTGGGTTCCAGAGTCGTATATGTGTATAAATATTTTTTAATTTCCTCTGGTCAAAATGTTAGTCACATCTTTCTTTCTGTACTTTTAATTCATTTTATATCATTAAAACTTTATATTGCATTCGCCTGGCATCCATGTTCTTTTTTTTTAAATGTGATGATAATGACTTTTGGACTGCCAGCTTTTTCTAATGTTCCTAAAATGCTCCCCAATCCTAACTTTAAGGGGTACTGAATTTTAGCCTGTCCAATATAGTATTTATTACACCTGCATTATGTTGAATAAATTAAATTTAATGATTTGCAGGTGATAAGTTCATTAATTTTATGTCTGTTGCAATGAATTATACCAGTTTCACATTATGCAGATTTAGTATTCTCACTATTCTTACAACCTATTCATACAGTAGTACTCACCTGCGAAACCCTTTAGACCAAATATGACTAGGTTTCCTACACTGCCCCAAATGTGCTTTTTATCAATGGTGTTCTTAGATTAGCTGCCTTCCTATAAATGTGTACTGATTTATTTCGTATATGATTCCCTATGAGAACATATTTTTAAAGGCTTGACCAGTGTCTCTTAAGCTGTTAGCTTTCACTGCACCCCAATGAATATCATCTTGATTCTATAAGCTGTGCAGCTTGTCAGGAGACCACCAGTCAGCATACCGACGCCGCTTGCCACCCTGTGGACGGGTTCTATTCCCACTCTATGGGTGTCGTGGATACCCACGAGTGGAAATAGTCCATGTTGGTCGGCATGCCGACTGTCGGGAGAGTGAGGGGGCGGGATGTTGGTGGAGGTCATGTGACCGTCGGTCTCCCAACCGCCGGTCACATGAATACCACCCCCTGTGTGAATTATATCCTATTACCATGGTTCTTGGAGCTCTGAGTGAGCAACTGATTATGTGAATCATGTGGGTAGGACAGTTAAACTCTTTGCTGATGATATTTTGATATTTTCCTATATGTTCTGGGAAAATCTGTTGGACTCTTGCCTGAAAGTTTTGCTAATACTGTAGACTTCTATCCTGCTCAAGTTTGGAACTACAGTATGTTTGGCTATATATTGTCTACCACAGATCTCTGAATCTGCTTATTACATCAAATCATTACCTTACCTCTTTAAAAATAAAAACAATACTTGCTGCATTACCACAGGCTTCTGCAAGCTTTCCAGAATCTGGTCAACCACATCACACCACAGCTAATACTGTAGTCAGCTTCATATTTTAGTAATTCATGCCTATTGTTTAACTTCACCTGTGTCAGTCTTTATGAAATACTCTGTGCACTGCAATTGATGTACTGCAATTTCATGCCAGTTGTGTCCTATCCATAAAATGAAACCAAAACCTGTTCTACTCAGTTTCAGTGCAGTTATGATTTATTTCCTTAACCTGCAAACCCCCCAGTAATGGAATTAAGCCAGTTGGCGTGGTAGTAATTATCTACATATGATGCAGAATATGTAGGTTTTAGTGCTTATCCCATTATTTTTAATGTAATTACTGATATCCCTATATCAAAAGTTAATTTATTATTAAAAACATTACTATTCAAAAAGCTCTAGAACTCTTCTAAAATAACAAGTTTGTCCTTACAAATAAAATTATGTCATCAATATATCGTGACCATGAAACGAAATTTGCCCCATATGGGTTTTTATGCCATACTGTATAATCTACTTTTCTCAAAGACCCATGAAAATGTTGGCACAACTAGGGGCAAACTTAGTGGCTATAGTTGTTCCAACTTTTACTAAACTAGAATATTGACATTGCATGCACTCTTCCCTCATGTGCTTATCCTTTTCTTACTTTAATAATCCTCGACCTCCCCAAATCCTGTGGTTATCGGCCACCCTGATACTTATGTCAGTGTCATCTGCCAATGTACACTGTAGCTATGTTTAGTTACCCTGTACTTGTCCTATATTGTCTTCAACTGTAAGTCACTATTTTGTTTGGATCATTTGCTTATGTACTCTGTAAGTGGGTGCTGCGGAACCCTTGTGACACCGTATAAATAAAGAATAAGAATAAGAATTGCGTGCAGTTAGTGTGCACCTCAAAATCAGGCCCTGAGAGTAAATTGCAGCAATTAGAGAAACTAAATTTGATAAACTGGACAGAGCTCATTCAGATTATAATATATCCAAAATATTTGTATCCATATTTTTTTTTACAAAACTAAAAATTTTGAAAACCTTTTATATCCATGTTTCATGTTGAATAATGATGCAAATAATTAAATTATGTTTTATTAGACACTGAGAGGCTAATTTTGAGTCACATGCAGAGTGACTGTACTAGCAGGCAGCTATAGAAATCTGATTACATTCAGCTAGTGCAGGAGTTCTTGTGTCTGCAAGTGGTAACCCATGCTTTCCATTTATTTTACGCCAACCGTCACAACTGTCATCATTAATATTGGCACCAGCCCCTTGTAAGGCTTGTATCTGATACAGGTTTCCCTTCTCTGTAGGCTAAATTGAACAGAGATTTTAATACACACTCACCACATTCTCATGACATTTTCACAAGACAGGCTGGTTACAGGCAATCACATTGCTTCCAGACAGCTACTGCCCCAAAACACCCAATTTTATGGAAAGACAGATCCAGTCATGTTTCATATGTCTCAGAATGGGAGATGTGCAAAAAATTCTATATAAAAAACCTGCCAGTTGTGTCAGTTGAGTAGAAATCTAGTTTCTGACTCTGAATAAACCAATAGGTAGGTATAGATGATTATAAACAGTACAATATTTATTCTGCAACTTCGTAGGTATATTGGGACATGATACATGACAGCCTTAATAAAGCACAATTATGTACTATTTTAAGCTAAACTAAACTCTATCAAAGCCTGGTAAGAGATAATGTGGAGAAATTAAAGTTTCCAACCAATCAGCTCCTAACTGCCATGTTACAGGCTGTGTTTGAAAAATTACAAGAGCTGATTGGTGGATACTTTATCTCTGTCCAAGCTTTGATACCCACCCCCATGTTTTTCTCTGGTATGTGTGAATTTTAACTATTAAATGTATAATCACTGTCAAAAGTGGGCTGGAGCCTCTAATCAGTGGTAGGACAACTAAGTGGTTGCCCTCTCATTCCCATTGTTAACAGTGGGCAGGATCTGTCACCCCTCCATGTTGATAACAAGGAGTTGGGTTGACATTCTGCATCCCACCCACTTTCTAGTGAAGTGAGCAGCATGGGTAGGTACTACCAGGAACCATGGGTCTGTACAGAAGCAATTTGCATAATTTTATCCCTTCTCTATGGACCTGCGATTTGCCGTGATGGTGGGTGGGGCCTTATGATATGAATAGAACAGACCCTGCCCAACAGTTGTCTGCTGCATCTCCTTTCTGGTCTTCTCTTAGAGAGACCAAATTCAAAGTTGGCAAGTAGAATATTTTTATCATATAGTAAAAGATTACTGAGCTCCACTATAGGAACCATCCTATTGTAAGGAAACACAAAGCTAAAATCAGGTCAGTTTTGTTGATATATCTTTGGTTCTGCGTGTATGCAAATGCAAGTAATGATGGGTTCCCTTGGGATATGGTTGGCGTTATTGTTCACTAATGATGATAATGGCTTTAAAACTAAGCATATGGATAGGAATGGTCTGACACGTATACTATTTTGCATATGGATGAATATACACATTTTCCTTCCTGGCATGCAATGTTGAAAACATTACAGCCGACCTACGTCCACCTCTGTAGTGGCCCCTCAATGTTCATAGGTAAAATATGGCAAATATAATACAATCACAGCAGTAGACCCTATTTACTGTATGTATTAAAATGCAAAAACTTACTATACTGTATTTGCATTTGTTTGAACTTCCAAAAAAATAACAAAGATTGAAGTGTTGAATGGTAATGTCAGGGGAAACATCAAATTTATAATTTACTGCTCCTATAATAATTCAGCTTTGTGGGGGTTTTTTCTCCTGTGGATGATACGAAGCAGATCAGCTTTCTATTCATTAAAATAGAAAACATTCCCAAAAGATAATTGACTAAATATTGATGAATTCAAATATATTAATATTTGATTCCTTCAGTAAAAAACATAAATTATGCATTTAAATAAACAAAAAGATAGGGATGAATAAATCTTTACTTTCTTAGCATTTAGGAACAATTACCTTAGGTTATTTAGTCAAAACTATTATATTGATGGAAAGGGTTAGAACACAATGAGAAATGTATACATCTCATGAGTATTTAACTTAGCAGTGTCATCCTTCTTTTACTTTCATGCATGGATGCAGAGATGTGTAATACCCCTTGTTCAACTTCTAATGAGAGCCAATGGACATTGTTATGAGTGAGGCTGCCACCAGGGGGAGCCGCAAAGCCCCAGGAAAAAGAGAAGCTGACAAGAGAAAGGAGATGAGTGTTTGCACATTTCCAGTGGGGGAGATGCAGAGGATGTGAGCTGGAGAGCGAGGTGAGTTGCCACAGGCCTGGAAGTTGAGTCTGGGCAATCCATGACACTGAGGTGGTGCCAAGTGCCAGGCTCACTGAATATACATTTATAGAGTGCTGATGACTGCAGCAGAAGCTACTGCAGAGTGTGTGAGAGATATAGAGAGGCAGCATGGAAGCCCTGGAAGCTGCATCAGAGATCCATGGAGGCTGTGTGAGTTAAACTAATTAACAGAGACATCCTTACTGTACACTTCAATAGTGTACAGCCATCATACTCGCTTCCTCTTGCAAAGGATTATTTAACCATACTTGTCTACTTTGCTGCCCCCCCCCAGTGTTGTAGGTGCATGGGGGCATGGCTGACGGCAAGATGGGCTGTCTGGGGCGTGGTCAGAGACAATATGAGCTGTCTGGGGGTGTAGCCTATGGGGAAGTGGGCGGTCCGGGGATGTAGCATCATTGTTGCATCAACGTGGCTCCACTCCAGCTCTACAGTGCCAAGAAAATAGGCACTGTATAGTGGGGGGCGGAGCTTCGATAATGCAATTCTGCGCAAATCGTGTCATCGGATCCCTCAGACCACCCACTGCCAGCACCTAACCCTCTGCTGTGGGCGGCTGAGGTTAGGTGCTGGCAGGGAAAGCAGGAGGCTTGCCCACCTTTCTGGGGGGGCCGGGAGGGCCACACGATTTTCGGGAGCCTCCCAGGCATCCCGGGAGGGTAGGCAAGTATGTGTTTAACAGGCAAATAGTTGAAACTACTAGTAGTATTCTTGGTTCCCTTCAGGGATGAAGATCCACCACCAGCAGTAGCAGGAATAGCACTCAAGAATTCCTCTGAGAAATCTTTGATACTTGAGAAGTCACCTATCCTTATCAAACTGGATGCAGGTTTACCTCCGATCATTAGTAAGGATATTGATGATGAAGATGTTGGCGGTGGAGATTGCAGGTACTGGGATCTTGCTGAGAGAAGGATGGTAGCCGATGCTGGACAACTTGTTATTTTTTAGCATACAGATGGAGCTGCGTTCATCTGAGGCGGCTCCATCATATACGAGTGCTCGCGGCGTGACTAGGCAATCCATCTACCTAGTCACACCGGGAGAGCACTGAGACGTTCCCATTCTAGTTAGGGCCAAAAAAAAACCTAAAACCTAAAGTTAACTTTCTGCCCCACACCGGTTCCAGCGACAAGTGGGGACCACCGGCAGTCATCACAAGTGCATCAATGTCACTTTTGTAAAGAAAATAATTAGAATGGTGGGGGGCTTCCCTCTAACACCCCAGCCTCAATACCTAGAAAGATGTGGGAGTTCTCCCTTTTAAATATGTTGCCCACAGGGTTTTCAAGAGGACCAGCCTGATAGCAGCAGAAAGTCTTTGGTGCAATGGCTATATTTGCTAATTTCTCCATGCTGGCCTGATGACTTGCCAAACAGGACACGATGTCACAGATTAATTTGGCTTTAGGAGTTAAAAGTCTGATTGTGTTAACATCAAACATTAGTTTGATGTTAACACAAATCTATGATATTTTAAGATCTGAACATGCACCAGTACCGATGAGTGACACGCAGCAATATACAAAGTAAGTCTCACATGAGAATTATATACAAATTAAGAGAATTTGGGCTAGGGAGCACAATATGCATTTGGGTTAGAAATTGGTTTTAATAAAAGGTAGCAGCGAGTGGTGGTAAATGAAACATTTTCGAATTTGACTGAAGTACTAAGTGGTGTGCCACAAGGGTCTGTACTTGGACCACTATTGTTTTACCATTTTCATAAATGATCTTGAAGTAGGTCTAGAGAGTACAGTGTCAATTTTTGCAGACGACACCAAACTGTGTAAGGTTTAAATTCGGAGGGGGATGCTACGTCTCTACAGAATTACTTATTTAGATTGGAAACATGGGCAGCTAAATGGAGAATGCGGTTAAACATAGACAAATGTAAGGTAATGCACTTTGGTAGCAAGAACTTAAATGAGGAGAAACTAGGGGATTCTGTACTGGAAAAAGATTTAGGTGTACACATAGATAACAAACTTAGCAGTAGTACCCAAAGTAGGAATGCGGCAAAAAAGGTTAATAAGGCATTAGCATGCATAAAGCGGGGAATTGATACAAGGGGTGAGAGTGTTATACTCCCGTTGTATAAATCACTAGTGAGGCCACATCTCAAATACTATGCACAACTATGGGCACCATACTACAAAAAGGATATCCTGGAACTAGAAAAGGTTCAAAGACAGGTGACCAAATTGATTAATGGGATGGAGACACTAGAACACAAGGAAAGGCTATGCATGTTTACACTGAAAAAAAGAAGATTAAGAACGTACATGATTAACATTTACAAATACATAAGGATTTAATACACAGAGCTAGCGGGGGATTTGTTTTTGGTAAGATCACCACAAAGGACACGTGGACACCCGCTTAGGTTAGAGGAGAAGAGATTTTGCACACAGAGACGAAAAAGTTTCTTCACAGTAAGGACAATACATACTTGGAATTCCCTGCCTGTTGCAGTAGTAATGGCAGACTCGATCATTACTTTTAAGAATGGGCTAGATAAATTCCTAATGGATAAAGATATACAGGGTTATGGTGGGTAAATCACGCATTACAGTAATAAAATCAAATAATAATAATAAAACAAAAAATAAATAAATAAGAGGAATCGACATAATGGTTAAACATTCACCAAAGTTAAAATTAGTGATCTCCTACTGTAATATTTTTAAGACTAACAGGTTGAACTCAATGAACAATTTGTCTTTTTTCAACCTCAAAAACTGTGTTACTATGTAGCTAGCATTTGCAGGCGTTGATGAGTACAGTTACATGAAAATGGTGGCATGTCAGCCCAGCAGGTGGATGACCACGCACATGATCTGATGTGGCGTTTTTGGATGCAGCAGAAGATAACAGAAGCCAGTAGTGGGTGACTTTTTACTTAAGACACCTACTGCGGCTTTTACATACATTTGCACAGCCACTGCGTACAAAGACGTGTGTATGTGACCGATGGTCTCCGGACCACTGGTCACACATACCCAACCCGTTGGGGTAGTGCAGTCACACAGATGCATACAATTCCCAATTCTGCATAGACAATTATGCTAATTTATATCCATGTACTGCACGCAATGTAGCGGCCTGATATTGAATAATTCTATGGACTGTAAACACATCTGGAGATTACACTAAAGGAGAGAAAATCCCAAACCTGGGTCTCTCAGAAGACGGTGACCCAAGTAACAAAAACATACTTGCTTCCAATGTTTATTTATCCTTATATCTGTATAAAATCGCAATTCGCATGTATAATTTGTTTGCATAAAAATAACTTTTCTTGTTTAAATATCTATGACCGTTAATACACACTTCAGGCAAAGAAGAATTTACATAAAAAAACTAATTTGCTACAACAAACTTTGTAGAAGTAATGTTAATATTTACAGAAACTTGAAACATGAAGATTTCTAAATCTAGTGGAAATATCTTTGCAGCTTCCATAGACACCAACCACACAGACAAGGAGATAATTGCTGGTTTGTGCTATAATTCAGAAACAAAAGCGCGCAGACAGTATTTATCAGTTAATTCTCTACTAATGTCAGATTAGTTGCTAAGCAAACCTGGCTTACAGAATTGCACTTAATTGAACAATATAGGGGGTCATTCCGAGTTGATCGCTCGCTGCCGTTTTTCGCAGCGCAGTGAATAGGTTACTACTGCGCATGCATATGCACCGCAATGCGCAGTCACGTCGTATGGCTACAAAGCGGATCGTTGCTGAGCGATGGATTTAACGAAGAATCCATTCGCACAGTCGATCGCAAGGAGATTGACAGGAAGAGGGCATTTGTGGGTGTCAACTGACCGTTTTCTGTGAGTGCTATGGCGAACGCAGGCGTGTCCAGGCGTTTGGAGGGCGGATGTCTGACGTCAATTCCGGGACCTGCAATGCTGGATTCATCGCACAGGGTAAGTAACTCTTACCCTGGTCTTGTTCTACACAAAAATGTTTTTTCATAGCAGGGCTGCACAAGCGATAGCAGCTTTGCTATGAAAAAATACACTCCCCCATAGGCGGTGTCTAGTTGATCGCATGAGCTGCAAAAAGTTGCAGCGTGCGATCAACTTGAAATGACCCCCATTATAGAAATAGTAACTTAAGAACATGTAAAATATGTAACACATCAATGTTCATATGTACAGGTAAGTTAGATATGCAGACATAACAAAATGGAAGCTGACTTGAGGAGGCACACTCTTTATTGGGGTAGTCCAGAGAGACCAACAGGACTGCTTAATATTGTGGTACAGTACGTAACAGCCGGTGATGAGCTGATAATCGTCTGAGGACTTTTCTACATAAGTGTGGTAGGAGTAAATACTGGAGCCCTACAACTGGGTTGTATTTATATAATTATATTATCAGACTCCATATAATATGGTACTGTATGACATCTAATTTCTTTAATACCCTGGAGAGACTTTTACTCTAACACTGGCTGATAAATACTTACGTAACTTTGAACGTCTTTCTAAATGATCAAGCATCCATTTTAAAAAGTTACAATTGTGTTACAATTTATGCTGTTACAATTTTTCTATGTAGCTTCATAAAGTTTTAGATACTTAATTTGCTGGGATAATATGTATATGTGCATATACAGGGGGTCAGCGGTGCAAACGGGTTGGGTTCTGCGCATGCGCAGCGGCCGCAATGCCGGCAGGCGCGTCGTTGCTGTTGCTGGGCAACGACAAGAAGAATGAAGAAAGTGATCGCTGCCGCGATCATATGAAGATTGACAGGAGGGAGGCATTCCGGGGTGTCAACTGACCGTTTTCTGGGAGTGGTGCGGCGAACGCAGGCGTGTCCAGGCGTTTGCAGGGCGGGTGTCTGACATCAATTCTGGGAACTGACAGGCTGAAGACATCGCAGCGGGTAAGTAACTCCAGAGCTACTCAGAAGCTGCACAAAATGTTTTTGCATAGCTCAACTGCACAAGCGATCACAGCCTTGCTATGCAAAAAAACCCTCCCCCATAGGCGGCATCTAGTTGATCGCACGGGCAGCAAAAAGTTGCTACGTGTGATCAACTCAGAATGACCCCCACAGTACTGCATTGGATGTTTTTATATATATGACTACATTTCATACATTATTGGTTTATTGTCTCAGCTGGACACAGCAGCGCGGCTTTCTTTTGTCTTTATTTCATTTTATATCACCTCCCTATAATACATACACTATAATACTATACAATGTCATGCGTCTCAGCCCTTGCTTGGGCCATGAGGAGGAGGGACTCACAGATCTCTGCAAATGGACATGGAAGGAGTTGCTGCAGTAGAGCATGTGCAGCAGCTCCCACTTGGCTATTTCACTCACGGTATAATAAACTACTGCACTTTCGCATGTACGGCAGCTCAGAATGATCTGAGCTCAGCCTATGATTTGGCCTGGTGTTTTTTATGGTTGGGGATGGAGCTGGGAGGAGAGCAGGGCACGGCCATCTGCTGATCCAGAGGGAACTGTTATGCGCTACCGGTGGCCCAATCTGAAGCCTATGTATATGATATAACTCCCCCTTTTTGATTGATGTCTGTCAGTTGAATCCCATCATAGGCCTCCGTTATGACTGTCACTAGAATTTAGTTTACATTTACATTTCAATTTAATCTTCTGTATGTAGCTAAATAAACCTGTATTAATAGACAAATTTTAATTTTGCTTTACCTGTGTCCTGGTCTTTATATTATTAGGTATATATAGTTGTAAAGTATTTCTATATTAATGTATATACCGTAGCAGGTTTAAATCACAAAACGTTGACTTTGTGTCTGCTCCATTCATGATGCAAGCTACAGTAAAAAAACAATAAGCCCCCCAAAAATTATACATTCAATCATTAATATTTTCTGGCAACAGTACAATTGTGCAGCCTCTAATGGAGGACGTCTTTAGAAATTCTTAGCTCAATTACAAGATTTGTTTCCAGTGCTGTAACAAAGCTCAATGTTGTTCTGTGCTAGCCCGAACCCCTAAGCACATGACAGCATGAGGTCAATCAGAGGGGGCACCAAATGTTATACAGAACTGTCATGACATGCTGATCGATTTCCCAGATACGTCAGTCAGAAAATCGCCACCAGTGACTTATGGTTACCTCAGCACGTGTGGTTAATGATACCTGGTAACTGCCACCAGCAAAGGAACACAGAGCCTCAATATATGGATACCAGACAGTCCTTTGCAGCTAACTGCATCCAGAATAATAAATTGCACACTCACACTTCGTTAGTAGTTTGGGCCACACAGGCTCGTAGATTCACCAAGAGACATGGAGAATATGCTAGAATGAATTGTTTTAATTCAAACAAAATCGTCCAAGGTAAAAGTATACACAATGATTATAAATGGAAAGAAATACAGTACATATAAATCTCAAACAAAACAAGAAACAAGTATGAAAACCTAGCACTCACATTAAAGTACTTAGATGATGCTGTGAGGGACTTCAAGAATGGAGTTGCAAGTCTTATCTCTCGGTATGCAACTGAATCCCTTAGATACAATGAGCACTGGCTCTTCAGGGAGAAGTTTCTTTAAACTCCCACCTTTGTGGTTTTTTTAACCAGCTCAATGCTGTACACTGGACATGTCAGGGATCACGGGCTTCTTCCACGTGCTGTCTTGCCATAAATTGTGGAGGGGGGATGACATTCCATTCTCTTTAAGAGGTAAAATGCTCCTTTCACTTTATAGCATAGTATGACCTAGGTATGACTTTATTGGGGATGAAGGATGCAATTTCCTACCCTCAAACATTTACGACTGGTATAAGATAAGAGATCCTACCATCTTGACTCCCATTTTATTGCTGGGGTCTGGATAAGAGACCCTTTATCTATTTTCCTGGCTCCGAGAGCCACCAATTCTTCACCCTAGTTTGTGCATACATAAGGTCATATACAGGACACATGCTACTGAGCCATCTAGGTGAAATAAAATCATTCCTTTACATATTCTGACATAAGATACATTTCTGATATTGCTGACTGCATATAAATGTCACATCTTTGTCACAAGTACGTTTGCGGTACCCAAACAACAGAATAATACTTATTAGTACATACAGTAGTTCAATATTAGACCATAATTACCAAATCCATCTACATCCTCCCTAATGTCAAATTCTACTACCACACAGTTGGAAAATTATAGATTGGGGGCTAGGAATGCTACTGTCAAAAGAAGATTCACTTTACAATATATTGTATGATTCAGGTTACTTGTTTCTGCCTAGTTCAATAATATTTTAACAATATAAATAAATGATTTCCACTTTGCTGTTGCTGGCTGGGTATTTCTTGCCTACCATCTCATATCTTGGACATGGGACAGGATTTCGAAGATTTCACTGGCCTCATTCTGCAAACAGACTTTGCAGTAGTTTATTTCATCATGCATTTCAGCTACAGTATAGTATTAAAGACCTTTTATTGGTACCATTCCATGTCTCCCATCCTCTTCTTTTGAGTCTAGGTGCAGGATGTAATGGAGTCTGAAATTACCAGATGTGCGTGATTCTGGACAATGGTTGACTTTTTTTTAAAGGGGCAATCATTTACAAGGAAAAACTGTGCCTTGTAAATGATTGCCCCTTTAAAAAAAGTCCCATATTGGGCGGGAATTCCACATGTCTGGCTATCTCAGACTCCATTACATTCCACCCTATGATTTAACAGTAACATTTCCTGAGGGGGGAGATTATTCCATTGCTGCATTTGAGGAAGGTTAGATGAGCAGGAACTATAAGGGGAGATGTAGCTATCCTCAGAGAGAGATAAAGCAGAGAGAGATAAAGTACCCGCCAATCAGCTCCTAATTTTACAGGCTGTTTGAAATGTGACAGAAACTGATTGGTTTGCACTTTCTCTCCACTTTATCTCTCTCCAAGGCTTGATCCATCTCTCCCATAGCCTTTAAATAATATTCTATTTCCAGCTGCTGAAGATAAGAAAATAACCAATTTCCTAAGACGTTTATCTCTAATAAGAATGGATGCAATCTCCACAGATAGCTGATCTCGATCAATATAAGAAGAGATCAGTCCTTTAGTTTTTTTCAACTGTTATATGGAGCAAGAATATCTATAATTTTGAAAGTACACACAAAAAAATATATGTTTTCCTAGCTTGAAGTGGTGAGTTTCTCAAGAGAAAATGTACAAAGTGAATGCAATGGGGGATGATCACAAAATGGCTTCTGCTTGATAACAAAGAGCACAGCCTTAGGGGAACAAAGAAGAAATACATAGCTATATACTGCATAAGATTTTTACTCTGCACAGGAATACAAATAATCAAAAATGTTTCTTCATTGGTAATTCATTTTTGCTTTAAATGAGGTGCTATCCTTTTTCCAAGTACTCATCTCTTCTCAGTCCTCCAGTCCACACTGTCTCTTTGAAACTTTCAACACTCTCCTTCATCCCCCTCCTCCTCCTCCTCTCCCATCCTCCATCACTGCCACTGACTTTGCCTCCTTTTTCATCTTCAAAATTGAGGAAATCCGTCACCCCTCTGCTGCCCCCATCATCCTTCCCCTCCATCTATCCCACCTTGTCCTCCTTCCGTCCCACTACAGACAAGGAAGTCCATTCCCTCATCTTATCCTCCCCCCCTCAACCTGCCCCATGGACCCCTTCCCCTCCCATCTTCTCCACTCCCTCTCCCCCACTGCCTGCTCCCACCTTGCTCACCTTTTCAACCTATCACTCTCTACCGGCATCTTTTACTCACCATTCAAAGATGCTCTAGGCTCACCTATTCTCAAAAAAAACAACCCCGGGCCTTCATCACCCACTAGCTACCACCCCATTTCTCTTCTCCCATTTGCCTCCAAACTACTTGAATGACTGGTCTACAGTCGTCTCATAAGTTACCTCTCTGACAACTCCATCCTTGATCCATTACGGACAGAGTAACACCCTCTAACAATATTGCTATCACTGTTGACAACACCATCATCTCCCCTGTTCCCCAACTCCACTGCTTGGGTTTCACTCTTTACTCCGCTCTCTCCTTTGCACCCCACATCCAAGCTATGGCACAATCCTGTCAGTTCCAGCTAAGCAACATTGCTCGCATCATGCCATTTCTCTCCCAGAGTGCAACTAAACTTATCATCCAGTCACTGGTCATCTCACGGCTCAACTACTGCAACGCTCTCCTCACTGGCCTCACTCGCTCCCATCTTGCTGCTATCCAATCTGTCCTCAACTCTGCAGCTAGGCTTATCTTCCTCTCCCGCCTCTCCACATCTGCCACTCCCCTTTGACAAAATCTGTACTGGCTCCCATTCCCCTATAGAATCCTCTTCAAACTCCTCACCCTCACATACAAGGCCATCTCTAATTCCACTGCTCCCTACATCTCAACCTCCTCTCCCTTCATACTCCCACCCCCTACGGTCGGCCAATGACCGTCACCTCTCCTGTACCCTGGTCAGTGCTTCCCATGCTCGAGTTTAAGATTTTGCCTGTGCTACACCCCTTCAGTGGAATGTGCTCCCACACTCTATTAGACTCTCCCAGACCTTGCAAATCTTCAAATGGGCACTGAAAACCCACCTATTCATCAAAGCGTACCCTTCCGATGCATAACCTAGTCCTGAGGCTGCTATTACATCCCCCTGCCTCATGCCTTGACCATCTCAGCTTTGCTTACACCCTGCCATCAGGCTACCTCCCGCCTGCTGGCAACTCATGTCATCTGTCTGTTGCCCCTTCCTACTAGATTGTTAGCTCCTCAGAGCAGGGCTCTCCTTCCTCTTGTTGTCAAAACCCTCTTCTCGACACATTTCACTCACAGCCCTCTTCACCCGCTTTTTCTCCTGCTGGTAAAAGCTAATCTCTATATATGGCCACCAGCTCCTAGTAATACACTGATCACTCACTCGCTACTTACATCTAAACTGTATTATGTTTTCAGAATTGTGGTGCTCTTTGTTACCTGTACTCTATTTTTGATATTTGTTTGCTGTAATGTTAAGTTTTGTCTCCCTGTACTGGCCTTTGTACGGTGCTGCAAAACACTGTGGTGCCTTATAAATAAAATTTAATAATAATAATATAACAAGTGACTAAAATCTATAAACATTGCCAATAACTTTTGCTTACATGTTTTCTACAAAAGTAATGAAAACAAGGAGTAAAGCAGAATTACATACAGCTGCTGCAAAGTTGAAGGTGGGAAAATATTTTACAATGCATCCCATTTAAATACTCCCTGTAGCATACACAGCGGAGGTGGCTCCTTTTGTGGGCTCCTTTAATATTCATGAGAATGTAGTGTGTGAATTTAAAAAAAACAAAACAATTTCTCATGGCTCAGCATGGTCCTTGGGTCTTATTGAACTCGCATACTTCCTGTGCAGAAAATGATCATTCCTCTCACAAAATGGCTGCCTCCACTGTA
The DNA here is from genome assembly GCF_028390025.1 of Pseudophryne corroboree. Taxonomy (NCBI): domain Eukaryota; kingdom Metazoa; phylum Chordata; class Amphibia; order Anura; family Myobatrachidae; genus Pseudophryne; species Pseudophryne corroboree. The sequence continues at coordinate 86,669,434 of NC_086445.1, forward strand.
TACAGAAGAAGACTGTAAATAAATAGTTATATTCTGGACTTGACAAGAGACTCTTTTTGTGTCTCATCATATATAATATGAATGATAAGTGTTTAATATATTGTTTAAAAATGCAATTGTGGGATATGAATAAAATAATCAATTTTTTATGAACTGTGTTTATTTTTGTTATGTTACAGTAAGTTATACTGTATAAAATGTAGAGATGTGCGAAGTGCACGTGTTTTGTTTTGTTTTGTTTCTAAAACATCATTGTGTTTTGGTTTCGGTTTTGGCAAACCCACCCTCAAGTGTTTGGTTTTGGTTTTGGATCTGGATCTAGATTTCTTAAAAATGTATACAAACATCTACAATCATGTAATTTGGACCTGCAATATTATGAACACCAATAACATTAATTTGCTGTCACTTGCAGAGTGAAATGCCACCTGAAATCACAAGTGAAGGACTTACATACAACCCAAGACACGCAAAATGAAATTTTTAGATATGTGATCCTAATTTGGCAGGATGACCCGAGCCGGGACTCATTTTGACTCGAAAACCCCAAAGTGACCCGATTCGGGACTCAGCTCGACTCGGAACACCAACCAAAGAAAGTTTGTTTAGTTTTCAGCAAAACCGAACCACTCATCTCTAAAAAAATATATGTGTCTTTCCAGTTCTGTAAGTTCAGTATATTTGCTTCTAGCTATTTATAAGCACACTTTGTATTTGATAAAGAGGTGACAAAGTATTGCTAGATGACTAGGTGAAGGGAGGGCTATGGTATTAGTTCTGTAAGTTTTATAGTAAGTTTCCTTTTGAATTTGTGCCATCTTTCCTAAAACTGCTCAACAGTGCACTAAGTACTGTAGTTGTTGTGGTCTTTTCTGACAGGCAGTCTTCCAAATTGCAGCTCTTAGAGCCCCAGAGGTTTTCACACAGGCCTTTCCAAAGAGCTTATCTCCTTCTCTCAGGAAGTACTCGAGTAATTTCAGTTATTTATAAAACGTAGAAATGTTTTTTTTATATATATATATATATATATATATATATATATTAGTTCTGTCAGGGACCTAAGTTCTTCCCAGTCACCCGAAGGCAAGTTGGAGTTTGGTGCCCTTCCCCCTCCTTAAAATAAAGGGATAACAAATATGGTGTATATGTATAAACAAACACAACTTACATAATTATATAGATAGCACTCTCAGTCGCTCTACAGGGACCAGAACCGACAGTGAATTGGCAGGACTCCAGCTATGCTGTGATTCAACCGTCTTCAGTATGCAGAATCAGCATTCACTGGCAGGTCCCGTCTCACAGTCCAGCAGCAGTGGCAGGTGCACCATCACTTGCTGCAACACAGGCTGAGTGGTACCAGGGTTGTCCCCTATTGCAGGTATTACCATGGTACCTGGAAAAGAGCCGATTAACTCTGCAGAGCTCCGTGGGAAGAGCTGCGGTCATACTTGGATCTTGCTGTGAACCACACAGGTGCTGCTGTACATGCAGGTGCCCCTTCAGGGCTTGGAGCCAGGAGGCAGACGTCTCCATTGCCTATAGGAGTTACGCCCCTGAGTACTGTGCAAAAGTTTTAGACAGGTGTAGAAAAAATGCTGCACAGTAAGAATGCTTTCGAAAATAGAAGTGTTAATAGTTTATTTTTATTAATTAACAAAATGCAAAGTGAATGAACAGAAGAGAAATCTCACCCTTTGTCTTCAAAACAGCATCACTTTTATCAAGGTACATTTGCACAGTTTTGAAGGAACTCGGCAGGGAGGTTGTTCAAAACATCTTAGAGAACTAACAACAGATCTTCTGTGGACATAGGCTTGCTTGAATCCTTTTGTCTCTTCATGTACTCCAAGACAGATGCGAAGATGTTGAGGTTAGGTCTTTGTGGGGCCATTTAATTATTTCCAGGACTCATTTTTCTTCTTTATGCTGAAGATAGTTCTAAATTACAATGGCTGTATGTTTGGGGTCGTTATCCTGCTGCGGAATAAATTTGGAGCCAATCGGACACAGCAGAGCCTCTGGACGAACACAGCAGAGCCCCTGGAAGGACACAGCCAGCATCCCCTGGACGGACACAGCCATCAGCCCTTAGAGGGACACAGCCAGAGGTCCCTGGAGGGACACGCAGACCCTGGATGGACAAAACAGCCCCTGGATAGACAACACAGCACCTCTTGATGGACACAGCACCCCTAGATGGACACGGCAGAGCCCCTGGATAGATACAGCCAGCATCCCCTGGACGGACACAGCCAGCATCCCCTGGACATTCACAGCCAGCAACCCCTGGATGGACATAGCCATCGGCCCCTAGAGGGTCACAGCCAGCGGCCCCTGTAGGGACACAGCAGCCCCTGGATGGACACAGCAGCCCCTGGATGGACAACACAGCACCCCTGGATGGACAACACAGCACCCCTGGATGTACACAGCACTCCTGGATGGACACAGGACTCCTGGATGTACTGCCCTATTGAAGCTCCACAGCCGGAGTGAAGTTGCGCGCTGATCACTGGGGACCTTTCTGCAATCTAAAACCCACAAGAATCTGACAGTGGCAGGATGACGTTTTGCCTTGTTTTGGGATCTGAGTCAAGTGGGAAAGCCAAAGCTGGACTCGGATCCCTCTCGGATTCGCAATGTTCGGGCGGGCACCCACTCATCTCTAGCATGTATTGGTATGTATTAAAAAATATCTGTAAACAAATGCTATAGTAAGAAGTCAACTTTTGACAGACTTGGACCTCAATTTTCCATCTGAAAGATGGGCATCACATGTCTGTCTTCAAATATCTGGGATGCAATAGTCCCGGATAAATTCAATCAAGTAATAAACATCTCATAAACACAGGGCGAAAATATGACCAAACAATTTTGTTAAATAAATGGGACCCAATAGAGTCCCAATAGTGATTTGCGGTACACAACACAATTTAAACAAATTATATCAGTATGGCAAATACTACACATAAGACCAGAGCTGGATTATCCTAAGGGCGACAAGTGCGGCCGTCCTGGGGCCACCACACATTAGGGGTCCCCACAGACTGCTTAAAAAAATGGAGCAGTCTCCCTCAGCAGCCACCAAGGAGCTCCATGTACAGAGTGTACACAGAGCTCCTCGGCGGCTGCTGACAGAGACTGCTCCGATGTAAAACGCAGTATGTGGGGGCCCCTAACGTGTGCCTCAGTAACGCATGACAGAGGCTCAGTCAGTGTCTCACGGGATTTCACTTCACTACCCCGCGAGACACTGACTGAGCCGCCGGCGTGTGCTACTGTAAAGCTGCTGCTCCATATATGGGTGAGTATGTGTGTGTGAGTGAGTGTGTATGCAGGCTTGGTGAAAGGGGGGTCAAAGGGGACACCTGTACCGGGCCCCGAAGTTGACATGGGCCCCGAGGATCAAGGGCACAAGAAAACGTGGGTGCAGAGCATAATAGTGCATTTTTAAACTTCCAGCCTCCTGAAAATTAACTAATAAAAAATTGGCAGGCGCACCTGTTGCCCCCCCCCCTCCATTATCCCATCACTTGGTCTAGTCCTGGTGGTCCGTGGTGTGTAGCCGAAGTAGCTACATCCTACGCATTACACTGCACCAGCCCTGCGATGTCTGTTTCTCCTGCGGTCCCCGCCGAAGAGCTGAGCAGCTCCGAAGGAAAACTGCCGCTTGCCAGGCACACAAAGTAGCCGCTGTACGTAGTGACTTGCAAGGTCTACACTGATCAAGGGAAAGGACCTGTATTTCTTCTAGAGATGTGCGGCTGGCACTATTCGTGTTTTGTGTTTTGGTTTTGGTTCTAATTCCACTTTCATGTTTTGGCTTGGTTTTGCCAAAACCACCCTTTTGTGTTTTGGTTTTGGTTTGATCTGGATGATTTTTTTAAAAAAACATAAAAACAGCTAAAATCACAGAAATTGGGGGTAATTTTGCTCCTACGGTATTAACCTCAATAACATTCATTTCCATTCATTTCCAGTCTATTCTTAACACCTCACACCTCACAATATTGTTTTTAGGCCTAAAAGTTGCACCGAGGTGGCTGTATGACTAAGCTAAGCGACACAAGTGTGCGACACAAACACCTGGCCCATTTAGGAGTGGCACTGCAGTTGCAGACAAGATGGCACTATTCAAAAACTAGCCCCCAAACAGCACATGATGCAAAGAAGAAAAAGAGGTGCAATTAGGTAGATGGATGGCCAAGCCAAGCGACACAAGTGTGCGGCACAAACCCCTGGCCCATCTAAGAGTGGCACTGCAGTTACAGACAGGATGGCACTTAAAAAAACTAGTCCCCAAACAGCACATGATGCAAAGAAGAAAAAGAGGTGCAATTAGGTAGCTGGATGGCCAAGCTAAGTGACACAAGTGTGCGGCATTAACACCTGGCCCATCTAGGAGTGGCACTGCAGTTACAGACAGGATGGCAGATTTAAAAAATAGGCCCCAAACAGCACATGATGCAAAGAAGAAAAAGAGGCCTAATGAGGTAGCTGTATGACTAAGCTAAGCGACACAAGTGTGTGGCACAAACACGTGGCCCATCTAGGAGTGGCACTGCAGTGTCAGACAGGATGGCACTTAAAAAAACTAGTCCCCAAACAGTACATGAAGCAAAGAAGAAAAAGAGGTGCAAGATGGAATTGTCCTTGGGCCCTCCCACCCACCCTTATGTTGTATAAACAGGACATGCACACTTTAACAAACCCATCATTTCGGCGACAGGATCTGCCACACGACTGTGGCTGAAAGGACTGGTTTGTTTGGGCCCCCACCAAAAAAGAAGCAATCAATCTCTCCTTACACAAACTGGCTCTACAGAGGCAAGATGTCGACCTCATCATCATCATCCGATTCCTCACCCCTTTCACTGTGTACATCCTCCTCACTGAGTATTAATTCGTCCCCACTGGAATCCACCATCACAGGTCCCTGTGTACTTTCTGGAGGCAATTGCTGGTAAAGGTCTTCCCGGAGGAATTTATAATTCATTTTGATGAACATCATCTTCTCCACATTTAGTGGAAGTAACCTCCTACACCGATCGCTGGCAAGGTTACCGGCTGCACTAAACACTCTTTCGGAGTACACACTGGAAGGGGGGCAACTTAGGTAAAATAAAGCCAGTTTGTGCAAGGGCCTCCAAATTGCCTCTTTTTCCTGCCAGTATACGTACGGACTGTCTGACATGCCTACTTGGATGCTGTCACTCATATAATCCTCCACCATTCTTTCAATGCAGTGACAGTAGACATGTCAGTAATCGTTGGCAGGTCCTTCAGTCCGGACCAAATGTCAGCTTTCGCTCCTGACTGCCCTGCATCACTGCCAGTGGGTGGGCTAGGAAATGTTATCCTTTTCCTTGCAGCCCCAGTGTCGGGAGAAATTGAAGGAGGAGCTGTTGACGGGTCACGTTCTGCTTGAGTTGACAATTTACTCACCAGCAGGTCTTTGCTTCTCTGCACACTTGTGTCTGCTGGAAAGAGAGATACAATGTAGGTTTTAAATGTAGGATTGAGCACGGTGGCCAAAATGTAGTGCTCTGATTTCAACAGGTTGATCAGCCTTGAATCCTGGCAAAATGAATGAAGGGCTCCATCCACAAGTCCCACATACTATGCGGAATCGCTCCATCTTAGCTCCTCCTTCAATTTATCCAGCTGCTTCTGCAAAAGTCTGATGAGGGGAATGACCAGAATCAAGCTGGCAGTGTCTGAACTGACTTCACGTGTGGCAAGTTCAAAGGGTTGGAGAACCTTGCAGAAGACGGAAATCATTCTCCACTGCGCTTGAGTCAGGTGCATTACCCCTCCTTTACCTATATCATAGGTTGATGTATAGGCTTGAATGGCCTTTTGCTGCTCCTCCATCCTCAGAAGCATATAGAGTGTTGAATTCCACCTCGATACCACCTCTTTGCTTCAGTTGATGTCGGGGCAGGTTCAGGAGTGTTTACAGTCTTCGGCATGCAGTGGCAGAATGCCGAAAGTGGCCCGCAATTTTTCGGGCCACAGACAATATCTCCTGCACGCCCCTGTCATTTTTAAAAAAAAATCTGCACCACCAAATTAATTGTATGTGCAAAACATGGGACATGCTGGAATTTGCCCAGATGTAATGCACGCACAATATTGATGGTGTTGTCCGATATCACAAATCCCCAGGAGAGTCCAACTGAGGTAAGCAATTCTGCGATAAAGTTCCTCAGTTTCCATAAGTGGTTGTCAGCTGTGTGCCTATTATGGAAAGCGGTGATACATAGCGTAGCCTGCCTAGGAACGAGTTGGCGTTTGCGAGATGCTGCTACTGGTGCTGCTGCTGTTGTTGCTGCGGGAGGCCATACATCTACCCAGTGGGCTGTTACAGTCATATAGTCCTTAGTCCGCCCTGTTCCACTTGTCTACATGTCCGTGGTTAAGTGGACACTGAATACAACCGCATTTTGTAAGAACTGGTGACTCTTTTTCTGACGTCTGTGTACATTCTCGGTATCGCCTGCATAAATAAGTGGAACCTAGATGGGATTTGATAGCGGGGACACACTATCTCCATCAATTCTCTAAGTCCCACTGAACTAATGGTGGATACCAGATGCACCTCTAACACTAACATAGCTGTCAAGGCCTCAGAAATCCGCTTTGCAAAAGTATGACTGCTGTCATATGTCATCTTCCTCACAAAGGACTGTTGGACAGTCAATTGCTTACTGGAAGTAGTACAAGTGGTATTCCGACTTCCCCTCTAGGATGACGATCGACTCCCAGCAGCAACAACAGCAGCGGCAGCAACAGCAAGCGTACCACTCCAGGATCCATCGGAGGAATCCCAGTTAGGAGCGGACTTCTCAGTCTTGACAGTGACATGACCTGCAGGACTACAGACGTTCCTGACTGAGGAGGAAGTTGACATTGAGGGAGTTGGTGGTGTGGCTTGCAGGAGCTTGAGTACAGGAGGAAGAAGGGATTTAGGTGTCAGTGGACTGCTTACGCTCTTACGCAAAGTTTCACAACTTGACACTGACTTCTGATGAATGCGCAGGTGAGGTATAAGGGAGGATGTTCCTAGGTGGTTAACGTCCTTACCCCTACTTATTACAGATTGACAGAGGCAACAGACAGCTTGACACCTGTTGTCCAGATTTGTGGAGAAATAATTCCACACCGAAGAGGTGGCTCTTTTGGTATTTTGCCCAGGCATCACAATGGGCTTCTTTGTCCCAAGGACAACATGTGTCTCTCCCGGTGCCTGACTTAAACAAATCACATCACCATCAGAATCCTCATCGTCATCTTCCTCCTCAGTGCCAGCAATACCCATATCCTCATCCTGTTGTACTTCAACAGTGACATCTTCAATTTTAATATCAGTAACTGGACTGTGGGTGCTCCTTCCAGCACTTGCAGGGGGAGTGCAAATGGTGGAAGGAGCCATCTCTTCCCGTCCAGTGTTGGTCAGAAATCGCAACCGCCGAAACACTTGGACTCTCCTTGGGGATTTGTGATACCATCTCAGAACGCACAGTTCTTTTCTGTGCTCTTTCCAGCTTAACTCTTTAATTTTTCTAGCGGAAGGATAAGGGCTTCCATCGTCATGTGAAGCTGAACCACTATCCATTAACATAGGCCAGGGCCTCAGCCGTTCCTTGCCACTCCGTGTCGTAAATGGCATGTTGGCAAGTTTACGTTTCTCCTCAGATGATTTAAATGTCTTTTTTTGGTTCTTTTTACTGAACTTTGGCTTTTTGTATTTTACATGCCCTCTACTATCACATTGGGCATCGGCCTTGGCAGACGATGTCGATGGCATTTCATCTTCTATGTCTTGGCTAGTGGCAGCAGCTTCAGCACTAGGAGGAAGTGGTTCTTCTTGATATATCCCTATTTTATCCTCAAAATTTTTGTTCATTATTTTTTGGGAGTTATATGAGACAATATGCAACACAGGAATGACTGGAATGACTGATGAGACAGTACACTACCACTGGTCTGATGCAGCACAACACAACAATACTGTAAGAGACTTGTGGTTGTTGTTATAATTATTATACGGCAGTAGTGGACATATAGCAGCAGCGTATATCGTCACTGGAATGACTGATGGACAGGACACTACCACTAGTCTGATGCAGCACAACATAACAATACTTTAAGAGACTTGTGGTTGTTATAATTATTTATTATACGGCAGCAGTGGACATATAGCAGCAGCGTATATTGTCACTGGAATGACTGATGAGACAGAACACTACCACTGGTCTGATGCAGCACAACATAACAATACTGTAAAAGACTTGTGGTTGTTGTTTTTATTATTATATGGCAGCAGTAAACATATAGCAGCAGTGTATATCGTCACTGGAATGACTGATGAGACAGGACACTACCACTGGTCTGATGCAGAACAACACAGTCAACAACACTTTATACAGCTACACTGGCAGGAGAGTACACCAACACTGTGACTGCCTGGACTGATGCAGCACAATACACTGTGACTACACTGGACTGGACTGAGCAGCACAACACAGCACAAAACTTGCCACCCCCACTTTCCCGCCCCCTCACAGACACTGGAGGATGGAGACACGTCCTCTCACTACACTCTCCGAGACTGGAGTGAAAATGGCTGCGACGCACGGCTCCTTATATGGAATCCAAATCCCGCAAGAATCCGACAGCGGGATGATGACGTTTTGCCGCGTTTGGGTTTCCGAGTCAGGCGGGAAAACCCGAGCCTGACTCGGATCCGGGCTCGGAAGGCAAAGTCCGGTAGGGTTCAGTTCTCTGAGAACCGAATCCGCTCATCTCTAATTTCTACTGAAATGGTAAGAGGATATTATAGTGATATATATGATTATAGAAAAGTGGTCTTATTGCATATAATGCCCAGCTTGCAAGTCACTGAGTACAGCGGTTACTTTGTGTACTGTTCTTGTTTTCACTTCTAATTAACTTAACTAAGCTTTGGAGTGCCTTGTGGACTTTTTTATGGTTATATACTGTATGTATGTATATGCATGTATGTATGTATGTGTGTAAATATATACATGCATATATGATTTTGGTTTGATTTGTGTCGCTTTTTTTGTGTTTATTATGAAGACTGTGTGCTGACCTGAAGACGGTGTGCTGTGCACTGAAATGTTGATGTGCTATTTCATGTAACTTTTTGAATATATTATTTTTCTCTAAAAAAATCCTGAGTGCCGTCCCTCCTACATTTGTTATATATATATATATATATATATATATTTATTTATTATTGTGTGTATGTGTGTGTGTGTGTGTGTATGTATATACTTTTATATATATATATATATATATATATATATCTGGGGGGCCCATTGATTTCATTGTACTGGGCCCCAAGATTTCTGTTGCCGGCCCTGTGTATATGTATCTGAGTGCCTGCCAACCCGTCCGCGCACGGGGGTGTTCTTTTTAGTGGTGGGGGCCCCCACATGTTCGTTCCCCGGGTCCCCCACCAGCCTTAATCCGGCCCTGCATAGGACCTATTCATGTCCAAAAAGAACAGTATGTGCCTATAAAGGCGTCTTTCCAGACAATTGCTAATAATTGATTTGATGCTCTTCAATGTTATGTTTTGTCCCTGGTTTAAAGACTATGGAGCATAATGAGTGCAGTCACAGCTATGCACAATGTTGAGGACAAGGGGAATGGAATATGTTTGGTGAGACTAAATTCACCAAAAAATTGTGTAACATTCGGTGATCTTCCACTCAAAGGCGTTAGAGGTAATAGAAGGCAATATTAAGATATATTATTATTTTTTATTATTACCAGTTATTTATATAGTGCACACATATTCCGCAGCGCTTTACAGAGAATATTTGGCCATTCACATAAGTCCCTGCCCCAGTGGAGTATATTTTTGGATTGTGGGAGGAAACCGGTGTACCCAGAGGAAACCCACGCAAGTACGGGGAGAATATACAAACTCCCCACAGGTAGAGCCATGGTGGGAATTGATCCCATGGGGATGCAGTCAATTTACCTCCAATCAAAATCCCGACGGTCGAAATCCCAACAGCAATTGACCGACGGTCAAAATCCCGACAAGATCAAAATACCGACATGGACAAAATACTGACATTTAAAATACCGACAAGGTCAAAATACCGACATGTAAAATGCTGACAGGTCAAAATGCCGACATGAGTTTTTCATGATTTTTTCATTGAAACCGACTTGTTCATACTTTACCATCCCAGTGGACCTGGAGGGGGAATATAATAGTGTGCCGAGTGCAGCAAGGCACCATGCCCGATGCATGGCGAGCAGACGCTGTACACTTATATGGTGTCCATGTCGACCTATGTTGACATATACACAAAAAACACATGTCGGTATTTTGACCTGTCGGCACTTTACATGTCGGTATTTTGAACTTGTCTTTATTTTCAATGTCTGTATTTTGTCCATGTCGGGATTTTGACCTTGTCGGGATTTGGACCGTCGGTAAATTGCTGTCGGGATTTTGACCATCTGGATTTTGATTGGAGGTATTTCATACCAATCCCATCCTCAGTACTGTGAGGCAGTAATACTAACCATTACACCATCCGTACTGCCCTAGGTATAGCATAAAAATCAATGGCAAATTTCAGTGATTTGTAACATATCAAGAAAGGAACGCTCACCAGAAACTGGCTATGGACAGAAAGACAAGCATTGTGATCAAAATCCTATATACCGCACCTAAACGTTACATTTTATTGCACCTCTCCATCATTAGCAATATCACGCTGTGATTTCATATACCAATATAGGGGATGATTCTGAGTTTAGAAGCAAAGATAAACCAGCGAGTTCTGTAACTTTGCACCTGTACAAACCATGCTGCATTGCAAGGTGGGGCAGATGCATTTATTATTTTTGCATGCAGGGTAAATACTGACTGCTTTTGTATGTAACCGACAAATGCTGTAGAGTTTAATTTTACACTGCAAATTAGATTTTACTTTGGACACAGCCTCTCATCTAACATCTAAATCTGGTATCTTAATCTTTACATCTCTCCAAGGTTGCTGAGAGCGGATAAAATCCTAGGTACTAGGGGTGGAATGCCCAAATTGGGGAGGTAGATCCACAGAACCCCCATAAAAAAATAAAAATAAAAATACTATGTCACATGCTTCAAAGGGGGAAGCTACACGAAGCAAAGGGGGATATTTGTTTCCTCAGCCAGGGGTGGATACAAAGGGGATCGTTGCAAATGCCACAGACTTCCTTCCTGCAACACTTGTGTTAGGGTACTTTGACCACTCAAGGTCTGGTCTATCAACTCTCGTCAGTCATCAGTCAGAATTCTGTACTTAGTAACCGGTTGGAGGTCAGAAAATGAAAAGATCACACACAGGATTATGTGTAACCTAGACAGATCAAGCTGACCTGCCCAGGGCCCGTCTTAGGTGTTTATTTTATACTTTATGAACAAAGAAACGATATGTGCCAATAACTTTAGCCAATCAGAATACACCATGTATATCTTGGAACATGAAATACATCAACTGTCATATAAGATTATAATTAGCAATTAAAGCATCTTTGTATATGTTTTATTGCTTCTCGTGCTTATCAGCCTTCCGGACATATAGACAAGACATCCTTTCTGATGGTCAAATGGTTAGGGTCCCACTGTTCCCAATGTTCAGACATATTGGCGATCTGCCTGACTGGCCTTGAATACATCTTGTGCTGTATGCCCATGAACAATTCATGCTTTTAATATAATTTTCTGAGTACATCGTTTCTGAATATCTATGCAGTATTTAAGGATTCATCAATGCATTTGATGTGATTAACAGTAAATATCTTAATCAATGCAAAAAAGCTTGAATCAATATACACTGCTCAAAAAATAAAGGGAACACTTAAACAACACAATGTAACTCCAAGTCAATCACACTTCTGTGAAATCAAACTGTCCACTTAGGAAGCAACACTGATTGACAATCAATTTCACATGCTGTTGTGCAAATGGAATAGACAACATGTGGAAATTAGAGGCAATTAGCAAGACAACCCCAATAAAGGAGTTGTTCTGCAGGTGGTGACCACAGACCACTTCTCAGCTCCTATACTTTCTGGCTGATGTGTTGGTCACTTTTGAAAGCTGGCGGTGCTTTCACTCTAGTGGTAGTATGAGACGGAGTCTACAACCCACACAAGTGGCTCAGGTAGTGCAGCTCATCCAGGTTTGCTGTGTCTGTCAGCATAGTGTCAAGAGCATGGAGGCGCTACCAGGAGACAGGCCAGTACATCAGGAGACGTGGAGGAGGCCGAAGGAGGGCAACAACCCAGCAGCAGGACTGCTACCTCCGCCTTTGTGCAAGGAGGAACAGGAGGAGCACTGCCAGAGCCCTGAAAAATGACCTCCAGCAAGCCACAAATGTGCATGTGTCTACTCAAACGATCAGAAACAGACTCCATGAGGGTGGTATGAGGGCCCGACGTCCACAGGTGGGGGTTGTGCTTACAGCCCAACACCGTGCAGGACGTTTGGCATTTGCCAGAAAACACCAAGATTGGCAAATTCACCACTGGTGCCCTGTGCTCTTCACAGATGAAAGCAGGTTCTCACTGAGCACATGTGACAGACGTGACAGAGTCTGGAGACTCCAAGGAGAACATTCTGACCGGTTTGGCAGTGGGTCAGTAATGGTGTGGGGTGGCATTTCTTTGGGGGGCCGCACAGGCCTCCATGTGCTCGCCAGAGGTAGCCTGACTGCCATTAGGTACCGAGATGAGATCCTCAGACCCCTTGTGAGACCATATGCTGGTGCGGTTGGCCCTGGGTTCCTCCTAATGCAAGACAATGCTAGACCTCATGTGGCTGGAGTGTATCAGCAGTTCCTGCAAGATGAAGGCATTGATGCGACGGACTGGCCCGCCCATTCCCCAGACCTGAATCCAATTGAGCACATCTGGGACATCATGTCTCGCTCCATCCACCAATGCCACGTTGCAACACTGACTGTCCAGGAGTTGGCGGATGCTTTAGTCCAGGTCTGGGAGGAGATCCCTCAGGAGACCATCCGCCACCTCATCAGGAGCATGCCCAGGCAATGTAGGGAGGTCATACAGGCACGTGGAGGCCACACACACTACTGAGCCTCATTTTGACTTGTTTTAAGTTAATGGTTTAAAAGCCTGGTCTAGGTAATCAGTCTGATCCTTATAAAAAACAATAATCTGATTTTTCCATATTAAATGTGTTACATTAAACAGACATCCTGAAAAAGGGTGTGGTAACTGGTATAGCTGGGGAATCTGTTTATCATATGTAATCATACAGACTATTTGTGGTGCCACTTCTATAAAGATGTCATATTTTGGGTCATGCAACTCCCAAGTACAAACACTAGTAGGGTTCCTAAGCTGATATGATTCTGGTTTGTAAGTAGTGTGGGGACATGCCAGCCCATTATCAGTGCTAGTGCATAGGGATAGGTCATGAGTTTTATTTTCTGGATCAATATACTGCCCTCTGAACTGTGGTGTCCATAAATCTGAGTTACCTGCTTTTGTGGTGAAGGGTACTGCTAAAATGAAGTATTTACACATGATCTTAGGTTCTGTTATGTTGTAGGTTTCCTTTTGCCCTCAACACCACCTGTCTGTGCAATAAACCTCATGTCCATATAGCCTGACCCATAACTCAGATGCTATATTAAACATTTTTCTGTAAACATTAACTGGGTCTGGGCTAGATTCTTCTTTTGTTCCTGATACACAGTTCTTATGGAACATTCTGTCCACTTAAACAAACTAGAGATGTTTTTGGTCAGTTTTAACGTGTTCATAAAAGAACTATTGACCAAGGTTAGAAAAGAATGATCCCAATTAATGACCTTTAGAATTGGATTGAAGACAGTGGGCATCCATTTTGCCTGCATGTGAACCACTCTTTCCATATCACTGCCTGCATCACTTATCTTGTTAGTCAGTGTTTCTATGTCTATAGAATTTAGTGTTCCCATTGTTGCTCCTGCCCCTCCCAACAGGATATCATACCATTCTCTTTTTATTTGGTTACACTTAGGGCCTTTGGGAAATGAAATATTAAATCGATGTAGTGATCTAAATTGTTTTATTCCCACCTTCTGACAGGTTGCTCGTATCTTAACCAAAGTATCATTCCTTATTTCTGGCTTATGTTGCAAAATATAAAATTTTGATCTGTGTCCTGTGATATTACCAGGGAAACTGGATATGTTAGTACACACAATTACTGTGCTTGTGTAGTCTTGTGCGGGCAATTCAGTATTAAAAGGTAGTTCCTTAGATCCATTTATACATCTTGATATGGCCTGAGTTACCCCCTTATCTCTCATTGGGTTTGTGAATGGCTCTACACAGCATTTCATCTTAATGTTGGTACCACGGGACAATATGAATGTGGTGCGGTTATTTGGCAATAGAAACAGATGCACTTCTGCACTGATTTTTTTTCTTATACATTTTTCCTTCATTTATAATAATCTTTAAGAGCTTTACATGCTCTCCACCATTTTGTATCTTGCTCTGACATGTTTTTTGGTGTCTCATAAGTGAAAACTCCTCCCTTTTTGTAAAAGTAAAAACAAACAGAGGGTTGTGTGGTTAGATTATAGTAATTCCACCGTTGGTCATCAAAACTCCACCAGCAGGAATCTGGATTTCCTTTACTGGGAGTCCTATCATGATACTCTCAGTAAACCAGACACATGGATTTAGAGCCCTAACCATGCGGATTACCCCTAACAACAAGCAAAGGATAAGAAACTTAATTCTCCTGGTTGGAGAGTCACTGTCAACTTCTTCGAGTGGGAGGCGTGTACCCAAGTATCGCGTCCTTTCCCCTTAATTGAGATAGGCATGGTTAGCAGCACTTGATATGGACCATCATATCTTGGTTCAAAGGTCTTTCTCACATGTCTTTTCAAATAAACCCAATCTCCTGGATTTAGCTTATGCATAGCTGATCCTTCTGGGTCTGGAATGGAAGAAAACACTTGGCAATGGAGGTTAGTCAACGTTTTACAGACCTCCTGTACATAACCTGTAAAATCACCATGGTGATGCTGTAACTGTTGTGGATAATAACCTGTTCTTGGAGCTGATCCAAACAATATCCCATATGGAGTCAGCTTGCTTGGTCTCATAGGTGTGGCCCTAATATTAAAGAAGACTATAGGTAGGCATTCTGGCCAAGTTCTTTTGGTTTCTGTCATCATTTTCTGTAGTTTTAGCTTAAGGTCAAAGTTCAAACGTTCTACACTCCCTCTGGCCTGAGGTCTATAAGGCACTTGGAAGGCCTGCTGTACCCCTAAATCTTTCATTATATGCTGCATGAATTCTCCTGTGAAATGTGTACCTCTATCTGATTCTATAACCTCAGGTACCCCAAATTTACAAACTACTTCTGCTATCAGTTTCTTTGCAGTAGTTTTTGCTGTGGCCTTGCTCACTGGCCAGGCTTCGGCCAGGTAACTAAACATGTCCGTTGCTACTAGTACATAGTCATATGGACCACTTTGTGGCAACTGTATATAGTCAATTTGTAGTTTCTGAAATGGGTAAGAGGCTTTGGGTATAGTTCCTAGAGGTGTCTTGGTTCTTTGTCCTGGATTGCTGATTCCACAGATCCAGCATCCTGCTACAAAGTTTGTTGCAGCTTTGTTGAAGCCTGGAGCTATTCAATGCTCTTGTACTCTGTTCACCATGGCTTCCTTTGAATGATGTACTTGTCCATTAGCTACTTGTAACATAGGAGAAAATAAAGCTGCTGGTAGACAGTACTTTAATTCTCTTGACTTCCAAAGTCCATGTTCATCTTCTTCTGCTCCCAATTGTGTCCATTTTTCCTTTTCTCCTTGTGATGCTTGTTGTTGAATTTTAATCAACTCATCTTCACTGGGCATTTGCTTCACATCTTGAGCCAATAAGACTTGCTCGGGTTCTTTTGATTGTAAGGCAATTCTCTTGGCTTCTGCATCTGCAAATGCATTTCCTTTAGCTTCCATGGTTCGGTTCTTAGTATATGATTGCACCTTGATTATTCCAATCCTTTTAGGTAGTTCCAATGCTCTAAAAAGTTCCATAATCAAACTGGCATGTTTGATGGGTTTTCTATTTGCACCTTTGAAGTCTCTACTTTTCCAAATCGGACCGTAATCTTGGGACACTCCCCAAGCATAGCGTGAGTCCATGTAGATGTTAGCTGTCATCTTTTCAGCATGTATGCAGGCTTTAGTCATTGCTATGAGTTCTGCTTCTTGTGCTAACATGTTTGATGGCAATGGTCTGGAATCTATGACTTCAGATTCAGTTGTTACTGCATATCCTGTCCTTGGGGATCCATTATCATAATATCTTGATCCATTGATGAAGAGGTTCATGTCTGGGTTGTCCAGTGGTGTATATTGGACATTAGGAAGAGGTAAAGTCTCTAATTCCATGAGGGCTAGGCAATCGTGGAAATTTTTGTGTTGTATTTTCTGCATCTGTAGCAGCATCCTCCTCCTCATGCTTCATCTCCTCATCTGACGATTCACCATAATCACCATTTCCCCCTCTCCTCCCCTCTTTTGAATCGTTGATGGGAAGGAGTGTGGCTGGGTTTAGCACAGTACATCTTGTGATGGTGACATGGGAGGTGCTTAATAGTGCTACTTCATATTTGGTAAGTCTGGCTGCAGAAAGATGCTTGGTTCTTGCTTGACTCAGAATTTCTGTTACAGCGTGAGGTACTTGTATACACAGTTGATGATCAAGCATCTGAACAATGTACCCCAAATTTACAAACTACTTCTGAACAATGTCTGCCACCTTTTCCTTGAGTATTGCTGCTGCTGCCACTGCTCGGACACAAGATGGCGCTCCTCTGATAATTGGATCCAACTGGGCTGAATGGTATGCCACTGGTCTTTGTTTTGTTCCGTGTTTCTGGGTGAGCACTCCTAAAGAATGTCCTTTGTGTTCATGGCAGAATAGGTTAAAAGGCTTCTTGTAATCAGGCAATCCCAATGCTGGGGCTGTTATTATAGCTTGCTTTAGTTTTTGTACTGCTTCTTCAATGGTGTCCCTGTTTTCTGCTGACGAGACTTTTCTTGTTAACTCATATAGAGGTTGCATCAGTAGTAAGGCTGAAGGTATCCATTCTCTGCAGTATCCAATAAGGCCCAGGAAAGCTCTGATTTCTTTTAATGTTCTTGGAGTTTTTGCCTGAGTTATTGCTTTTGTCCTTTCATCTGTAGGGTGCCTTATTCCTTGGGATATACAATGTTCTAAAAAGACAACTGTACTAGCTGTAGTTTGTCTTTTGACACTGTGCAATCTTCTTCTGCCAAAAAATGAGCAGTGATTATTCTGTTTCCTTTTTGCACTTCTCTTCTGTCTGTGCAGCAATAAGCAGATCATCGACATATTGAACCAACTGGGTGTCTGTAAAGTGCGGTCTCCATTTCTACAGGATTAATGCCTTTGCTTCTGAGAAGTCTAATAGACTTGTTGCTCCCCTCTGGGGTAATCGTGTCCAACAGCATTGTTTACCTTCATGAGTGAATGTTAGGAACGTCTGGCTTTCTTCTGTAATTGGCACAGAAAAAAACGCGTTTGCCAGATCGATTACTGAAAACCATGTGGCTTCAGTTGGAATTTGATTGAGCAAAGTGTGAGGATTAGGTACTATTGGAGTATTGATAATCAGTCTTTTATTAATTTCTCTTAAATCATGCACAAGTCTGTATTGAACTTCATTTGTACTGGTTTGTTTCTTCACGGGAAACAGAGGAAAGTTAAAAGGGGATCTGCATTCTTTAATGACCCATACCTTCTTGTATTGTTCCACTTGCTGGGTTATGGCCTTTGATTGTGCTTCTGTGAGAGGATATTGTCTGATTGATACTGGTTGCGTTCCTGGTTTCAGCTGTAACTGTACTGGCTGAACCCGCATGTGTCCAACATCAGTCTTTCCTTTGGACCAAAGATTTTCTGGTACTGCCTTCAACCAGTC
This sequence comes from Pseudophryne corroboree, assembly GCF_028390025.1. Classification (NCBI taxonomy): domain Eukaryota; kingdom Metazoa; phylum Chordata; class Amphibia; order Anura; family Myobatrachidae; genus Pseudophryne; species Pseudophryne corroboree. The sequence continues at coordinate 86,687,459 of NC_086445.1, forward strand.
AGGTACATCAGCCAGATCTTGTTTTGGTAATGGGTTGGAATCTTGTCTCATGTGATATATCTGTATGGCTGCTTCCATCTGTTGATGAACCTTCTCTGGTAACTTACTAGAAAATGTTATTCCTTTTGGTGTGTACTGTATGCAGGCTTGAATCAATTTTAGAACATCTGCTCCTAATAAGTTTACCGGGCAAGTACTAGAGGTAAGGAATTGGACCGGAATGGGAGTTTCAACATCTTCAATGGTTAATACCATAGGTTTACTTTCCTTTAATTCCACTGTAGTTCCTTCTAAACCAGTTGCTAGAAGTGTCTTAGTGGTCATTAATTAACTTGGTACCTCCTGTTGCTGTAAAATTGTTCGGCTTGCTCCAGAGTCTATAATGCATTATTACTGGTGACCTGTTGGCAGTACAAGGGTCAACTGATCATTTTCTTGTTCAGATGGTGTTTTGGCAGGGAGGTACCTCGGGAAGCCACTTTTTCATGCTTTAGGTTTTACTTGCTGGTTTTCACACCATTCCTTGTATTTCCTGCAATTATTCTTGAAATGTCCTTCTTGCTTACAGAAATAACATTTTCTGTCATCTTGCTTGGTTCCTTCTTTTAAGTTTCTTCCGGTGGCCCCTTGTGTTGGGCTTCTGATTTTCCACTTGCTTTGTTCCTGTACAACGTGTACTGTTACTTTCGGTATTGCATTCTTTTCTTTGGCTTTTCTTGTCTATTCATTCTCCCTTTCCTCTATTCCTTCTAGCACCTGAACTATTTGCTTCAAGTTCCATATAAGAGGTTTCTGGCCTGATCTGGAACAACTGAGTTCTGTAGGCTTCTGACAACCCATTTAGGAATTTAGTATTTAACAACCTTTTATGTTGACGGTCATCCGCTGCATAACCTTCATCAGTGTGTCGTATAGTGACTTTATCATAGTAAGTTCTGATGGACTCAGTATTTTCTTGTTTCAAATCCGGGGCTGCTGGTGCCCTGAGTTTCTGTTCATGACACCATCTTTTAAGTCTTGTCATGTACATCTTTCCACTCTCAAACATTGTTATTTTCCTCTGTCGGGGTGGCCACTATGGCTGGGCAATCATTTGCTGCATCTGCTACTGGCATGGTGCTCACTGTTTGGGCAGTTCCTGGTCCTAGGATAGCCTCATACAACTGGTGGTAGTCGACCCATGCTGGTGTCCATATGGCTTGAATTCTTTCCATATAGGCATAAAATGGTTTGTGGTGTTGGCTCTGAACAATATATGGATTGTTCACCCTGGTTGCATCATCTGGGTTGCGTATTCTCTGCACTTGTACTAGATACAGAGAAATAGGCAGCAATGACTGTTTTTCAGCATTTCTGGTTGCATAGATATCTTGACATGGTGGTTCATGGGGTGAAATCCAGTTTCCACAATTTGGGCAGCGTTCATATCCTTCTGGCACACAAAACTGACATACTGGACACAATCTTTCTGGAAAATGTGTCATTTCATTCTGTACATTATGTACCTGGGCATGAAAAGCTGTAGAGGCTGTGTCTTGACCACTTGTTTCTCCTCTCCATCTGAATTGCACCCTTTCGCTTATAGTTCCTGATTGTGGACTATTGTTTCTTGGACTTACAACTTGATTCCATGTGTCCAGCATCTGTCTAACCATAACGGGAGCTTTTGGTGGCCAACTTCTTTGGTTTGATCTTATTAGGGTTTCTTGTGATAAAGTATTGGGACACTGGGGCATGCTCTGTATACATAGCTCATGTAAATCATTCAGGTTTTCAACCACAGATCCTTTCGAGATAGGGATAACTATTCGCCACTCCTTTCCTGGTTCATCTTTTCTTAATTTCATTGTTAGTGAGCCTGTAGATGATTACATTCTATTCACACTAGGGGTACCTGGGTATGCGTGCATGTCTGAGTATAGGGGTGCGACATAGAGTGGTGGTGCTGTTGCTGATGTTACAGGCAGTGAGTTTAATGCTGGTGGTGGTGCTATTGGGTACTCTGGTACATTGGGGAAATCATTTTCATCATCTCTTCTATTTTCTGTTTCTAATTCTTTTGCTACAGTGATCCAGATGGCTACTTGATCTCTACAATTATGTTTGATTATCCAACTCTTGTTACAGGAGGCAAATTTTTCCCATTTCTCTAGGTCTAGTGTCCCCTCTGATAAAAAACCTGCTCTTTTGAAAATTTTACTTATTCCTTTCAGAGCTTTCCTCCCCTCCCTGTTACTAACAATATCCACGGGTTTGTCGGGCCCTGACATCTTTATAGACCACGCTCCCATGCCTGGGTGTGCACGCACGGAACCCCTCCTGATGTGGTATTTTAGTAACCCTGTATGAGGGACTCAAAATCTCCTTAAGAGACATTGACTCTGAAGAATTTCTTCTATCCTTGCACCTAAAGAGTTCCTTCAATCTGTAAGTGGGCAAATAACTGGGGAGGTAGTGTTGCCCCTTCCTCCCTGTAATGGCGGAAAATCTATTAGTACTGCCCCCCAAGTGAGACCTGCATAATAGATTATTTCTTCTGGATCACTGAGGTGTATCCCTATAATTATAGTTAAATTACTCCAAGGGTCTATTCCTTTACCTATATAGACTCCTGCTTGTACCAGTACCCCTGTTGTCCCTTGTGTTCTTGGTAAACTCCCCACTATTCTTGGAATACGTTCCCCTTGTGTTTGAAAAATTATGTGTCCTGTGCACCTTGGGCAATCATACCTGAGTCTACTTGCTATTGGGTCTACCATAAATCTTTTCCCTTGTTTCCTTTTAGACAGTAACTGTTCCTTGTTACTGACCCAATCCTACTCCTTAACAGTCTTGCAGAGGGACATACAAAAGGAGAATGCAAATTACCTTGCCCCCCTTGTTCAACTGGGGTGCCAACATGCATTCCCAATATAAGTGTAAGGTTTTCCCAAGGGTGGGTCTTTGATTTCCAATATACACCGGGGGATGCTTGGATTGGTAGAATTCCCACCACCTTAGGTGCTCTTGATCCTATAGTCTGAATTACAATATATGCAGTACAATGTGTGCAGGAGAATCTAGTTACTGGTACTGGTTCCATTGCCTAGCAGACACCTGACTCCCTCCACCTTTTCAAAAGCATATCGGCAGAGTACATACAACAGTGCAAGGATCCCAAGACAAAGAGTGACAATAAGTATTATATCTGACAGACTCTCGACCATCTCTTATATCTGGTTTTCCTGTCTTGTGGATACCCTCTCACTGCTATGTCTATCTGTGTACGCGGCAGCTGTTTGAGGCTGTACGGGCAAATGGGTCTTAGACCTGGGATTATGTGGTTCCTAGGCCAATTGGTTATGATGTTAGTCCAATCGTCTTCAATATAATGTTCCAACAATTCCCTTTTTAAATGGCAACCTATTGTACAATAAAATTCATCATCATTTTCCACATAACCAAATGGGACTTCAGTACTTGTAATTGCCACCAATCTTGGTGCTATAGACCCTTTGTATTTTCTTAACACAACAACACAGGTACAAGATTTACACACACTTCTTTGGTTATCTCTCAATTCAAACTGTTTATCAGTATCAGAGTATACCTTGGCCATACGCCACCTTATGTTTTTTCAAACACTTTTGTTTTCTTAATAAAACTGTATAACTATTATCAAAATGTAAAAGTTTCCTGGATATTTGATTAATTCCCCCTGAGCACTTGTGCAAATTAGCTGAAGATATTTACCCACAATTCAACAATATACTATACATGTACGGTACCTTAAAAAAAAATACTTCTGACTGACACTGGGTTCTTTTAAGATATTCTCCGATCTTCCCAACTGGACTTCCACAGATACACACAAGAAGCGCTGAGTCAAGTGAGCAGGTAGAACTCTACACATTAATTCTCACTTACCATTTTTTTATCAGCGGTTCCTGAGAGATCAGAGGATTCGTTGCCAGTGGAGGAGATACTGGAAGATCCCGGACGTTGCCCCCAGAAATGTTAGGGTACTTTGACCAATCAAGGTCTGGTCTATCAACTCTCATCAGTCATCAGTCAGAATTCTGTACTTAGCAACCAGTTGGAGGTCAGAAAATGAAAAGATCACACACAGGATTATGTGTAACCTAGACAGATCAAGCTGACCTGCCCAGGGCCCGTCTTAGGTGTTTATTTTATACTTTATGAACAAAGAAACTAAATGTGCCAATAACTTTAGCCAATCAGAATATACCATGTATATCTTGGAACATGAAATACATCAACTGTCATATAAGATTATAATTAGCAATTAGAGCATTTTTGTATATGTTTTATTGCTTCTCGTGCTTATCAGCCTTCCGGACATATAGACAAGACATCCTTTCTGATGGTCAAATGGTTAGGGTCCCACTGTTCCCAATGTTCAGACATATTGGCGATCTGCCTGACTGGCCTTGAATACATCTTGTGTTGTATGCCCTTGAACAATTCATGCTTTTAATATAATTTTCTGAGTACATAGTTTCTGAATATCTGTGCAGTATTTAAGGATTCATCAATACATTTGATGTGATTAACAGTAAATATCTTAATCAATGCGAAAAAGCTTGAATCAATATATAATTGCTATACTGCGAAAGCTCTTACACTATCACTTGCTACACGATGACTACCCCTGGCTGCTGTATGGCAGCACAACGGCAGCCACACATCATGCAGCGAAAGAAGGGAGACTGTAGCAGCCTCCATGAACCCTCTGCAGCCCAGCACACCTCAGCTGGGCCGGGGAGAAAGGCTCACTCTCTCCTTGCAGTGCCCGATGGGCAACTGACCCGGGCTGACTATTGCAATAACTCTGCACTGAGCCACTTACTAGGTAGCTCCTGGATTTTTCCGGGCGCTCACTCTGACAATTTGCATTATTAAGCAAACTTTGCCATTACATAAAATATAAAGCAGGCCGCATTAATTTCCATATAATGATATTATGCAATGTATATGTACAGTACAGGACACTAGAGAATTGCCTTTGTACTAGACAGCAACAGTCCACATTTTTTTGTACCAAAAGATGTCAATGAAAAGTGATTTATATTTTTATTTAAAGTGGCACATGCATATTTCTCCTATTGGTGGATAGGTGAAATGAAATGTACTACATTATATTCACATTTATGAGTACTTGAGTTCCATAGGATTTTTACCTTTTTATTACGATTCCAGCCACCCACTAGAAAGTTTAATACTTTAATACGATACAACAAACACCATATTGTATACAGATGGGTAAGAAATACATAATATATGGATAAAACAGCAAAACAAAATACAAAGGGTAACATTGATTTCTTCTAGACTAAACCACCCCCAGACAAATTAAAGCTATACTTTGAAATGCACTGAGATGAGAAATGTATTTAAAATTACAGAGACCTAGCTGAGAAATAAGAGATTTTCTTTCAATTTAATTTAAAACATAGGGCCTAATTCAGAGTTGATCGCAGCAGCAAATTTGTTAGCTGTTAGGCACAATTATGTGCACTGTAGGGGGGAGGGAGGGAATAGATACTGTATAATGTGTGCAGAGAGAGTTATGGTGCCCATACATGAAATCGCACCTGAACTGCCAAAGTGATTACCATGCTATCATGCAATAGATTGCATGGTAATCACGTGATGGGCACATCACCGCAGAGTGGGAGCGGCCTCCAACCGCTCCCGGCGGGTGCCCATCGCATATCGCAGTGCGATATATAGCATGTGTTTTTAAAAACACATGCGATCGAACTGCGATTCGATAAATATTAAGTGCAGCACATAATATCTTGAGACGCGAGATTCAACAGGCGTGCCCGCGCATCGCGTCGAAAGGTACCTAAAATGTGCATACAATACTTCGATTTTTCCCACAGATCCAGTTGAAATCGAAGGCTAGTACCGATAATCTCACAAGTGATTTGGGTGGGGTGTGTTCAAATTTAAATATAAATTGCAGTATAAAAATAGAGCAGCCAGTATTTACCCTGCACAGAAACAATATAACCCACCCAAATCTAACTCTCTCAGCACATGTTATATCTGCCCCCCCCCTACAGTGCACATAGGGGGTCATTCCGAGTTGATCGCTCACTGCCGATTTTCGCAGCACAGCGATCAGGTAAATCAAAACTGCGCATGCGTATGCACCGCAATGCGCAGGCGCGTCGGACAGGTATATAGAGGATTGGTGCCAAGCAATGGAGTTAGCGAAGATTACATTCGCACAGCCGATCGCAAGGAGATTGACAGGAAGAAGGCGTTTTCGGGTGTCAACTGACCGTTTTCAGGGAGTGTTTGGAAAAACGCAGGCGTGTCCAAACGTTGGCAGGGCGGCTGTCTGACGTCAATTCCGGACACGAACAGGCTGAAGTGATCGCAAGGGCTGAGTAAGTCCATACAGACTCTGAAACTGCACAAAATGTTTTTGCGTGGACCACTTGTAGGCCCGTGAGACTCTGTTCATTTATTTCTTTTTTCCGTGTTTTTTTTTTTTAACAGTTTGACTATCTGTATTGATGGAAGCTTGCCTGTCTTGATAAAGATTTGAAACTCGAATTGAAACGTTGACACTTGTGGAGCCGCCATGACGATCATTAAAAATTATTGAACCTTTATGGACTTTTGTGTATTTGGAGAGTGCCCCCTCCCACTTAGAGAACTGGTATATATATATATTATAGACTGAATAAATAATAACTATAAATATTACTAAAAACTAGAAAATGAGGGTGTTATACAATTTTGGAATGGTACTGTATATTTTAAGTGATGTGGAATTTGTTTTAATTGCGACTCTCTTGGTCACTACAGATGAACAGATACGCTTGGAGAAAAATGACTATAGTGTATTCAAGAATATTAAATCTTGGCACTGCATATATATGCAATTCTTCAATCTTATTAATGTATAATCATATCTAAATTATCTCCAGCTGCTGTTTATAATTGGAATATACTTATAAGCTCCACATGAAAACTATAACAGAAAAAATGGACAAACAGTTCCTTGAAGAAAAATTGTAAATGTATAAAAACACAATTTTGTATTACAAAAAAGGCAATGTTTACTCTTATATACTGTACAACAAAACTGACTTGTGTACAGACAAAAAATATCCACATAAATAATTGGTTGACAATCATTAATGGGGGAATACATATGAAATCCCAGCGGTCTGGATGCCAGCGGTCACATGACCACACTGAAGATCACGACAGAGGGGATAAGCATTTCTACACCACCCCCAACCTATCCCTCTGGGGGGTGTCGGCTATGGTTTACCCTAAGGGGTGCATGCTAGAGCTAACCCCCCCTCCCTTGTGCCTAACCCTATCCCCCTTGTGCCTAACTCTAACCCTCCTTCCTGGGCCCTAACCCTGAGCCCTGATACTCACCTTTGGGATGTCATATGTTCGTGATCCGGCGTCGGTCTCCTGACTGATATAGGAATTCCCGTGTTGGCAACATGACAACCGACATCTCAACAGCAGGGATGCTGAACGCAACACTTAATCAAACTTGAGGGTATGTTTATGTCATGTCGATTTTGACCAATTTTGTGTTTTCCACCAGTTTGTAGCCAATTTTTGGTCAATTTTACAAATTTAAAATTTACTAAAAGGTAAAAAAAAGTCCAAAAATTGTTTGAAATTGGCCATTGAAAAACACTGATGTTTTGCACAGACCTCAATGCAAAATGGAGATTTACTAACAGTTGATTTGTAAAATCAACCAATAATAGAATTAATTTTCACTTCTAAAACAGATTCTATTGCCTAAACCTTCATTATGATGCCTATAAAAGTAGGGATGATGGACGCTATGCTGATGTTTTTGTAATTGAGCGATTTTCTGTAAATTGCACATGCGTATACTTTGTGCTACAAATATGCAAGTCTGATAGTGATGCCTCTCGCAGCGCTTAGCTTTACACAGAGTGATTGACAGTAAGGTACCATTTTTGGGCATTGAAAGCAGGTCTGTTGTGCCTGTTTTGGGGTGTTTCTGTTCATACTGCCATGCTTATTGGCCATTGATTTACTCAAGCTGATGATTATTGAAGGATCTGCATGTGTGCTTCAAATGTGTACACAGTCGCTATGCTTTTGCAGTGGCTCTGGGGGATATCTGGGGGATATCTCTGTACTTTTCAGAGTTGCCGGGTTTTTTGCATCATTTTGCACATCCTTGGAATGCACAGTTGCAACTGCGAGTACAAGAGCATCCCTTAATGAATCAAACAGCTCAGGGGCACTGCACTAGCACCCCACCACTGTAGATGTATGGAAAGAATTGCATGCACTCCACCATCATAGATGTATACAAACCATTGGAAGCATCCCACTATCAGAGATGTTTGCAAACCAGAATTAGAGGAAACCCAGCAGATTCTTGAATGTTGTATGGTTTGTCCAATAGAAAATCAGCAGGAAGTGGTAGTCGATTTTAGATGATTTGGGATTTTTTTATTTTTTTTACTGAATTTTCTTTACCGATTATGATGTCTATTTGCTTTTGACTGTAACTGGCAAAAAACTGACTGACCTTACACCTAAAAAAAAAAAAAAGTCCAACTTCGACATAGGGTAAAAAAAAAATCAACAAAGACTTGATCAAAAATCAACTTTTTAGTAAACATGTAATTTTGTCCCTGGAAGACCCTGTCGATGTTTGATTTTAGATTGTTTAAGTCAACCAAAAGAGTAATACAGGTTGAGTATCCCATATCCAAATATTCCGAAATACGGAATATTCCGAAATACGGACTTTTTTGAGTGAGAGTGAGATAGTGAAACCTTTGTTTTTTGATGGCTCAATGTACACAAATTTTGTTTAATACACAAAGTTATTAAAAATATTGTATTAAATGACCTTCAGGCTGTGTGTATAAGGTGTATATGAAACATAAATGAATTGTGTGAATGTAGACACACTTTGTTTAATGCACAAAGTTATAAAAAATATTTGCTAAAATTACCTTCAGGCTGTGTGTATAAGGTGTATATGTAACATAAATGCATTCTGTGCTTAGATTTAGGTCCCATCACCATGATATCTCATTATGGTATGCAATTATTCCAAAATACGGAAAAATCCGATATCCAAAATACCTCTGGTCCCAAGCATTTTGGATAAGGGATACTCAACCTGTAATATTAATATTAATAATAAAATAATAATCGATCCTTAGTAAATTTACCCCTTCCCCATGTCTAAAATTTCAACTCATAAAGATATATTTACTAAAGTGCGGGTTTTGAGAAGATGAGATTTTGCTCATAGCTACCAATCAGATTCTAGCTTTTATCTTCTAGAAGGTGCTAGATAAATGATGAGTAGAATCTGGTTGGTTGCTATAAGCAGAGCCGGCCCTAACCAATATGATGCCCTAGGCAATTTTTTGGCTGGTGCCCCCTAGCACCACCGCTAGTTCCGCCTCTGACCTTGCACCTCTTTCCCAGCACCATCACCCCTCATCCATAGCAGTCCTTATTTTGGTATTTATACCCCCTATATTTTAAATAGGAACAGTTCGCACATTTGGTGCACAGCCCAAAAAGTGGCGTGTTTTTGCTGGCAAGGGGCATGGCCACACAATAGTAACCCCAATTCCAATTACGCCACACACTACTGCAACTTTATTCACATTTGATCATGTGATAGTGTCCATAATTCATATTACATCCCACAGTAGTATCACTTTACCTTATAAACGTTACTCCTCACAGTAGAGCCCCTTACTCACATTACATCACACTGAATTGCTCCTTATTCACATTACACCACACCCTATTGCTCTTTATTCACATTAGATGACACAGTAGTGCCCTTTCTATATGCAACGTCACATATTAGAGCACCTTATACACATAATGCCGCACAGTAATGCCCCTTACACATATGAGACACATTAGTAATGTCCTTATAAACATAATGCGCCTTACACATTATGACAACCTTTATTAATGCCCTTTTACACATAATGTCCCTTACACATATGCTTCCCAATATTAATGCCCTTATACACATAATGACACACATAGTGCCCCTACACATTTGCTGCACATTATTACTGCCCCTATACACATAATGACACACATACAGTAGTACCCTGTTACACATATGCCGCACATTATTAATGCCCTTATACACATAATGACACACATAGTGCCCCTTACATATATGTTGCACATTATTAATGCATTTTTACATGACACACATAATGCTCCTTACAAATATTCCGAACACTACTGCGCAACCAACCCACTCACATGCACACAGCACTCACACTGCCACTAACACCTCTGCCTCTGCTTGGATACAGAAGTGTCCTCATAAATCTTCCCTCAATGCTAACGTCGGGAACTTTTTATGAAAATGCATCTTATTTGCATTGCTATGTGGCTAGGATGCACAAGCAGTTTCTGCTGATTAAAATGATATGCAGCATGCCTATGTACTGTGTGAGACTGTGGCTGTATCTGCATATGAAATGCTACACACAGAATATAGGCATGCCGCATATCATTTTAATCAGTAGAAGCTGCTGATGCCCCTAGACATATCAAATGCCCTAGGCAATTGCCTAGTTTGACTATGCCTATGGCCGGCTCTGGCTATAAGCAACATCTCATCTTCTTAAAACACTCACTTTAGTAAATATATCTTTAAGAGTTAAAACATCTCTACTTCTAAAAACCCACACTTTAGTAAATATACCCCTTAGATTCATTGTAAAGATAAACCAGCTATGCAGATAAAAGCATCAGTTACCTGAAGCCACTTAGTAATAATCTTTTAGGGACAAACATTTATTTCACAATCAAGGAAATAATGTATCTAAAATCCATTTTCCAATGTAGAAGAAAATCTGTAGTCAAAATGTCCCAAGTTTATAATTGTGTGCTCCCCCTGCAAAGTTGGAGTTTGAACTCCTGACAAGAGATAGGTTAAATGCAGGCTCTCTGGAATACAGTGTGCTATTTCTACCGTAATAATTTTGATTTCCATCATCAGAAAACTATTAGGCATAAATCTTTGTTACACGTTTCACAGGATCGCTGCCTGCTTGAGAGAAGCAGTCAGTAATCCTGTGAAACGCGTAACAAAGATTTATGCAGAATTCTTGTACAGTATTCTGTTTTGGATTGTCACCTTCTAGGATACAGATGTGATTGAATTCATGATCTGTACTGTATGATGAATCCATAATAAATACAATTTTTTGAAAAAAACATCATAGACACTACAATTGGGGGAACCTGCTCCAGAAAAGACTCTGGGGTCTATTTACTAAGCCCTGGATGGAGATAAAGTGGACAGAGATTAAAAACCAGCCAATCAGCTCCTAACTGTCATTTTTCAAACCCAGCCTGTGACATGGCAGTTAGCAGCTGATTGGCTGGTACTTTATCTCCGTCCACTTTATCTCCATTCAAGGCTTAGTAAATAGACCCCTCTTCTACAAAGTGTTCTAGAAGTCAGATGGCTAAGCACACATGCAGGAATTCATCAGGTGGCTTTAGCAACATCTCCCTTTTGGATGTTCACCTGCTCTGGAGTTTGTGATTTCTTCACAAACATGGCTTATAATATTTGTGTATGTGTAAATTAATGTACTATCGATCTGAGGACCTAGATCTGAGGTACCACTGACATGTTTCATCCTTCTACGTTTTCAAAGCTTTTTTTTATTCAAAGCAGCATGGTAATGAAAACAATAGAATGTACTGGTTATAACATATCTAAACAGATAATAGCAGAAACAATAACCAAAACAGCTATGGTCTGGAAAATTTACATTTTAATTTGTCACTTATTATTTTTGTTTAAATACAAATTCAAATGAATACAGTAAATACAATACTTACAATGGTAAAAGGGTGAAACATGTAACAAGTCAAATGCCCAGTGTGATATTCTGTTTGTTTTTATGTTTTGCTAATAGGTATAAAAATGGTACATTTAGCTGTGGGTTTACCAACTTAATATATGCCTAAAAAATGCATGATGAAAACATTGAGGGCAAGTAATTAGATAAAACACATGGGTTGAAGAAGCTTTTGGTAAATAAAAAAACCAGTCCAAAAAAACACCTAAAGAAATAAAAGTGAAATAGCAAAATATAGTGTAGTCATTTATGACACAGGGAATATCTCTTAAAATATATGCGCTGATTTGGAGCCAATAAAGTCAAAATTTTGTATTTAAAATGAAAGTGATTGAGATCTGACATTCAGTCCTTTGGGCAGAGTTCAAAGTGCTTCCATTGAGATTAGGGTTTTTGTACCCCAATCCCGCTGAATAATATTACAGTACTGTACTGTACTTCAAAACTAGAGAAGTGTTCTGGTTTTGGCAAAACCACCCTGAAGTGTTTTAGTTTGGATTTGGTTTTGGTTCAGCTTTGTATTCCTTTACAATCAATAAAAATTGATAAACATTGATTAAAAAATCACTAAAATCATGTCATTTGGACCTATTTACATGCAATCTAAATCCCAAAGTGGGTTTTTAAATCTGAGTTCCGAAATGACAACAGATCCGAGTCAGGACTCGGGTCCACTTGAAACCCCAAAGTGATTCCAAACTAGGTCCAGCAGATTTTTAGCACTACAAAGGAAAGTTTACTTCAATGTGTGTTTCCTTCTAGGACACCGGAGATACCAAAAACTATTTTTATTTTTTGCAATCTATTTGGAAGTCATATAGGGACTAATTCTGCTGTCAGATACAAATCCAAATTAGAGATGAGTGGGTTTGGTTCCCTGAGAACTGACTCCCCCCCGAACTTCACGCTCCGAGCCCAGATCCGAGACCGGCTCGGGACTTCCCTCCAGACTCGGAAAGCAGGACAAGGCAAAACGTCATCATCCTGCTGTCGGAATCTCGCAGGTATTGGATTCCATATAAACAGACATGCATCGCCACCATTTTCACTCCGGACTTGGAGAGAGAGGGAGACAGACCTCTGTCTCTCTCTCTGTGGGTGGTGGTGTCGGGTGGGGTTAGTGTGTGCTGTGTAGGGGTGCTGCTGCAGTAACTGTGGTGTACCCTTGCTGTGTTAGGGGTGCTGTCCTAGCTGTCACTGGTGTTTCATGTGCTGTTACGGCCGGATGCTGCAGCTGTACATGGGTGTTGCTGTCCTGGCTGTCACTGTGTTGTACAGGGGGCAGGGGCACTGTCCTCCTGTATGCTGTAAAAATATAGGGGTGCTGCTGTTAAAATAACATTACACTGGCCCTGATGCTGTAAAAATTCAGGGATGCAGTTGTTAAAAATTAAAAACACACTGGCCCAGTATGTTGTAAAAATATTTGGGTGCTGCTGTTAAAATAACATTACACTGGCCCTGTATGCTGTAAAAATTTAGGGATGCAGTTAAAAAAAAATAAAAGCACACTGGTCCTGTATTCTGTAAAAATATAAGGGTGCTGCCGTTAAAATAACATTATACTTGCTCTGTATGCTGTAAAAATTCAGGGGCACAGTTGTTAAAAATTAAAGCACACTGCTCCTGTATGCTGTAAAAATATAGGGGTGCTGCTGTTAACATAACATTACACTGGCCCTGTATGTTGTAAAAATTCATGGGTGCAGTCTTTAAAAATTAAAAGCAAACTGGTCCTGTGTGCGGTAAAAATATAGGGGTGCTGTTGTTAAAATAACATTACACTTGCTCTGTATGCTGTAAAAATTCAGGGGCGCAGTTGCAAAAAATTAAAAGCACACTACTCCTGTATGCTGTAAAAATATAGGGGTGCTTACCAGATGGTATCTGGTCCCAGCGACATTGCATAGGATTTTCCCTGGGTCCTCCCCACTGTGCTGGCGGGATTGTGGTCGGACTGGCGACATCAAACACATCTGGTGGTCCTGCCCCAAAATCCGCTCCTTCTGGGTCCAAGTGGAGCAATTGATTGGATCTGTTCTTGGCACCCAAGTCACATTGGGTCCCTGGACAGCATTGCTGGGCCTTCCTTTGTCTAATATTAGTAGCCATGCGAATAGTCTTGTACTCCACATTCTTCACGCAGCTAGATGTGTGCTAGCTAAGTGCTGGAAGAAGCCCACAGTCCCTCCTATGAGCATGTTACTGTCCAAACTATGGTATATCTCCACGATGGAGAAAATTACAGCATCCTTGTGTGATAGATCGGATAAATATTTGAGGATTTGGGAACCCTGGTTCACTTATGCTAAAACCTCTATTGTCCGGGTGAACACTGTATGGGAAGAGGAGACTCCTACCACCATTTGCACAGCCCCTGCAAGTGCTGGGAGGCGCACCGCCAGTCCAGTTGCTGATATTGAGATTGAGGATGTCACTGTAGAAGTACACCAGGATAAGGAGGATATGGGTGTAGCTGGTGCTGCGGAGGAAGTTGACGATGAGGATTCTGATGGTGATGTGGTTTGTTTGAATAAGGCACCAGTGGAGACAGTTGTTGCCCATAGGATGAAAAAGTCCATTGTCATGCCTGGGCAAAATACTAAAAAAGACACCTCTTTGGTGTGGAATTATTTCTCCACAAATCCGGACAACAGGTGTCAAGCCATCTGTTGCCTTTGTCAATCCATAATAAGTAGGGGGCTCATACAAACCAATAATTTCAGCCACAGTCATGGGACAGACCCTGTCGCTGAAATGATTAGTTTGTTAAAGTGTGCATGTCCTGTTTATACAGCATAAGGTTGGATGGGACAATTCCATCTTGCACGTCTTTTCTTTGCCATTCCAGGGGTGCTGCCCTATATGGGGTGCTTACCCTCTGCCCTAGCAGTCCAGGGGTGCTGCACCACTGCCATTTAAGTCCAGGGGTGCTGTTGCCTGTCTGCTGTGCTTTGTAATTGTAAATGCTGATTTACATACAGGACTAAAAGCAACACTTTAAAAAGACATTTCATACACTTTAAATGGAGCCGCTGCGGCCGCTATACTTAATCCTCAACCTACGTACTTATTACACCATTAGCGTACAGCGCCCCGTACCGTGTACATACTTTGCGTTAGTGATGTGCACCGGACATTTTTCGGGTTTTGTGTTTTGGTTTTGGATTCGGTTCCGCGGCCGTGTTTTGGATTCGGACGCGTTTTGGCAAAACCTCACCGAAAATTTTTTGTCGGATTCGGGTGTGTTTTGGATTCCGGTGTTTTTTTCAAAAAACCCTAAAAAACAGCTTAAATCATAGAATTTGGGGGTAATTTTGATCCCATAGTATTATTAACCTCAATAACCATAATTTCCACTGATTTCCAGTCTATTCTGAACACCTCACAATATTATTTTTAGTCCTAAAATTTGCACCGAGGTCGCTGGATGGCTAAGCTAAGCGACACAAGTGGCCGACACAAACACCTGGCCCATCTAGGAGTGGCACTGCAGTGTCAGGCAGGATGGCACTTCAAAAAAATAGTCCCCAAACAGCACATGATGCAAAGAAAAAAAGAGGCGCACCAAGGTCGCTGTGTGACTAAGATAAGCGACACAAGTGGCCGACACAAACACCTGGCCCATCTAGGAGTGGCACTGCAGTGTCAGGCAAGATGGCACTTCAAAAAAATTGTCCCCAAACAGCACATGATGCAAAGAAAAATGAGGTATACCACAGGTATAGAATGTAGATGTTAGGTTCCTGGTGCTCAGAACAAGGGAGATGTTGCGTAGTGAGTCCAGAGCACCAGAACGTGACGCCGAAATAAGGTGTGGTGTGGAAATAGCCCCTAGCACCCAACCTCCATAGTTTCACCCGTGTGGTCAGTTCACACCTGAGTGACTATGGTTTCTTGGGCCCACGGCAGCCGCGTTTGAAGGGCGGATTAGGTCTGCCCAACTCCGATGCCCCCAGGTCTTAGAGTGAGACAAGGCGTGAACCGAGACAGGATAATAACAAGGGGACCTCTAACTAAAGCAAACAGAAGGCTAGGGGCTACTAACAACCCTAAAACTAAATATATGTGCGGCACGCCGCCAAAGGAAAAGAACAACAAAGGAAATGCTGTCCATACGCCGACACAATACTGTTGTGTACCGGCGGTGACAGCATAAGCAGAACCCTCTGCAAAACACCAGTAACAAAATATAACCAAAGAATACTGTGGCCTAGGTCGACGGACGCGGCAAAGCCGCTACTCACGGAACCGGTACAAATACTGGCAAACGGACAGGAACCCCCAATGCAGCCGACACAGACTCTCAGAACCGGAGGACAGGCAGAATCCCAAACGACAGACCGGTGGACACCAAGAAGCCAGACACTCGACCAGGCACAGACAAAGCCACAGGACTTCTGGACAGGAACGCTTCACGGCAGGACACTGGATCAGACACTGGAACCGACACAGGAACCGACACAGGAAGCAGCTAGACAGACACTGCTAGACAGGAGCTCAGGAACTGGCAGGGACTATCTCAGAACTCAAGAACTCTGCAACTATCACCAGCGTCTGTGTATTGCACTAAGCCAGAATATAACAGAGAGTCCTAATTAATTATGTCGTGCAGCTGCCCTGCTGCACAACTGAGAGGTGCAATTAACAGACAGGTGAGGCTGAACACATGGGAACAAGCTGCAATTACACAGACTCACCACCGGCAGCAAACAAGAGTCTTCTTAAACCAGAGCAACGGGAAATCCTGGCCTGCAAGACAACTATAAACATAAAATACGGAAAACAGGAATGAACCACTACCTGTGGTTCATAACAGTACCCTCTCCTTAAGGATGAGCTCCGAACACCCCATGACACCCACGGGGAACATAAACAGAAGTATAACATAAAATACATAACCAAAATGCAAAACATGAATGAGCCACAGCCGTGGCTCATAACAGTACCCCCCCCTTGAGGAGGGGTCAAAGGACCCCAAAATTCAGGTTTTCCTAAACAAGGTATACATTAATAAACCTGACACTGGAACAAACAGACAAAGACAAGAAACAGAAACAAGCTGTGGCAACAGCTTGTAACAGTGCCCCCCCCCCCCCCCTTGACGGTGGCCACTGGACACAAGACAAGGGGAAAAAATCCTTTTTTTTATATATCAAGGCAAGAGTCAATAATTATTTATTTTTCTTCTTATTATTTTTACAAAGTTCTTGAGGTCTGACCAAGGTAATTCCCCAAACATTGTCTGAACTGATGGTACCTCCCAGCAAGGCTGGGTTCAAATCAGAGATTGGTTTCTTAACCTTGGGAGCTGAACTTTCATGCAAAGTACTACTATTAGAAGAAGACAGAAAAGCACATCCTGCAGTCAAAACAACGGGCTGAGACTCTTGTGCCGAGTTTACAGTATACGGTGAACTCTCAGTAGATAAGACGGGTGACCTAGAGGAACCTGAACCAATTTCTTTGGAACCATATCTTTTAATAACTGCATCACTGAATGCTGGGGGATCCTGAAGAATGGGATCTTCAGTTTTCATTAAATTGGATGCCCACTCAAAAGGCTCCCCTCTAAAGGAATATATCAGATAGAGCACAAGGTTCTCTGAAGTGATGCCCAGAAATGGTCTAGACAACATAATGATGTAATAGTGTTTGTAAAGCGCCAGAAATTGGACCAAGTCCCCATCAAAGATTATAGATGTTGAGATATCAACAGAGTCAGGATCTGCTTCCTTCCCATCTGACTGACTAGAGTGCTTTGCTAGGACCTGGTCACTATTGACCTTACTCGAGGCTGAGACTTTCTGAACCCCTCCTGGGGCACTGACTTTCTGAACCCCACCTGGGGCAGTGGCCCTCGGAACCCCACTTGGGGCAGTGGCCCTCGGAACCCCACCCGGGGTAGTGAATTTCTGAACCCCACCCGGGGCAGTGACTTTCTGAACCCCACCCGGGGCAGTGACTTTCTGAACCCCACCCAGGCAGTGACTTTCTGAACCCCACCTGGGGCAGTGACTTTCTGAACCCCACCCGGGGCAGTAACTTTCTGAACCCCACCCGGGGCAGTGACTTTCTGAACCCCACCCGGGGCAGTGGCCTTCAGGAACCCCACTGGGGCAGTGGCCTTCGGGAACCCCGCTGGGGGCAGCACTTCGGATTCTTTTACTGGGACCGGGCCGTCAGCCTCCCTCTCTGGGACCGGGCCGTCAGCCTCCCTCTCTGGGACCGGGCCGTCAGCCTCTCTCTCTGGGACCGGGCCGTCAGCCTCCCTCTCCGAGTCGATAATTATCGAAACTTCTCCCGGGACAATGACTTCCAGGACTTTTGCTGAAGCTATAACCTTCAGAACCTCCACTAACGCTATGCCTCTTGAGTCCTTTCCTGGGGAAGCCACTTCTAGACCCTTCTCTGGGGCTGTGTCTCTCAAGACCCCACTTGGGGATATTACTTCAAAGATCCCTTATGGGGTTTTGCTTCTCGAGTTCCCTTCTAGAACTATGGTTTTAGACACCTTCTCTGGAGTTGCGCTTTTCAAGTCCATACCTGGGGTATCAGCTTCTGAGACCCCTTCTGGTATTGACACCTGAGCTATAATATTCTATGTCCCTCTATGACCCAGGACATCGGGTACCGCTTAAGGACTCTGGGCATCGGGTACCGCTCCAGGACTCTGGGCATCGGGTACCGCTCCAGGACTCTGGGCATCGGGTACCGCTCCAGGACTCTGGGCATCGGGTACCGCTCCAGGACTCTGGGCATCGGGTACCGCTCCAGGACTCTGGGCATCAGGTACCGCTCCAGCACTCTGGGCATCGGGTACCGCTCCAGGACTCTAGGCATCGGGTACCGCTCCAGGACCCTGGGCATCGGGCACCACTCCAGGACCCCGGGCATCGGACACCACTCCAGGACCCCAAGCATCGGGCACCACTCCAGGACCCCGGGCATTGGGCACCACTCCAGGACCCCGGGCATCGGGCACCACTCCAGGACCCTGGGCATCGGGCACCACTCCAGGACCCTGGGCATCGGCCACCACTCCAGGACCCCGGGCATCGGGCACCGCTCCAGGGGTTTGCAACTCTGCTTCAACAGGAAAATCAAGAGAGGAGAGAAACATTCTCCTTTGGTTCCTGAATCTATAATGGGGCTCCCTAGCCCAAGGACCCCAATTATAGGACAGAGTGCTTTTTAGTGTGGGTTGTGTGACAAGTACCTCTGCCACAGTAGAGACAGGAGTGGGTCTTGTATCCTGACTCAACTTGGCCAGAGGGCAGGACTTGTCGCCACACTTTGGCTTGCGCAACTCACAGGTCTGCAGATAGTGGTCTAAACCCCCACAATATAGGCATAAATTTAAGTTTCTGCAACGCAGACGCTCCTCTTCTGAGAGCCTGGGCCGCAGAAAACTTTTAAACTTTTTCTCTCCAACTGAACCAGAGGATTCTCTTGTCACCATATTGTGAGCAAGAGTCTCTTTAGAGGTAGATGAACTCTCAACGACTTCTGGCAAGATAAGCAAAATTTTAGTCAGAAGGTTTTGCAGTTGCTTTAAGGATTGCTGCAAAACTTCCAGTCGCTCAGGTTTCAAAGCACTGAAATCAGAGTTCAGGGCTGAGAGAGACAGCTGCAGGGCTTGCATAGTTGGCATAGGAGGATTTTAAACCAGACAAGACAAGACTAAACTAGACTAGACAAGACAAGACTGGACTGGATTTTTTTTTTAAACTAGACAAGACAAGACAAGACTGGATTCTGCACACCGGACTGAATTCTGCACCCTGAATTCTAGACAGGACTGGATTCTGCACACCAGACTGGATTCTGCACACTGAATTCTAGACAGGACTGGATTCTAAACACCGGACTAGATTCTGCACACTGAATTCTAGACAGGACGGGATTCTAAACACCAGACTGGATTCTAAACACTGAATTCTAGACAAGACACTGGACCAAAAAAGAAAAAACTACTATTTAGCTTTGTTTCTTTTTTGTTGTAGGGCTGGTGATAATGTTAGGTTCCTGGTGCTCAGAACAAGGGAGATGTTGCGTAGTGAGTCCAGAGCACCAGAACGTGACGCTGAAATAAGGTGTGGTGTGGAAATAGCCCCTAGCACCCAACCTCCATTGTTTCACCCGTGTGGTCAGTTCACGCCTGAGTGACTATGGTTTCTTGGACCCACGGCAGCCGCGTTTGAAGGGCGGATTAGGTCTGCCCAACTCCAATGCCCCCAGGTCTTAGAGTGAGACAAGGCGTGAACCGAGACAGGATAATAACAAGGGGACCTCTAACTAAAGCAAACAGAAGGCTAGGGGCTACTAACAACCCTAAAACTAAATATATGTGCAGCACGCCGCCAAAGGAAAAGAACAACAAAGGAAATGCTGTCCACACGCCGACACAATACTGTTGTGTACCGGTGATGACAGCATAAGCAGAACCCTCTGCAAAACACCAGTAACAAAATATAACCAAAGAATACTGCGTCACTGATCAGCAAAACTCTGCACGGTACTCCTCCTATATTAATATAAAGCTGCTCCCCAGTCCCCACAATGATATAAGCAAGCACAAATATTTGCATCAACTCAACAATGAATAAACGGAGAGGACGCCAGCCACGTCCTCTCCCTAACATTTACAATGCACGAGTGAAAATGGCGGCGACGCGCGGCTGCTTATATAGAATCCGAATCTCGCGAGAATCCGACAGCGGGATGATGACGTTCGGGCGCGCTCGGGTTAACCGAGCCATACGGGAGAATCCGAGTATGGCTCGGACCCGTGTAAAAAGGGTGAAGTTCGGGGGGGGTTTGGTTTCTCGGAAACCGAACCCGCTCATCACTACTTTGCGTACAAACGCCGCGCTGGCTGTACAAAGTACACTCAGTGCGTACACACCCAAAGATACACCGTGAACCCTTAACAGCTATGCATGCGATAGTAATACACTTCTAATTTTAGCAGGGAAAGGAAAACACAACACCAGTTTGTATTTAAAATGCCGGGTTCCGACACCACAACATATTATTACTGAAAGGGGGTTACAATAACAAAGCAATACAATACAATAGAATAATGGCTACAGTCAATGGTACATACGTGTTTGGTTTTCGCCGCGCTACCCAGTCTGGTCCTCAGTCATCTAGATAGATAACCTTTAGAGTCTTGTGTGTGATCAGGCCTGCAGCTGGCTCCTTTATACAATCTTCCAAAACTTAACACAATGGATACTGTAATCTCTTTGTCCTTTGGACACAGGGATGGTCATTTACAGTACAGGAGAGGTCATAGGTTGGTTTGAATAGGTGGGCGATGTCTGTTCCAGATGCACTTGTGGGTGCACTTGTGGGTGGTCTCCTCTGGGTTCCCGCTGCATACCTAATGTACAGTAAATACAGTTTATATCTATATTCTGCTCCTGCACATAACTATTCGCAGGAATGTGCGATCTTCTGCAAACCAACACCGGAATATTACCCTTAAAATACCCTACAGCTGGATACCAAACACCACCTTATAACCTTGTTCTATCCCTCCTATCCTGTAAAGGTGAATCCCTTTGTTCTGATACCATTTAAACTGTTGTAACTTGCTAGTGTGGTGCAGGGAGACTATGTGTACATTGTGCACTATTTGGATTAAATATGTATTGTGTTTTGATAGCTTTTCCATGCTTTCACAAACTCTACCGTAAATACCCATACCACGCGCTAATGCGCAGTACCGCAGGAGCGACCATACGCAAATTGCAAATATGAGCACGCCTGGCAGAACAAGTACACGCACAGAGGCCATATTTTTCGACTTTGACATAATTCTCCAGGGGTGCTGCCTATGCCGTATAATTCCAGGAGTGCTGCTGTACTTGATCCTAGGATTAAAAGAAAGCCTAGAGCAGATATAAAACAAGTTTAAACAGCACAACCAGATTTGTGAAAACTAGATGCAAAGGTGGATATGGAAATTGCCGAAGTGTTTTTAAATAAAGTCAGTGTGACTCGGAAGAGACTGAATCATAATCCAGCACAACTGCCGGAGAGCTAAAAGTGATATTTTCTGCCAGACCATTAGAGAGAGGTTCTTCTCAATTATTTCATGTTAGAGACTCACTCAAATGAATGGCTCCAATTAGTCAACCTTAATTTTGATTAATTATCGATGTTCCACATTTTGGGATTATTTATTTAGTAGA
Source organism: Pseudophryne corroboree (assembly GCF_028390025.1). NCBI lineage: Eukaryota > Metazoa > Chordata > Amphibia > Anura > Myobatrachidae > Pseudophryne > Pseudophryne corroboree. The sequence goes on from NC_086445.1 coordinate 86,709,567, forward strand.
TGCACATTTGTTGTACAGGGATCTTCTTTTCCTAAGGGCTGCGTAGGGTTATCGCAAGACCTCATGGTGTTAGAAGAACAGAGTTTCAGTGATCTTGCATTGCATCAGCTTTCCATTGCACTGTAGCACTAGATGGGCCAGGAGCTTCTGTGAGGCACAAACAGTTATTGAAAAAGGCTCAGTATGAAGTCTCATGGTGTCTAACAGCCAGGAAGATGTCTGACTTACCAGGCTGAAGGATGCTGTTAGCATTGCTTCCTCCCACAGTCCTACTTAGAGTATGAAATAAGTTTGGACTGTAGAGTGGTAAGCTCCACAGGACATGGGCTCAATAACAAAATAATTTACTGCTAAGTCCTTTACCAAACCCACCTTAACTCAACTTGCCCCATCCGGGGCTGCTGTGGGGGCTCAGGAGGGGCTGATAAAACATCTAAGGGGCTGCTTTATTTAAAAATAAGATATGAATAAAATAAACATGACACACACAGGTATCCTCAGATGCGTGTAACTGTGACACACAGGTATACTCACATGTGTGTAACTGGGAGCTGTGAAAAACAAAAATAAAGCATCTACCACAAAATATGTAAATAAAAATACAATAAAAAAATGGAAAAAAAAGAAACCCACGTGATTTGCACAAAATAAGTCTCCAGACTCCGTGGAGGGGAAAATATGCAATCTTGATCCTGTGGTATACACCATTTTATTTGCATCCCAGCATTAAATCCGGGATTATCTTAATACCTGAAAATGGAGAAGGGGGTACAATTTTGGAGGCTTTGGTGCCTAGTTTTTCAGTTTGTCCAGTAATGTGGTAATAAATAATTATATATATGCTTGGTTGAAGTCTTTTCTGTTCCACACCAATATAGGAGTGGAGGTGAAAGCCTGTGTGTTGTTCTTGATTGCATGTGCCTCTCTAATTTTCAATCACCTTCTTGATACTGTCTTCTTCCTCTTGCCTCTTCTCATAATGTGAAAAGTCATCAAATATGGAGGTGGTATGTTTGTACCTAGCTATGATTCGGAGAACTTGGCGAGCTTTTTCCAGGGGGACCACCTGTCGCTGAAGTGATGGGTTTATAAAACTGTGCATGTCCTGTTTATACAACATAAGGTTGGGTGGGAGGGAGGGCCCAAGGACAATTCCATCTTGCACCTCTTTTTTTGTTTGCATTATGTGCTGTTTGGGGCCTAGTTTTTAAAAGTGCCATCCTGTCTGCCACTGTAGTGCCACTCCTAGATGGGCCACGTGTTTGTGCTGCCCACTTGTGTCGCTTAGCTTAGTCATCCAGCGACCTCGGTGCAACCTTTTGGCCTAAAAACAATATTGTGAGGTGTTAAGAAAAGACTGGAAATGAGTGGAAATGAATGTCATTGATGTTAATAATACCGTAGGATCAAAATTACCCCAAAATTCTCTGATTTTAGCTATTTTAGGGTGGTTTTGGCAAAACCAATCCAGATCTAAAACACGAGCGGAGATCCAGATCCAAAACTAAAACACGAAATCCGAAAAGTGTCCGCTGCACATCTCTAATCCAAATGCAGATGGATCCTGTGATATCTGTGAACTGCGCATGCACCATAGAAAGCAATCTCAGACTGCGCATACACTGCACATACACTGTACCATACATACGCACACAGAGATTGGAAGAGTGGATGGTCCAATCCACCCATATTTGACCACTCTCTCAGATTGCATGGAACTGATCCATTTCGTTGGAGTGTCATGGGCATGATTGTTTGTGGCATGAAGATGGAGAAGGGAAACCCATGTCAGATGGATCTCTTTCACTAAGCATGAGGTGGGTGTTAAGGCCCATACACACTTGCTGATAAAATGAGCGACGTCGCTCATTTTCCCCCTCCCTGAGCGACATCGCTCATTTTATCGGCAAGTGTGTATGCCGCCAGCGATGACCGATGCGCAGCCCCGCGGGTCGGCAACGATCGTCACTGTCGGCAGTGCATACATGCAGGTTCTGGACTGTCGTCCAGGACCTGCATACACGGCTGGTGGAGGCGTGACATCACTGAGCGATATGAGCGGTCATATCGCTCAGTGTGTACAGTCGGCCGGCCGGCCCGGGAGGGGAAACATTAGACGACGTTGCTCATAGAGCAACATTGTCTAATGTGTACGGACCTTAAGTCCCGATACGCCTGATACAAATGATGGTGGCTGCAGCTGCACTCAGGCTCTGCCTTCCACATGAAGATAAAAGGTTACTCACACAGATAGGCGTATACTCCCACTAGTATAACTTTGTAAGCAGGCTGCCACAGCAGAACATAATATTGGTCACAGATGTGAATAATGTCCACTGTGTATTTCAATGAAAAATATAAGGCACCGCATATTTTCGTACTATTGAACTTTCTAACACCGACAATGTTAATTAAGAAAAGAACACAACATGCAATAAGGGCAGAATATAGGGGTTGATTTATTAACGAGTTTTATCATAAACACAGAGTTTTAAAACTCATTGCGTATGATAAATGGTGCACCAGCCAATCAGTTTTTTAACAGTCATGTGATTGAAAAATGACAGTTGGGAGTTGATTGACAGGGGCACCATTTATCATATGCAATGAGTTTTAAAACTTATGTATGATAAAACTCATTGATAAATCAGCCCCATAATGTATTTACAGTACATGGCTATATAGTAAATCCTACAAAAGGTCTAAACCATGTAGCCTTGCCATATGCAAAGAATTATAATGCAATGGACATTGGGGGTCATTCTGAGTTGATCGCTTGCTGTAGATTTTCGCAGCGCAGCGATCAGGTAAAATTACGGCAAAACTGCGCATGTGCACGCGGCCCAATGCGCAGACATGTCGTACAGGTACAAAGAGCATCGTTGCTGTGCAATGGATCTAGCGAAGAATCCATTCGCACAGCTGATCGCAAGGAGATTGACAGAAAGAGGGCGTGTATGGGTGTCAACTGACCGTTTTCTGGGAGTGATAGGGAAAATGCAGGCGTGTCTGGGCGTTTGCAGGGCGGGTGTCTGACGTCAATTCCGGGACCATAAAGGACTGAAGTGATTGCAAGTGCTGAGTAAGTCCAGAGCTACTCAGAAACTGCACAAAATGTTTTTGCAGAGCGCGGCTGCAAAAGCGTTCGCACACTTGCAAAGTGAAAATAGACTTTCCCGTGGGCGGTGACTATGCGTTTGCACGGTTGCTAAAAGTAGCTAGCGAGCGATCAACTCGGAATAACCCCCTTTGTCTAAAGCCAACTCTGTCACAGTAACAAAGCAAGCAAGTACTGCCGTGTGGTGTGATTTGGCATACCGGCATTTGGGATGTTAGCGGTCAGAGCTTGATGTAGATAAAGTATATATACTCATTTCTATATTGTTCATGTTACATGTGCCCATGTGTAGTCTTGAGTGTATCTTACACTTGTATACTCTTATATCTGGAGAGGTACAATGGAGACAGGCAGTAAGTTGAGCACACAAAATGTATGTATACATAGAGTCTGATGATATGATCTAATAAGTGTTTGCACAACCCATTTATGCACTAAGCAATGGTGATTCATAGCAACTCAGCACTCACCTGACCTGCAGTACAGGTTTTCCAGTAGTATTTTGCATTGTGGAGCTTGGACATGGGCCCCACCATCTTGTGTCAAGTCAGGTGACCCCAAGCCAGCCAGTCAGTCCAGAACTAGTCTTCAGGTGCTTCCTTCAGTGTCAGTGCAACGTCTGTGTTCCCTGCATATATGCCTAAACAAGCATTATCCAGATTTTTGGCTCCACAGGTTCCTGCATGGCACTGTGCTATTTCTTCAGCTAATTAGCTGATTCCTGTTTACCTATGAGTTGCCAATCAGCATCAACCATCAGCTATGAAACATGCTGTTAAAGCAAACTTCGACTGCAGTCAGCCAATCTGCCTAGGATTTCCAGTCTTCAAGTCTGTGTCCAGCTTCAGCCATTGGGGGTCATTCCGAGTTGTTCGCTCGCAAGCTGCTTTTAGCAGCTTTGCACACGCTAAGCCGCCGCCTACTGGGAGTGAATCTTAGCTTATCAAAATTGCGAACGAAAGATTAGCAGAATTGCGAATAGACACTTCTTAGCAGTTTCTGTGTAGCTCCATACTTACTCAGCTTCTGCGATCAGTTCAGTCAGTGTCGTTCCTGGTTTGACGTCACAAACACACCCAGTGTTCGCCCAGACACTCCTTCGTTTCTCCAGCCACTCCCGCGTTTTTCCCAGAAACAGTAGCGTTTTTTCACACACACCCATAAAACGGCCAGTTTCTGCCCAGAAACACCCACTTCCTGTCAATCACACTCCGATCACCAGAACGAAGAAACAACCTTGTAATGCCGTGAGTAAAATTCCTAACTGCATAGCAAATTTACTTGGCGCAGTCGCACTGCGGACATTGCGCATGCGCATTAGCGACTAATCGCTCCGTTGCGAAAAAAAAATAACGAGCGAACAACTCGGAATGACCCCCATTGTCTGATTCAAGTCTGCTGGTGTTACCCCTTTGTTGCTACCAGTCCTGTTGTTTCTGTTACTGTGTCCAAGTGTGGCACCCCTGAAAAAGGTGTGTGTGCCCCTTTAAAATCCGTGCATCGTTCATCGCTGGAGCCTCCACACTCAAAGATATGAACGGTATCTCGTTCATTTATGAACGAGATCGTTCATATCTTTGACTGATGTTGGCCAGTGTGTAGGGCCTATATGAGATGTTGCAGCCGGAGACCGGACACCACCAGGCTTATTGAAAGGCGCCGGGGACGTATGGGGAATACTTGCCTACCTGACCCTCTCCATGAGGGAGAAAATGCCCTGTTCCTGGACTTTCCTGGTAATGTATGATTGCCATCACCTGTGGTGAGCTAGTTAATTGATAAGAAAGGTGTTTCACCACAGGTGATGACAATCATACATTACCAGGAAAGTCCAGGAACAGAGCATTTTCTCCCTCATGGAGAGGGTCAGGTAGGCAAGTATGATATGGGGGGTCATTCCGAGTTGATCGCTAGCCGCCTTTGTTCGCAGCGCAGCGATCAGGCTAAAAATCAGCATTTCTGCGCATGCATATGGGCCGCATTGCGCACGCGCATCGTACGGGTACAAAGCCCGTTGTGGTTGTGCACAGGTACTAGCAAAGTTTTCAGTCGCACTGACAGCCGCAAGAAGATTGACAGGAAGGGGGCATTTCTGGGTGTCAACTGACCGTTTTCAGGGAGTGTTTGCAAAAACACAGGCATGTCTGAAAAAATGCAGGCGTGACTGGGCGTTCACTGGGCGGGTGTATGATGTCAAATCCGGACACGAATAGGCTGAAGTGATCGCAAGCGCTGAGTAGGTTCAGAGCTACTCTGAAACTGCACAAACTTGTTTTGCAGAGCTCGGCTGCACAGGCGTTCGTACTTCTGCTAAGCTAAAATATACTCCCCAGTGGGCTGCGGCATAGCGTTTGCACGGCTGCTAAAACTAGCTAGCGAGCGATCAACTCGGAATGACCCCCATTGTGCAGTGAGGAGCTGCTGAAACAGGTCCAGCTAGTGAACACCTCTGCTACAGTTCTGAGTGAGTACCCAGAGACTGTAATTGTCATGAACCACGGGCAAACCAAGTATCCAGTCCAAGTATCCAAATTGTCACGTGCTGTGCAGTGTAAAAGGAGCAGGCAGTGTAATGCAGCCTTACAGTGCATCTTACAAATCAGACCTTGTTTGAGTATACAGTAGCTAAGAAAATCACTTCATGCTTAAGTAGTTTTGGGAGATATAGTAATGATTGTGGAAGAGAAAAAAACTGAGGCCCAGATTTATCAAGCCTTGGAGAGTGATAAATTGCACGGTGATAAAGTACCAACCAATCAGCTCCTAACTGCCATGTTACAGGCTGTGTTTGAAAAATGACAGGAGCTGATTCATTGGTTCTTTATCACAGTGCAGTTTGTCACTCTTCAAGGCTTGATAAATCTGGGCCTGAGTCATTTATGCAAGTGAAAGCGAGTTACTTTATCTGGAAAAGACTGAGTTTATTTGCCCAAGGAACCCTTACTACGAAGTAAGCTGTATTTGTCCAAAGACACTACAATACCTTTGCTAGCTTCTTCCTCTTTGAATAAGATGAGATGCAGTGACATTCTTACTAACCCAGGATTACTTGTGTTCATATGTGACATTTCCCAATTGTAAGACTGTGGCACCACATGATTTAAAGAGAACTCCAACGTTATTTGCCGGTGAAAATTATAACAACTTGGTTAGGGAAAGTTAGGAATTTAGCAACTGTTATTGTGAAATTGTGTTTCTCATTACTCTTGTCTTTTTTTTTTACATTTTTGAATTGTCCAATGTGATGTGAACTGTACTCAATTGTCATCTCTTTATCTTCTTTTTATGCCATATTCTTCCTGTGGTTATCTAATATTTTTGCCAATTAACCAATCATCATCCTCAATCCAGAGTTCATTATGGCTCAATAAAAAGACATCCTGTTGGAATTGCTGACTCCAGTTTCATATCAATTTATCCTACCTCTCCGAGCAAGATACTACAGAACAAGGTACGGGGAAGAACATTTCAAGGGGAAAGGCCTGTCACATAGCCACCCAATCCCAGTGATACCTCTCTCAACCACTTATACATACCCACCAACCCTGGGGTGTTACACAAGCATCTCTACAGTGTCAGGCACACCTGCCTGCCCTAGCTCTGCATACTCCAGTTCTGCCAGCTTCAACCAATCAAGCTGTTCCAGTCCTCGTATGTCAGTAAAGTGTCTGTGCAGGATGTCCCTCTGTTTCTATGTGAATTACAAGCTACTCTGCATTGCCATAGTCATCTGTCATTACTGTGCACAGTTACAGACATTCTGTATATTCAGTCTTCAGCTGTCCTGGAAGCTGCGAGCTGCACCTCTTGCACTCCTACGGTACAACTCCAACCAGCGTCTAATTGCGGACTTTGGCCTCTATCTCCATTGCCCTGCTATATGGCTTTCAGGCTCTGCCTCTACATCACTGATGATCTTCCTACCTGGGAGTCAATTCCTCTGATCACAGGACATTACAATATCACCTATAAATAGATGTGTCGGCTCGCTGGTAAAAGTGTGACAGTTGCTGTATTCTATAGACTTCCTGTATTCCATATTCATTCCTATATGATGTATCTCAGGACTCAATAAATAGTAATACCATTTTGCAACTGAGCCTGCTTAGTACTCCTACATTTCTCCACATATCTTAGGTATTGACGTGAGTACAAAACCAAACCAAACACAAATCCTGACACTAAAGGTGGGTACACAGTGGCCGATATATCGGCCGTTCTATTGAACGGCCGATATATCGCGGGTCCATCGGCCAGTGTGTACGGGCGATATGTCTGTGAACTCCACCATTCACAGACATATCGTGTCGGCCCCGCAGCACAGTCGACGGCCAAAATATCTACAGATATATTGGCACATCGCCGTGTCCGCCTGTGTACATGCTGCGGCGGTGTACACGCCCGCCCAGTTCATGAAGTCAGTCCCTGACGGATTGGGCAGTGTGTATGCACAGCACACTGCCCCATCCGTCCATAGATATATCTGCTGATCAATTGATCTGCAGATATATCTATCAGTGTCTACTAGAAATGAGCGGGTTCGGTTTCTTTGAATCCGAACCCGCACGAACTTCACTTTTTTTTTCACGGGTCCGAGCGACTCGGATCTTCCCGCCTTGCTCGGTTAACCCGAGCGCGCCCGAACGTCATCATGACGCTGTCGGATTCTCGCGAGACTCGGATTCTATATAAGGAGCCGCGCGTCGCCGCCATTTTCACACGTGCATTGAGATTGATAGGGAGAGGACGTGGCTGGCGTCCTCTCCATTAGAATAGATTAGAAGAGAGAGAGAGAGAGAGAGATTGTGCAGACAGAGTTTACCACAGTGACCAGTGCAGTTGTTGTTAAGTTAACTTTTATTTAATATATCCGTTCTCTGCTATATCCGTTCTCTGCCTGAAAAAAACGATACACAGCAGTCACACAGTGTGACTCAGTCTGTGTGCACTCAGCTCAGCCCAGTGTGCTGCACATCAATGTATAAAAGCTTATAATAATTGTGGGGGAGACTGGGGAGCACTGCAGGTTGTTATAGCAGGAGCCAGGAGTACATAATATTATATTAATTTAAAATTAAACAGTGCACACTTTTGCTGCAGGAGTGCCACTGCCAGTGTGACTAGTGGTGACCAGTGCCTGACCACCAGTATAGTAGTATATTGTTGTATACTATCTCTTTATCAACCAGTCTATATTAGCAGCAGACACAGTACAGTGCGGTAGTTCACGGCTGTGGCTACCTCTGTGTCGGCAGTCGGCACTCGGCAGGCAGTCCGTCCATCCATAATTGTATAATTATATACCACCTAACCGTGGTATTTTTTTTTCTTTCTTTATACCGTCGTCATAGTCATACTAGTTGTTACGAGTATACTACTATCTCTTTATCAACCAGTGTACAGTGCGGTAGTTCACGGCTGTGGCTACCTCTGTGTCGGCAGTCGGCAGGCAGTCCGTCCATCCATAATTGTATTATTATAATATATACCACCTAACCGTGGTTTTTTTTTCATTCTTTATACCGTCATAGTGTCATACTAGTTGTTACGAGTATACTACTATCTCTTTATCAACCAGTGTACAGTGCGGTAGTTCACGGCTGTGGCTACCTCTGTGTCGGCAGTCGGCAGGCAGTCCGTCCATCCATAATTGTATTATAATATATACCACCTAACCGTGGTTTTTTTTTCATTCTTTATACCGTCATAGTGTCATACTAGTTGTTACGAGTATACTACTATCTCTTTATCAACCAGTGTACAGTGCGGTAGTTCACGGCTGTGGCTACCTCTGTGTCGGCAGTCGGCAGGCAGTCCGTCCATCCATAATTGTATTATAATATATACCACCTAACCGTGGTTTTTTTTTCATTCTTTATACCGTCATAGTCAGTCATACTAGTTGTTACGAGTATACTACTATCTCTTTATCAACCAGTGTACAGTGCGGTAGTTCACGGCTGTGGCTACCTCTGTGTCGGCACTCGGCAGGCAGTCCGTCCATCCATAATTGTATTATAATATATACCACCTAACCGTGGTTTTTTTTTCATTCTTTATACCGTCATAGTGTCATACTAGTTGTTACGAGTATACTACTATCTCTTTATCAACCAGTGTACAGTGCGGTAGTTCACGGCTGTGGCTACCTCTGTGTCGGCAGTCGGCAGGCAGTCCGTCCATCCATAATTGTATTATAATATATACCACCTAACCGTGGTTTTTTTTTCATTCTTTATACCGTCATAGTGTCATACTAGTTGTTACGAGTATACTACTATCTCTTTATCAACCAGTGTACAGTGCGGTAGTTCACGGCTGTGGCTACCTCTGTGTCGGCAGTCGGCAGGCAGTCCGTCCATCCATAATTGTATTATAATATATACCACCTAACCGTGGTTTTTTTTTCATTCTTTATACCGTCATAGTCAGTCATACTAGTTGTTACGAGTATACTACTATCTCTTTATCAACCAGTGTACAGTGCGGTAGTTCACGGCTGTGGCTACCTCTGTGTCGGAACTCGGCAGGCAGTCCGTCCATCCATAATTGTATTACAATATACAGTATACCACCTAACCGTGGTTTTTTTTTCATTCTTTATACCGTCATAGTCAGTCATACTAGTTGTTACGAGTATACTACTATCTCTTTATCAACCAGTGTACAGTGCGGTAGTTCACGGCTGTGGCTACCTCTGTGTCGGCACTCGGCAGGCAGTCCGTCCATCCATAATTGTATTACAATATATACCACCTAACCGTGGTTTTTTTATACCACCTAACCGTGGCAGTCCGTCCATAATTGTATACTAGTATCCAATCCATCCATCTCCATTGTTTACCTGAGGTGCCTTTTAGTTCTGCCTATAAAATATGGAGAACAAAAAAGTTGAGGTTCCAAAATTAGGGAAAGATCAAGATCCACTTCCACCTCGTGCTGAAGCTGCTGCCACTAGTCATGGCCGAGACGATGAAATGCCAGCAACGTCGTCTGCCAAGGCCGATGCCCAATGTCATAGTACAGAGCATGTCAAATCCAAAACACCAAATATCAGAAAAAAAAGGACTCCAAAACCTAAAATAAAATTGTCGGAGGAGAAGCGTAAACTTGCCAATATGCCATTTACCACACGGAGTGGCAAGGAACGGCTGAGGCCCTGGCCTATGTTCATGGCTAGTGGTTCAGCTTCACATGAGGATGGAAGCACTCAGCCTCTCGCTAGAAAACTGAAAAGACTCAAGCTGGCAAAAGCACCGCAAAGAACTGTGCGTTCTTTGAAATCCCAAATCCACAAGGAGAGTCCAATTGTGTCGGTTGCGATGCCTGACCTTCCCAACACTGGACGTGAAGAGCATGCGCCTTCCACTATTTGCATGCCCCCTGCAAGTGCTGGAAGGAGCACCCGCAGTCCAGTTCCTGATAGTCAGATTGAAGATGTCAGTGTTGAAGTACACCAGGATGAGGAGGATATGGGTGTTGCTGGCGCTGGGGAGGAAATTGACCAGAAGGATTCTGATGGTGAGGTGGTTTGTTTAAGTCAGGCACCCGGGGAGACACCTGTTGTCCGTGGGAGGAATATGGCCGTTGACATGCCAGGTGAAAATACCAAAAAAATCAGCTCTTCGGTGTGGAGGTATTTCACCAGAAATGCGGACAACAGGTGTCAAGCCGTGTGTTCCCTTTGTCAAGCTGTAATAAGTAGGGGTAAGGACGTTAACCACCTCGGAACATCCTCCCTTATACGTCACCTGCAGCGCATTCATAATAAGTCAGTGACAAGTTCAAAAACTTTGGGTGACAGCGGAAGCAGTCCACTGACCAGTAAATCCCTTCCTCTTGTAACCAAGCTCACGCAAACCACCCCACCAACTCCCTCAGTGTCAATTTCCTCCTTCCCCAGGAATGCCAATAGTCCTGCAGGCCATGTCACTGGCAAGTCTGACGAGTCCTCTCTTGCCTGGGATTCCTCCGATGCATCCTTGCGTGTAACGCCTACTGCTGCTGGCGCTGCTGTTGTTGCCGCTGGGAGTCGATGGTCATCCCAGAGGGGAAGTCGTAAGCCCACTTGTACTACTTCCAGTAAGCAATTGACTGTTCAACAGTCCTTTGCGAGGAAGATGAAATATCACAGCAGTCATCCTACTGCAAAGCGGATAACTGAGTCCTTGACAACTATGTTGGTGTTAGACGTGCGTCCGGTATCCGCCGTTAGTTCACAGGGAACTAGACAATTTATTGAGGCAGTGTGCCCCCGTTACCAAATACCATCTAGGTTCCACTTCTCTAGGCAGGCGATACCGAGAATGTACACGGACGTCAGAAAAAGACTCACCAGTGTCCTAAAAAATGCAGTTGTACCCAATGTCCACTTAACCACGGACATGTGGACAAGTGGAGCAGGGCAGGGTCAGGACTATATGACTGTGACAGCCCACTGGGTAGATGTATGGACTCCCGCCGCAAGAACAGCAGCGGCGGCACCAGTAGCAGCATCTCGCAAACGCCAACTCTTTCCTAGGCAGGCTACGCTTTGTATCACCGCTTTCCAGAATACGCACACAGCTGAAAACCTCTTACGGCAACTGAGGAAGATCATCGCGGAATGGCTTACCCCAATTGGACTCTCCTGTGGATTTGTGGCATCGGACAACGCCAGCAATATTGTGTGTGCATTAAATATGGGCAAATTCCAGCACGTCCCATGTTTTGCACATACCTTGAATTTGGTGGTGCAGAATTTTTTAAAAAACGACAGGGGCGTGCAAGAGATGCTGTCGGTGGCCAGAAAAATTGCGGGACACTTTCGGCGTACAGGCACCACGTACAGAAGACTGGAGCACCACCAAAAACTACTGAACCTGCCCTGCCATCATCTGAAGCAAGAAGTGGTAACGAGGTGGAATTCAACCCTCTATATGCTTCAGAGGTTGGAGGAGCAGCAAAAGGCCATTCAAGCCTATACAATTGAGCACGATATAGGAGATGGAATGCACCTGTCTCAAGTGCAGTGGAGAATGATTTCAACGTTGTGCAAGGTTCTGATGCCCTTTGAACTTGCCACACGTGAAGTCAGTTCAGACACTGCCAGCCTGAGTCAGGTCATTCCCCTCATCAGGCTTTTGCAGAAGAAGCTGGAGGCATTGAAGAAGGAGCTAACACGGAGCGATTCCGCTAGGCATGTGGGACTTGTGGATGCAGCCCTTAATTCGCTTAACAAGGATTCACGGGTGGTCAATCTGTTGAAATCAGAGCACTACATTTTGGCCACCGTGCTCGATCCTAGATTTAAAGCCTACCTTGGATCTCTCTTTCCGGCAGACACAGGTCTGCTGGGGTTGAAAGACCTGCTGGTGACAAAATTGTCAAGTCAAGCGGAACGCGACCTGTCAACATCTCCTCCTTCACATTCTCCCGCAACTGGGGGTGCGAGGAAAAGGCTCAGAATTCCGAGCCCACCCGCTGGCGGTGATGCAGGGCAGTCTGGAGCGACTGCTGATGCTGACATCTGGTCCGGACTGAAGGACCTGACAACGATTACGGACATGTCGTCTACTATCACTGCATATGATTCTCTCAACATTGATAGAATGGTGGAGGATTATATGAGTGACCGCATCCAAGTAGGCACGTCACACAGTCCGTACTTATACTGGCAGGAAAAAGAGGCAATTTGGAGGCCCTTGCACAAACTGGCTTTATTCTACCTAAGTTGCCCTCCCACAAGTGTGTACTCCGAAAGAGTGTTTAGTGCCGCCGCTCACCTTGTCAGCAATCGGCGTACGAGGTTACATCCAGAAAATGTGGAGAAGATGATGTTCATTAAAATGAATTATAATCAATTCCTCCGCGGAGACATTGACCAGCAGCAATTGCCTCCACAAAGTACACAGGGAGCTGAGATGGTGGATTCCAGTGGGGACGAATTGATAATCTGTGAGGAGGGGGATGTACACGGTGATATATCGGAGGGTGAAGATGAGGTGGACATCTTGCCTCTGTAGAGCCAGTTTGTGCAAGGAGAGATTAATTGCTTCTTTTTTGGGGGGGGTCCAAACCAACCCGTCATATCAGTCACAGTCGTGTGGCAGACCCTGTCACTGAAATGATGGGTTGGTTAAAGTGTGCATGTCCTGTTTTGTTTATACAACATAAGGGTGGGTGGGAGGGCCCAAGGATAATTCCATCTTGCACCTCTTTTTTCTTTTCTTTTTCTTTGCATCATGTGCTGATTGGGGAGGGTTTTTTGGAAGGGACATCCTGCGTGACACTGCAGTGCCACTCCTAGATGGGCCCGGTGTTTGTGTCGGCCACTAGGGTCGCTAATCTTACTCACACAGCTACCTCATTGCGCCTCTTTTTTTCTTTGCGTCATGTGCTGTTTGGGGAGGGTTTTTTGGAAGGGACATCCTGCGTGACACTGCAGTGCCACTCCTAGATGTGCCCGGTGTTTGTGTCGGCCACTAGGGTCGCTAATCTTACTCACACAGTCAGCTACCTCATTGCGCCTCTTTTTTTCTTTGCGTCATGTGCTGTTTGGGGAGGGTTTTTTGGAAGGGCCATCCTGCGTGACACTGCAGTGCCACTCCTAGATGGGCCCGGTGTTTGTGTCGGCCACTAGGGTCGCTAATCTTACTCACACAGCTACCTCATTGCGCCTCTTTTTTTCTTTGCGTCATGTGCTGTTTGGGGAGGGTTTTTTGGAAGGGACATCCTGCGTGACACTGCAGTGCCACTCCTAGATGGGCCCGGTGTTTGTGTCGGCCACTAGGGTCGCTTATCTTACTCACACAGCTACCTCATTGCGCCTCTTTTTTTCTTTGCGTCATGTGCTGTTTGGGGAGGGTTTTTTGGAAGGGCCATCCTGCGTGACACTGCAGTGCCACTCCTAGATGGGCCCGGTGTTTGTGTCGGCCACTAGGGTCGCTTATCTTACTCACACAGCTACCTCATTGCACCTCTTTTTTTCTTTGCGTCATGTGCTGTTTGGGGAGGGTTTTTTGGAAGGGCCATCCTGCGTGACACTGCAGTGCCTCTCCTAGATGGGCCCGGTGTTTGTGTCGGCCACTAGGGTCGCTTATCTTACTCACACAGCGACCTCGGTGCAAATTTTAGGACTAAAAATAATATTGTGAGGTGTGAGGTATTCAGAATAGACTGAAAATGAGTGTAAATTATGGTTTTTGAGGTTAATAATACTTTGGGATCAAAATGACCCCCAAATTCTATGATTTAAGCTGTTTTTTAGTGTTTTTGGAAAAAAACACCCGAATCCAAAACACACCCGAATCCGACAAAAATAATTCGGTGAGGTTTTGCCAAAACGCGTTCGAACCCAAAACACGGCCGCGGAACCGAACCCAAAACCAAAACACAAAACCCGAAAAATTTCAGGCGCTCATCTCTAGTGTCTACCCACCTTAAGACTTGGTGCATCTCCATACTGTATATTCTTTTTAGGAGGTGTTTACAGTATTTGCAGATACCAGCGTCCTGATGATTACATAATGATGATAACTACAGCAGCAACATCTAGTCACTTCCAGCTGGCTGTTTGTGAATTGACCCTTCCAGCTTATATCACATAATTATTAACATCATGACTATATTATGTCAAGTTTCTGCCATCTACCCTGTATTTGGATTTCTTATCTGCCATTTATTTGGATTTCTTATCTGTCATTTCCATGTGGACTACTGTAAGGAAATAGGGTACCTTGCAGATTTATAACGCGGTAAACATCAGATGTGGGGGAGTTTGTTTTTGATTACATTTTATATGAAAATATGAAGCAATTTTTCTCTCTTGAGTATATAATACTTCTTATCATTAAATTGTGTCAAAATAGGTTATTTTGCATTTAGAACTACTGTAACCATACTGTAAGTGGTGCATTTACTGTAAGTGGTGCATTTAGAACTACTGTAAGTGGCCTTTCTACGGGATCTGGTTAGTATCCCAGTGGTCGGGATGCTGGCAGTCATGTGACCATTGACGGAATCCCGACACCACTCGGAATCTCCCCACCGCTGACATCCTGAAGGTAAGTACCTCTAGTGATGGTCCTAACCTGAGTGACAGTTCGGGTTAGGACCCGGGAGGGGGGTTAGGGTTAGGCATAGCAACACACCCCTGTGACTTAGCCCTAGCCACCAGCCCCACTATCTTAGACCTAGCCACCAACCCAGGCGGGTTAGGGTAGGGGACAGGGGAGAGGTAAAATAATTACCCCATCCCATGTCGGCATTCTAGTTGTCAGGATGCTGGTTTCGGTCATGTCACCGCTGGCCTCCTATATCACACCCATTTCTACAGTAGTTGGGCATAGTAGGTATATACACCTGTTTGAAATGCTGCTGTGTGTGTTGAGCTGAATGTATCTTGAGATATGTGCGGCTAACAAGACACATATAAAACAGCAATTTTTTTACGTATATACAGTGGTGCCGAGAGAGGGGGGGAGAGGGTACAAATTACCCGGTCCAGGTCTAATCGAGGGGCCCAGTAGGGGCCCAGGCCCCCTCCTTTTTACCTGGCAGTAGCAGCTGCAGCCCAGCACACGCTGCTGTGTACTGGGCTGCAGTGTGGCCATGGAGGTGCTTAAAATACAATTTTTTTTCAGACTTTTTTCTGAGGGTACATGACCACACCTCCTGTGATTAGGCCACGCCCCTTGAAAAGTACCTGGGCCCAGTCTGGCTCTTTTAGGGAAACAAAACAAAGGGACTGCGCTTATCGTTATCTGATAACTAAGCTGCTATGGGGGTAGGAAGGGAATCCACGTTTCCCAATAGCAATTCAATAACAAAACAAAATAACCTCCAAGCGCTAGATTATCAGATGTTACACGTGTACTAAAAATATATTAATTACACATCCTTGTAGTAAGAAATAATTGCTTATTTTTTGATGTTAAAATATATATGCACAAATTTCATTAATTGCATAAATGATCTTAAAAAATATTAAAAGTATATGAAATAGTGAGTCCTAATACCGGTATACTACATATAGACAAAACAACATATAACATATAGTTAATATGGTAGGTGAAACGCCTTAGCGAATTATTCACCTACTGTATAAATGGCAACAGATTTTTCAATGCCAGATAATTGTATCCATTATACGATGTAAAATATATGTCCAAAATATCTTGAAGTGTCCTTTTTGAACTTATATCAGATGAAACTCTTAAAAGTCCATAAATTATTCCAAGGCATTAATGAACAAGGGTTAGAAGTCACTTTAGGAAGTTGGGAATCACCACAACTTACTTGTATATCCGTGTATCAGAGGAAACCAAAGCATCAAGTGTCCGCCGGCAGACGTGGTATGGTGCTCTCAGATCAACTAGTTTCGCCTGTCTGAGCAGGCTTCATCAGGATCCTGATGAAGCCTGCTCAGACAGGTGAAACTAGTTGACTAGTTGATCTGAGAGCACCATACCACGTCTGCCGGCGGACATTTGATGCTTTGGTTTCCTCTGATACACGGATATACAAGTAAGTTGTGGTGATTCCCAACTTCCTAAAGTGACTTCTAACCCTTGTTCATTAATGACTTGGAATAATTTATGGACTTTTAAGAGTTTCATCTGATATAAGTTCAAAAAGGACACTTCAAGATATTTTGGACATATATTTTACATTGTATAATGGATACAATTATCTGGCATTGAAAAATTTATAGGTGAATAATTCGCTAAGGCGTTTCACCTACCATATTAGCTATATGTTATATGTTGTTTTGTCTATATGTAGTGTACCAGTCTGGCTCTTGACTGCCCTGCGTATATATTCGTGAACAAAATTCTCAATCTCTAGACTAGTCTCCTGGCACATATTCTTGTGTTGACTTTATTTTGCTATAACCGAGCAGTAAGATGTGAATAGTTTGTCCTGGGTATAGAGATTTTGCCTTGCCTTTATATTTCTAATTATACATCAGAATACACAAATTACTACTAGCAAAATAAGAACAGATTTGATTACTAACATAAGGTCTCCATAGATGGCAATATTGACAGTGCTACCAAATTACTCAAACTACACAAGGCATATGGATACAGAATACATTATGTTTGTATTTACAGTAACCATGACACCTCTGCTCATTTTATCAGAATATTTATTCACTGTAGCATATTTATTCCAATACAGGTGAATTTTTCATGGTGTTGTTCAAGGAACTTCTTAGGCAAATTTCTTGCCCAGTCCACCCCACGATGAGAGTCCACTGTTGGAGCCAAAAACCATGGGGCCACATTGGTGGGGTGCTAAAAATGTTCAAGGGCCTATCCTGAGTAGGGGAGGAGCATTGAGCAGTCCAGTGTGTGTGTGGCCAGAGCCACGTGAGTGTATACACCCCTTACACTATTGGCCCCACTGTCTCCCTAAATACATAAAAATAGAAAAATTACTGAATTTTTGTAGAAAAAAAAAACCCAGAAACACATTTTTAATACTTTTGATTTACAGCCGATTGTGTGGTCAGCTAATGGGTCTATTTTTATGTGGATGCTTGGTGCTATAGCTACATTGTAGATTACTAAATCAAGGAGCAAGAGGAGACAATGGGATTAGAACCAGTGACAGACAATGATCCCCTGATTTACAAGTAGATTTATTCACTTTGCCATGCATTTCATTTGCCGTATACAGTAGCCATGCCTATTTTGAGAACTGAACCCATTGCATATGTAATTTTATATCTGTATGTATTGACCTTTTCTCTCGGTAGTACAACCAAGATGCATTGTATAAATACGGGACACTGCTTCTAAAAAGTAAATAATACATAACAAAAGTCCCACAAAAGAGCCACAATGGTAATCGCTAAATGTTATAGATTATAATAATTTGGGACTTCAACAATATTTTGATTAGATCTTCATTTTTATTATTAAAATGGCTTCAAACTGAGAAATTCTTCCATGACTTGTAGCTTTTTCTTCCATGACTTGTAACTTTTGTACGATTAAAAAGTGTCATTTGAGGCATTCACCAAAAAATGTATGACTTTATCATGACATTCAAGAAAGAGTATGAAAGTTATTTTACATCGTTCCTTTTTAGTGTTGTTGTGACTTTCCAAAGCTAAAGAGACGAAAAAATGCAGAAAGTGCAGATATTACAATAGTTATTTTATTCTAAGAAATAAATGCACACGTGAACCATTTTAAGATCAAGCTCTTATGTTACGCTTAAGGATTATTACATTCTGTAGACCTAACTTTATTCATTTTGTAACAACTCACTTACAGGTGAATGCAAAATTTACAGTGTAAAATACTTAGGGGGATATCCAATTAGCCACAAAAAAAAATTGGTCGTGAAAAATTGGAGGGGTTGTGATTTTTTTTATGGGGGTTTTTCGGGATTTTCTTTCTTTTATCAGTGATTATTTTGTCGGGCTATCCAATTAGTCCCTGTTTTCCTGTCTGGAAAAAAGTATCCTTTTTTAAGCAAAAACACATGGGATCCGTGAAAAGTTGCGGACCTAATATATGTTTTTTTTTGTGTGGCTGCGATCAACAAAAAAGGAATGCTTGTTGTGGATTTGGTTTCACCTGCCTGAGGCATATGTAACAAAATCCCTGAAAAGTGCCAGCATCGGGTCTAATTGGATAGCCACAGATGCAGTAATTAGCCAAGGTAAATTACTGCAGCTAATAGGATACCGCCCTTACAGTTCTGTGGCTGTGCAGCTTTTTTTTTTTTTTTTTTTAAATATATTTTTATTGAAGAGAAGTCGAATATGCTGGTACAAGACAAACAGGAGATGATGACTCCAAATGAGATATTCAAAATTACATACACGTTATCCCGTGGGGAATAACCAAATGTAGTATCAACAGGGAAGTACATCATCACTACCAGATATATATATATATATCGACAACAATTTTTTTTGTGTTTAAGCTTAAAAATAAAGAGAAGGATAGAAGGAGAAAAGAAGAGAATAAGAGAGAGAGGGGGAAAGGGGACGGGGGGGTGGGAGAGAGTGGGGGATCATCATAGTAACATACATACAAGGTAGAACCATGTCAAGGGAGGTAGCACCTCCTAACTGCACTCTTTACCAATTTTACAACTGTGGACAGTATATTACTTCGTTTGCTTATTGAGAATCATATGACGGAGGGTATCACACTCCGGCATTAGAGGGCGTAGTGTAGGTGAACCAAGGATCCCATATCCTCCTATATTTCTCTGACCTGTCCCTTAAGGAGGCCGTGATTTTCTCCATCATGGAAATATGCCATATTTTGGCTATCAACATGCTCCTAGGGGGGGGAATGGTTTTTTTCCAATTTTTAGCTATCACACATCTAGCGGCGTGTAGAATTTGGAGTACCAGGCTACTCGCCTGGGTATCAAAGTTGGGCAGGGGTAGACCCAGGAGGGCCGACCAAGGGCTCAATACTACTTGCGAGTGGAAAATGGAACCGATGAGGGTTTCCACCTGTGCCCAAAACGCGCATATTTTGGGGCAAGACCACCAGATGTGCTTAAAGTCTCCAGTCTGGCCACATCCGCGCCAACATAATGGGGATGACCCGGGAAAAATCTTATGCAGTGTTGCTGGGACCCGATACCATCTAGTATAGACTTTATAGGAATTTTCTTTCACTAAGGAGGAAATTGAGGACTGGGCTACATTTTGCCTGATGATTTCCCATGAGTCCTCTGCAGGGGGTGGGCCAAGATCCTGTTCCCATTTACGCTCATGGGGAAGTATGTTCGCTGCTTTCAGAGAACGTAGTAAGCCATAAAGTATGGAGATAATACCCTGTCGCATAGGAGAATAAATACACAAACGTTCCAAGGGGGTAAGTTGACGTATGACTTGGGATTTGGAGAGGGAGCTTAGGAAAGAACGAATTTGTAAATACTCATAAAATGCAGGTTGGGGGATATCATATTTGTCCCGTAGGGACTGCAGGGAACGCCATGAGGAACCCTCTATGAAGTCAAACACCAGTCCCGGGCGCGGGTTCAGGTGGAACCATGGGTGGGACCGTAAGGTGGAGCCAGGGAGGAATTCTTGATTGTCCCAAATGGAAGTGATGGGCGAGGGGAAAGTAGATAAACCATAATGCCGAATGCAGAAACACCACAGGGAGCAGGTAAATTTAGTGGGGGGGGGACATGTTAGCAATATCTGGACTGACTTGGTCGGCGTTAGTAGGGATACCAAAGTGGAGACCCCGGCAGCCAGCCGCTCAATTCGAATCCAGGGTAGATGGGGCGCTGGGGAAAACCAGGCGACAGCCTGGCTCAGGTGAGTTGCATGATAATATTTACGAATGTCCGGCAAACCTCTGCCTCCAGCTAGTGGATCACGTACCAAAGTAGAGGTCTTAATTCTAGGAGGCTTGCCTGACCATATAAATTTTAGGAAGAGTCTCTGCATTCGGCCCAAGGCCTCAGCGGGGATGCGTACGGGAATTGTTTGAATCAGGTATAAGAGCCTGGGTAGGATGTTCATCTTTACTGAGACTATCCGTCCGAACCAGGTTATAATCTGCTTGTCCCATGCCCGAAGGTCCGACTCTATACACTTAAATAAGGCTGGGAAGTTCTCTGAGTATAGGGAATCGTAGGAGTTTGTGATGAACACGCCAAGGTATTTAATTTTTTTGGAGCGCCAAGCGAAATTAAAGTTAGCAGCTAGGAGAGATCTGGTATCCTCATTGAGATGCAAAGGGAGGGCCTCCGATTTAGAATAGTTAATACGATATCCCGAATAATGTGAATATAATGATAGGGTTTTAAATAGGTTGGGGATAGAAATATTAGGTGAAGACAGAGTTAACAGAACATCGTCTGCAAATAGTGACAGTTTGAACTCCTCATCGCCTACAGTGATGCCCTTAATATCAGGATTGGCCCTAACCATGCACGCCAAGGGCTCGATGGTCATGGCAAAAATTAACGGAGACAGGGGGCACCCCTGGCGCGTACCGTTATTGATTTGGAAGAGGGGAGAATCTTTACCATTAACCCGGACCCTGGCAGAAGGGTTGGAGTAGAGTGCCTGTATACCCTGAAGTAGGCTTCCTCCCAGGCCGAACCTACGCAAGGTAGCGAACATGAAAGGCCACAGTATTTTATCAAAGGCTTTCTCCGCATCAAGCGAGAGAAGGACAGAGGGCAATTTAGCTTTATTGACCAGATGGACCAGGTCAATGGTTCTGCGGGTATTGTCCCTAGCTTGTCGGCCTGGGATGAAGCCCACCTGGTCTGCGTGGATCAGACGTGGGAGAACTGAATTTAGTCTCAGGGCAAGAATTTTGGCAAAGATTTTAATGTCGTTATTTAGTAGAGAGATGGGGCGGTAGCTAGCACAAGAGTTGGGATCCTTCCCAGGCTTGTGAATTAAAACTATGCGTGCCTCTAGAGCCCGGGGTGATAGAGGGTTACCTCTGAGGAAGCCATTGAAGAGCCTACAGAGGTGGGGCAGTAGAATCCCTTTAAATTTCTTGTAATACATAATTGACATCCCGTCAGGGCCAGGAGCTTTACCAGATTTCTGAGTTTTAAGTGCATTATCTAACTCTTCCACAGTTATTTCTGAGCCTAATTGAGAGACTGTCGACCTGCTCAGTGACGGTAGGTCACACTTATCTAAGAGGGATTTGATCCCCTCCTCGAATCTCGATGAGGACGACGAAGGGACTGCCTCCGTATTATACAATAGCTTATAAAATTCCTCGAATTCACCCAGAATGCGGTCGGGGTCGTGTGTTAGTGTTCCCTGTTTGGTACGGATAGATAAGATGTTTTTTGAGGAGATCTGAGCCCTCAACTTCCTGGCCAAAATCTTGTCTGCCTTATCCCCTTTTTCGTAATAAATCTGGTTGAGGCGTCTAAGGCATTGTTCAGTCTTATGAGACAGCAGCATATTAAGTTCACCCCTAACTTTAAGTAGTTTGTCTAAATCGGCAGGGTTTAGAGAAGACTTATGAACCTCCTCCAGAAGGTGGAGTTGGTCAGAGAGCTCTAAGATCTTTTGGGAGCGCTGTTTGGTGAGCCTGGCCGCGATCTGAATAAAATGGCCTCTAAGGACCGCTTTATGCGCCTCCCACAGGGTCATGTCCGATATACCAGGGGTTTGGTTGTCATTAAAATAATCATTCAATGCCTGAGTAACTTGTTGCGGCACATCGGTCTGTTGGAGGAGGGCATCGTTAAGGGACCAAGAGGGGGGGGAAAGAGTGCGAGCCAGCCCAGACAAAGATAAGGATATCGGGGCATGGTCAGACCACGTAATTGGGTGAATACAGCATTTCTGGATTCGGGAAGTGAGGTCTCTTCCTACCATAATCATATCAATTCTAGTGTATAGATTATGCACTGGGGAAAAGAATGTGTAATCTTTAACTAAGGGGTCGACAACCCTCCAGGAATCGAAGAGTAAGTGATTTTTAAGTAGGGACTGCAGGGCTCGGGAGTTGCGGGTATGTGTATGAGTCTGGGATGTTGGCAAGGAACTGGAGCGATCAAGACTATGATGGAGTATGGTGTTGAAATCTCCTGCCATTAAAATGTCGCCTTTCCTACACTGAGCAATTTTAGAATCTAAGGAGGCGAAAAACGAGGCTTGATTGACATTGGGGGCATAGATATTGACCAAGGTGATGGGGACATTGTTAAGCTTGCCTACTATAATGAGGAACCTTCCGCGCTTGTCCCTAACAATTTTTTCTGATTCTAAGTGTAGATGAGCGGGGATTAATATGGCGACCCCTCTTTTCTTCTGGGAGTGATCACAGGCGTGTATAGCAACAGGATGGCGTTTAGAACGTAATTCAGGGTGGGAAGTACCTTTAAAATGTGTCTCCTGGAGGAATACCAGATCTCCCCCCACCTGTTTCAAAAAGAGAAATAGTTTGGTCCTCTTTTGGGGACTATTGAGACCCTTCACATTATAGGATATTATGTTAACAGACATGGTTGCACAGGAGGAGACACAACTCTAATGGCCCAAAGGGCCCATAAATGATCTCCCTGGGGGACGGGGGAGAGAAGAGGAGAGGAGTGGGGGGTAGAGAGAGAAGAGGAAAGAAAAAGGGGGATAGAAACATAAAGAACAGAGCAAAACGAAAAGAAATGAACATGTATAACATACCGAGCCAATGACCCATTGTACGTATCGTACGGGTCTGGATGTTTGAGCTCCCGTATGGGGTATTAAGGGAGAGTAGTTCTCCCCTATGCTCAAAACTGACTATACTAGCTCGGTGGGGGGTATGGCCTGGAGTATCAAGGGGCCCACCGACCAGACATATGGGGGAAGGCGACCTGGGGGGACATAACAACAATTAACCGTGATAAACCATTTTTGACTCTTATGAACAAAGAGAACATATGTTCAGAAATATGAACACTAGCAAAAATTAACCCGTAAACCTTTAAGCTAGTATACAAAACAGTAGAAAATAACATATAGTAACCCGGCACTGCAGCTGTGGAGAAATGTTCACGAGGGGTCATGTCTCACAGAGGTTTTTGCCGGGACTGTCAACCAAAGGCGTCGAGGCGCCCGTTGCGGGAGGGGTGAGACTGGAGTACGTTGAAGAACTGGAGCTTCCCGTGTGGAGTCAGGATTATCAGATTCCGGGGGGGAAAGGTTAAGTCTCGAAAGAAGCCTGTGAGCCTCCTCCCTCGAACGTGCCGACAGTCTCTTCCCATCGAGTTGCACAATAAGGGCAAAAGGGTAACCCCATCTGTAGCGAATTTGGTTTTCCCTGAGGATTTGGGTGTACTCCCGCAGGTCGAAGCGCCTCTTTAGAGTGGTCGGGGATAAGTCCTGAAACACCATTAGCTTGTGGGTGTCAAATATACACAAGTCTCTATTCCGGGCCGCTGTTAGAATTTTTTCCTTGGTTTTGAAGTAATGACATCGTAGAACTACGTCTCTTGGAGGGGACGAAGTCGAGGGTTTTTGGCGCAAGGCCCGGTGAGCCCTGTCCAGGAGGAACTGTTCCCGCGGGACGTCCGGAAGGAGGTGTTGGAAAAATCTAAGGAGGAAATCTTCCAGTTGTGTTGGTTCCACCGACTCCGGAATGTGTTTAATGCGCAGGTTATTACGTCGTGCGCGATTATCTGCGTCTTCTTGTTGGTCTTGGAGCAAGTAAATATCCTCCTGCATAACGTAGACTGAGTGTTCCAGTTCCTGCTGGAAAGCAATGACTTCGTCGATTTTTTGTTCAGCGTCATTAGTGCGGGCCCCAAGATCAGATATTTCCGCCTTGAGCCCCGAGATGGCTTTATGGATCTCAGAGTGAAAAGCTTGTTTCAGCGACTTCATCTCCGCCAGGATAGAGGAAATGCAATCTTTCATGGAGGGGTCTGGGGCAGAAGAATCTTCCTCAGATTCTGAAACCGGGGCGGGCGGTGGGACGGCCGGTATTTTAGTGGACTTAGGCTTCATCTTAGAAATAAAGGAGGAGATTTCCGCAGAAGAGGTATTTTTCTTGGCTTTGGACTTAGGCATGGTGTGTGACAGTCCCGGAATTAAGAGAGGTCATAGGGCATATCAGAGTAATAGCATAAATAGCTAGTGATCCATCACGAGACAGAAATTGAGAGTTCACAAGAACAAGACCCCCATGGTCGCGCCCATAGGCAGTCAGCAGCACATTTCTCTGCTAGGTAATAACATAGGAGACTGGAATGTATATAGCAGGCGTTGTTGCAGGCAGAGACCAGGAGATGGCGCTCCCTGGCTTGTGATATTGTAATACAGAAAAGTCCAGCACAGAAGGGGAATATCAAAAACCTTCAGCAAGTTATATGAAATTTTAATACTGGGGGGGTGTTGGAGCCTGTATAAAGCCCTTATGTGGCAGGAAGAAGGCACTCTGTTTAGCCCAGTTGCACCTCAGGGCAGGGGGGGGGGGGGAGAGGGCCGACTTCAGCAACCGTGATGGCCGTCGAGTGGGGCTCCCCAGTGACCAGATAAGATCTGCCAGCCGGGTGTCACCTAGCAGGTCAGGTAAGGGGAGGGTAGAGGGTTTCCAGAGCCCCCGAGCTTGATATGGCTGGTGATGTCCCTTATGAGGGCTAGAAGGCTGCAGGGTTGGGACCGAGGGCCAGCCTCAGAGAGAGGACGGTGTAGGTGCGGAGCTGCTGCGGTGCTGTGTCTCCCCCCGGCGTTCAGCACGAAGGAACCGACAGTGTCCGCCCGCTGGCGTGAAGCACATGCAGCGGTAGGAGGGAGAGTGTGTTGGGGGACCAGCTCACCTCTTGATGTAGTGGAGGCCGCCGGGTCCCGAGTCCGCCGCTTTGTCCCGGGGTGAGAGGTCTAAAATGGCCGCCGTCTCCGGAGCTCTTGATCCCCGGCGTCCGCACCCCGGCCAGGTCCCCGCTCCTCTGCCACCTCCCCCGTCCCGTCAGCACGGGGAGACGCAAGTCAGCTCCCAGGGGGTCCGCGTCAGGGCACTTGAGGGTGGCTCAGGGATGGTGCTGAGGTTCCGTGAGGCCCGCAGCTGGAGACTCCAAAATTTAGGCCCCGGCTTCTGGGTGGTGGGTAGGCCGCAACCCGCAGGAGCCGGGAGACCAGCTCCCCGATTCCGCAGCACTACCCCACCACCGGTGAATGTTCCCTCCGTCAGGGGGAGCAAGTCTGGAGGGGTTTTCTCGGGCAGGGAATGATTTTTAGAGGCAAAAATCCCTGTTCTCTGAGGAGCTCACAGAATGTGCTGCCTTCCTGTTCAGCCTCCAGGCCACGCCCCCGTGGCTGTGCAGCTTTAACTATAATGTACGAATGCATCAGACTAAAAACTACAACATGATCATTTTTAACATCAGGCTTATGCATTGCGTAGAGATACACCTCCCAAAACATGTTTCTTAAAGTGGCATCTAACTCAAATTTAGATGCACCTCTAATGCCCCTTTCACACCGCACAAATAACCCGGTATCGACCCTGCATATTGCCGGGTCAACACAGGTCACCGTGTGGTGTGAAAGGGGCAAAGCCGAAATCCCGGCTCCCCTGACCCGGCAATTCAACCCGGGAATAAAGCAGTGTTATACCCGGGTTGAATACCGGGTCAGTGGCTGCGTAAACCAGGCTTATGCATTGTGTAGAGATATACCTACCAAAACACGTTTCTTAAAGTGGCATCTAACTCAAATTTAGATGCACCTCTAAGGGCCATTACTGCCTTACCTCTTCACACCATTACTGTCATTTCCAAGTGCAAGAGGTCAGTGTGTGGTGCATTTATACATGTAGCAAATAAACTTGCATCTAACTTTAAATTATCCCAATGTTGTTTGTGCATATATATATATATATATATATATATATATATATATGTATGTATATATAATATATATATATATATATATATATATACAGTAATCGAAAATCTGAGACTGATCATAGATGAATAAAGTATATTGAAACGTCACATCATATTTACATAATCTCAGGGTTGGAACACCCATTTGTCAAGGTGCAGTGAGCAAACCAGAAAGCGTACGGTGCATTCCTGCCGCGCCTCCAGACTAGCACGGAGAGATGACATCAGTGCGCACGAGGGTCCCAGTAACCAAGGTAGCAACGGTCCGCTACAGAGCGCTCGTCTGTCCCCTTCTGTGAAAAATAAAATAAAAAGACAGGGAAATAGTGCAGCCGCCCCAAGGGGATCTATGTGCAAAGGTGTAATTCCAGGATCCACTAGGTACCAATACAGAAATCATATAAAGTAAGAACAGGTACAGACAAAGCAATCAAACGAATACTCAATGGAGGCATCCGAAACAGTGACAACAGCACTATAGTTAGGGCACATCATAGATGGTGAGGAACACAGGAAAGTCCATACAATTCCAATGTATAGAGAATAGAATTTGCACTGTAATTCATATTCGTAAATGTAAATACTATAAGCATCGATGGTGGCCACCACCACTACTGTATATTGCAAAGCTCCATCTGGGTGGAACTTAAGTGGAATCATTCACACATGAAATTCTCTAACGGCGCCAGAACATCAGCACTGTTCATTTCCATAAAGCGTCATATTGACATAATGGTAGAGAACAATAATAAAGAAGGATGTTGCAGAAGTAGCTAAACAAAGCTGTAAAGCCAGAAATGGTTTATGTAAAATGAAAGTTATTTCAGCCGAAGATATTCCAGGTAATTTTTTCATTCAAGTCTGAAGGACGGATAGTGTTCATGTTAAATATCCATCTTGCCTCCAAATGTAGAAGGTGACCTGCTCGGTCAACGCCACAAATTGATTTGGGCATGTGATCAATAATGATATGTTTGAAATTAGGGAGGGAATGCTGGGCTTCCTTAAAATGTCTGGCAACAGGTTGATCTGAAGGACTGCCTGACAATGCCGCCTTTATAGCTGACCTGTGGAGTGCAATCCTCTCACATATGGTTCTAGTGGTTTTGCCAATGTATAAGTTGCAAGGACAGATTAACAAATAAATAATACAGGAAGTGGTACACGTCACAACATCTTTAATCGGGACGTTTTTGTTAGAATGGGGGTGCTTAAATGAAGCACCTGTGAGCATATGGCTGCAAGTGGTGCAGCCAAGGCATCTGTAGCACCCAGGTTTCTTAATAAGGAAAGAATCAATCTTAGTCTTATTGTTCTCCCTGGTCAAGTTGGTTATATCGGTGAAGATCACCATGTCTTTGATGTTATACCCTCTTCTTAAACAAGTCATGGGCCTTTTATTCTAGAAACAGTCCAGCCTATTATCAGTGGAAACAATAGGCACATGCGCACAGCATCTATTCAGTGATCACCGGCTGCTTTGCCAAGCAGAGGTGATCATAGGCTCTCCCAACCTACCCCCGGGACAGCGGGACAGTTTCCGAAAAAGCGGGACTGCCCCAATGGAATCCAGACAGTTGGGAGGTATGTATTACATATATATATATATATATATATAGTCTTTTGAAAAAAGAGGGCACTCACCAACAATTTCTAAAAGAAGGTCAGAAGGTCATTTATTGGTACATTCGACCTACGAATGTACCAATAAATGACCTTCTGACCTTCTTTTAGAAATTGTTGGTGAGTGCCCTCTTTTTTCAAAAGACTATTATCAGGAACCCGAAATTCCTTGGAGTTGAGCACCACCGTGTTGTCCTCTAGAGATTCAGTATTGTGCGGATGCCCGGATATTTTATATATATATATATATATATATATATATATATATATATAAATATATATATATTAGAGATGTGTGGCGGGCACTTTTTGTGTTTTGGTATTGGTTCTGGTTCCATGCTCGTGTTTTAGATCTGGATTGGTTTTGCCAAAACCACCCTTTCGTGTTTTGGTTTTGGATCTGGATGATTTTTGAAAAAAAAACCATAAACAGCTAAAATCACAGAATTTAGGGGTAATGTTGATCCCACTGTATTATTAACCTCAATAACATTAATTTCCACTTATTTTCAGTATATTCTGAATACCTCACACCTCACAATATTGTTTTTAGGCCAAAAGGTTGCACCAAGGTGCAGTGGCGTCACAAGAGGGGTGCGGCCCACAACCGGGTGTCACCCGCCGAGGGGTGACACCAAAATGCCGGCTCCTGCTAAATGACAGGAGCCGAGTGCTGCACTGTTACATTATGTGCAGCACTCAGCTCCTGTCACTGAGCAGGAGCCAGCACTGCACAAAAAGCACTCAGCGGGAGGCCACACGCACCTCCCGAACCCCCCAAGTGACGAAAAAGGGGGTGGGGAAGCGAAGCCGCGCCCCTCACATGAAGCCATGCCCCTTTTTCTGGTGGCACCGGGTGCACAAGGCGCAAGGGACGCCTCTGCCAAGGTGGCTGTATGACTAAGCTAAGCGACACAAGTGTGCGGCACAAACAACTGGCCCTTCTAGGGTTGGCACTGCAGTCCCACTGCACTAATGGCGGATACCAACATAGCTGTCAAGGCTGGAATACAACAATAATAGAGGTTCAAGATATCCCCCTGCGCACTCTCAATGCAGCCAAACACAAGATTTTATCCTATTGTGTCACCATAGACATCAATAAACATACATATAAAAAAAGAATTGGACAGAATCCTATAGGATTCTGTCCAATTCTTTTTTTTATAGCTGTCAAGGCCTCAGTTATCCGCTTTGCAACATGACGACTGCTGTCATATTTCATCTTCCTCGCAAAGGACTGCTGGACAGTCATTTGCTTAGTTGAAGTAGTACAAGTAGTCTTCCGACTTCCCCTCTGGGATGACGATCGACCACCAGCAGCAACAGCAGCAGTGGCAGCAGCAGCAGTAGGAGGAAGTGGTTCTTGATATTTCTCAATTTTATCCTCCAAATTTTTGTTCTCCATTATTTTTCTGGAGTTATATAACAAAATGCAGCAAAGGAGAGCGTACCCCTACACCACATGGCAAACCCTGTAAAAATTATTTGGATTAAATATTAATAATCCCTTTACTTGGAGTAAATAATATACAGCACAGGACAGCACCACTGAACTTATATGGCAGCACCACTGGACTGGACTTATAAGGCAGGACCACTGGACATATACGGCTGTATCACTGGATTTATATGGCAGTACCACTGGACTGGATTTATACTCCAGTACCACTGGATTTATACGGCAATACCAATGGAATTATATGGCAGCACCACTGGAATTATACGGCAGTGCCAGTGGAATTATACAGCAGTATCACTGGAATTATATGGCAGTATCACTGGAATTATACGGCAGTACCACTGGACTTAAACGGCAGTACCACTGGAATTATATGGCAGTATCACTGGAATTATACGGCAGTACCATTGGATTTATATGCCAGTGCCACTGGAATTATATGGCAGTATCACTGGATTTATATGGCAGTACCACTGGACTGGATTTATACTCCAGTACCACTGGATTTATACGGCAATACCAATGGAATTATATGGCAGCACCACTGGAATTATACGGCAGTGCCAGTGGAATTATACAGCAGTATCACTGGAATTATATGGCAGTATCACTGGAATTATACGGCAGTACCACTGGACTTAAACGGCAGTACCACTGGAATTATATGGCAGTATCACTGGAATTATACGGCAGTACCATTGGATTTATATGCCAGTGCCACTGGAATTATATGGCAGTATCACTGGATTTATACAGCAGTATCACTGGAATTATATGGCAGTATAACTGGAATTATACGTCAGTATCACTGGACTTATACGGCAGTATCACTGGACTGGATTTATACGCCAGTACCACTGGATTTATACGGCAGTATCACTGGACATATACGGCAGTATCACTGGACATATACGGCAGTACTACTGGACTTATACAGCAGCACAGGGACACCACCACTGGACTGATGCAGGACAACACAGCACCACTGCAATGGACTGGACTTATACAGCAGCACTGGACATATGGCAGCAGAGGACACCACCACTGTGACTGGACTAATGCAGCACAAGACCACACCACTGGACTGATGCAGCACAACACAGCACCACTGGACTGGATTTATACCGCAGCAATGGATATATGGCAGCAGAGGACACCACCGCTGTGACTGGACTGATGCAGCATAAGACACCACCACTGGACTGAGCAGCACAAGACAGCACTGGAATCGCCACCCCACTTTCCCTCCCGCTCAGACACTGAGGACAGAGACACGTCCTCTTGCAGCACTCTCCAATGCCGAAGTGAAAATGGCAGCGACGCAGCTCCTTATATGGAATCCAAAACCCATGAGAATCCGACAGCGGGATGATGACGTTTTGCCTCGTTCTGGTTTCCTAGTCAGGCGGGAAAACCGGAGCCGGGCTCGGGTAGTGAAGTTTGGGAAGAAGGGGGGGGGGGGGCTGTTTCAGTTCTCAGGGAACCGATCCCGCTTATCTCTAATAAATAAATAAATATATATGTATATATATATATATATATATATATATATAAAAGTAAAAGAAGAATGGAGGGCGCAGGTGTGAGTAAAATATTACAATTCCATTTATTGCACAATAAAGCTCACGTACATCTTAGCTTCTGTAACTCCGCATGATCAACCGTCTAGCCGCAGGCATCTAGGGATCTTTCCGTCTCGTATTGGTTCAGGACGGCACACCGCAAGAACTGTCAGACGCGGCCCATCTAACACACCAGGACCAGACTTTCGGACGTTCACACGTCTAGCGCTCCACAAGCCACGCCCAACGCGTTTCGTCAATGGACTTCGTCAGGGGGTGTGGCTATGATCTATCATGAGGTTGCTTTATACCTCCCAACACACCTGTGTTACGTTTATCAATCAAATGCTGTTACATAGTTAACATAGTATAAACACACACATTTACATAAAACACCACTACAAGTGATGATATCACATTAGATTATCCATAAAACAAACAATTTATAAACCACAATACACGTATCATTTCACAATAATAGCTTAAAAACTATATATATATTTCTATCTACAATTCTTCATACTCATAAAATACAATAATTTTAATCAGCATGGGAACAAATTGATTAAATTTTCATTAAAAATCTCACCACAATTTTACTACTATATCCATAGTGGCTATTATAGCCATTCGCTACTTCCGATTTTTATACCAAACACTCATATAGTACCTGTAAAAGAGACTACTCAATTATTTATCCACCATCATAAAATGACAATTAAGATAGCCCCTTGAACCAATCGCATCATGATTTTTACCTTAATATGTGGGCCAGTATCCTACACAATATCATTAACTACACACCGGCTACCCATCAGGTACACGTCCTCTAGTGCAGCAAAGGGATCAATGATCCAACTACAATGCCACACAGTGCGGTTACCAAGGGCAACCATTAGTGTAGAAACGGAGTGATATCGTAATTTTCATTTAAACCCAGAGGGCTAATGGTTTCTAAAGTGTGAATCCAATATACCTCTCGTTTACTTAACAATTTAAGGATATCACCACCTCTCTCATCCAATTTTACATGCTCTAACGCTTTAAAACTAAATTTACTCAAATCCCCTTTATTACACTTTAAAAAATGCCTTGGTACACTATGTTCATCGCTCTTAACTATACTACGTGTATGTTCTAGCATCCTAATTTTTAAGGGCCGTCTGGTTTTTCCTACATACCTGATACCACCTATGACAAACTTAGTGCTGATCCGAGTGAAAGTGTTTTGGAGGGTCTTAAGAATCTTCTAGATAGTGGGTTTCAAGAAGGGTGCATTACAAAGGAGGAAATCGGTTATGTTTACATTTGTAATCCTAGATTAGCAATCTTTTATTTCCTCCCGAAGATACATAAGAGGCTAGACAAGCCACCGGGGAGACCCATAATATCGGGGATAGAGTCTGCTACATCTAAACTCTCTGAATATGTAGATTGGTACATTAAGAAATATGTCCCTCTTCTAAAGTCGTACGTACAAGATTCAACCCACATATTGAAAAGTTTGGGTGGGTTGCAGTGGGAAGATAGCTATAGCTGGTGTACGATTGATGTGGAATCATTATACAACAGCATACCCCACAAGGAAGGGCTGGAAGCGGTGTATTATTTTTTGAGGAAAGATGAATCTCTTAGAGGTATAAAGCAACCTCATGATAGATCATAGCCACACCCCCTGACGAAGTCCATTGACGAAACGCGTTGGGCGTGGCTTGTGGAGCGCTAGACGTGTGAACGTCAAAAAGTCTGGTCCTGGTGTGTTAGACGGGCCGCGTCTGACAGCTCTTGCGGTGTGCCGTCCTGAACCAATACGAGACGGAAAGATCCCTAGACGCCTGCGGCTAGACGGTTGATCATGCGGAGTTACAGAAGCTAAGATGTACATGAGCTTTATTGTGCAATAAATGGAATTGTAATATTTTACTCACACCTGCGCCCTCCATTCTTCTTTTACTTGCATGTATATTGGATCCAGTGGTACTGGTCCCAAAGCGGAGGAAGCGGCAGTAAACATCTTAGAATATTCAGTGATATATGGACTCAGACTGTTAATTACTGATTGACACTGAATTTAAGGTGGACTTGGATGCGCAGCTTCTCTTGTATTGTTATATATATATATATATATATATATATATCTAATATAGATCTAATATAGATCTAATATATAAAGATGAAAATTTGTCTGTCCTTCTGTCTTTCTATACAAATCCACAGTTTACAAGCAAAGATCGTGAAATTTTACATACAAGCGTATTAAAACATGGTGGAGGCAAATAAAACAATTTGAAATCCCTACCACCCCTAGGGGAGCAGACAGCAGCACAGAGTATATCAGGAGACACCATAACTCCGGAATTGCTGGAGCAATGTACTCAAAAATTGGTACACATATGCCTTACAATCTGGCAACAAACACTGTGGGAGGAAGACACCCCTAGCACCCCTAGGGGTGGGACAGCTCCACAGAGTATGTCAACAGACAGCAAAACTGTGGAAGGGCTTGAACAATTTACACCAAACTTGGTACACATCTGATTTATAATCTGTGAACAAACTCTGTGGGGGTTAGACACCCCTAGTACCCCTAGGGGTTGGACAGCGGCATAGAGTATTTCAGGAGACAGCATAAGTCCCGAATGACTATACCAATATACATCAAACTTGGTACACATATGATTTACACTCGGGAAACAAACACTGTGGGGGTCAGACACCCCTAGTGGTTGCATAAATATGTGTCTATGGTGGGGTTAGGGTGCATAAATTATGTGTGTGTGTGTGGGGGGGTGTATTAATATTATCTGTGTTATATGTGGGTCACTGCTATGTTCCCTGCATTGTATGGTAGGCCATGCAATGCTAGAAAAAAAAAGAGAACATTTTTGCAGTGAGATTTGAATACTACATAATAATAGAAATTCAGAGATCTTGGTTGCATATATTTGCAAAAATGTCATTAAGTTACCAGGCCCCATCAGGGTTTTTCTGATACTGGCAGTGCCTAACGCTATACAGTAATAGCACCCACTCTGGGTCATAAAATAACTTATCTAAATTGAGCTCCAACTCATCAGGAGTCACCCAGAGAGCATCCAAATGGCACTAAAAGGACCAGCATGCCTTCCAAATGCTGGTCCCATCCATGGCTCTCAAAACAACAATATAAAATGGAAGCTGCTCAGTTCATTTAGTAATACTTCTCAGGTGCATGAATGGAAGAGGTTATTCTAAACAAGAAAAAAAAATTCTGTCTGCACACTAGAAAAAAGTATCAGCAATAAAATTTGAAAGCTACATAATAATATAATTCAGAGATCTTGGTTGCATATACAGTATTTGGAAAGGAATGATTAAGCTGCCGGCCCCATCAAGGCTTCTCTGATACCGTTTCTAATGCTACATGATAATAGCACCCTCTCTGGGTCATATAGTTTCTTATTGTTATGCACTGTGGCACTTCCTACTTAATGGTTCCTACTCCTATATAATGGTTACTACATAATCTTTATTATATGGCAGTCACTGCATTGCTCTCTGTTTTATTTGGCCGTCACTACATTGTCCGTATTATACGATAGTCACTGCATTGTCTATATATAATATGGCTGTCATTGCATTGCATGCTGTATTATATAGCGGCCACTGCATTACTGTCTGTATTATATAGCAGTCATTACGATGCTCTCATTATAATATGGTAGCCTTTGCAATGTTCTCTGCCACAGCCCTTCAATCAGCTGGTCACACCTCTTCAACTTTGTGCTACCTCCCCTACCATTGCATTCCCCATGTGGACCTTTCATACCCCAGTCCAATACTGTCTATACCCTTATCTCTTTCTCTATTATTATATGTATATATAGAATAATAAGGCACACTTCTCCTTTATTTCTTTTCCTTTTCAAAATTTGAAGATCAATTAAGAATTAAATTCAGACATAACACGTCAAACTAAGAAAAACTAAGACACACACAAAAAAATCAATTAAGGAAGCACATCAGACAAGATATGTGAAGTCATGTATAAAGTAATTAGTGTATATATAAAACAGGCCGACTCGTAGCATCTGGAAATTGGAACACATTGCATGCATACCAATAGTTTCTACCTGAATAATGACAATAATATTTTAAGTACAAAGTGATTAGAGAATGGATTGAAATAATTTTCTCAAATTAATATACGCGTCAACAACAAGTACAAACTTCTATACTATTTTCTTTTCTTACATATTTTAATGTGTTTTGTATAATGCTTTCCAAAATAAAAGTAGTCTAGCATTCCACAGCACATCCAATCAGGAGTGAAGTGACTTTTCATCCAGTACATATCCCGTCGATTTTTCAAAATTTGTCAGGTACAGTTCTATGGATAATATATGATGTGAGGGAGATTAGCTGCTTATCTTTCATCAGGATTCTGCTATTTTACTAATAGTAATTGTACTATGTATGTATGTTAAAGAAAATTTTGATTTTCAGTGGAATTATCTGTAACCGTTTTGCCCCTGAAAGTTTTCTCATCCCAGTGCTGAGGCCAATTTTTGAAATTAGTGCTTTCACATTCTTCGATTTTTTTATGCGGTACCCACAGAAATTATACCTTGTTTTTTCCAAATGCTTTACATTTTCAGAAAATACTGTTATTTTGTTTGCTTATTTTGACATGTCAAATAAATGTTAATGAAAATAGACAAAAAAGTGTCTTCTTCTCAAAATGTAATTTAAATAAATCAAAAACAAACAAGATTTTTTTTGTTCATAAACACTACAAACAATATTTAATAGTTCTTGTTTTTGGCAGTTACCTTTCCAAACAAGAAAAAAAAACAAGATTCCAGGTTTCCACAATAAAATCTGTACTTCAATTTGGTAATGCATTTTTTTTTAAATGTTTGCGGTCTTGGGTTGGGGCCGTGGTCACATAACTACATCCCGTCTCAACATAAACATTTTTTAATTGTAGTGATAATATAATACCCCGACTAGGGCTGACATTTTTGAAACTAGAAAAACTACTCCATGAAATAAAAGGACCCTTTTTTCTTTACACAAGATGAGGGAAATTTAGGCTTTAGGTTCTCCCCTTCTGTGAAACTTTTTTTTGTGTGCACTTTTATTTATTTTGTGTACTGTTAAGGTAATATCTCTTGAAGGAAGAGACTCCCCTCTTTCAAACAAAGTCGGGCCCATATGTGTGAATAATGACAAGTGCCGTTTCAGAGTAGCTGAAGTTCCATATGTTGGTCATCGCCTGACCTCAGGATGTTCAGACAAATCTTTCCAAGTCATTGGCTATCCAACAGATGAATATCCCCACAGACAAGCTGGGAATGCAGCATTTTCTTGGTACAGTATGACCAACTACCTCTCATTATTTTAGGTCACTACCCTGGTCTGCCAGCTCCTGCATAGTGACACTGAATGGTGCTGGCTGGATTGGCATGATTCAGCTGTCACCTCAAGTTTATGCTCACCTGTAGCCCTGTACTGCATCACATTAATGTTCATGTTCCAGTTATAATTTTTACGGATTACACCCAATATAGTATCACTGCTGTATGTTTGCAGTGCGACAGACCCATGGCTTTTGCTTTAAGCTCTATCCCTGAGACTGAGTTGTAATATGCCCAGGTAGAAAATAAAGCGTTAGCTTTAGTCTTTACTTGCAAGAGGTTTCATGACTTCATTTACTGTAGACATGAGAGGGATCCGGTATAAATGGTTGACTATTCGACCAATAGTGGTCGACCTAAAGACTGTCGACCTTATCATTGTCGACCATTTATACTGGATCCCTCTCATGTATACAGTAAATGAAGTCATGAAACCTCTTGCAAGTAAAGACTAAAGCTAACGCTTTATTTTCTACCTGGGCATATTACAACTCAATCTCAGTGATAGAGCTTGCAGCAAAAGACATTGACATGGTCAACATGGGCAGATGGTTGACACATGAAAATGGTCGACACATGAAAGGTCGACCCATGAAAAGGTCGACATGTATTTTTTAACTCTTTTTGGTGTCATTTTTCCGTAACATGACCAGGAACCCCAATTAGTATACTGCGCCCCCTTGCATGGCTCACTTCGCTCGCCATGCTGCGGGCAAGGTGCCTCGCTGCGCTCAACACAGGTTACTATTCCCAATCGTAGTCCACATGGATAGTATATTATGAAAAAGTAAAAAGTATTTTTTTTTTTAAAAAACAATGTCTACTTTTTCATGTGTCGACCTTTCAAAATTACAGGACTTTACCCGGGCTTCACCCACTCTGTGGAATGCACTCCCACGCACAATAAGACTCTCCTTTAGTCTCCAAACCTTTAAATGTTCTCTGAAAACTTATCTCTTCAGACAAGCCTACCAAATTTCAGACCCACACACATAACCTTAACAGCTTCCCTATCAAGTTACATCCCCTCTGTACAGTCCACATAAACTCACATTTTGTCTTCCAACATTGCTGGGTGATCATATCATATACAACCCATTAAGAACCTAGCAGCCTGGGGAACCATTATGTAACAGGTAGCATCTATCCTTGTGTATCAATGCCTATTTCCCTATAGATTGTAAGCTTGCGAGCAGGGCCTTCCTACCTCTGTCTGTCTGTCTGTCTGTCTGTCTGTCTGTCTGTATTTGCCCAGTTTTGTTCTATAATTGTTGTTCTAATTGTAAAGCGCAACGGAATATGCTGCGCTATATAAGAAACTGCTAATAAATAATAAATAAATAATAAATTCATGCCTCCACCATTTTCATGTGTCGAACATTTGTCCATGTCGACGTGTCAATGTCGACCAATAGTGGTTGACCTAATGAGTGTCGACCTTAACATTGTCGTCCATCTGAACGGATACCACATGAGAGGACTACTGTATGTAAGGGATACACCCAGCACTTGATTATATATAGGGAGGGTATTCAATTAGCTCCGGCAGTTTCGGCGCTATCAAATTTCCCCTGCTGGGTATTCCATTGCGGGACATTTTTGTTCATTTCTACAGGTGAAAACAGCCCGCGTTTTTGGTCAGCGCAGGTGCAAAAACATGTGGTTTTGACGATCTGCCGAATGTTTCGCCTAGGCAAAAAAAAAGTCCCTGCTATTGCATAGTCCGAATCCCCATTTGCCCTAAAAAATTGCAAAATTTGATGTTTTTTCACCCATACTGAGCAAATAGGATAAAGGAGTAAAGACACAGTAGCAGGAGTAAAGACACAGCTGCCATAGGAGTAAAGACACAGCTGCAGTGGTAAATTAAGAGGCAATCGCCCACCTCACAACAAATTACAAAAAGCAAAGAAATCACACTGCTGTGTCTTGCTAAGATTATATAGTGTAGCATATTTAAAATGTATTCATACATCAAAGTATATAAAAACGTCTCATATACACACATAACATACCAGAAGTAATAATAAAATAAACTTCATGTATCAGTACAAACTAAATGTAACAATTAGGTATTGAATCTCTTCCAGCCACGGTGGTGAAAATAGATAACTGTACAAAATGTGGTATGAGGAAATGGCGCAATCATGGGCACTACATACTTAAAGTATACATGTCATAAGTGAAACAAATAACACTAAAAAACTATTAAAAGAACAAATAAATAAATAAATATGTTCCTCCGATGTCAGTCTTCGTTTTCTTTGTACTTCTTATGTTGTTGTTTTCACTCGTTTCAACTGTCCGTATATCATGTGAAAATGTAATAATAAAAGAACAATGGGGTATATTTACTAAGCTCCCGATTTTGACCGAGATGCAGTTTTTTCTTCAAAGTGTCATCTCGGTAATTTACTAAGCAAAAATCACGGCAGTGATGAGGGCATTCGTAATATTTTGGAAGTTGTATTTAAAAAATACTAGAGATGAGCGCCGGAAATTTTTCGGGTTTTGTGTTTTGGTTTTGGGTTCGGTTCCGCGGCCGTGTTTTGGGTTCGACCGCGTTTTGGCAAAACCTCACCGAATTTTTTTTGTCGGATTCGGGTGTGTTTTGGATTCGGGTGTTTTTTTCAAAAAACCCTAAAAAACAGCTTAAATCATAGAATTTGGGGGTCATTTTGATCCCAAAGTATTATTAACCTCAAAAACCATAATTTCCACTCATTTTCAGTCTATTCTGAATACCTCACACCTCACAATATTATTTTTAGTCCTAAAATTTGCACCGAGGTCGCTGTGTGAGTAAGATAAGCGACCCTAGTGGCCGACACAAACACCGGGCCCATCTAGGAGTGGCACTGCAGTGTCACGCAGGATGTCCCTTCCAAAAAACCCTCCCCAAACAGCACATGACGCAAAGAAAAAAAGAGGCGCAATGAGGTAGCTGACTGTGTGAGTAAGATAAGCGACCCTAGTGGCCGACACAAACACCGGGCCCATCTAGGAGTGGCACTGCAGTGTCACGCAGGATGTCCCTTCCAAAAAACCCTCCCCAAACAGCACATGATGCAAAGAAAAAAAGAGGCGCAATGAGGTAGCTGACTGTGTGAGTAAGATAAGCGACCCTAGTGGCCGACACAAACACCGGGCCCATCTAGGAGTGGCACTGCAGTGTCACGCAGGATGTCCCTTCCAAAAAACCCTCCCCAAACAGCACATGACGCAAAGAAAAAAAGAGGCGCAATGAGGTAGCTGACTGTGTGAGTAAGATAAGCGACCCTAGTGGCCGACACAAACACCGGGCCCATCTAGGAGTGGCACTGCAGTGTCACGCAGGATGTCCCTTCCAAAAAACCCTCCCCAAACAGCACATGACGCAAAGAAAAAAAGAGGCGCAATGAGGTAGCTGACTGTGTGAGTAAGATAAGCGACCCTAGTGGCCGACACAAACACCGGGCCCATCTAGGAGTGGCACTGCAGTGTCACGCAGGATGTCCCTTCCAAAAAACCCTCCCCAAACAGCACATGACGCAAAGAAAAAAAGAGGCGCAATGAGGTAGCTGACTGTGTGAGTAAGATAAGCGACCCTAGTGGCCGACACAAACACCGGGCCCATCTAGGAGTGGCACTGCAGTGTCACGCAGGATGTCCCTTCCAAAAAACCCTCCCCAAACAGCACATGACGCAAAGAAAAATAAAAGAAAAAAGAGGTGCAAGATGGAATTGTCCTTGGGCCCTCCCACCCACCCTTATGTTGTATAAACAAAACAGGACATGCACACTTTAACCAACCCATCATTTCAGTGACAGGGTCTGCCACACGACTGTGACTGATATGACGGGTTGGTTTGGACCCCCCCCAAAAAAGAAGCAATTAATCTCTCCTTGCACAAACTGGCTCTACAGAGGCAAGATGTCCACCTCATCATCATCCTCCGATATATCACCGTGTACATCCCCCTCCTCACAGATTATCAATTCGTCCCCACTGGAATCCACCATCTCAGCTCATTGTGTACTTTGTGGAGGCAATTGCTGCTGGTCAATGTCTCCGCGGAGGAATTGATTATAATTCATTTTAATGAACATCATCTTCTACACATTTTCTGGATGTAACCTCGTACGCCGATTGCTGACAAGGTGAGCGGCGGCACTAAACACTCTTTCGGAGTACACACTTGTGGGAGGGCAACTTAGGTAGAATAAAGCCAGTTTGTGCAAGGGCCTCCAAATTGCCTCTTTTTCCTGCCAGTATAAGTACGGACTGTGTGACGTGCCTACTTGGATGCGGTCACTCATATAATCCTCCACCATTCTTTCAATGTTGAGAGAATCATATGCAGTGACAGTAGACGACATGTCCGTAATCGTTGTCAGGTCCTTCAGTCCGGACCAGATGTCAGCATCAGCAGTCGCTCCAGACTGCCCTGCATCACCGCCAGCGGGTGGGCTCGGAATTCTGAGCCTTTTCCTCGCACCCCCAGTTGCGGGAGAATGTGAAGGAGGAGATGTTGACAGGTCGCGTTCCGCTTGACTTGACAATTTTCTCACCAGCAGGTCTTTCAACCCCAGCAGACTTGTGTCTGCCGGAAAGAGAGATCCAAGGTAGGTTTTAAATCTAGGATCGAGCACGGTGGCCAAAATGTAGTGCTCTGATTTCAACAGATTGACCACCCGTGAATCCTTGTTAAGCGAATTAAGGGCTCCATCCACAAGTCCCACATGCCTAGCGGAATCGCTCCATGTTAGCTCCTCCTTCAATGTCTCCAGCTTCTTCTGCAAAAGCCTGATGAGGGGAATGACCTGACTCAGGCTGGCAGTGTCTGAACTGACTTCACGTGTGGCAAGTTCAAAGGGCATCAGAACCTTGCACAACGTTGAAATCATTCTCCACTGCACTTGAGACAGGTGCATTCCACCTCCTATATCGTGCTCAATTGTATAGGCTTGAATGGCCTTTTGCTGCTCCTCCAACCTCTGAAGCATATAGAGGGTTGAATTCCACCTCGTTACCACTTCTTGCTTCAGATGATGGCAGGGCAGGTTCAGTAGTTTTTGGTGGTGCTCCAGTCTTCTGTACGTGGTGCCTGTACGCCGAAAGTGTCCCGCAATTCTTCTGGCCACCGACAGCATCTCTTGCACGCCCCTGTCGTTTTTTAAAAAATTCTGCACCACCAAATTCAAGGTATGTGCAAAACATGGGACGTGCTGGAATTTGCCCATATTTAATGCACACACAATATTGCTGGCGTTGTCCGATGCCACAAATCCACAGGAGAGTCCAATTGGGGTAAGCCATTCCGCGATGATCTTCCTCAGTTGCCGTAAGAGGTTTTCAGCTGTGTACGTATTCTGGAAAGCGGTGATACAAAGCGTAGCCTGCCTAGGAAAGAGTTGGCGTTTGCGAGATGCTGCTACTGGTGCCGCCGCTGCTGTTCTTGCGGCGGGAGTCCATACATCTACCCAGTGGGCTGTCACAGTCATATAGTCCTGACCCTGCCCTGCTCCACTTGTCCACATGTCCGTGGTTAAGTGGACATTGGGTACAACTGCATTTTTTAGGACACTGGTGAGTCTTTTTCTGACGTCCGTGTACATTCTCGGTATCGCCTGCCTAGAGAAGTGGAACCTAGATGGTATTTGGTAACGGGGGCACACTGCCTCAATAAATTGTCTAGTTCCCTGTGAACTAACGGCGGATACCGGACGCACGTCTAACACCAACATAGTTGTCAAGGCCTCAGTTATCCGCTTTGCAGCAGGATGACTGCTGTGATATTTCATCTTCCTCGCAAAGGACTGTTGGACAGTCATTTGCTTACTGGAAGTAGTACAAGTGGGCTTACGACTTCCCCTCTGGGATGACCATCGACTCCCAGCAGCAACAACAGCAGCGCCAGCAGCAGTAGGCGTTACACGCAAGGATGCATCGGAGGAATCCCAGGCAGGAGAGGACTCGTCAGAATTGCCAGTGACATGGCCTGCAGGACTATTGGCATTCCTGGGGAAGGAGGAAATTGACACTGAGGGAGTTGGTGGGGTGGTTTGCGTGAGCTTGGTTACAAGAGGAAGGGATTTACTGGTCAGTGGACTGCTTCCGCTGTCGGCCAAAGTTTTTGAACTTGTCACTGACTTATTATGAATGCGCTGCAGGTGACGTATAAGGGAGGATGTTCCGAGGTGGTTAACGTCCTTACCCCTACTTATTACAGCTTGACAAAGGGAACACACGGCTTGACAAATGTTGTCCGCATTTCTGGTGAAATACTTCCACACCGAAGAGCTGATTTTTTTGGTATTTTCACCAGGCATGTCAACGGCCATATTCCTCCCACGGACAACAGGTGTCTCCCCGGGTGCCTGACTTAAACAAACCACCTCACCATCAGAATCCTCCTTGTCAATTTCCTCCCCAGCGCCAGCAACACCCATATCCTCCTCATCCTGGTGTACTTCAACACTGACATCTTCAATCTGACTATCAGGAACTGGACTGCGGGTGCTCCTTCCAGCACTTGCAGGGGGCGTGCAAATGGTGGAAGGCGCATGCTCTTCACGTCCAGTGTTGGGAAGGTCAGGCATCGCAACCGACACAATTGGACTCTCCTTGTGGATTTGGGATTTCGAAGAACGCACAGTTCTTTGCGGTGCTTTTGCCAGCTTGAGTCTTTTCAGTTTTCTAGCGAGAGGCTGAGTGCTTCCATCCTCATGTGAAGCTGAACCACTAGCCATGAACATAGGCCAGGGCCTCAGCCGTTCCTTGCCACTCCGTGTGGTAAATGGCATATTGGCAAGTTTACGCTTCTCCTCCGACAATTTTATTTTAGGTTTTGGAGTCCTTTTTTTTACTGATATTTGGTGTTTTG
The DNA here is from genome assembly GCF_028390025.1 of Pseudophryne corroboree. Classification (NCBI taxonomy): domain Eukaryota; kingdom Metazoa; phylum Chordata; class Amphibia; order Anura; family Myobatrachidae; genus Pseudophryne; species Pseudophryne corroboree. The sequence goes on from NC_086445.1 coordinate 86,752,919, forward strand.
GATTTGACATGCTCTGTACTATGACATTGGGCATCGGCCTTGGCAGACGACGTTGCTGGCATTTCATCGTCTCGGCCATGACTAGTGGCAGCAGCTTCAGCACGAGGTGGAAGTGGATCTTGATCTTTCCCTAATTTTGGAACCTCAACATTTTTGTTCTCCATATTTTAATAGGCACAACTAAAAGGCACCTCAGGTAAACAATGGAGATGGATGGATACTAGTATACAATTATGGATGGACTGCCGAGTGCCGACACAGAGGTAGCTACAGCCGTGGACTACCGTACTGTACTGTGTCTGCTGCTAATATAGACTGGTTGATAATGAGATGTAGTATGTATAAAGAAGAAAGAAAAAAAAACCACGGGTAGGTGGTATACAATTATGGATGGACTGCCGAGTGCCGACACAGAGGTAGCTACAGCCGTGGACTACCGTACTGTACTGTGTCTGCTGCTAATATAGACTGGATGATAATGAGATGTAGTATGTATAAAGAAGAAAGAAAAAAAACCACGGGTAGGTGGTATACAATTATGGACGGACTGCCGAGTGCCGACACAGAGGTAGCTACAGCCGTGGACTACCGTACTGTACTGTGTCTGCTGCTAATATAGACTGGTTGATAATGAGATGTAGTATGTATAAAGAAGAAAGAAAAAAAAACCACGGGTAGGTGGTATACAATTATGGATGGACTGCCGAGTGCTGACACAGAGGTAGCTACAGCCGTGGACAACCGTACTGTACTGTGTCTGCTGCTAATATAGACTGGATGATAATGAGATGTAGTATGTATAAAGAAGAAAAAAAAAAACACAGGTAGGTGGTATACAATTATGGATGGACTGCCGAGTGCCGACACAGAGGTAGCTACAGTCGTGGACTACCGTACTGTACTGTGTCTGCTGCTAATATAGACTGGATGATAATGAGATGTAGTATGTATAAAGAAGAAAGAAAAAAAAACCACGGGTAGGTGGTATACAATTATGGACGGACTGCCGAGTGCCGACACAGAGGTAGCTACAGCCGTGGACTACCGTACTGTACTGTGTCTGCTGCTAATATAGACTGGATGATAATGAGATGTAGTATGTATAAAGAAGAAAAAAAAACCACGGGTAGGTGGTATACAATTATGGACGGACTGCCGAGTGCCGACACAGAGGTAGCTACAGCCGTGGACTACCGTACTGTACTGTGTCTGCTGCTAATATAGACTGATTGATAATGAGATGTAGTATGTATAAAGAAGAAAGAAAAAAAAACCACGGGTAGGTGGTATACAATTATGGATGGACTGCCGAGTGCCGACACAGAGGTAGCTACAGCCATGGACTACCGTACTGTACTGTGTCTGCTGCTAATATAGACTGGATGATAATGAGATGTAGTATGTATAAAGAAGAAAGAAAAAAAAACCACGGGTAGGTGGTATACAATTATGGATGGACTGCCGAGTGCCGACACAGAGGTAGCTACAGCCGTGGACTACCGTACTGTACTGTGTCTGCTGCTAATATAGACTGGATGATAATGAGATGTAGTATGTATAAAGAAGAAAGAAAAAAAAACCACGGGTAGGTGGTATACAATTATGGACGGACTGCCGAGTGCCGACACAGAGGTAGCTACAGCCGTTGACTACCGTACTGTACTGTGTCTGCTGCTAATATAGACTGGATGATAATGAGATGTAGTATGTATAAAGAAGAAAGAAAAGAAAAACACGGGTAGGTGGTATACAATTATGGACGGACTGCCGAGTGCCGACACAGAGGTAGCTACAGCCGTGGACTACCGTACTGTACTGTGTCTGCTGCTAATATAGACTGGTTGATAATGAGATGTAGTATGTATAAAGAAGAAAGAAAAAAAAACCACGGGTAGGTGGTATACAATTATGGATGGACTGCCGAGTGCCGACACAGAGGTAGCTACAGCCGTGGACTACCGTACTGTACTGTGTCTGCTGCTAATATAGACTGGATGATAATGAGATGTAGTATGTATAAAGAAGAAAAAAAAAACCACGGGCAGGTGGTATACAATTATGGATGGACTGCCGAGTGCCGACACAGAGGTAGCTACAGCCGTGGACTACCGTACTGTACTGTGTCTGCTGCTAATATAGACTGGATGATAATGAGATGTAGTATGTATAAAGAAGAAAGAAAAAAAAAACCACGGGTAGGTGGTATACAATTATGGATGGACTGCCGAGTGCCGACACAGAGGTAGCTACAGCCGTGAACTACCGTACTGTGTCTGCTGCGACTGGATGATAAATAATGATATAAAATATATATATATATATCACTACTGCAGCCGGACAGGTATATATTATATAATGACGGACCTGCTGGACACTGTCTGTCAGCAGAATGAGTTTTTTATAGAATAAAAAAACACCACACAAGTCACACGACGAGTGTTTAACTTTTTCAGGCAATCACAATATAGTATACTATACTGGTGGTCAGTGTGGTCAGGTCACTGGTCAGTCACACTGGCAGTGGCACTCCTGCAGCAAAAGTGTGCACTGTTTAATTTTAATAATATGTATGTACTCCTGGCTCCTGCTATAACCTATAACTGCTCCCCAGTCTCCCCCACAATTAAGCTGTGTGAGCACAGTCAGATATTATACATAGATGATGCAGCACACTGGGCTGAGCACAGATATGGTATGTGACTGAGTCACTGTGTATCGTTTTTTTCAGGCAGAGAACGGATTATATTAAATAAAACTGCACTGGTGGTCACTGGTCAGTGGTCAGTCACTAGTAAACTCTGCACTCTCTAGTACTCCTAAGCTCCAGTAAATCAAGTGTCTCTGTCTCAATCTCACTCTCTCTCTTCTAATCTAAATGGAGAGGACGCCAGCCACGTCCTCTCCCTATCAATCTCAATGCACGTGTGAAAATGGCGGCGACGCGCGGCTCCTTATATAGAATCCGAGTCTCGCGATAGAATCCGAGCCTCGCAAGAATCCGACAGCGTCATGATGACGTTCGGGCGCGCTCGGGTTAACCGAGCAAGGCGGGAAGATCCGAGTCGCTCGGATCCGTGTAAAAAAAGCTGAAGTTCGTGCGGGTTCGGATTCCGAGGAACCGAACCCGCTCATCTCTAAAAAATACTAATGAATACACCATTGGTCAAAACGCGGCTGTTTAGGTATGAATCACGGTCATTTACTAACCATTCGTATTTGTAATGTCTACCGTGAAAATGCTTTTGCGGTCGTGAAAAAATACAAATCGTAAAAAAGTCCTAAAAAAAAGTAGACCTGCTTTTGAGAAGCGTGTTTACATGTGTATTCAATTATCCATTAGTCACACCTGAATGTTTGGCCCTTTAAAAGGGTCCAAGGCACATTTTGAATATCTCTCACTCTGAAATGGCTGCTGTGGTGTGTGCTACCGATTTTTTGTTTGCTGGGGGATACCTGAGAGTGATCCATGACTCGTCCATAAATCAGGGCCAGGTAAGTGAACATGGTCAGCAGGTTGAGCAGGTGCCGCGGAGGCTGCGCCAGCCACGATTTTATAGGGGACGTTTAAACTTAAACGCATTGTCTGATGATAGGGTCATACAGATGTTTCGCCTAAATAGAAACAATATTTTCCGTCTGTATGACCTTGTCAAACTGGGACTAGACCCTGAGACAGCACGCTCTCGCTCTGTCTCAGGCCTGCACAAACTCCTGGCTGTGTTACACTTTATGGCTACTGGGAGCTTCCAGGCTGTGACAGGCGACGTCATCGGTATCTCCCAGCCCACCTTTTCCAAATATTTGAACCAGGTGAGTTGAAATATATATACACGTCTATATCTAAGTGTTGCTTCTGTTAGGTCTTAGAACACAGTATTGTATTGAATACAGATCATGACACTCACCTTATATTTATTAATGTCCACTCAGGTTTTGGATGTCTTGGAACCACATATAAATGCCTCTATCTGCTTCCCTACCCAGGAGTCGCAGTGGCATGCTGTCAGGGTAGCTTTCTATGAGCTTGCTGGCATGCCCAATGTGCTGGGGGCCATAGATTGCACACACGTTGAGCTGAGACCACCTAGGGGCCGACAATATATATATACTAATCGACATATGGACAAATCCACTAATGTCCAGGTGGTTTGTGATGCAAATCTCAATATTATGAGTGTGGTTGCAGGTTACCCTGGCGGCTGCCATGACTCCTTCATCCTCAGTCAGTCATCTCTGTTCGATAAATTTGAGGACGGACAAATGCCTGATGGCTGGCTGCTGGGTATGTTCCAAGTGTGTTGTGTGTATGTGTGGTAACTTCAAACTCAATTTTTTTGGGGGGTAATTACTCATTATACACATGTACTAATGTTGCCTATATCTGTTTTTCAGGTGATGGGGGTTATGGCTGCTACTCTTGGCTACTTACTCCATTGTCCCAACCTGATTCTCCTGCTGAACACAGTTACAATCATGCACATAAGTCTACGCGGAACGTGATAGAAAGATCTTTTGGTGTGCTGAAATCTCGGTTTCGGTGTCTGGATAAATCTGCTGGGCTTTTGTTGTATAGTCCCTCCAAGGTGTTCTGCTGCTGTTTTCTCCATAATCTGTGTTTGAAACAACATCTGCCACATGATGATGGAGAAAACAGTCAGCAAGCAGAGGATTTAGAAACATCTGGTGACAGTGTGAGTACAGAAGTAGGGAGGCAGGTAAGGCAAGAAGTGATTCAGCGGTATTTTACCCGTAAGTATTTTTTAAATGCAAATCACCTTGACTAACCACTTTGATTAAATGTATTGTAGGTGTGAATGTGTGTTTTGTTCGTTAGTGTTTGTTCTTTATACTGGTCTGTACATTTTGAAAAAACAAATTCAAAAAAACATTGTCACTCATTACCCCATTAAACCAAACACACATAGCGTGTTTTACAATGATTGACGCGGACACAGGAATTTTTGAGAATACAATATTAACAATTTTATTGTGTATCACAAATTTCATGTATTCTTCATTTTTTTTTCTTTTGTGTGCTGGGTGCAGAGGTTTGAGCAGGGTCGCTGGGCCGTGTTCTGCTTGGTCGTCGAACAGGGGAGGTAACTGGGGTCTGGCTAGGGGTAGTCGTGCCTGAGCTGGAGCTGGCTTGTTGTGCTGCCATCAGAGTTATGCTTTGGCTCAAATTATGAATACTGGCATTCAGCTGATTATTTGTGGCAGTGTTGCTGGCCACAATCCGAGACAAAGTTTCATTCACTACCTGATTGTGCTGAATAACTTGAATTAAGGCTTGTTGCTGCCGCTGTTGCTCATCAATGATGCGCGTCAAATTTGAAAGCATTTGCGTGTTGTCCGCCCTGATTTGCTCCATTGATGTCGCAATTCGGCCTACCTGAACAATCAGTCTTCCCGAGTTCCGACTAATGCGCGGAAGATGATGGGGCAGACTGGCAAGGTGTTGTGTGTGTGTGTTCAGGTAGGCAGTGTTTTGGGCCTGTTGTGTGGCCCAACTGGACCAAAAGTCTGCGGACATTTGTTGCTGGGGTGGAGTAGGGATCAATTGTGGCCTTACTGAGGCTTAGGGCATATCCTGCTGCTGGGTTGGCTGGGTAGGATCAACGGGCGTAAGGTGCAGTGTAAAGGTTGGCTGTTGGTCAGGTTCCTGCTGGTCGTCCTCGGCCATGATGTTTGGGTCTGTATGGGGTGACCAACAGGCACTGTTTAGTTATAATTAAATATCTTTGCTTGTCCTAAACATGCCCTACTTAATAATACTCATGCCAATTTTATTTTAAAGGTGTGTTTTAAAAAACTAGGAATCTTTCCTTTACAAACACATATGTGCCTTCACAGGCGTGCGCAGAGACTGACTGGCGGGTTCCGCACCGAACTTCCACCCCTCCACAGCATTATAGTGTTCTCTCACCTCCCCTGTCCTGGATATAGACTGCTCACCTGGACGGACCAGAGGAGCAGATCAGGTAAGCAGTCTACATCCAGGACAGGGGAGATGTGAGAACACTATAATGCTGTGGAGGGGGTGGGGGGTTAAGTCCGGTGTGAAACTCGCTATTCATTTTCTGGCACGCCTGTGGGATCAATTACCTAAGATGGGTGTTTAATTTAAAATGGGATGTTGGCCATAGCAACCAATAAAACTTTATTTTTCTTTTATTTTGCACCTTCAAGAAGAGAATACCTGGAATCAGAATGGTTGCTACGGGAAAACATGTCAGCTCAAATAGAACTCACATCTTAGTAAATGTACTGTGTCTTACTTTTTATTTAAAAAAAAATAATGTTTTTACTAACCAGACAGCTGAGGTGATCGTGGCTCATCACTTTGGGGACTAGCCAAAATTGCCTGTGGTGGCTGGGCCTGCACTGCGGAGATGCGCCGCCTGGGTGGTGAAGATGGAGCCGCAGAATCAGACTCCACACGACGCGTCTTACTGGGCCTCCTAGGTAAACTCACGGAGCCCTGTGATGGCCGCCTTAAAGGAGGGCGGCTTGCAGAAGACGAGCCTATGTGAAAATGTAAACATTAATATTTTGTGCTTCTATGTGTTTGCAGAATATGTGACTACAGTGAATTCTTACCTGCATTCCCACCATCTCCATCAGTTGGCTGTGGCCTGTCTGTGGCGCTTCGCTGGCGTACTGTTGAAAAATTGGAAACAACATTATTACCATACGTTGAATATTCATTGTTATATGAAGCTCATTATTGTGATGTAAACATCTTGAACCTAATGTTAAGTAAACTATTTTATGTTTAAGCAATTCTGGATTACTTAATTGGGTGTGTATTCGGAAATTAAGATGGTGTAGCAATAATTAAGCCATAAATATAGATTAATTCAGCACAAGATATTGCAGTGAATTTGTAAGCCATAATTGACACAAACAAATTTTGTGAGTAAAAAAAAACACCACAAACATCATTAACCAAAAATAAAACAATATTTAAAAAATGCTATTCTCAAAAACAGTTAGGGACAAGCAAGATCTCAGATTATGTAATAGAACTACACATACCAGCAAGCACTGCAACAGATTTAACATTCACTAATAACAAAACTCAGCCAATGCATGATTGGACTTGTAGTTTTGAAACACATTTACAGCTACAGGTTGCACAGGCCTGCACGACATCACCAACACAATGTTTCAATATTTAAAAAAACAGTAAAAATTAACCACATTAACTTTTACAAAAATGCAATATACAACACATAATTTAAACTAACTCACCATCCATCCGTGGGCGGTCCGAATCCCGGACATGAGTCGCAGACACCACTTCGGCAGGAATAAGGGTCCGCACAGGCTCCTCCCAATCACGATAAGTCGCCCTGAATGGGTGTCCACCCCCGGTTTGGCGGACTGATTTGGCCTCCTTGGCCATCTTGGCCTTGACACGGCGCTTTATATCATAAAATCTTTTACGGCACGTGTCCTCAGTCCGCCTCACCACACCCTCACTATTAACTGCCGCTATAACTTTAGCCCACAGGACCGACTTCCTACGTGAGGACACCTTGGCAGCATCCTGCCCAAACAATTGGCGATGATGCCTCATCAGCTCCCGCACCAAAGCCATGTTTTCTGCATAGCTGAACTTAACATTGCGCCCAGTCTTGGTAGTGGTGCGTGGCTGCGGAGCCACAGCACCTTCACTATCACTGGAAAACGCAAGAACAGGCACCCCCTCCTCCTCACTAACCTCCTCCACCTCACTCACCTCCTCCCTCTCACTAACCTCCTCCACCTCACTCACCTCCTCCCTCTCACTCACCTCCTCCACCTCACTCACCTCCTCCACCTCACTCACCTCCTCCCTCTCACTAACCTTCTCCACCACACTGACCTCTGACTGAGACATAACTACAAAAAAACACAGAGAAAACAAAACAAATAACACACTCCTCCACTACCACTACACACCACACACCCAACACAGACACACTCACTCACTCACTCACTCACTCACAAACAATGACAATAGACTTGAAAAAAAAAACAAGGACAAAAAAGTAGACACACTTTGAAAAAACTACACAACAGGTATGACAAGACTACTTACACACACAGTACAGCACTCAACAATCGCAAAACTCCGCTCCAAAACCACCAAAAACTCCACCAAACTCACCAACTCCTAATACACCTTCCTCTCTCCTCTCCACTAGCTAAACCCACGAGGTGCGGACGGTTTGGGGCGTTTTTATAGTAATGTGCACAGACACTCCTCCATCACGAATACAACCAATCACGGACGAGTGACAAAAACGAAACTTAGGAAAAAAACGCGGCCGTGCACGGACAAACACTGCCGTAACAGACATGTGATGCAGTCGTAAGAAAAAAATTAATAACACTGCCGTAAAACCACAAAATCGGCCGCGTTATAAACAAAAAAAACACGAATGACATCGACATCGGACAACACTAAAAATACAAATACGACAGCTTAGTAAATTAGTCGTAATCAATTCAAAAAGTTGCATATTTACACTTTCGATGTCATTCGTGATTGAACTTTGACCTCAAACGGAAAAATACGAATCTTAGTAAATTTACCCCAATGTGTAATATTGTCTTTGTAAATAATACTGTAATGAATTTATCTAATTCCTGTAAAATAAAGCGTACCCCACTCACAATAAAAAGAGTGGCTCTGTGCATATAAAGGTTTCTTTTATGTAGTGATGAACCCTTTAACGAAGACCTTCACAATTAATAGCGTACCATAACTCACATCAATTACAGTGAAATTATACACATCAAGGTATCTTTAAAACAATGTTGGTTAGCGGAAATCATGACTGGGGTACGGTGACACCACATTTTTGAGGAAGAGGCACTCCACATAGGCTGCTGTGGCACACATTTCTAGAAATATACAAAACATATTTTCTTGAAGACAAATGAAACTGTTCATTTGCAAAATCTTATATATGTATATATATATATATATATATATATATATATATAGGAATAAAAAAGGGGTTTAGGTTGCCTGCGCTGAATCCAATCCTTTATGTATAACCAGTTTATTGCGGGTATATTAAAACCGCCCGTGCTGTTCAAATATGATGTGAACCATTCAATTTCATATAATTTCACCAGACACTTATACTAAGTGGCTATTATATGTTATAAAATCCTCATCATAATATAACATTAATGATAAAATTACAAGCCGGTTTTATGGACAACCACCCTTCAGCTTGATATCTCTCCGTGGCTTGCCCCGTGGGCAGACACTTACTTTAGTGTTCTCACCCGTAGTCCCAAAAAGGTATCTTTTCCACGAAGCTCACTATGTGCAATATGGTTTTCCACGTAACACCCACTTATGTGCAATCAGGTTTAAACGACACACCAAACTTACATTTAACTTCGATTTCGCGTGCTCCAAAAGGTTTCTTTAGGTCCCCGTTTCTTTAATAGAATCAAACTGAACCGTGTGGATCCAGAGATAAAAGATTTATTTTAACATAAAATATAGTTAAAAATCCAGGTACATCTTTTCGGTCACTAACAGGATGGTCAAATAGCACACTTAGCCCAGGTGTCCGTACGTGCTGCAGTCCACGATCGGCGCCGGGGCAACGGATGTTAAATGCGGCTTAGACTTCCCCTGAAGTGGCTTCCGGAGCTCCTGGAAATGACGGCCTCAACGCGTTTCAGATAATGCTTTATCCTTTTTCAAGAGATGCCGTCCTGCACTTCCTTCCTGACATTTATCCTCCAGGGTCTCAGGTCATCTGACCCATATTCTCCAATCTTAGATGACCTATACCTGGCTTTTTCAATCATTTCATCAGTCAGACACACCTTTCTAACTTTAAACCTCTATATTACTGGTAGAACGTATTTTACACAGTATACACAAGATTTTACATTCTCATTTAAACATAGCCTCGTTATTCAAATCCTAGTTTAAACATCAGTAATATAGCAGATCTATTACAAACTTGCTACTATGATACATTAAATAAAATTCCACAGTAACCTAACTATAGTCATCACATCCATTATTTATGTACATTGGACACATACAGCCAGGGATAATAAAAGGGACAAAAAGAAAACAAGTATCAGATATTTCATCATAATAACACCTTTCCCCCAATTTATGGCTTACATGTCATAGGAACCATTTAGATTCAAAATCAACGTTTAACCCGTTAGGGGTCAATGTTCTCATCTCATATATAGTGCGCATCTCCAGCCTCGCTAGTGCTGCTTCAACATCCTTGGTGCGCCAATTACATTTCCCTAATTTTATACCACAAAATGATTTTAAATCTTTAATATCACATTTATGCTTATCCCTAAAGTGCACAGATACACTATGGTTCTCAAACCCCTTTCTGATATTTCTAATGTGTTCGGATAGTCTTTCTTTCAACCTTCTACCTGTACGTCCGATATATTGGACCCCGCACTTGCACTCTAAAAGGTATATAACATTTTTGTTGTTACAGGAGATAAAATCTTTAATCTTGTATTCCACATTTGTAATATTGGACTTATACTCCGTTACCTTATCCTGGGTTTTACAATTTTTGCACATTAAACATTGGCCACATCTATAAAAACCTTTTGAGGTAATTCTAGTGGTCATTTTTTGTACTGGCAGAGCACTTTTCACCAACTTTGACCGTAAATTTTCCGCTCTTCTATATATGAATCTAGGCCGGTTTGAAATAAAAAAATTTAAAAGTGGATCTCTTTCAAGAATCCCCCAATGTTTTTTAATAATTTTTTCCACCTGTTGGTATTGTGAAGAATATGAGGTAATAAATGACACCTCTTTATTATGATTACATTTATTATTTTTATTCTTCCCATGCAACATTTTATGCCTGTCCATCTCAGAGCATTTCATTCTGACTTCTCTAATAGTATTTAATTCCAAACCTTTACTAAGGAATTCTTCCTCCATGATGTTTGCCTGATCTTCATAGGATTCTAAATTGGAGCAATTTCTTCTCAGTCGTTGAAATTGGCTATTCGGTATACTCCTAATCCAATTTACATGATGGTTACTACTGGAATCAATATAAGAGTTGCAGTCGGTCGGTTTTGAGTAGTTCTTGGTCCCTAATTTATCCCCTTCCGGGAATATCGTTAGGTCCAAGAAATTTATTTCCGCCTTACTAGTTACAAATGTTAACTCTATATGTTTATCATTAGAGTTAATAAAAGTACAGAATTCTAGAAGGGTACTTTCTGTACCACCCCATATAACCATAATATCGTCCACATACCGGAACCAGGACACTAGGCTGGCACCCCATGGGTGACCTGCCCATATGTGTTTGTCCTCCCAATGTGCCATGAAGAGATTTGCATAGCTGGGTGCCAGCCTAGTGCCCATCGCAGTTCCGGACGTCTGCATAAAGAAATCTCCCTCATACCAAAAAAAGTTATTGTTTAGGATGAACGAGGTCCCTTCTAAAATGAATTCCTGTTCTTTAGCGGTAACCTGATGTTTCTCTTAATGATATTTAATCACCTCCAAACCTAGAGTATGTTGGATGATAGTATATAGTGAGGTGACGTCGGCCGTCACCAATATGTAATGTGGTAACCATACTATTTCATCCAATTTTTTGATTACAGCGATAGTGTCTTTAATGTAGGATTTGGTAAGATGTACCATGGGTTGAATTTTACGATCCAGGAAACAAGAGAGGTTTGATGTAATTGAATTAACGCCTGCTACTATTGGGCGGCACGGGGGTTTATCCATATTTTTGTGTATTTTTGGCAACATATATATCACCGGAATAGCTGGTTTGTCCAGCCGAATAAAACCCGCTTCTTCCTCTGTTAACACTTCCATGGTGGTATACAGTGCCAAAAATACTTCTAATTTCTTTTGAATATTATTAGTAGGATCTCCTCTTAGTTTTTTATAGGTATCCTTATCTGCTAACTGTCTTAAAACCTCTTGATGGTAGTCATCCCTGTTCAGGATAACTACCCCTTCCCCCCCTTATCAGCCGGTTTGATAATGATTTCATTATTCTTTTTAAGGGTATTAATTGCCATTTTCTCCCCTCGTGTTAAATTGGGGGATTTTTTTTGTTGTAAATTTGGTACGGCTAAGGTCTTCTTTAACTAATGACTCGAATGCCTCTACGAAGCATCCTTTTTTATGTTTAGGGAAAAAAGTAGATTTTTTTACGGAACACTTTTATATTTAAATCTGACTGTGGTGTATCTGAATGTTCCTTATCCTCAAAGAATTGTTTAAGGGATAATTTTCTAATAAATCTTTCTAAATCGATGAATGTTTCAAATTCATCCGTTTTACTCGATGGAGCAAATTTTAAGCCCCTTTCCAACAGGGACTTCTCATCTTTAGTAAGTGTATATTTACTTAAATTAAAGATCTTTGTTTTACCTAAATTTACCTGATTACTATTTATCTCCTTATTATCACTGGTAACCAGCTCTTTCTCTGTGGGGGCCTTACTCAAACACTTATGTGATTTACTGTGTTTACCTGCCCGACATCCTCTCTTTTTTCTAAGGTCCTTTTGTGATTTTATGGGTAATACCCTCTCCTCTGATCCCTGTCTAAAAAAGATCTCGAATGATGTGATGATCTATTCCTATGTCCCGAAATCCATCCCCTGTCTGTGCCATTTCTATCAGTTCTTCTATCCGTAATTTCGATACGATTCCGTACCCCTCTATGCTCAGATCTATTGTCATAGATTCTTCTTTGATATTGTTCTTTGCCCCTATAGGGACTCTTATCGTCCCTAAGTAGTGGAGTCCTCAACCTCTCCTTATTCCGGTATGGGGACCTCCTATTACTCTTTTCTGGGAGACGGACGTCTCTCCATGCTGGATAGTAATAGGCGGTCCTCCCCTCATTCCTACTGTGCTGATTTCTCCCCTGTTCTGTATCAACATCCCGTTTATCCAGAGCTTCAGATTTACGGTAATTCTTACCGGCTCTCTGTCTATTATAGGGTGTGTCATTTTTCATGTCATAAATATTCCTCTTATTTTCTTTTACCCGTGGCTGGGAATTGTTATCCACTTTTGTGTTTGTACCCCCTATCTTGTATTGTTTCCCCTCCTCATAATCCTTTTTGTCTCTCATAAATTTTCTATATTTTTTATTCCTAAATTCTCTTTCGTTTCTTTCTATTCTGTTTATAATTCTTTCTTCATATGTTCTATAATCCTCTAGTTTTTCAAAAGGTTTTAATAGGGACTCCATAATTTTAATCTCTTGTTCTACCTCTTTTAAAAACCTACTTTTTTCTTCAATAATATGTCCTATTAATTTAAAAGAACATGCATTTAAAATATCACACCAATTGTTTATAAATAATTCGGATTCATTACCAAACGTTGGCATTTTATCCAATCTTAATCCCCTAGGGATTATTTGCTCTTTAATGTATCTTTCCAATTCAGAGATCTCCCACCATAAATTACCTTCCCTGATCAATAGTTTTTCCATTTTGCGCATTGCACTTTCTGAAAACCTCGGATCCAGTGATCATCAAGCAGTATGGTTCAGCATTAAGACAGAGACTGACTCGTCCCATACAAAAACAAAGGTGTTGGATTTTAGGAAGGCTGATTTTGTAGGGATGGGAAAATGTGTAAGCGATTCTTTGGCAGAGTGGAGGAACTTGGAAACAGTGCAGGAGAGGTGGAAAACATTCAAATGTGCAATATTGAAGGCAACAGACCTTTGTATCAAAACTGTTAGGAAAAACACAAGGAAAAGGAAGCCAGTGTGGTTTGCAAAAGAAGTAGCAAATATTGTGAGAGCAAAAAAGATGGCTTTTAGGAAATATAAGCAGACACAAAATAATGAAGACAAAAAGATATATCTTGTTAGACAGAAGGAGACAAAGAAGGTAATCAGATGTGCAAAGGCACAAGCTGAGGAGAAAATGGCCCAGTCAGTGGGTAAAGGAGGCAAAACTTTTTTTAGGTATATAAGCGAAAAAAGAAAAACAAAAGGCGGAATTATAAAACTAAAGACGGACACTGGGAATCTTGTTGAGGGAGACAATTTAATAGCAGATCATCTTAATGATTATTTTTGCTCAGTATTTACTACTGAAAGAGAGGGGAAGGGGCCACAGTTAAGTTGCAGGGATATTCAGGAAAATGAAACAAGTACATTTACAGAGGAGAAGGTCCTAACAGAACTCTCAAAGCTGAAAGTGGACAAATCTATGGGGCCAGATGGGATACATCCAAGGATACTAAAAGAACTTAAAGAGGTGCTGGTAGCACCATTGACAGAATTATTCAACCAGTCATTAGCTACAGGAGAAATTCCAGGGGACTGGAAAAGAGCAAACGTAGTCCCACTGCACAAAAGTGGAAGCAAGGAAGAGGCAAACAACTACAGACCAGTGAGTCTTACATCAGTAGTAGGGAAATTGATGGAAACACTCTTAAAAGAAAGAGTTGTAGATCATCTCAAATCCGGCAATTTACTGGATCCCAAACAGCATGGATTCACTGGGGGAAGATCATGTCAAACAAATCTTATTGACTTTTTTGATTGTGTGACTAAAGTGATGGATAAAGGTGGAGCCATGGATATAGCTTATCTTGACTTTAGTAAGGCTTTTGACACAGTTCCACATCGCAGACTGCTAAATAAACTTGAAAGTTTGGGATTGGATATTAGGATTATTGAATGGATAAGATCTTGGTTGAAGGATAGAAAACAGAGAGTTGTGGTAAATGGAGTGCATTCACAGGAGGGAAATGTTACCAGTGGAGTACCCCAGGGATCTGTACTTGGACCAGTGCTTTTCAATATCTTTATTGGTGACATTGCAAATGGGATTAAAGGGAAAGTATGCCTTTTTGCAGATGACACAAAGGTATGCAACAGGGTAGACACACCAGGTGGGGTAAAACAAATGATTGAGGATCTAGGTAGACTAGAGGAATGGTCAAGAGTCTGGCAATTACAGTTTAATGCCAAAAAATGCAAAATCATGCACTTGGGTCTCAAAAATCCTAAAGCTAAATACAGTATTAATGGCACTATACTGGAAACTACTGAGGAGGAAAGGGATCTAGGAGTCACTATTTCAGATGACTTAAAGGCAGGTAAGCAATGTAACAAGGCAATGAGGAAGGCTAGTCAGATGCTTGGCTGCATTGGGAGAGGAATCAGCAGCAGAAAGAAAGAAGTAATAATGCCACTGTATAGGTCATTGGTACGGCCTCATCTAGAATACTGTATTCAGTTCTGGAGGCCATATCTTCAAAAGGATATTAATACATTAGAAACTGTACAAAGGAGGGCAACTAAAATGGTGCATGGCCTACATCACAAAACATACCCAGAAAGACTAAGAAATCTCAATATGTATAGTTTGGAGCAGAGAAGAGAAAGGGGCGACATGATAGAAACTTTCAAATATATGAAGGGTTTTAACAAAGTCCAGGAGGGAAACATTCTCCAAATGAAGAGAAGCAATAGGACACGAGGACATGCACTGAGACTGGAGGGGGGGAGGTTCAGGGGAAATTTGCGGAAAAATTATTTCACAGAAAGGGTAGTGGACAAGTGGAATAGCCTCCCACCAGAGGTGGTAGAGGCTAAGACAGTAGAACAATTTAAACATGCATGGGATAGACATAAGGATATCCTTACAAAGAAATAAGGATCAAATAAGGTTAGTGATAAAAAAAAATAATATATAAAAAAAAAAAAAGGGGCAGACTAGATGGGCCAAGTGGTTCTTATCTGCCGACAAATTCTATGTTTCTATGTATCATCTCTCAGGGTTATGTGGTCCGTATCTGCATTGAAAAGATTGTTCAACCAATCATGTCTTTCACTTCTGTGTTTAAACATTTCTGAAATATATCCAAGATCCAAAACGAACCGTCCACACACAGAAAAAAGAGGAGACTTTGTGTTGATCTGCGCTCCTAATTTATGCAGCTGGCAACCTAATCGGGTAACACCATACCCGTATAATCATATATAGGAATAAAAAAGGGGTTTAGGTTGCCTGCGCTGAATCCAATCCTTTATGTATAAACAGTTTATTGCGGGTATATTAAAACCGCCCGTGCTGTTCAAATATGATGTGAACCATTCAATTTCATATAATTTCACCAGACACTTATACTAAGTGGCTAATATATGTTATAAAATCCTCATCATATTATAACAATAATGATAAAATTACAAGCCGGTTTTATGGACAACCACCCTTCAGCTTGATATCTCTCCGTGGCTTGCCCCGTGGCCAGACACTTACTTTAGAGTTCTCACCCGTAGTCCCAAAAAGGTATCTTTTCCACGAAGCTCACTATGTGCAATATGGTTTTCCACGTGACACCCACTTATGTGCAATCAGGTTTAAACGACACACCAAACTTACATTTTACTTCGATCTCGCGTGCTCCAAAAGGTTTCTTTAGGTCCCCGTTTCTTTAATAGAATCAAACTGAACCGTGTGGATCCAGAGATAAAAGATTTATTTTAACATAAAATATAGTTAAAAATCCAGGTACATCTTTTCGGTCACTAACAGGATGGTCAAATAGCACACTTAGCCCAGGTGTCCGTACGTGCTGCAGTCCACGATCGGCGCCGGGGCAACAGATGTTAAATGCGGCTTAGACTTCCCCTGAAGTGGCTTCCGGAGCTCCTGGAAATGACGGCCTCAACGCGTTTCAGATAATGCTTTATCCTTTTTCAAAAGATGCCGTCCTGCACTTCCTTCCTGACATTTATCCTCCAGGGTCTCAGGTCATCTGACCCATATTCTCCAATCTTAGACGACCTATACCTGGCTTTTTCAATCATTTCATCAGTCAGACACACCTTTCTTACTTTAAACCTCTATATTACTGGTAGAACGTATTTTACACAGTATACACAAGATTTTACATTCTCATTTAAACATAGCCTCGTTATTCAAATCCTAGTTTAAACATCAGTAATATAGCAGATCTATTACAAACTTGCTACTATGATACATTAAATAAAATTCCACAGTAACCTAACTATAGTCATCACATCCATTATTTATGCACATTGGACACATACAGCCAGGGATAATAAAAGGGACAAA
Source organism: Pseudophryne corroboree (assembly GCF_028390025.1). Classification (NCBI taxonomy): domain Eukaryota; kingdom Metazoa; phylum Chordata; class Amphibia; order Anura; family Myobatrachidae; genus Pseudophryne; species Pseudophryne corroboree. The sequence goes on from NC_086445.1 coordinate 86,770,030, forward strand.
AAGAAAACAAATATCAGATATTTCATCATAATAACATCTTTCCCCCAATTTATGGCTTACATGTCATAGGAACCATTTAGATTCAAAATCAACGTTTAACCCATTAGGGGTCAATGTTCTCATCTCATATATAGTGCGCATCTCCAGCCTCGCTAGTGCTGCTTCCACATCCTTGGTGCGCCAATTACATTTCCCTAATTTTATACCACAAAATGATTTTAAATCTTTAATATCACATTTATGCTTATCCCTAAAGTGCACAGATACACTATGGTTCTCAAACCCCTTTCTGATATTTCTAACGTGTTCGGATAGTCTTTCTTTCAACCTTCTACCTGTACGTCCGATATATTGGACCCCGCACTTGCACTCTAAAAGGTATATAACATTTTTGTTGTTACAGGAGATAAAATCTATTAATAGCGTACCATAACTCACATCAATTACAGTGAAATTATACACATCAAGGTATCTTTAAAACAATGTTGGTTAGCGGAAATCATGACTGGGGTACGGTGACACCACATTTTTGAGGAAGAGGCACTCCACATAGGCTGCTGTGGCACACATTTCTAGAAATATACAAAACATATTTTCTTGAAGACAAATGAAACTGTTCATTTGCAAAATCTTATATATGTATATATATATATATATATATATATATATAGGAATAAAAAAGGGGTTTAGGTTGCCTGCGCTGAATCCAATCCTTTATGTATAACCAGTTTATTGCGGGTATATTAAAACCGCCCGTGCTGTTCAAATATGATGTGAACCATTCAATTTCATATAATTTCACCAGACACTTATACTAAGTGGCTATTATATGTTATAAAATCCTCATCATAATATAACATTAATGATAAAATTACAAGCCGGTTTTATGGACAACCACCCTTCAGCTTGATATCTCTCCGTGGCTTGCCCCGTGGGCAGACACTTACTTTAGTGTTCTCACCCGTAGTCCCAAAAAGGTATCTTTTCCACGAAGCTCACTATGTGCAATATGGTTTTCCACGTAACACCCACTTATGTGCAATCAGGTTTAAACGACACACCAAACTTACATTTAACTTCGATTTCGCGTGCTCCAAAAGGTTTCTTTAGGTCCCCGTTTCTTTAATAGAATCAAACTGAACCGTGTGGATCCAGAGATAAAAGATTTATTTTAACATAAAATATAGTTAAAAATCCAGGTACATCTTTTCGGTCACTAACAGGATGGTCAAATAGCACACTTAGCCCAGGTGTCCGTACGTGCTGCAGTCCACGATCGGCGCCGGGGCAACGGATGTTAAATGCGGCTTAGACTTCCCCTGAAGTGGCTTCCGGAGCTCCTGGAAATGACGGCCTCAACGCGTTTCAGATAATGCTTTATCCTTTTTCAAGAGATGCCGTCCTGCACTTCCTTCCTGACATTTATCCTCCAGGGTCTCAGGTCATCTGACCCATATTCTCCAATCTTAGATGACCTATACCTGGCTTTTTCAATCATTTCATCAGTCAGACACACCTTTCTAACTTTAAACCTCTATATTACTGGTAGAACGTATTTTACACAGTATACACAAGATTTTACATTCTCATTTAAACATAGCCTCGTTATTCAAATCCTAGTTTAAACATCAGTAATATAGCAGATCTATTACAAACTTGCTACTATGATACATTAAATAAAATTCCACAGTAACCTAACTATAGTCATCACATCCATTATTTATGTACATTGGACACATACAGCCAGGGATAATAAAAGGGACAAAAAGAAAACAAGTATCAGATATTTCATCATAATAACACCTTTCCCCCAATTTATGGCTTACATGTCATAGGAACCATTTAGATTCAAAATCAACGTTTAACCCGTTAGGGGTCAATGTTCTCATCTCATATATAGTGCGCATCTCCAGCCTCGCTAGTGCTGCTTCAACATCCTTGGTGCGCCAATTACATTTCCCTAATTTTATACCACAAAATGATTTTAAATCTTTAATATCACATTTATGCTTATCCCTAAAGTGCACAGATACACTATGGTTCTCAAACCCCTTTCTGATATTTCTAACGTGTTCGGATAGTCTTTCTTTCAACCTTCTACCTGTACGTCCGATATATTGGACCCCGCACTTGCACTCTAAAAGGTATATAACATTTTTGTTGTTACAGGAGATAAAATCTTTAATCTTGTATTCCACATTTGTAATATTGGACTTATACTCCGTTACCTTATCCTGGGTTTTACAATTTTTGCACATTAAACATTGGCCACATCTATAAAAACCTTTTGAGGTAATTCTAGTGGTCATTTTTTGTACTGGCAGAGCACTTTTCACCAACTTTGACCGTAAATTTTCCGCTCTTCTATATATGAATCTAGGCCGGTTTGAAATAAAAAAATTTAAAAGTGGATCTCTTTCAAGAATCCCCCAATGTTTTTTAATAATTTTTTCCACCTGTTGGTATTGTGAAGAATATGAGGTAATAAATGACACCTCTTTATTATGATTACATTTATTATTTTTATTCTTCCCATGCAACATTTTATGCCTGTCCATCTCAGAGCATTTCATTCTGACTTCTCTAATAGTATTTAATTCCAAACCTTTACTAAGGAATTCTTCCTCCATGATGTTTGCCTGATCTTCATAGGATTCTAAATTGGAGCAATTTCTTCTCAGTCGTTGAAATTGGCTATTCGGTATACTCCTAATCCAATTTACATGATGGTTACTACTGGAATCAATATAAGAGTTGCAGTCGGTCGGTTTTGAGTAGTTCTTGGTCCCTAATTTATCCCCTTCCGGGAATATCGTTAGGTCCAAGAAATTTATTTCCGCCTTACTAGTTACAAATGTTAACTCTATATGTTTATCATTAGAGTTAATAAAAGTACAGAATTCTAGAAGGGTACTTTCTGTACCACCCCATATAACCATAATATCGTCCACATACCGGAACCAGGACACTAGGCTGGCACCCCATGGGTGACCTGCCCATATGTGTTTGTCCTCCCAATGTGCCATGAAGAGATTTGCATAGCTGGGTGCCAGCCTAGTGCCCATCGCAGTTCCGGACGTCTGCATAAAGAAATCTCCCTCATACCAAAAAAAGTTATTGTTTAGGATGAACGAGGTCCCTTCTAAAATGAATTCCTGTTCTTTAGCGGTAACCTGATGTTTCTCTTAATGATATTTAATCACCTCCAAACCTAGAGTATGTTGGATGATAGTATATAGTGAGGTGACGTCGGCCGTCACCAATATGTAATGTGGTAACCATACTATTTCATCCAATTTTTTGATTACAGCGATAGTGTCTTTAATGTAGGATTTGGTAAGATGTACCATGGGTTGAATTTTATGATCCAGGAAACAAGAGAGGTTTGATGTAATTGAATTAACGCCTGCTACTATTGGGCGGCACGGGGGTTTATCCATATTTTTGTGTATTTTTGGCAACATATATATCACCGGAATAGCTGGTTTGTCCAGCCGAATAAAACCCGCTTCTTCCTCTGTTAACACTTCCATGGTGGTATACAGTGCCAAAAATACTTCTAATTTCTTTTGAATATTATTAGTAGGATCTCCTCTTAGTTTTTTATAGGTATCCTTATCTGCTAACTGTCTTAAAACCTCTTGATGGTAGTCATCCCTGTTCAGGATAACTACCCCTTCCCCCCCTTATCAGCCGGTTTGATAATGATTTCATTATTCTTTTTAAGGGTATTAATTGCCATTTTCTCCCCTCGTGTTAAATTGGGGGATTTTTTTTGTTGTAAATTTGGTACGGCTAAGGTCTTCTTTAACTAATGACTCGAATGCCTCTACGAAGCATCCTTTTTTATGTTTAGGGAAAAAAGTAGATTTTTTTACGGAACACTTTTATATTTAAATCTGACTGTGGTGTATCTGAATGTTCCTTATCCTCAAAGAATTGTTTAAGGGATAATTTTCTAATAAATCTTTCTAAATCGATGAATGTTTCAAATTCATCCGTTTTACTCGATGGAGCAAATTTTAAGCCCCTTTCCAACAGGGACTTCTCATCTTTAGTAAGTGTATATTTACTTAAATTAAAGATCTTTGTTTTACCTAAATTTACCTGATTACTATTTATCTCCTTATTATCACTGGTAACCAGCTCTTTCTCTGTGGGGGCCTTACTCAAACACTTATGTGATTTACTGTGTTTACCTGCCCGACATCCTCTCTTTTTTCTAAGGTCCTTTTGTGATTTTATGGGTAATACCCTCTCCTCTGATCCCTGTCTAAAAAAGATCTCGAATGATGTGATGATCTATTCCTATGTCCCGAAATCCATCCCCTGTCTGTGCCATTTCTATCAGTTCTTCTATCCGTAATTTCGATACGATTCCGTACCCCTCTATGCTCAGATCTATTGTCATAGATTCTTCTTTGATATTGTTCTTTGCCCCTATAGGGACTCTTATCGTCCCTAAGTAGTGGAGTCCTCAACCTCTCCTTATTCCGGTATGGGGACCTCCTATTACTCTTTTCTGGGAGACGGACGTCTCTCCATGCTGGATAGTAATAGGCGGTCCTCCCCTCATTCCTACTGTGCTGATTTCTCCCCTGTTCTGTATCAACATCCCGTTTATCCAGAGCTTCAGATTTACGGTAATTCTTACCGGCTCTCTGTCTATTATAGGGTGTGTCATTTTTCATGTCATAAATATTCCTCTTATTTTCTTTTACCCGTGGCTGGGAATTGTTATCCACTTTTGTGTTTGTACCCCCTATCTTGTATTGTTTCCCCTCCTCATAATCCTTTTTGTCTCTCATAAATTTTCTATATTTTTTATTCCTAAATTCTCTTTCATTTCTTTCTATTCTGTTTATAATTCTTTCTTCATATGTTCTATAATCCTCTAGTTTTTCAAAAGGTTTTAATAGGGACTCCATAATTTTAATCTCTTGTTCTACCTCTTTTAAAAACCTACTTTTTTCTTCAATAATATGTCCTATTAATTTAAAAGAACATGCATTTAAAATATCACACCAATTGTTTATAAATAATTCGGATTCATTACCAAACGTTGGCATTTTATCCAATCTTAATCCCCTAGGGATTATTTGCTCTTTAATGTATCTTTCCAATTCAGAGATCTCCCACCATAAATTACCTTCCCTGATCAATAGTTTTTCCATTTTGCGCATTGCACTTTCTATATTATCATCTCTCAGGGTTATGTGGTCCGTATCTGCATTGAAAAGATTGTTCAACCAATCATGTCTTTCACTTCTGTGTTTAAACATTTCTGAAATATATCCAAGATCCAAAACGAACCGTCCACACACAGAAAAAAGAGGAGACTTTGTGTTGATCTGCGCTCCTAATTTATGCAGCTGGCAACCTAATCGGGTAACACCATACCCGTATAATCATATATAGGAATAAAAAAGGGGTTTAGGTTGCCTGCGCTGAATCCAATCCTTTATGTATAAACAGTTTATTGCGGGTATATTAAAACCGCCCGTGCTGTTCAAATATGATGTGAACCATTCAATTTCATATAATTTCACCAGACACTTATACTAAGTGGCTAATATATGTTATAAAATCCTCATCATATTATAACAATAATGATAAAATTACAAGCCGGTTTTATGGACAACCACCCTTCTGCTTGATATCTCTCCGTGGCTTGCCCCGTGGCCAGACACTTACTTTAGTGTTCTCACCCGTAGTCCCAAAAAGGTATCTTTTCCACGAAGCTCACTATGTGCAATATGGTTTTCCACGTGACACCCACTTATGTGCAATCAGGTTTAAACGACACACCAAACTTACATTTTACTTCGATCTCGCGTGCTCCAAAAGGTTTCTTTAGGTCCCCGTTTCTTTAATAGAATCAAACTGAACCGTGTGGATCCAGAGATAAAAGATTTATTTTAACATAAAATATAGTTAAAAATCCAGGTACATCTTTTCGGTCACTAACAGGATGGTCAAATAGCACACTTAGCCCAGGTGTCCGTACGTGCTGCAGTCCACGATCGGCGCCGGGGCAACAGATGTTAAATGCGGCTTAGACTTCCCCTGAAGTGGCTTCCGGAGCTCCTGGAAATGACGGCCTCAACGCGTTTCAGATAATGCTTTATCCTTTTTCAAAAGATGCCGTCCTGCACTTCCTTCCTGACATTTATCCTCCAGGGTCTCAGGTCATCTGACCCATATTCTCCAATCTTAGACGACCTATACCTGGCTTTTTCAATCATTTCATCAGTCAGACACACCTTTCTTACTTTAAACCTCTATATTACTGGTAGAACGTATTTTACACAGTATACACAAGATTTTACATTCTCATTTAAACATAGCCTCGTTATTCAAATCCTAGTTTAAACATCAGTAATATAGCAGATCTATTACAAACTTGCTACTATGATACATTAAATAAAATTCCACAGTAACCTAACTATAGTCATCACATCCATTATTTATGCACATTGGACACATACAGCCAGGGATAATAAAAGGGACAAAAAGAAAACAAATATCAGATATTTCATCATAATAACATCTTTCCCCCAATTTATGGCTTACATGTCATAGGAACCATTTAGATTCAAAATCAACGTTTAACCCATTAGGGGTCAATGTTCTCATCTCATATATAGTGCGCATCTCCAGCCTCGCTAGTGCTGCTTCCACATCCTTGGTGCGCCAATTACATTTCCCTAATTTTATACCACAAAATGATTTTAAATCTTTAATATCACATTTATGCTTATCCCTAAAGTGCACAGATACACTATGGTTCTCAAACCCCTTTCTGATATTTCTAACGTGTTCGGATAGTCTTTCTTTCAACCTTCTACCTGTACGTCCGATATATTGGACCCCGCACTTGCACTCTAAAAGGTATATAACATTTTTGTTGTTACAGGAGATAAAATCTATTAATAGCGTACCATAACTCACATCAATTACAGTGAAATTATACACATCAAGGTATCTTTAAAACAATGTTGGTTAGCGGAAATCATGACTGGGGTACGGTGACACCACATTTTTGAGGAAGAGGCACTCCACATAGGCTGCTGTGGCACACATTTCTAGAAATATACAAAACATATTTTCTTGAAAACAAATGAAACTGTTCATTTGCAAAATCTTATATATGTATATATATATATATATAGGAATAAAAAAGGGGTTTAGGTTGCCTGCGCTGAATCCAATCCTTTATGTATAACCAGTTTATTGCGGGTATATTAAAACCGCCCGTGCTGTTCAAATATGATGTGAACCATTCAATTTCATATAATTTCACCAGACACTTATACTAAGTGGCTATTATATGTTATAAAATCCTCATCATAATATAACATTAATGATAAAATTACAAGCCGGTTTTATGGACAACCACCCTTCAGCTTGATATCTCTCCGTGGCTTGCCCCGTGGGCAGACACTTACTTTAGTGTTCTCACCCGTAGTCCCAAAAAGGTATCTTTTCCACGAAGCTCACTATGTGCAATATGGTTTTCCACGTAACACCCACTTATGTGCAATCAGGTTTAAACGACACACCAAACTTACATTTTACTTCGATTTCGCGTGCTCCAAAAGGTTTCTTTAGGTCCCCGTTTCTTTAATAGAATCAAACTGAACCGTGTGGATCCAGAGATAAAAGATTTATTTTAACATAAAATATAGTTAAAAATCCAGGTACATCTTTTCGGTCACTAACAGGATGGTCAAATAGCACACTTAGCCCAGGTGTCCGTACGTGCTGCAGTCCACGATCGGCGCCGGGGCAACGGATGTTAAATGCGGCTTAGACTTCCCCTGAAGTGGCTTCCGGAGCTCCTGGAAATGACGGCCTCAACGCGTTTCAGATAATGCTTTATCCTTTTTCAAGAGATGCCGTCCTGCACTTCCTTCCTGACATTTATCCTCCAGGGTCTCAGGTCATCTGACCCATATTCTCCAATCTTAGATGACCTATACCTGGCTTTTTCAATCATTTCATCAGTCAGACACACCTTTCTAACTTTAAACCTCTATATTACTGGTAGAACGTATTTTACACAGTATACACAAGATTTTACATTCTCATTTAAACATAGCCTCGTTATTCAAATCCTAGTTTAAACATCAGTAATATAGCAGATCTATTACAAACTTGCTACTATGATACATTAAATAAAATTCCACAGTAACCTAACTATAGTCATCACATCCATTATTTATGTACATTGGACACATACAGCCAGGGATAATAAAAGGGACAAAAAGAAAACAAGTATCAGATATTTCATCATAATAACACCTTTCCCCCAATTTATGGCTTACATGTCATAGGAACCATTTAGATTCAAAATCAACGTTTAACCCGTTAGGGGTCAATGTTCTCATCTCATATATAGTGCGCATCTCCAGCCTCGCTAGTGCTGCTTCAACATCCTTGGTGCGCCAATTACATTTCCCTAATTTTATACCACAAAATGATTTTAAATCTTTAATATCACATTTATGCTTATCCCTAAAGTGCACAGATACACTATGGTTCTCAAACCCCTTTCTGATATTTCTAACGTGTTCGGATAGTCTTTCTTTCAACCTTCTACCTGTACGTCCGATATATTGGACCCCGCACTTGCACTCTAAAAGGTATATAACATTTTTGTTGTTACAGGAGATAAAATCTATTAATAGCGTACCATAACTCACATCAATTACAGTGAAATTATACACATCAAGGTATCTTTAAAACAATGTTGGTTAGCGGAAATCATGACTGGGGTACGGTGACACCACATTTTTGAGGAAGAGGCACTCCACATAGGCTGCTGTGGCACACATTTCTAGAAATATACAAAACATATTTTCTTGAAAACAAATGAAACTGTTCATTTGCAAAATCTTATATATGTATATATATATATATATATATAGGAATAAAAAAGGGGTTTAGGTTGCCTGCGCTGAATCCAATCCTTTATGTATAACCAGTTTATTGCGGGTATATTAAAACCGCCCGTGCTGTTCAAATATGATGTGAACCATTCAATTTCATATAATTTCACCAGACACTTATACTAAGTGGCTATTATATGTTATAAAATCCTCATCATAATATAACATTAATGATAAAATTACAAGCCGGTTTTATGGACAACCACCCTTCAGCTTGATATCTCTCCGTGGCTTGCCCCGTGGGCAGACACTTACTTTAGTGTTCTCACCCGTAGTCCCAAAAAGGTATCTTTTCCACGAAGCTCACTATGTGCAATATGGTTTTCCACGTAACACCCACTTATGTGCAATCAGGTTTAAACGACACACCAAACTTACATTTTACTTCGATTTCGCGTGCTCCAAAAGGTTTCTTTAGGTCCCCGTTTCTTTAATAGAATCAAACTGAACCGTGTGGATCCAGAGATAAAAGATTTATTTTAACATAAAATATAGTTAAAAATCCAGGTACATCTTTTCGGTCACTAACAGGATGGTCAAATAGCACACTTAGCCCAGGTGTCCGTACGTGCTGCAGTCCACGATCGGCGCCGGGGCAACGGATGTTAAATGCGGCTTAGACTTCCCCTGAAGTGGCTTCCGGAGCTCCTGGAAATGACGGCCTCAACGCGTTTCAGATAATGCTTTATCCTTTTTCAAGAGATGCCGTCCTGCACTTCCTTCCTGACATTTATCCTCCAGGGTCTCAGGTCATCTGACCCATATTCTCCAATCTTAGATGACCTATACCTGGCTTTTTCAATCATTTCATCAGTCAGACACACCTTTCTAACTTTAAACCTCTATATTACTGGTAGAACGTATTTTACACAGTATACACAAGATTTTACATTCTCATTTAAACATAGCCTCGTTATTCAAATCCTAGTTTAAACATCAGTAATATAGCAGATCTATTACAAACTTGCTACTATGATACATTAAATAAAATTCCACAGTAACCTAACTATAGTCATCACATCCATTATTTATGTACATTGGACACATACAGCCAGGGATAATAAAAGGGACAAAAAGAAAACAAGTATCAGATATTTCATCATAATAACACCTTTCCCCCAATTTATGGCTTACATGTCATAGGAACCATTTAGATTCAAAATCAACGTTTAACCCGTTAGGGGTCAATGTTCTCATCTCATATATAGTGCGCATCTCCAGCCTCGCTAGTGCTGCTTCCACATCCTTGGTGCGCCAATTACATTTCCCTAATTATATACCACAAAATGATTTTAAATCTTTAATATCACATTTATGCTTATCCCTAAAGTGCACAGATACACTATGGTTCTCAAACCCCTTTCTGATATTTCTAACGTGTTCGGATAGTCTTTCTTTCAACCTTCTACCTGTACGTCCGATATATTGGACCCCGCACTTGCACTCTAAAAGGTATATAACATTTTTGTTGTTACAGGAGATAAAATCTTTAATCTTGTATTCCACATTTGTAATATTGGACTTATACTCCGTTACCTTATCCTGGGTTTTACAATTTTTGCACATTAAACATTGGCCACATCTATAAAAACCTTTTGAGGTAATTCTAGTGGTCATTTTTTGCACTGGCAGAGCACTTTTCACCAACTTTGACCGTAAATTTTCCGCTCTTCTATATATGGATCTAGGGCGGTTTGAAATAAAAAAATTTAAAAGTGGATCTCTTTCAAGAATCCCCCAATGTTTTTTGATAATTTTTTCCACCTGTTGGTATTGTGAAGAATATGAGGTAATAAATGACACCTCTTTATTCTGATTACATTTATTATTTTTATTCTTCCCATGCAACATTTTATGCCTGTCCATCTCAGAGCATTTCATTCTGACTTCTCTAATAGTATTTAATTCAAAACCTTTACTAAGGAATTGTTCCTCCATGATGTTTGCCTGATCTTCATAGGATTCTAAATTGGAGCAATTTCTTCTCAGTCGTTGAAATTGGCTATTCGGTATACTCCTAATCCAATTTACATGATGGTTACTACTGGAATCAATATAAGAGTTGCAGTCGGTCGGTTTTGAGTAGTTCTTGGTCCCTAATTTATCCCCTTCCGGGAATATCGTTAGGTCCAAGAAATTTATCTCCGCCTTACTAGTTACAAATGTTAACTCTATATGTTTATCATTAGAGTTAATAAAAGTACAGAATTCTAGAAGGGTACTTTCTGTACCACCCCATATAACCATAATATCGTCCACATAACGGAACCAAGACACTAGGCTGGCACCCCATGGGTGACCTGCCCATATGTGTTTGTCCTCCCAATGTGCCATGAAGAGATTTGCATAGCTGGGTGCCAGCCTAGTGCCCATCGCAGTTCCGGACGTCTGCATAAAGAAATCTCCCTCATACCAAAAAAAGTTATTGTTTAGGATGAACGAGGTTCCTTCTAAAATGAATTCCTGTTCTTTAGCGGTAACCTGATGTTTCTCTAAATGATATTTAATCACCTCCAAACCTAGAGTATGTTGGATGATAGTATATAGTGAGGTGACGTCGGCCGTCACCAATATGTAATGTGGTAACCATACTATTTCATCCAATTTTTTTATTACAGCGATAGTGTCTTTAATGTAGGATTTGGTAAGATGTACCATGGGTTGAATTTTATGATCCAGGAAACAAGAGAGGTTTGATGTAATTGAATTAACGCCTGCTACTATTGGGCGGCCCGGGGGTTTATCCATATTTTTGTGTATTTTTGGCAACATATATATCACCGGAATAGCTGGTTTGTCCAGCCGAATAAAACCCGCTTCTTCCTCTGTTAACACTTCCATGGTGGTATACAGTGCCAAAAATACTTCTAATTTCTTTTGAATATTATTAGTAGGATCTCCTCTTAGTTTTTTATAGGTATCCTTATCTGCTAACTGTCTTAAAACCTCTTGATGGTAGTCATTTCTGCTCAGGATAACTACCCCTCCCCCCCTTATCCGCCGGTTTGATAATGATTTCATTATTCTTTTTAAGGGTATTAATTGCCATTTTCTCCCCTCGTGTTAAATTGGGGGATTTTTTTGTTGTAAATTTGGTACGGCTAAGGTCTTCTTTAACTTATGACTCGAATGCCTCTACGAAGCATCCTTTTTTATGTTTAGGGAAAAAAGTAGATTTTTTACGGAACACTTTTATATTTAAATCTGACTGTGGTGTATCTGAATGTTCCTTATCCTCAAAGAATCGTTTAAGGGATAATTTTCTAATAAATCTTTCTAAATCGATGAATGTTTCAAATTCATCCGTTTTACTCGATGGAGCAAATTTTAAGCCCCTTTCCAACAGGGACTTCTCATCTTTAGTAAGTGTATATTTACTTAAATTAAAGATCTTTGTTTTACCTAAATTTACCTGATTACTATTTATCTCCTTATTATCACTGGTAACCAGCTCTTTCTCTGTGGGGGCCTTACTCAAACACTTATGTGATTTACTGTGTTTACCTGCCCGACATCCTCTCTTTTTTCTAAGGTCCTTTTGTGATTTTATGCGTAATACCCTCTCCTCTGATCCCTGTCTAAAAAAGATCTTGTATGATATGATGATCTATTCCTATGTCCCGAAATCAATTCCCTGTCTGTGCCATTTCTATCAGTTCTTCTATCCGTAATTTCGATATGATTCCGTACCCCTCTATGCTCAGATCTATTGTCATAGATTCTTCTCTGATATTGTTCTTTGCCCCTATAGGGACTCTTATCGTCCCTAAGTAGTGGAGTCCTCAACCTATCCTTATTCCGGTATGGGGACCTCCTATTACTCTTTTCTGGGAGACGGACGTCTCTCCATGCTGGATAGTAATAGGCGGTCCTCCCCTCATTCCTACTGTGCTGATTTCTCCCCTGTTCTGTATCAACATCCCGTTTATCCAGAGCTTCAGATTTACGGTAATTCTTACCGGCTCTCTGTCTATTATAGGGTGTGTCATTTTTCATGTCATAAATATTCCTCTTATTTTCTTTTACCTGTGGCTGGGAATTGTTATCCACTTTTGTGTTTGTACCCCCTATCTTGTATTGTTTCCCCTCCTCATAATCCTTTTTGTCTCTCATAAATTTTCTATATTTTTTATTCCTAAATTCTCTTTCATTTCTTTCTATTCTGTTTATAATTCTTTCTTCATATGTTCTATAATCCTCTAGTTTTTCAAAAGGTTTTAATAGGGACTCCATAATTTTAATCTCTTGTTCTACCTCTTTTAAAAACCTACTTTTTTCTTCAATAATATGTCCTATTAATTTAAAAGAACATGCATTTAAAATATCACACCAATTGTTTATAAATAATTCGGATTCATTACCAAACGTTGGCATTTTATCCCATCTTAATCCCCTAGGGATTATTTGCTCTTTAACGTATCTTTCCAGTTCAGAGATCTCCCACCATAAATTACCTTCCCTGATCAATAGTTTTTCCATTTTGCGCATTGCACTTTCTATATTATCATCTCTCAGGGTTATGTGGTCCGTATCTGCATTGAAAAGATTGTTCAACCAATCATGTCTTTCACTTCTGTGTTTAAACATTTCTGAAATATATCCAAGATCCAAAACGAACCCTCCACACACAGAAAAAAGAGGAGACGGCTGATCAAACACCGGTGTATACTAATTGCAAATCTGAAAACGGAAGATTGTGTTGATCTGCGCTCCTAATTTATGCAGCTGGCAACCTAATCGGGTAACACCATACCCGTATAATCATATATAGGAATAAAAAAGGGGTTTAGGTTGCCTGCGCTGAATCCAATCCTTTATGTATAAACAGTTTATTGCGGGTATATTAAAACCGCACGTGCTGTTCAAATATGATGTGAACCATTCAAATTTCATATAATTTCACCAGACACTTATACTAAGTGGCTATTATATGTTATAAAATCCTCATCATAATATAACATTAATGATAAAATTACAAGCCGGTTTTATGGACAACCACCCTTCAGCTTGATATCTCTCCGTGGCTTGCCCCGGGGCCAGACACTTACTTTAGTGTTCTCACCCGTAGTCCCAAAAAGGTATCTTTTCCACGAAGCTCACTATGTGCAATATGGTTTTCCACGTGACACCCACTTATGTGCAATCAGGTTTAAACGACACACCAAACTTACATTTTACTTCGATCTCGCGTGCTCCAAAAGGGTTCTTTAGGTCCCCGTTTCTTTAATAGAATCAAACTGAACCATGTGGATCCAGAGATAAAAGATTTATTTTAACATAAAATATAGTTAAAAATCCAGGTACATCTTTTCGGTCACTAACAGGATGGTCAAATAGCACACTTTGCCCAGGTGTCCGTACGTGCTGCAGTCCACGATCGGCGCCGGGGCAACAGATGTTAAATGCGGCTTAGACTTCCCCTCAAGTGGCTTCCGGAGCTCCTGGAAATGACGGCCTCAACGCGTTTCAGATAATGCTTTATCCTTTTTTAAAAGATGCCGTCCTGCACTTCCTTCCTGACATTTATCCTCCAGGGTCTCAGGTCATCTGACCCATATTCTCCAATCTTAGATGACCTATACCTGGCTTTTTCAATCATTTCATCAGTCAGACACACCTTTCTTACTTTAAACCTCTATATTACTGGTAGAACGTATTTTACACAGTATACACAAGATTTTACATTCTCATTTAAACATAGCCTCGTTATTCAAATCCTAGTTTAAACATCAGTAATATAGCAGATCTATTACAAACTTGCTACTATGATACATTAAATAAAATTCCACAGTAACCTAACTATAGTCATCACATCCATTATTTATGTATTTTGGACACATACAGCCAGGGATAATAAAAGGGACAAAAAGAAAACAAGTATCAGATATTTCATCATAATAACATCTTTCCCCCAATTTATGGCTTACATGTCATAGGAACCATTTAGATTCAAAATCAACGTTTAACCCATTAGGGGTCAATGTTCTCATCTCATATATAGTGCGCATCTCCAGCCTCGCTAGTGCTGCTTCCAGAGCCGGCCTTAGCTATAGGCAGGCTAGGCATTTGCCTAGGGCATTCAAGCATGTCTAGGGGCATCCAATCATGTCCCTGCAGCATCTCATGCTGAGAGGGACAGTCCGCAAACTAACTGTTACTTTCCAAATGTATTCAATCAGTACTTGTATACACTGCTGTTTACATTTGTCAAAAAAAATGCACACTGTGCCTTAAACTTCCTCTGACATGCTTGAATGCCCCTGACTTGTGAGACCTCAGACAGACAGCAGAAGCCCAGTAAATGCAATTCCTGGACCTGTGACATTTTTACTGACTATATAAGGTTATTACTGGATGGCTTCTTATGATAACACATGTGTATTTTGGAAGACTGCCCCCCGGTGGGCCCCACTACCTGAGCGTTGCAGGTACAGATGCAGAACTAGCGGCGGAGCTAGGGGGCACCAGACAAAATTTTGCCTAGGGCAACAAATTGGCTAGGGCCGGCTCTGGCTGCTTCCACATCCTTGGTGCGTCAATTACATTTCCCTAATTTTATACCACAAAATGATTTTAAATCTTTAATATCACATTTATGCTTATCCCTAAAGTGCACAGATACACTATGGTTCTCAAACCCCTTTCTGATATTTCTAACGTGTTCGGATAGTCTTTCTTTCAACCTTCTACCTGTACGTCCGATATATTGGACCCCGCACTTGCACTCTAAAAGGTATATAACATTTTTGTTGTTACAGGAGATAAAATCTATTAATAGCGTACCATAACTCACATCAATTACAGTGAAATTATACACATCAAGGTATCTTTAAAACAAGAAAAAAATAGAAAAAACTATGCGCTCAGGTGAATAACACTGCACTAGGTTGTCAGCAGCCTCTTGAAGAAGGGAATTGCCAATCCCTTAAAACGAAAACTATCAAACAAATAGCAAGTGGCGCTAGACAACCAGAGTATAATAAAACATTTATTTTCTAAAATGCATGTAGAAATTACAACAACCTCCCGGGGGTAATATATCTTAAAACATCACAATGTCTGAACAAACACTAAATAGGTCCAATAAGTAACATATAATTAGTATATCATAACACCTGGAAGTTGAACAGCCTTTTATGGATAATATATGTGCACACTGATATTGCTAATTGATGAAACGAAAGTCACTAGCACCTGTATTCTAATAGCCAGTTGCAAAAAACATAAGTTCATAAGAATGAGTAGCTGTTGCAGAAAAGAAACAAATATATGTTAATAGCTGTATGCACACAGTTACCACTGGGCAGGAGCTCCTTCAATCTCTGCTCCCTGGTGTTGTCCCACTGTCCGGATGGAGACACTCACCAGGACCTCAGTGGGCAATCTGGAAGCCGCGCCGTGCGGGGTGTCTAAAAGCGCTGTCCTAGCCCTGTCCACACCGGCTCCGGTACCTCCGTATTATGCAAACGGGGGCTAGTAGCTGGTAAATCCGGAGTTAAGTAGGGATAGCGTTCCTGGTGTGTATGACCCACAATGAGCCTTTCCTCTAGTGGGCGGGCGTCCGACAGGAGCTCCGTTCGCCGGTCTGCGCCGGGCTTGGAGAAACGGTACTCGTAGCTTCCACCATTCAGCTTAGAGTATGCGGTCTGGCTGCAAAGATGAAAAGATGCAGTGCAGGTGTCTCCAACCGCAGTAGTGGACAGTTGATCTCAGTGAGCAAGATGAATCGCTGTTTAGGTGTAAAGCTTCCCGTAGCTTTGGGGTGTAAATCCTTGTAATAGGAAGCCTGTATCCTATTAGGCTTCCTATTACAAGGATTTACACCCCAAAGCTACGGGAAGCTTTACACCTAAACAGCGATTCATCTTACTCACTGAGATCAACTGTCCACTACTGCGGTTGGAGACACCTGCACTGCATCTTTTCATCTTTGCAGCCAGACCGCATACTCTAAGCTGAATGGTGGAAGCTACGAGTACCGTTTCTCCAAGCCCGGTGCAGACCGGCGAACGGAGCTCCTGTCGGACGCCCGCCCACTAGAGGAAAGGCTCATTGTGGGTCATACACACCAGGAACGCTATCCCTACTTAACTCCGGATTTACCAGCTACTAGCCCCCGTTTGCATAATACGGAGGTACCGGAGCCGGTGTGGACAGGGCTAGGACAGCGCTTTTAGACACCCCGCACGGCGCGGCTTCCAGATTGCCCACTGAGGTCCTGGTGAGTGTCTCCATCTGGACAGTGGGACAACACCAGGGAGCAGAGATTGAAGGAGCTCCTGCCCAGTGGTAACTGTGTGCATACAGCTATTAACATATATTTGTTTCTTTTCTGCAACAGCTACTCATTCTTATGAACTTATGTTTTTTGCAACTGGCTATTAGAATACAGGTGCTAGTGACTTTCGTTTCATCAATTAGCAATATCAGTGTGCACATATATTATCCATAAAAGGCTGTTCAACTTCCAGGTGTTATGATATACTAATTATATGTTACTTATTGGACCTATTTAGTGTTTGTTCAGACATTGTGATGTTTTAAGATATATTACCCCCGGGAGGTTGTTGTAATTTCTACATGCATTTTAGAAAATAAATGTTTTATTATACTCTGGTTGTCTAGCGCCACTTGCTATTTGTTTGATATCTTTAAAACAATGTTGGTTAGCGGAAATCATGACTGGGGTACGGTGACACCACATTTTTGAGGAAGAGGCACTCCACATAGGCTGCTGTGGCACACATTTCTAGAAATATACAACACATATTTTCTTGAAGACAAATGAAACTGTTCATTTGCAAAATCTTATATATGTATATATATATATATATATATATATTATATATATATATATACAAACACACACACACTTCTAAAGAGAATTGGAGGAGCCCTATAAGTTGGTTTACGTACTGATGTACACTTGCATTGATTTGCTGGAGTCATCAAAACACTGTGCATGATACGGTACCGTATAATATTTATAAACTAATACTGTATATATCTTATTCTCCTGATGAAGTCCTGGTAAAGACACTTTTCGGTACATTGCTTATCACATAAGCTCCTCACTGACAATGCCACACAATTCATGGGTGGTGAGTTCCAGTCCTTCACAAGTAAGTGGGATATCACACACACACACTTCAAGTAGTCCTGACTATTCACAGTCCAGCAGACTGGCAGAAACATGATGTAGTTGATTTGCCGGCGGTCAGGATCCTGGCGGTCAGGATACCGACTCCGGAATCCCGACCGCTGACAATGACAACAGGTGGATGCCGGCTAGCAGGATTATTCCCACTCGTGGGTGTTCATGACCTTAATAGAGTAGGAATAGAACCTGTGGTAAGCGCAGCGAGCCACCGAGCCCACAAGGGGCTCCATTCTGGGGGCTCGACCCCACCGGCATTCTGGTGGCCGGGATCACTGGGTCGGTATGCTGATCGCCAGGATCCTGACTGTCGGCATTACTGCCTCAACCCACAGAAGCAGCAGTCCGTTTTGTAAAGCATTTAATAGAGATGTGCTCCAGGCATGGAGCAAATGTATTCTTGATTTAAAAAACACCACTAAAGATGGACTTCTTTCTCCTGAAAGCACCATTATTTCCACCACCAAGCCTATATTGCAGACACAGATTGAAAACAAAGTGAAGGGTGCTCTAGTGAATTCCAGTTAGTGGCTTTACTCTAGTCATGACTAGAGATGAGCGGGTTCGGTTTCTTTGAATCCGAACCCGCACGAACTTCATGTTTTTTTCACGGGTCCGAGCAGACTCGGATCCTCCCGCCTTGCTCGGTTAACCCGAGCGCGCCCGAACGTCATCATGACGCTGTCGGATTCTCGCGAGACTCGGATTCTATATAAGGAGCCGCGCGTCGCCGCCATTTTCACACGTGCATTGAGATTGATAGGGAGAGGACGTGGCTGGCGTCCTCTCCATTTAGATTAGATTTAGAAGAGAGAGAGAGAGAGAGAGATTGCTGTGATACTGTAGATTAGAAGAGAGTGCAGAGTGCAGACAGAGTTTAGTGACTGACGACCACAGTGACCAGTGACCACCAGAGACAGTGCAGTTGTTTGTTTTATTTAATATATCCGTTCTCTGCCTGAAAAAAACGATACACAGTCACACAGTGACTCAGTCTGTGTGCACTGCTCAGCCCAGTGTGCTGCACATCAATGTATTGTATATAAAGCTTATAATTGTGGGGGAGACTGGGGAGCACTGCAGGTTGTTATAGCAGGAGCCAGGAGTACATGATAAATAATATTATATTAAAATTAAACAGTGCACACTTTTGCTGCAGGAGTGCCACTGCCAGTGTGACTAGTGGTGACCAGTGCCTGACCACCAGTATATTAGTAGTATTGTATACTATCTCTTTATCAACCAGTCTATATTAGCAGCAGACACAGTACAGTGCGGTAGTTCACGGCTGTGGCTACCTCTGTGTCGGCACTCGGCAGGCAGTCCGTCCATCCATAATTGTATTATAATATATACCACCTAACCGTGGTTTTTTTTTCGTTCTTTATACCGTCGTCATACTAGTTGTTACGAGTATACTACTATCTCTTTATCAACCAGTGTACAGTGCGGTAGTTCACGGCTGTGGCTACCTCTGTGTCGGAACTCGGCAGGCAGTCCGTCCATCCATAATTGTATTATAATATATACCACCTAACCGTGGTTTTTTTTTCGTTCTTTATACCGTCGTCATACTAGTTGTTACGAGTATACTACTATCTCTTTATCAACCAGTGTACAGTGCGGTAGTTCACGGCTGTGGCTACCTCTGTGTCGGCACTCGGCAGGCAGTCCGTCCAACCATAATTGTATTATATACCACCTAACCGTGGTTTTTTTTTCATTCTTTATACCGTCGTCATACTAGTTGTTACGAGTATACTACTATCTCTTTATCAACCAGTGTACAGTGCGGTAGTTCACGGCTGTGGCTACCTCTGTGTCGGCACTCGGCAGCCCGTCCATAATTGTATATACCAGTGACCTAACCGTGGTTTTTTTTTCTTTCTTTATACATACATACTAGTTACGAGTATACTATCTCTTTATCAACCAGTCTATATATTAGCAGCAGACACAGTACAGTGCGGTAGTTCACGGCTGTGGCTACCTCTGTGTCGGCACTCGGCAGCCCGTCCATAATTGTATATACCACCTAACCGTGGTTTTTTTTTCTTTCTTTATACATACATACTAGTTACGAGTATACTATCTCTTTATCAACCAGTCTATATATTAGCAGCAGACACAGTACAGTGCGGTAGTTCACGGCTGTGGCTACCTCTGTGTCGGCACTCCGCAGCCCGTCCATAATTGTATATACCAGTGACCTAACCGTGGTTTTTTTTTCTTTCTTTATACATACATACTAGTTACGAGTATACTATCTCTTTATCAACCAGTCTATATATTAGCAGCAGACACAGTACAGTGCGGTAGTTCACGGCTGTGGCTACCTCTGTGTCGGCACTCGGCAGCCCGTCCATAATTGTATATACCAGTGACCTAACCGTGGTTTTTTTTTCTTTCTTTATACATACATACTAGTTACGAGTATACTATCTCTTTATCAACCAGTCTATATATTAGCAGCAGACACAGTACAGTGCGGTAGTTCACGGCTGTGGCTACCTCTGTGTCGGCACTCGGCAGCCCGTCCATAATTGTATATACCAGTGACCTAACCGTGGTTTTTTTTTCTTTCTTTATACATACATACTAGTTACGAGTATACTATCTCTTTATCAACCAGTCTATATATTAGCAGCAGACACAGTACAGTGCGGTAGTTCACGGCTGTGGCTACCTCTGTGTCGGCACTCGGCAGCCCGTCCATAATTGTATATACCACCTAACCGTGGTTTTTTTTTCTTTCTTTATACATACATACTAGTTACGAGTATACTATCTCTTTATCAACCAGTCTATATATTAGCAGCAGACACAGTACAGTGCGGTAGTTCACGGCTGTGGCTACCTCTGTGTCGGCACTCGGCAGCCCGTCCATAATTGTATACTAGTATCCAATCCATCTCCATTGTTTACCTGAGGTGCCTTTTAGTTGTGCCTATTAAAATATGGAGAACAAAAATGCCACTCCTAGATGGGCCCGGTGTTTGTGTCGGCCACTAGGGTCGCTAATCTTACTCACACAGCTACCTCATTGCGCCTCTTTTTTTCTTTGCGTCATGTGCTGTTTGGGGAGGGTTTTTTGGAAGGGACATCCTGCGTGACACTGCAGTGCCACTCATAGATGGGCCCGGTGTTTGTGTCGGCCACTAGGGTCGCTTATCTTACTCACACAGCGACCTCGGTGCAAATTTTAGGACTAAAAATAATATTGTGAGGTGTGAGGTATTCAGAATAGACTGAAAATGAGTGTAAATTATGGTTTTTGAGGTTAATAATACTTTGGGATCAAAATGACCCCCAAATTCTATGATTTAAGCTGTTTTTTAGTGTTTTTGGAAAAAAACACCCGAATCCAAAACACACCCGAATCCGACAAAAATAATTCGGTGAGGTTTTGCCAAAACGCGTTCGAACCCAAAACACGGCCGCGGAACCGAACCCAAAACCAAAACACAAAACCCGAAAAATTTCAGGCGCTCATCTCTAGTCATGACAGACCCTTCCATTGTTTAAGTCAGTTGTATCACATCTAAAATTGGGACTTCACAGACTGTACCTTCTAACAGGCCCAACAGCTATGTATTGGGAGCAGATGGTGCTTTGTATGAGTGTAACATACAGTATGCCACCTGTTTGCTGTTTCTAAGTCTCCACATCCACCTACGTTGATACCTACTGGAGGTATAGAGGGGTACACACAGAGAGATCCATGCTTAATTTCTAACCAAACAGACTAGATTTGGGGCAGTATGGTGTAATGGTTAGCATTACTGCCTCACAGCACTGCGGTCATGAGTTCGATTCCCACTATGGCTCTAACTGTGTGGAGTTTATATATTCTCCCCGTACTTGCGTGGGTTTGAGCTGGGTACTCCGGTTTTCCTACCACAATCCAAAAATATACTACAGTAGTAGGTTAATTGGCTCTCAACAAAATTAACCCTAGGGTGAATGTGTGTGTGTGTGTACATGTGGTAGGTAATATAGAATGTAAGCTCCACTGGGGCAGGGACTGATGTGAATGGACAAATATTCTTTGTAAAGCGCTGCGGAATATGTGTGCGCTATATAAATAACTGGTAATAAATAAATAATAGATTGCTTAGAAATTAGCACGGATCTCTACGTGTATATGCCCCACAGCGATAGCGATGCACGGCCCCGCGCGGCGCTATTGCCAGTACTAGATTGGTCTGCATGCAGGCACAATCTAGTACATCGCTCATTTCACTACTGCACCCCCCTCGCTCAGCACACACTGCACTGTGTGCTGAGCAGGGGAGAGATGTGTGCTGAGCGGTCTGTGCTAGATCGCTCAGCACATTTGTCTGGGAGAAATCTCCCGTGTGTACAGCCCTTATCAGTACACCATTTGTTATGGACAATGACTTCCCTGAAGAAACACCTATTGGGGTTCAGGACTGTGCCGTGCCCTTGCACAATAAAGAGCCCATTCAAATAAGACCTACCAGGCCATCACTAGGCATTTTAGCGCTGTGTGCAAGAAACGGCATTGGCGCCCCCCCTCATGTAAAACAGGGGCAGTGCACGCCTTAGCTGTGCGTAAAAAAAACAGGGGCGTGGCTTCCTGGGGAAGGGGTGTGTCCACAAAATAATACCAATTCATACTATGGTGCACAGTAGTCTTCATCATTCAAATGGCGCCGCAAAGTAGCGCCACTACACCAGGTAGAGCCCCTTTTACACATTACGGCAGACAGTCCCCCTTTTTACACATTACGGCAGCCAGTCCCCCTTTTTACTAGAGATGTGCACCGGACATTTTTCGGGTTTTGTGTTTTGGATTTGGATTCGGTTCCGCGGCCGTGTTTTGGATTCGGACGCGTTTTTGCAAAACCTCCCTTAAAAAATGTTGTCGGATTCGGGTGTTTTTTTTTTTTTTTAAACCCTCAAAAACAGCTTAAATCATAGAATTTAGGGGTAATTTTGATCCTATAGTATTATTAACCTCAATAGCCATAATTTCCACTCATTTCCAGTCTATTCTGAACACCTCACAATATTATTTTTAGTCCTAAAATTTGCACCGAGGTCACTGGATGACTAAGCTAAGCAACCCAAGTGGGTGGCACAAACACCTGGCTCATCTAGGAGTGGCCCTGCATTGTCAGACAGGATGGCACTTAAAAAAATAGTCCCCAAACAGCACATGATGCAAAGAAAAGAGAAAAAGAGGTGCACTGTGGTCGCTGGATTGCTAAGCTAAGCGACACAAACACCTCAATATCACAGGAATTATTTGTTCTAATCAATGGTATTATTGGTCCAAATCACTGGAAGAAAATGACAAAATCACAGGAATTATTCGTTCTAATCAATGGTATTATTGGTCCAAATCACTGGAAGAAAATGACAAAATCACTGGAATTATTTGGCAAGATCACTGTAATTAATCATTATAAATCACTGATATTAATTGGTAAAATCTCACTATCGCCTGCCTAGTGAAGTGGAATCTAGATGGGATTTTGTACCGGGGACACAATAACTTCATCAATTGTCTAAATCCCAATGCACTAATGGTGGAAAACGGGCGCACGTCTAACAGCGCACTGATTATACTGAGAACTGATTATACTGATCACTGATTATACTGAGCACTGATTTTACTGAGCACTGATTATACTGAGCACTGATTATACTGAGCACTGATTTTACTGAGCACTGATTATACTGATCACTGATTTTACTGAGCACTGATTTTACTGAGCACTGATTATACTGATCACTGATGATACTACGGAGAACTGACACTGAGCAGCGAGAACAGCACTGGACTATTGTACTGTAGTATACTGGTCACCACAATGCAGCACTGACACTGAGCACAGATATTAAGCACTAATCAGGATACTAGAAGTGACACGGTGCAACAAGATAATGCTATGGCCTACTGTACTGTACTACTATATACTGGTGGTCACCACAATGCAGCACTGTGCTACTATATACTGGTGGTCACCACAATGCAGCACAGATATTGAGCACTGATCAGGATACTAGAAGTGACACAGCGCAGCAAGATACAGCAATGGCCTACTGTACTGTACTACTATATACTGGTGGTCACCACAATGCAGCACTGTGCTACTATATACTGGTGGTCACCACAATGCAGCACAGATATTGAGCACTGATCAGGATACTAGAAGTGACACAGCGCAGCAAGATACAGCAATGGCCTACTGTACTGTACTACTATATACTGGTGGTCACCACAATGCAGCACTGTACTACTATATACTGGTCACAACAATGCAGCACAGATATTAAGCACTGATCAGGATACTAGAACTGAGGTCTGACACGGAGCTGCAAGATACAGCAATGGCCTACTGTACTGTACTACTATATACTGGTGGTCACCACAATGCAGCACTGTACTACTATATACTGGTCACAACAATGCAGCACAGATATTGAGCACTAATCAGGATACTAGAACGGAGTCTGACACGGAGCTGCAAGATACAGCAATGGCCTACTGTACTGTACTACTATATACTGGTGGTCACCACAATGCAGCACTGTACTACTATATACTGGTCACAACAATGCAGCACAGATTGAGCACTGATCAGGATACTAGAAATGAGTCTGACACGGAGCTGCAAGATACAGCAATGGCCTACTGTACTGTAATACTATATACTGGTGGTCGCCACAATGCAGCACACTGAGCACAGATATTGAGCTTTTCAGGCAGAGAACGTAGCCACGTCCTCTCCGCTCAATCTACAATGCACGAGTGAAAATGGTGGCGACGCGTGGCTCTTTATATGGAATACGAATCTCGTGAGAATCCGACAGCGGGATTATGACGTTCGGCCTTGTTCGGGTTAACTGAGCAAGGCGGGAAGAACCGAGGCTGTCTCGGACCCGTGAAAACCATGTGAAGTTCGGGGGGGGGGGGGGGTCGGATCTCGACAAACCGAACCCGCTCATCTCTACTTTTTACACATTACGGCAGACAGCGTCCCCCTTTTTACACATTACAGCATACAGCGTCCCCTCTTTACATATTATGGCAGATAGCGTCCCCTTTTTACACATTACGGCAGACAGCGTTCCCCTTTTTACACAGTACGGCAGACAGCATCCCCTTTTTACACATTATGGCAGACAGTGTCCCCCTTTTTACACATTACGGCAGACAGCGTCCCCCTTTCTACACATTGCGGCAGACAGCGTCCCCTATTTACACAGTACGGCAGACAGCGTCCCCTTTTTACACATTATGGCAGACAGAATAGATAGAGAGATAGAGAGATAGATAGATAGATAGATAGATAGATAGATAGATAGATAGATAGATAGATGGATAGAAAGACAGACAGACTGATAGATACTTATCATCTCTCCCCGCTGGCTCAGGCAGTCACGCTCCTCGGTGCATACAGTCAGGCAGATCCCAGACAGGGAAGAAGGAGGAGGAGGGAGGGGGACTCGAGAGCTGCAGCAGCGCAGTGTAAATGGAGGTGGCGCCGCTGCAGCTGTCCCTCTCTGCAATGGCTGGCAGCCGCCGCTGTGAATGCTGGGATGAGGGAAGCGCATCCCAGCATTCACAGCAGCGCCGGACAGCCAATGCGGAAGGAGTGGGACAACTGCACCGGCGCTACTACCAATTACATAGCGCTGCTGCGGCTACAGTCCCCCTCCCTCCTCCTCCTCCCCTGCCTCCGGAGCTGCTCCTCTCTTCCTCTCCTCCAGCTCACAGCACAGGCGGCTTGTAATGAGTCAATTTGACTCATTACAAGCCACTAACATAGATTGCTGGACATTGCGCTCTCAGGGTGACTGCGCTGTGTGCCAGGCACACCTGGCACACACGTAGTTATGGCTCTGGGACCCACTCCAGTTGCCTCTCTGTCACCAGATCGGGAAGGATTTGGTAAGTTCCAGGACTTTGCGATCTTGGACTGTTGTATATTCACAGTACATTATTGTTTATTATTTGCACCCTGCCTTAATGTCTAGTACTTGTCACACTGTCTTGCACCCACACACCTGTTGCATATTTACCATTTTTGAATAGGGGTATGTAGACGACTAGCCATTAGAGGATCCTTTGCCAGCCCTCCATCGATGCCTGTGTTCCATGGGGTGTAAGGGTACTATCTCCATGCTATACCACTCCGTGCTATATATCTCTATTATATCCCTTGACTATCCCCCCAAGGAAACTATATATATCAAATATACAGTAGCAAGGGTTTTAACAAAGTCCAAGAGGGAAACAGTCTTCAAATGAAGGGAAGTATTAGAACACGAAGACATGTACTGAAACTGGAGGGAGGTAGTTTTAGTGGAAATGTGAGGAAAAATTACTTTACAGAAAGAGTAGTGGACAACTGGAACAGCCTCCCATCAGAGGTGTTAAAGGCTAAGACAGTAGAGCAATGTAAATATGCAGGGAATAGACATAAGTATATACTTATGTCAGAAATAAGGATCAAATAAGGTTTGAGGAAAAAATATGGTACAAAAAGGGCAGACTAGATGGGCCAAGGGTTACTTATCTGCTGTCACAGTCTATGTTTCTATGGAACTTTTAAAATGGCATGGGAACGTGATTTTGTGACACAACTAGACGACGAGGGATGGTCTCGCATACGCCAGCGGATTGCTAAAGCTTCCAATAATGTCAGTATCAGGGAAACAGCTTTTAAAGTTTACACTCCCTGGTACTTAACTCCTGATAGATTACATCCTCTATACCCACAGTCTTCTGATCAGTGTTGGCATGGCTGTGGTATGGTAGGCACTTTTTGTCACATTTGGGGGGAATGCACTGTGATCCAGCAATTTCAGTCTATGGCAGCAAACCCTATGACAGCTGTCACCTCCAGTAAAGTACCCTTGAATCCACTAGTGCTTTTGCTTCATGAGCCACTGCGCTCATTATCGAAGTCAGAGAACAAACTGATTATAGAAATGTGTAATGCTTCTAATAGCCAAGCAATGGAAATCTCCTCAACCTCCCACCAAACCACTCTAGTCAACAGGTTACGGTATGTTTCCTCTATGGAATATATTACTTCCCTTTTACTTAATACTGTGTCTGCATACCAGCAGGTTTGGAACCCTTGGTTTACTTTCCATGCCTCACCTCTACCTGGAGACCCTTCATGATACCATTATGGTTTCTCAGAGCTATCCTATCCTTTTCTCATCTCCTCCTCTTCCTCTATCCTTTGCTGCTTTTTGAGACAATTCTTATCTTCTTTGTACTTTTTTATCTTTAACTACTTGTTACAAGCCGCTAGCGGCGTGGCTGTGCTACTTCATTCCAGCAGCTAGATTCCTGCATGTATCCCTGTGTTCAACCTCAACTGCTGCATAATTGTTTGCCTCTGTGTGTCTAGCTGTCCTGCTGCATGTTTAATCATTGCCTCTCTGGATTCCTAGGGCTGATTGGAGCAGCCACATATAAATTCCCTCCTTGGTCACTCCCAATCTGCTGGTGATAGTTGCTGCTACATGTGAGAACCAGTCAGCCCAGTGAACTCCTGAAATTCGGATAGCCTGCCTTGTGCATTTTCCTGATTTGAACCAGCTCTCCTAGAATTCAGGTTTTTGGGTGGATCTTCCACACAGCGTCTTCCCTTCCGCATTTATTTAATAATTGTTACCACCTTGTGCATTGTTGCATCAATATTCGGTTAAGGTGCTTAAATCACCCTGTGCATTGTTTCATTTGCATACCATATGTGTTTTATTATTATACCACCCTGTGCAGTGATGTATACATTCAGTGTTTATTATTATATCACCCTGTGCATTGTTGCACTCACGCACATTCTATTATTTATCTCTGTCTGTGTATTTAGCAGCGTTATTAAGGTTGTGTCCAGTGAATGTCTCACTGTACTGCATTTACTCCTGCCCAGCCTCCAATAGTCACCTTGTCCTTACATAAGACCTGGGGGCATCTGAGTACAGGATGGACCCAATTCACCCTGGAAAGGCGGCTGCTATAGGGGAAGCATAGCATCGCAGGAGGCTAAAAGACTGCTGGGCAGGGGTAATAGTAACAGTTCAGTAAGACCCAGATGAAACTAGCTCCGAAGGGCTGGGTCATTCCAACCACAATCGTTGGCCCAACGGCAGAACTCCGTACTGTAGGAACTCTGCTGAAGTCTATTGTACAGAGTTCTGCCGTTGGGCAAACAATTGTGGTTGGAATGACCCAGCCCTTCGGAGCCAGTTTCGTCTGGGTCTTACTGAACAAATAAATGATTACTTGGTTCAGTACCTGACTCCAGAAACTTTGGATGCCCAATGGAGCTGGCCATTAAGGTGGATTGGAGAATCTGTGAACGGAGGATGGAGAAGGAGGCTCCGACCCCATTGTCTCGATGTGCAGTTCCTGAGGTATTCGAAGATACAGTGGAGCCCATGCAAATCCAGGCTTTCCATCTTACCCCTCAGGAGAAAGCCAGGCATTGCAATCTTGGCTTGTGCTTGTATTGCGGGGGTAAAGGGCACTTGGTGAACATCTGCCCACAAAAGGCAGATAAACTAGTAGACTTGAGAAAAAAAGGGGGATTTTCTCAGGTCTCTCTTCCATCTCCCCTAGGGGGTTTTCCATGGAACCTAAAAAACTCCAGGCCATTCTTGATTGGGTTCATAGCACTGATTAAAAGCCATTCAATGTTTTCTTGGCATTGCAAATTATTATAGAAGATTTATCCGCTCCTTCTCATCTATTGTGGCTCCTATTGTGAACTTAACCAGGAAAGGTGCAGATTCCACTCACAGGCCATAAAGGCATTTGAAGATCTTAAAAAGGCATTTATTTCATCCCCTGTTCTTTGTCATCCTGATCTGGATCTGGCCTTCATCGTTGAAGCAGATGCCTCTGAGGTTGGAGTAGCAGCTATCCTTTTGCAGGAGGATCTAGGCGACAGCAAACTCCACCCTTGTACCTTTTTCTTGGTGGTCAAATGGCCCTTGGAGGAGTGGAGACACTGGTTGGAGGGGGCCAGACATGCGATAACTGTTTTCACCGATCACAAAAACTTGGCTTACATAGAGTCAGCAAAAAGATTACATTCCCAGTAAGGCAGATGGGCATTGTTTTTTGCTAGGTTCAACTTTGTGATTACTTATAGGCCTGGGTCCAAGAATCTGAAAGCAGATGCCTTGTCTCATAGTTTTGTTCCTAATCAAGAGGGTATCAAGTTAAATGTGCCTATTATTTCTCCTGAACGTATTGTTATCAGTCTTTTGAGTAATTTGGAGTCACACATTCAATTAGCTCAAACTCAAGATCCATTTGAAACTTCCCCTGGATTTATGTTCGTACCGGAAAATTTCAGAGCTGCTGTTTTGTCTGAATTTCACTGCAGTAAGACCTCTGGACATCCAGGAATTTCTAAGACTTTGGATCTTCTCTCACGTTACATGTGGTGGCCAACCACCAACTCAGATGAACAAGAATATGTAAAAGGATGTGCTGTCTGTGCCAAAAACAAAACCCCTCATGTTCTTCCTGCAGGGCAGTTGTCACCTCTATCTGTGCAATCAAAACCATGGACTCACCTATCCATGGATTTTATTGTGGATCTGCCAAAATCCTAAAAATGTTCGGTCATCTTGGTGGTTGTTGACCATTTTAGTAAAATGGCTCATTTCATACCTTTGACCAAACTGCCTAGTGCCAATGATCTCACCTTATTCATCCTTCATATCTTTAGAATTCATGGCTTACCTCAGGACATTGTCTCTGATAGGGGTACCCAATTTATTGCTAGTTTTTGGAGGGCTTTTTGTTTCGAGTTAGGAATTAACCTTAGTCTTTTGTCAGGTTACCACCCACAGTCCAATGGGCAAACTGAACGTGTAAATCAGTCCCATGAACAATTTCAATGATGTTATGTCTCCAAGTGTCAAAATGATTGGGTTGATCATCTACCCTTTGTTGAATTCACTTACAACAATTCTGGACATTCCTCTACTTGCATGTCTCCATTCTTTTGTGTTTTCGGTCTGCATCCCAAATCAAATACCCTCATTCCTTCTCAGCAAGCAGATTCATCTTTCTCTACTGTGTCGCATTTTAGGAAGATTTCGGAGAAGGTACAAAAGTATTGGAGAATTCTGCGGTCTGGTCTAAGAAGTTTGTGATAAATTCCGGAGACCATGTACATTCAAAACGGGAGATATGGTGTGGCTCTCTACTCAGAACATTAAGTTTTGACAACCATCCCAGAAGTTGGGGCTCCTTATATAGGTCTGTTTCAAATCTTTCAGGAAGCCAATCCTGTGGCATTCCGTTTGCAGTTAACCAGTCAGCCCTGTGAACTCCTGAAATTCGGATACCCTGCCTTGTGCATTTTCCTGATTTGAACCAGCTCTCCTAGAATTCAGGTTTTTGGGTGGATCTTCTACACAGAGTCTTACCTTTCGCATTTATTTCATTATTGTTACCACCTTGTGCATTGTTGCATTTATATTCGGTTAAGTTGCTTATATCACCCTGTGCAATGTTGCACTTAAATACCATCTGTGCCTTTGTATTATACCACCCTGTGCATTGTTGCATTTCATATACATTCAGTGTTTATTATTATATCACCCTGTGCATTGTTGCAATCACGCACATTCTATTATTTATCTCCATCTGTGTATTTAGCAGCATTATTTAGGTTGTGTCCAGTGAATGTCTCACTGTACTGCATTTACTCCTGCCCAGCCTCCAATAATCACCTTGTCCTTACATAAGACCTAGGGCATCTGGGCACAGGGTGGACCTAAGTCACCCTGGAAAGGCGGCTGCTATAGGTGAAACAGGCAGGGGTAATTGTGTGAGCATCACCAAGTACCACCTGGTTATCGTCATTACTGAGTAGTCACCATAACACTACTATCTATCATTAGATTACTGTTTTATTTTTGGTTTCTTAGGGGTAAATTTACTAAGGTGGGAGCTTTTTTTTAAAACTGGTGGTGTTGCCTATAGCAACCAATCAGATTATATCTTATTATTTATTCTATTCTATCTTCTAATAAAAATCCCACCTTAGTAAATTAACCACTTATTGTTTTGTACTATAGAAAAATGCAAGATTTACTGCATGCCATTATCTAGTTTTATTGTGGTATTGTCCGGATTTCCAGGACACCCCTTTACAGGATTCTTTGTATCTGACATTTTATGATCTGTTGATCTTTTCGCTGTCATGTAGTGTTTTAAAAAATAAATGGTTTTTTTTTTTTTAAAAAGGGTATGTAGATGTTTGCTAGATTTTAAATTGCAGAGTTGCATCACAGCCGGTGCACTTGTTATTCAAGAAGTGCCCTGGCGGCCATGTTGAGTTATGTTTTTAGCTAATAAAGTCACACTTCTGCAGTGCTCCAACATTCTGTGGTGGTTTGCATCCACACCAGTTTGCAGCCATGATATGCGGCAATAAGGAATATAAATCTTCTGAGACATATTGCAGTTCATACTAAATATGGTCCTATAAGTCTCTTGGTCTTGCTAGCATCAAAACACATCCCAATAGTTTACTTAGTGTGTACAGTGTTTTGGAAAGTTTTGCCTCATTACTCATTCGTCCTAGAAGATGCTGGGATCCACTTCATGACCATGGGGTATAGACGGTTCCACAGGAGCCACGGGCACTCTTAAGACTTTTCAATGGGTGTGAACTGGCTCCTCTCTCTATGCCCCTCCTCCAGACCTCAGTTTTAGAAATGTGCCCAGGCAGACTGGATGCACTCTAGGGGAGCTCTACTGAGCTTCTCTGAAAAGACTTATGTTAGGTTTTTTATTATCAGGGAGAACTGCTGGCAACAGTCTCCCTGCTTCGTGGGACTGAGGGGGCAGAAGTAGGAACCAACTTCCTGAAGAGTTTCATGGCTCTGCTTCTGGCTGACAGGACACCATTAGCTCCTGAAGGGTACTGAACGCTAGCCGTGTTTAGATGCTCACTCCCACAGCTTTTGGCATTGGCATCCGCACGGCGGGTGTCTGAATTGGGGGCCTTGTCTCACAAGAGCCCTTACCTGATCTTCCATGAAGATAGGGCAGAGTTGAGAACTCGTCAACATTTTCTTCCAAAGGTGGTTTCATCTTTCCACATAAACCAACCTATTGTGGTGCCAGTAGTTACTGACACGTTCACTGAGTCAAAGTCTCTAGATGTGTTTAGGGCTTTGAAGATTTATGTCGCTAGAACAGCTCGAATATGGATAACAGAGTCTTTGTTTGTCCTGTGTGCTCCCAACAAGATTGGGTGTCCTGCTTCCAAGCAGACTATTGCGCGTTGGATCAGAAGTACGATTCAGCACGCTCATACTACGGCTGGATTGCCGTTACCAACGTCGGTGAAGGCCCGTTCCACTAGGAAGGTGGGCACATCCTGGGCGGCTGCCCGGGGGGTCTCGGCATTGCAACTTTCCTGAGCAGCTACTTGGTCGGGTTCAAACACATTTGCAAAATTCTACAAGTTTGACACCTTGGCCGATGAAGACCTCAAGTTCGGTCAATCAGTGCTGCAGGGTCATCCGCACTCTCCCGCCCATACTGGAGCTTTGGTATAAACCCCATGGTCGTGAAGTGGACCCCAGCATCCTCTAGGACGTATGAGAAAACAGGATTTTGATACCTACCGGTAAATCCTTTTCTCCTAGTCCGCACAGGATGCTGGGCGCCCGTCCCAGTGCGTACTTTACCTGCAGTTTTTTGTTCATTAGGTTACACATGTTGTGTTATATTAGTTTTCAGCATGTTGCTGTAATTGGTTCATGCCTGTTGGCATGTGTTCTGTTGAATGCCATGTTGTGCGGCATGGTCGAGGTGTGAGCTGGTATGTATCTCACCATTAGTATTAAAGTAAATCCTTTCCTCGAAATGTCCGTCTCCCTGGGCACAGTTCCTATAACTGAGGTCTGGAGGAGGGGCATAGAGGGAGGAGCTAGTTCACACCTTAAGAGTCTTAAGAGTGCCCATGGCTCCTGCGGAACCGTCTATACCCAATGGTCATGAAGTGGACCCAAGCATCCTCTACGGACTAGGAGAAAAGGATTTACCGGTAGGTATCAAAATCCTGTTTTTACAGTAGTTGCACAGACTTTGGCTACAGATATCAGCATAAAAACAGGAAATCTGATCAAAAATATGGTACAAATGTTCCTTAAATATAGTAATTTCAAAGACAAGTAGCAAGGATAAAATAAATAAGCTTGTACAGTATATGCTATTGAGTCAGACAAGCAAGCTTCTGTTGACAGGTGAACTTTAACGGGAAGTTATGAAATCAATGTAGGGTTTCATAAGGCAAACAAGTATATTAATAAGCCTTTTCTGGTATAACTAGCAAACAATCTTTGTGTTGTTTTTATGTTTTATTGAATGTGAAAATGTTACAGTGCATCTGTCAGTAATACATGAAGACGAGCATATAGCAGATTCAAGCAATACTAATGACAAATCAGAGTAATAAGTAACTGCAAACAATGCAGCCTTAGCATCTATATGTCTTTCTTTTGCAATCATATACTCTTCTACTAGCTATAGAGACTTTATTTGTGTCACTCAGTATATTACACTTAGATTATATAACTAGATTATAATTACATATTACGCCCAATCATTAAACATTTAGTATGTTCATTTGTGTGAATCACTCTTAGGGGAGATTTTGCTCATAGCAATAAATCAGATTCTACTTTTCATTTATCTAGCACCTTCTGGAAAATAATAGCTAGAATCTTATTGGTTGCTATCGGCAACATCTCCACTCTATAAACCTGCACCTAAGTAAATATAACCCTTAGTATATTGCCCACATTTGTGAGAAATTTTAGCCTTTGTGGTAAGAGTTGTCTGTTCCCTGACTTAGACTTTCTTGTCCAGACTCCTATTTAATATGTCCTTTCTAGAGATGTGCACCGGAAATTTTTCGGGTTTTGTGTTTTGGTTTTGGATTCGGTACCGTGGCCGAGTTTTGGATTCGGACGCGTTTTGGCAAAACCTCCCTGAAAATTTTTTGTCGGATTCGGGTGTGTTTTGGATTTGTGTGGTTTTTTTAAAAAAAACCTCAAAAACAGCTTAAATCATAGAATTTTGGGGTTAATTTTGATCCTATAGTATTATTAACCTCAATAGCCATAATTTCCACTCATTTCCAGTCTATTCTGAACACCTCACATCTCACAATATTATTTTTAGTCCTAAAATTTGCACCGAGGTCGCTGGATGACTAAGCTAAGCAACCCAAGTGGGCGGCACAAACACCTGGCCCATCTAGGAGTGGCACTGCAGTGTCAGACAGGATGGCACTTAAAAAAAATAGTCCCCAAACAGCACATGATGCAAAGAAAAGAGAAAAAGAGGTGCACTGTGGTCGCTGGATTGCTAAGCTAAGCGACACAAACACCTCAATATCACAGGAATTATTTGTTCTAATCAATGGTATTATTGGTCCAAATCACTGGAAGAAAATGACAAAATCACAGGAATTATTCGTTCTAATCAATGGTATTATTGGTCCAAATCACTGGAAAAAAATGACAAAATCACTGGAATTATTTGGCAAGATCACTGTAATTAATAATTATAAATCACTGATATTAATTGGTAAAATCTCGCTATCGCCTGCCTAGTGAAGTGGAATCTAGATGGGATTTTGTACCGGGGACACAATAACTTCATCAATTGTCTAAATCCCAATGCACTAATGGCAGAAAACGGGTGCACGTCTAACAGTGCACTGATTATATTGAGAACTGATTATACTGATCTCTGATTATACTGAGCACTGATTTTACTGATCACTGATTATACTGAGCACTGATTTTACTTATCACTGATTATACTGAGCACTGATTTTACTGAGCACTGATTATACTGAGCACTGATTTTACTGAGCACTGATTATACTGAGCACTGATTATACTGAGCACTGATTATACTGAGCACTGATTTTACTGATCACTGATTATACTGATCACTGATTTTACTGAGCACTGATTTTACTGAGCACTGATTATACTGATCACTGATTTTACTGAGCATTGATTTTACTGAGCACTGATTTTACTGATCACTGATTATACTGAGCACTGATTTTATTGAGCACTGATAATACTGAGCACTGATTTTACTGATCACTGATTATACTGAGCACTGATTTTACTGCGCACTGATTATACTGATCACTGATTTTACTGAGCACTGATTATACTGATCACTGATTTTACTGAGCACTGATTTTACTGAGCACTGATTATACTGATCACTGATGATACTACAGAGAACTGACACTGAGCAGCGAGAACAGCACTGGACTATTGTACTGTAGTATACTGGTCACCACAATGCAGCACTGACACGGAGCACAGATATTAAGCACTGATCAGGATACTAGAAGTGACACGGTGCAGCAAGATAACGCTATGGCCTACTGTACTGTACTACTATATACTGGTGGTCACCACAATGCAGCACTGTACTACTATATATTAGAGATGAGCGGGTTCGGTTTCTCTGAATCCGAACCCGCCAGAACTTCATGTTTTTTTTCACGAGTCCGAGCGACTCGGATCTTCCCGCCTTGCTCGGTTAACCCGAGCGCGCCCGAACGTCATCATGACGCTGTCGGATTCTCGCGAGGCTCGGATTCTATCGCGAGACTCGGATTCTATATAAGGAGCCGCGCGTCGCCGCCATTTTCACACGTGCATTGAGATTGATAGGGAGAGGACGTGGCTGGCGTCCTCTCCGTTTAGACACTTGATTTACTAATTTTGGGGAGCATTAGGAGTACTCAGTAGTGTACAGTGCAGAGTTTTGCTGATAGTGACCAGTGACCACCACTTTTATTTATAATCCGTTCTCTGCCTGAAAAAAGCGATACACAGCACACAGTGACTCAGTCACAAACATACCATATCTGTGTGCACTGCTCAGGCTCAGGCCAGTGTGCTGCATCATCTATATATATTATATATCTGTCTGACTGCTCAGCTCACACAGCTTATAATTGTGGGGGAGACTGGGGAGCACTACTGCAGTGCCAGTTATAGGTTATAGCAGGAGCCAGGAGTACATAATATTATATTAAAATTAAACAGTGCACACTTTTGCTGCAGGAGTGCCACTGCCAGTGTGACTAGTGACCAGTGACCTGACCACCAGTATATAATATTAGTAGTATACTATCTCTTTATCAACCAGTCTATATTAGCAGCAGACACAGTACAGTGCGGTAGTTCACGGCTGTGGCTACCTCTGTGTCGGCACTCGGCAGCCCGTCCATAATTGTATATACCAGTGACCTAACCGTGGTTTTTTTTTCTTTCTTTATACATACATACTAGTTACGAGTATACTATCTCTTTATCAACCAGTCTATATATTAGCAGCAGACACAGTACAGTGCGGTAGTTCACGGCTGTGGCTACCTCTGTGTTGGCACTCGGCAGCCCGTCCATAATTGTATATACCAGTGACCTAACCGTGGTTTTTTTTTCTTTCTTTATACATACATACTAGTTACGAGTATACTATCTCTTTATCAACCAGTCTATATATTAGCAGCAGACACAGTACAGTGCGGTAGTTCACGGCTGTGGCTACCTCTGTGTCGGCACTCGGCAGCCCGTCCATAATTGTATATACCAGTGACCTAACCGTGGTTTTTTTTTCTTTCTTTATACATACATACTAGTTACGAGTATACTATCTCTTTATCAACCAGTCTATATATTAGCAGCAGACACAGTACAGTGCGGTAGTTCACGGCTGTGGCTACCTCTGTGTCGGCACTCGGCAGCCCGTCCATAATTGTATATACCACCTAACCGTGGTTTTTTTTTCTTTCTTTATACATACATACTAGTTACGAGTATACTATCTCTTTATCAACCAGTCTATATATTAGCAGCAGACACAGTACAGTGCGGTAGTTCACGGCTGTGGCTACCTCTGTGTCGGCACTCCGCAGCCCGTCCATAATTGTATATACCAGTGACCTAACCGTGGTTTTTTTTTCTTTCTTTATACATACATACTAGTTACGAGTATACTATCTCTTTATCAACCAGTCTATATATTAGCAGCAGACACAGTACAGTGCGGTAGTTCACGGCTGTGGCTACCTCTGTGTCGGCACTCGGCAGCCCGTCCATAATTGTATATACCAGTGACCTAACCGTGGTTTTTTTTTCTTTCTTTATACATACATACTAGTTACGAGTATACTATCTCTTTATCAACCAGTCTATATATTAGCAGCAGACACAGTACAGTGCGGTAGTTCACGGCTGTGGCTACCTCTGTGTCGGCACTCGGCAGCCCGTCCATAATTGTATATACCACCTAACCGTGGTTTTTTTTTCTTTCTTTATACATACATACTAGTTACGAGTATACTATCTCTTTATCAACCAGTCTATATATTAGCAGCAGACACAGTACAGTGCGGTAGTTCACGGCTGTGGCTACCTCTGTGTCGGCACTCGGCAGCCCGTCCATAATTGTATACTAGTATCCAATCCATCCATCTCCATTGTTTACCTGAGGTGCCTTTTAGTTGTGCCTATTAAAATATGGAGAACAAAAATGCCACTCCTAGATGGGCCCGGTGTTTGTGTCGGCCACTAGGGTCGCTAATCTTACTCACACAGCTACCTCATTGCGCCTCTTTTTTTCTTTGCGTCATGTGCTGTTTGGGGAGGGTTTTTTGGAAGGGACATCCTGCGTGACACTGCAGTGCCACTCCTAGATGGGCCCGGTGTTTGTGTCGGCCACTAGGGTCGCTTATCTTACTCACACAGCGACCTCGGTGCAAATTGTAGGACTAAAAAAAATATTGTGAGGTGTGAGGTATTCAGAATAGACTGAAAATGAGTGTAAATTATGGTTTTTGAGGTTAATAATACTTTGGGATCAAAATGACCCCCAAATTCTATGATTTAAGCTGTTTTTTAGTGTTTTTGGAAAAAAACACCCGAATCCAAAACACACCCGAATCCGACAAAAATAATTCGGTGAGGTTTTGCCAAAACGCGTTCGAACCCAAAACACGGCCGCGGAACCGAACCCAAAACCAAAACACAAAACCCGAAAAATTTCAGGCGCTCATCTCTACTATATATACTGCTCACAAAAATGCAGCACAGATATGGAATGGATACTTGCAGTGACACAGAGCTGCAAGATACAGCAATGGCCTACTGTACTGTACAACTATATACTGTTAGTCACCAAAATGCTGCACTGTACTGCTATATATACTGCTCACAAAAATGCAGCACAGATATGGAATGGATACTTGCAGTGACACAGAGCTGCAAGATACAGCAATGGCCTACTGTACTGTACAACTATATACTGTTGGTCACCAAAATGCAGCACACTGAGCACAGAAATTTGCAGCACAATGAGCACAGATATGGAGCTTTTCAGGCAGAGAACGTAGATATTTGCAGCACACTGAGCACAGATTATTTGCAGCACACTGAGCACAGATATTTGCAGCACACTGAGCACAGATATTTGCAGCACACTGAGCACAGATATTTGCAGCACACTGAGCACAGATATGGATTTTTTCAGACAGAGAACGTAGCCACGTCCTCTCCGTACAATCTCCAATGCACGAGGGAAAATGGCAGCGACGCGCGGGTCTTTATATAGAATACTAATCTCGCGAGAATCCGACAGCGGGATGATGACGTTCGGCTGCGTTCGGGTTAACCGAGCAAGGTGGGAAGATCCGAGGCTGCCTCAGACCCGTGTAAAAAAGGTGAAGTTCGGGGGGGGGGTGTTCAGATCTCAACGAACCGAACCCGCTCATCTCTAGTCCTTTCACAGTTGACTGTCAGTTGGAAGCTGTGGATGGACGTGGCCCCATGGATTAAATCATCACAGCCCTGACCCTGCAAGTAAAAATGTTTCCTGTCTGTAGAAAAACATGATGTGTGCCATTATCATGTCTTCTTCGAACCTGAGGTAGTTATTGCTACTGTCATAAATGTGTTTCTCTCTATTGGCAAATTTCTGCAAGTTAGTAGGTGTGTAATGGATGTTAGCAAGGAGATAAGTCCACACATTGATTCCAAACCAGTGTAGGTATTATTAAAGATAACAGGATACAGTTGACAGAAAATAAACAGCAGTCAATATGATAAATCATCAAACTCTCCTTGGCTAAGTACTATACAACAGTACATAACTGTGACGCTCCAATAACACAGTGACAGGTTTAGGCATAGTCATACCCTTGTATAGAGTCAAGTAAACAACATGCACCTGCTGTCTAGATTATTTTACCTTTAAATTGGTGATTAATATTTGCTCAGACATATGATGTTATTGTTGTTAATTAGGCATTTGATTTTATTGTGGCTGTTAAGTCATGCACAGTAACACTTTGTTAAAAGGCAGCTTGCAGCATTTAACTATTTAACTAAAAGCATTAACTACTTGACAACACACAGCTCTAAAGACCATCTTGTGATTTATACCTGGAGGTGTCTCTAGGGGCATGCCACATTACAGTTTTCCCTCCTGCTCTGAACCTATAGATCAGGGCTGGCCAAACCGGTCCTCGAGATCTACCAACAGTGCATGTTTTCCAGGCCTTCTGGAGATCGGTAGAATTGTCAGTTAGGAATGAATGCAGCACATCTTAATCAGTAATGACTACACCTGTGCACCAGCTAGGTAGTTTGGAAAATGTGAACTGTTGGTAGATCTCGAGGACCGGTTTGGCCAGCCCTGCTATAGATCACTGACTTTGTATTACACCAGTGCTGCACTAATATCTGTCTGAGACATTTTGATATAGCTCTCCTGCCCTGACTTAAAAATTAATCAGGGGTCTTTGCCATAAACTCTAAGTGGCTTATTTGCATATTCTGGAAAGGATCCAGCTAATGATAGTGTCTTATTGCAGTGCATCACAGCATTAGGAAATTATGTATTATCGGAATTAACCAAAACTCACATGACGAGGTCTCCTGTAAGAGTCGGTCCGATCAATGTGTGCTGAAAAAAGTAAAATAATTTCTATTGCGGTCACTTTACTTCCGGAACACCAGCACAGACACTACGCTTGCACTACAATGGTTAACACCGTATTATGATTGCTGTTTGCCAAGGGCTCCCTTACATTAATATATGATATTACCTGTACATTATTTGTTATTACTAGTCAAGTATAGTTTTATTTCTAGTTTGTTCCTCAATCACTTGGGACAAGTAGTGATCTTTAAGTATGCTTATAAACCTATTACCCCTAGCTGTATCACCTGATTCATATATCCAATTTATGTCAAGTCCCCCATAACTAACACTTCCCCCATTGCTGCTGCCTTTACAATTTGCTGTAGGAGTAGTACTTCCTCAGTCACACTAATATCTGATGGTTTATAACATGTCCATATTAGTAGTTTCTTTGAACATTTACCTCCAAGTAATATTTCCACCCATAACGATTCAATGTTATCACCAATACCCCCATAAACAATTTTAGGTACGGTTTAAGGATAGGCTTGACATAAAGACAAACTCCTCCTTTTATTTGCCCTGTCTTTCCTAAATAGACTGTAGCCCTCCAAATTTACTGACCAATCATGAGAATCATCCCACCATGTCTACAGTATAATGTCATATTGCTCGCTCATTGCTATTACTTCTAATTCCCCCATTTTTCCTGATAGGCTTCTTGCATTTGCCAGCATACACTCTAGGTTATTTACTCTTATCTCTGAATTTTTATGCGTTGATTGTAGAGATGTGCGGCGGGCACTTTTTGTGTTTTGGTTTTGGATCTGGATCCCCGCTAGTGTTTTGGATCTGGATTGGTTTTGCCAAAACCACCCTTTTGGCTTTTGGTTTTGGTTTTGGATCTGGATGATTTTTGGGAAAAAACAAAACATAAAAACAGTTAAAATCACAGATTTTATGGGTAATTTTGATCCTACTGTATTATTAACCTTAATACAATTAATTTCCACACATTTCCAGTCTATTCAGAACACCTCACACCTCACTATATTGTTTTAAGGCCAAAAGGTTGCACCAAGGTCACTGGATGACTAAGCTAAGCGAACCAAGTGGGCGGCACAAACACCTGGCCCATCTAAGAGTGGCACTGCAGTGTCAGACAGGATGGCACATTTAAAAACTAGGCCCCAAACAGCACATAATGCATAGAAAAAAGAGGTGCACCGAGGTTGCTGGATGACTAAGCTAAGCGACACAAGTGGGCGGCACAAACACCTGGCCCACCTAGGAGTGGCACTGTAGTGGCAGAGCGGATGGCACTTTTAAAAACTAGTCCTCAAACAGCACATGATGCAAAGAAGAAAAAGAGATGCAATGAGGTCGCTGGATGACTAAGCTAAGCGACCCAAAGGCACACACCTGGCCCACCTAGGAGTGGCACTGTAGTGTCAGACAGGATGGCACTTTTATAAACTAGGCCCCAAACAGCACATAATTCAAAGAAGAAAAAGAGATGCAATGAGGATGCTGGATGGCTAAGCTAAGCGACCCAAGTGGGCGGCACAAACACCTAGCCCATCTAGAAATGGCATGCAGTGGCTGAATGTCGAAAGTGGGCTGCAATTTTTAGTGCCACCGACAGCATCTCTTGCACGCCCCTGTCATTTAAAAAAAAAATCTGTACCACCAAATTAATTGTATGTGCAAAACATGGGACTTGCTGAAATTTGCCGAGATGTAATGCACACACAATATTGGTGGCGTCCGATATCACAAATCCCCAGGAGAGTCTAAGTGGGGTAAGCCATTGTGTGATGATGTCCCTCAGTTTCCGTAAGAGGTTGTCAGCGGTGTGCCTCTTACGGAAACCGGTGATACACAGCGTAGCCTGCCTAGGAATGAGCTGTCGTTTGTGAGATCCTGCTACTGGTGCCGCTGCTGTTGTTGCTGCGGGAGGCAATACATCTACCCAGTGGGCTGTCACAGTCGTGTACAGTAGTCCTTAATTTGCCCTGCTCCACTTGTCCACATGCTGGGCCGGTTCGAGCCCTCTCTGCGACCCGGGCAGGAAATGGGGGCGTGGCTTAATACAGAGGGCATGGTCATTTACGCCCCCTGTACAGTAGTAGCGCCGCTTAAATGCTGAGCGGTGCGCGATGACGTCATTGCGCACCGCACAGCAAAAGGTCCTCTCCACGAAGGGAAACTAGACGCGTAGCGTCTAGTTCCCTTCGTGGAGAGGACCTTTGCTGTGCGGTGCACGATGACGTCATCACGCACCGCTCAGCAAAGGTCCTCTCCATGAAGGGAAACTAGATGCGTAGCGTCTAGTTCCCTTCACAGGGGACACAGCCGCACAGCCAGGGGACACAGCAAGCAGCGGAGGGCACAGCAGTGGCGGATCTTGCCATGGTGCTGCACCCTCCGGATGGCGCCAACGCCCTCCGGAAGGCGGTGCCCCGGGCAAAAGTCCTGCTTGCCCGTGGCAAAATCCGCTACTGTCCACATGTATGTGGTTAAGTGGATGCTGGGTATATGGCAGTACCCCTGGACATATACGGCAGTACCCATGGACTTATACGACAGTACCCCT
Organism: Pseudophryne corroboree; assembly: GCF_028390025.1. NCBI lineage: Eukaryota > Metazoa > Chordata > Amphibia > Anura > Myobatrachidae > Pseudophryne > Pseudophryne corroboree. Next base: position 86,812,728 of record NC_086445.1, read on the forward strand.
AGACTTATACGGCAGCACCACTGGACTGGACTTATACAGCAGTACCACTGGACTGGACTTATATGGCAGTATCCCTGGACTTATACGGCAATACCCCATGACTTATATGGCAGTACTTCTGAACTTATACAGCTGTACCACTGGACTGGACTTATACGACAGTACCCATGGACTTATATACGGCAGTACCCCTGGACTTAGACAACAGTACCCCTGGACTTAAATGGCAGCACCACTGGACTGGACTTATACGGCAGTACCACTGGACTGGATTTATACGTCAGTACCCCTGGACTTATATGGCAGTACCCTGGACTTATACAACAGTACCCCATGACTTTTACAGCTGCACCACTGGACTGGACTTATACGGCAGTACCCCTGGACTTATACGGCAGTACCCCTGGACTGGACTTATACAGCAGGACCACTGGACTGGACTTATACGGCAGCACCACTGAACTGGACTTATATGGCAGTACCACTGGACTTATACGGCAGCACCATTGGACGGGAGTTATACGACAGCACCACTGGACTGGAGTTATATGGCAGCACCACTGGACTGGACTTATACGGCAGTACCTCTGGACTTATACGGCAGTACCCATGGACTTATACAGCAGTACCCATGGACTTATATGGTAGAACCACTGGACTGGACTTATACGGCAGTACCCTTGGACTTACACGGCAGCACCACTGGACTGGACTTATATGGCAGCACCACTGGACTGGACTTATATGGCAACACCACTGGACTGGACTTATACGGCAACACCACTGCACTGGACTTATACAGCAGCACCACTGGACTTATACGGCAGTACCCATGGACTGGACTTATATGGCAGCACCACTGGACTGGACTTATACGGCAGCACCACTGGACTGGACTTATACAGTAGTACCCCTGGACATATATGGCAGTACCCATGGATTTATACAACACTACCCCTGGACTTATATGGCAGCACCACTGGACTGGACTTATATAGCAGTACCACTGAACTGGACTTATAAGGCAGTACCCCTGGAATTGTATGGCAGTACCCTCGACTTATACGGCAGTACCACTGGACTTATACGGCAGTATCACTGGACTTATACAGCAGCATCACTGGATTGGACTTATACGGCAGTACCCCTGGACTTATACGGCAGTACCCCTGGACTGGACTTATACAGCAGGACCACTGGACTGGATTTAAATAGCAGCACCACTGGACTGGACTTATATGGCAGCATTACTGAACTGGACTTATACAGCAGTGCCACTGGACTTATATGGCAGCACCACTGGACTGGACTTATACGGCAGCATCACTAGATGTATACGGCAATACCTCTGGTCTTATACAGCAGCACCACTGGACTGAACTTATAAGGCAGCCCCACTGGACTGGATTTATATGTCAGAACCACAAGACTTATGGCAGCACAGGACACTACCACTGGACTGATGCAGCACAAGACAGCACCACTGAACTGGACATATACAGCAGCAATGGACTTATGGCAGCACAGGACACCACCACTGGACTTATGGCAGCACAGGACACCACCACTGGACTGATGCAGCACAAGACAGCACCACTGGACTGGACTTATACAGCAGCACTGGACTTATGGCAGCACAGGACACCACCACTGTGACTGGACTGATGCAGCAGAAGACACCACCACTGGACTGATGCAGCACAAGACAGCACTAGAATAATACAAAAGAACAGATCACCACCCCACATGCCATGCCACTTGCCCACACAGACACTGAGGAGACACGTCCTCTCACTACACTCTCCAGGACTGGAGTGAAAATGGCGGTGACACACGGCTCCTTATATGGAATCTAAAACTTGTGAGAATCTGTCAGCGGGATAATGATGTTTTGCCTTGTTCTGGTTTCCGAGTTTGGTGGGAAAACCAGAGCCGGACTCGGATCCGGACTCAGGACATGATGTTCAGGCAGCTTTGGTTCTCAGGGAGCCGACCCCGCTCATCTCTAGTTGATTGACTTTCCTTGCTTATTTGTCTATTCCTTGGTTTGTTATTTTTGTCTTTTTATTTTTGTTTGTCCCCCCTCCACTCCCGTTTATCTTAATACACTTCCCCTTGCTATGCTCACTGATGCTCCCATAGTGTCTTGCTAATCCCTCTCCCCTGGAGCCTAGTTGAAAATCTCCTCCAACCTTCTGACCATCCTTCCTCCAAGGACTGCTGCCCCCTTCTCTTTCAAGTGCAATCCATCACTACAATAATGATGGCGCCTGACCGAGTAGTCTGTCCAATGTTCCAAGAAATCAGATCCCTCCTTCCTACACCAATCTCTTAGCCACACATTTATCTCCCGAATCTCCCTCTGCCTCCCTGGGCTAGTGCGTGGCACAGGTAAAAAATAAAAAATTACCTTAGATGTCCATGCCTTAAGTTTCTGACCTAGATCCCTGAAATCATTTTTAAGGACATCTCATACACCTCTAACTTGGTGCCAACATGCACAAAGACCACCGGGTCATTCCCAGACCCTCCTAGCAATCTGTCTACTAGATTCGCAATACTGTATGTCATACCCAAGCACTCAAAAGACAACACACTGTATGAAGATCATGGTCCCGGTAGCAGATTATCCTATCTGCCTTTCTAATGATTGAATCCCCTGCCACCACAATCTGCATTAGTGACCACTTGTTGCCACTTGGAGAGTGATTAACTGGCAGCGCAGAAGGGAGCTGGTGGATCTCTTGCGGTGCAGGCTGCAGGCAGACCTCTGGGAGCGGAGGTGATATCAGGTCCACTAGAATAACACAGAAATCCACAGAGAGAGCACAGAGCTAGGGTACAGAGTAGCAACAACAAAGCACTGGCCAAGAGTGAAATAATTCCAGCCTACTTATAAGCAACACAAGCATGGGATTGGCTAACACTTACACACAGGTGCTCACAGGTGCTGCATTTGGTCTCGAACATGGCCAACTCCTATACTGCAGACACACAGAGGTGTCTCTGGCCATTCGGTCCCCACACTCACGGCTCCCAGAACCTGCATCACCTCTGCCGCTGACCACGCTGCATCCCCACGTGGCTGCACAGCACCACGAGCAACCGCACCGGCAATGGACGGACCCCAGAACCCGCAGCGGTGAGTGATCAGTGAGTAACAGTACCCCCCTTTAAGGGTGGACTCCGGCAGAGGCGTCACCGGGTGTGGTGACACCCGGTGCGCGCCCCTGATCTCCTGCCGCGATCGCTTCAAAAAGGGGGCATGGCCTCGTACTTAGCGGATCCCGGAATCGTCACTCTGGGGGCGTGCCCAGCATCTCCGGAGATGCTGGGCTTCCCCCAGAGCCAGTCTCCGTCCGCTGTCGGCTCCTCTTCTGTGACAGGAGCCGGGTACTGTAGGAGACTTTCTCAATGCAGCACCTGGTTCCTGTCAGTGCAGAGGAGCTGACATTTGGTGTCACCCTCCTCCAGGCGTCACACCCGGGTGCGCGCCGCACCCCCCACACCCGCCTTGTGACGCCACTGGACTCCGAACACCTTTGTACTTTGTCAGGATTCTTGGAGTAGAATTTTTGATCCAGTCTGGGAGCATGAACAGCTTTGGCAAAAACCCAGGACCTCTCTTCCGGACCATAATCTTTCCAATCAAGAAGAAACTGCAGACTTCCATATCGACGAGTGCACAATCTCCTTAACCTCAAATTCCTCATCCTTCAAAGAGTGAATTTTAGGAGGTTTTGGGCAGGGCAGCATGAAACTTATTGAGGATCAAAGGTTTCAGCAGAGATGTAAAAGGTTTTAGGAAATTTAAAAAAAGGTGGCAACTTGACTTTGTATGCTACAGGATTGAGTACCCTTTCTATGGGAAATGGATCAATAAACTTGGGAGCAAACTTCTTAGAAGGAACTTCTGAATTTAAGATTGCAAGTAGAAATCCAAACTTGGTCTCCTACCTTGTAGTTAGGTACAGCCTTACATTTTCAACTCCAGATTTTAGACAAACATTGAAGCACTTGATCTGCCACTGGGACCTCCTGAGCTGGCAAAGGATGGAACTCTGGCACCCGAGGATGATAACCAAAGTTAGTATAAAATGGTGTAGATTCTGAAGATGAATGAAAAAGAATATTATGAGCAAATTCTGCCAATGGAACGTAGTCTATCCAATCATCCTGTGAAGAATATATGTATAACCGGGATGATATGCGGAAGAAAAATTAATTTTAATGTTTAATGAATAACAAAGCAACCTCCAAAACTTGGCTACAGACTGTGTTCCATGATCAGAAACGATCTCTTGAGGAAGGCCATGCAACTTAAAGATCTCAGAAATTAATCATTTGGCTAGTGACGGAGCTGATGGTAATCCTGTTAATGGAATAAAATGCGCCATTTTTGAAAATTGATCCACTACCACCCAAATGGTGGGTGGTAACTCGGTCACGAAATCCATTGAAATATGAGTCCAAGGTCATTTGGGTATAGATAATGGATGTAACAACCCCGGAGGAGAACACTTTGGATTCTTATGTTGGGCACATTTAGGGCATGCTGCTATAAACTCTTGAATGTCGGCTTTAAGATGTGGCCACCAGTAAGACTGTTGAATAAATTTAAGGGTCTTTAGGACCCTAGGATGACCCATGAAAGACAAAGAGTGAGCCCAAGTAAGTAGTCATTTCCAAAGATTTGAAGCAACAAAAGTTTTGCCAGGCGGAGGACCAGGACCGGAGAAGTTTGAGTCGTTAAAAAGTACATAGGACTCACAATGGCTTGATTTGTGGTAGTATTATTTGACTCGGAAGAATTGAGAGACCAAGAAAGGGCATCTGCTTTTTTATTTTGAGACCCTGGATGATAGGTGAGCTTAAAATTAAATTGGGTAAAGAAAAGAGCCCATTGAGCTTGTTGTGGATTCAAATACTGAGCAGACTGCAGATACAGAAGATTCTTATGATAAGTATATTCTGTGCTGGGATGTTGTGCTCCCTCTAGAAGTATCTCCACTCCTCAAATGCCAATTTAATAGCAAGTAATTCCTGCTCCCCAATAGCTTAGTTACGTTCAGCTGGTAGAAACTTATGGGAGAAATATCCGCAGGGATGGACTTTTTTATTTTCGAAGACTTGCGACAACACAGCTCCCACTGCTTCTGTAGATGCGTCTACCTCCACTAGAAAGGGACGGTTCAAATCTGGCTGTCGAAGAATGGGAGCTGACACAAAATCTTGCTTCAAATTGGAGAAGGCTTTAGTTGCTTCAGTAGACCAGTTTGTAGGATTTGCTCCTTTGCGTGTCAGGGCTGTGATGGGAGTGATAAACGTAACCCCAGGAAAGGGCACCCCTTGCTTAACCAAGTTCAAGCACGCATTCAGTCAGTCAGCATCAGGTTCATACACGGCTGCAGCCAGTGACCAGTCAACAAAATAACCTTTGTAATAACTAGCCACACGTGTGTAAAGTGGAAAGTAATAGAGCAGAGAGAGCTTTATTTCCTACCAGCAGTACATTATAAAGTGATACAAATTAACATATCGTGTCGTCGATTCCTGACACGAAGCTTAATCCTATTGGCTAATAAAACTTCTATCTTATACATAATATGTTTGCCAATGTCTATATTTTTTATATGTGCTCTTAAGTGGAATAACTGGGGGTTTTTGCTAACCTCGAAACCTACATATGTCTGGTTAGGTTTTTACACCTGCTGTACCGCAAACTGACAAATACCCTTTGAAGCTCACATGTCTAGCTGCTGACATTATATTTCTTCTAGGAAATTACCGTAAAATATATCTTAGATAAAGGTCATAACTTCACAATATGGGTTCAAACAAAGGAGGTCATTCCGAGTCGTTCGCTCGGAAAATTTCTTCGCATCGCAGCGTTTTTCCGCTTAGTGCGCATACGCAATGTCCGCACTGCGACTGCGCCAAGTAAATTTGCTATGAAGTTTGGATTTTTACTCACCGCTTTTTCTTCGCTCAGGCGATCGTAGTGTGATTGACAGGAAATGGGTGTTACTGGGCGGAAACAGGCCGTTTTATGGGCGTGTGGGAAAAAACGCTACCGTTTCCGGAAAAAACGCGGGAGTGGCTGGAGAAACGGAGGAGTGTCTGGGCGAACGCTGGGTGTGTTTGTGACGTCAAACCAGGAACGATAAGCACTGTACTGATCGCAGATGCCGAGTAAGTCTGAAGCTACTCTGAAACTGCTACGAGATGTGTAATCGCAATATTGCGAATCTTTCGTTCGCAATTTTAAGAAGCTAAGATTCACTCCCAGTAGGCGGTGGCTTAGCGTGTGCAATACTGCTAAAATCGCCTTGCGAGCGAACAACTCGGAATGAGGGCCAAAGTGCAGTGTCTGTACTTTTTCCTGTGTCAGCTCTAAGCTGAAAACAATTTGAAACAGCTTGTCAGATGTCAATTATAAATGGAGTCTTATGAACAAATATGGCTTCCATCTTTATCAGGAGCAACCAATGTAGAGTAATTTTTAATACATTTCCTATAGAAATTGGCAAAGCCAAGGAATTGCTGAATCCCTTTAAGAGTCGTAGGAGTGGTCTAGTCTTGGATAGCTTGTACCTTAACAGGATCCATACGTAGCTCTGATCCGGAAGTTATATAACCCAGGAACAGTATAGAAGATACTTCAATTGTTCACTTCTCCAACTTACAATATGGTAGATTTTTCCTCAGATGGGTCAGTACCTCTTTAACTTCGAGACGGTGAGACTAAAGATCCTTGGAGAATATTAAGATATCATCCAAGTACACTACTAAACACTTGTAAAGAAGATCTCAAAAAAGTTCGTTCACATAGCTTTGGAAAACTGCAGGAGCATTACAAAGACCAAAAGGCATTACAAGGTATTCGTAATGCCCATCCCAAGTATTAAAGGCTGTCTTCCATTCATACCCTGCACGGATACAAATTAAATTGTAAGCTCCACTATATCTAATTTCGTAAAAACTGTAGCTCCCTTTACCCGATCAAATAATTCTGGAATTAACAGCAGTGGGTACCTGTTCTTTACAGAGATCTCTTTAAGTCCACAATAATCTATGCATGGTCGCAAGCCACTGTCTTTCTTCTTAACAAAAAAGAATCCGGCTCCTGCAGGTGAAGAAGATGGTCTAATAAACCCTTTGGATAAATTATCTTGTATATATTCAGACATACTGTAGCTAGAGTCCCTGAAATGGACATCGGATAAATTTGACCCCTAGGAGGTGTTTTGCCTGGCACCAAATCGATTGGGCAGTCCCATTCACGATGAGGAGGCAAGGAGTCAGCTGCTTGTTTACTGAAGACATCCACAAAAGATTGATAGACCAAAGGTAACTCAGGAATACTAAGTGACCGGAGGGGCTTAACTAAAGCTAAACAATCCTTGGTACAAGATTCACCCCACGAAAGAATCTCCATGGTTCGCCAACTGAGCTAAGGATTATGCTTTTGCAACCAAGGTAAACCAAGTATCACTTCATGAGAGGCTTTGGGAATCATGAGGAAAGAAATGTATTCTGAATGAAGCTCACCAACTTTCATCTTAAGACATATGGTACGATGAGTAATTATGCCCCCAGGAATTCGACTTCCATCCACCGCTGTTACAGAAACTGCTACCTCCAAAGGCATGGTTTGAACTTTAGATCGTATGACAAAGGCTGAAGTGATGAAGTTCTCGGTTGCACCAGAGTCTAGGAAAGATGAAACAGTAGCTGTAGAACTCTAAACAAACAGACAAAGTTGGCTCCTTTCCCGAATGTGATTCAAAGGTAACTCCTAGCTTAACCTCTCTTGTATAAGCTAGGAGTGAAAGTCCCGGCTGGAGTTTGCAAAGCTTAATGAAACGTTCAGAGGACCCGCAGTACATGCAGAGGTTACCCTGTCGATGACGAATTCATTCCTCTTCCGTAAGGCGAGAGCGTCCGATCTGCATAGGCTCTTCTATTGGCACAGGAGACTGAGACAAAGAAGCTTCTTACCAAAGTCTGGGTCGAAGATGTGAATTAGATCGTTCATCCTTGGATTTCTCTAAACAATGCTCTCTGTAACGTAGATCAAGTTTATTGCAGATGGAAATTAATTCATCCTTGATTCTATCAGAAAGTCCATTCCAGAATGCTGTGAACCGGGGCCTCCTCGTTCCAGTTTAATTCTGAAGACAAGGTGCGAAATAGAATAAAATATTGGCTAATGGGGCATAAGCTTTGACGTAGACGTAGAATCTACAAAGATGCTGAGGTGGTTCTTCCCAGTACATCGAAGATTTTCTGGAAGTATGATACAAAGTCATTATAATTAGAAAAAACAGGGTCTCCCCTCTTCCACAGCGGTGACACCCACTCCAAAGCCTGACTGGACAGGAGGGCAATGATATATGCGATCTTAGAATGGGCTGATGGAGTACTCTAGCAGACAACAGTTCAAACTGAATCTCACATTGATTCAAAAATCCTCTGCAAAGCTTTGGGTCCCGTCAAACTTGCTTGGCGAAGGCAACTGCAGAAGAGACATAGGCACCATCATCGGTGGAACCGCTACAGAAGCAAAGACCACTGGAGCTGGAACTTAAACTTGTGGTGTCATTATAGCTGTATGAAGAGCATCCAAATGATCCGCCATAGTTGTATAAACTGAACTATTTGTGTCTGTATGGACTCCTTATTATCCAGACGGGAAAGAATATTTGGCGTTGCACCGCCTCTGCAATTTGGTCACCTGACGGATCCATGTGGCCAGTGCTTACTGTCAGGACCGACTGATTTTGTGAATCTGTTAACCTTGGACCAACCACAGGTGTTGGTGCCGGAGGATAATGAAAACAGATAGGACGAAGAAAGTTCAGTTTCATGTTTTATTAAAAGGCAACAATTCCAATAAGGAGTTAAATGACAATTTTCAGTCACCATGCATAAACTTGCGTACTGCAATGAATGGCATAAAAATAAGCAGGATCTGTATTAAAGATGCATTGAAGAACTGTTCATATGGATAAGGTAAATTGTGCCTGAAGATTAATGAAAAGTTGTCCAATATGAAGCAATGATTGGTGCCAAACAGTAAGAAGTGTTAACTGGATATTGTAGTCATAGATGAATAATTGTGAAGACTTGTTACCGACGCTTAAAGGCTGAACTGAAGAACTGTGAAGAATTGTCTTTGAATGATGCAAAAATGTAGATACAATACTGACAGGAGTACTTGCAGGTTGTGAAGATTATACTTGAAACACTGTGAAGAGCTGCAGCAGATGACAACGTTGAAGAATGGGTTAAGCTGAGAGATGAGTAAACGAGGACAAGGATTAAGTAAAAACTTCCACAGGCTGTGTGATTAAAGCAGGCAGTCACTGAATGAACAGGGTAACTTCTCACGGGACTCTAGGAATCCACTTGTTGCCACTTGGAGAGCGACTGACAGCGCAGAAGGGAGCTGGTGGATCTCTTGCGGTGCAGGCTGCAGGCAGACCTCTGGGAGCGGAGGTGATATCAGTACCACTGGAATCACACGGAAATCCATAGAGAGAGCACAGAGCTAGGTTACAGAGTAGCTACAGCACAGCACTGGCCAAGAGTGAAATAATCTCAGCCTACTTATAGGCAGCACAAGCACCGGATTTGCTAACACTTACCCACAGGTGCTCACAGGTGCTGCATTTGGTCTCCAACATGGCCACCTCCTATACTGTAGACACACAGAGGCACCCACTGGCCATTCGGTCCCCGCACTCCCGGCTCCCAGAACCTGCATCACCTCTGCTGTCGACCATGGTGCGTCCCCATATGGCCACACAACACCATGAGCAACCGCTCCAGCAACGGACGGACCCCAGAACCCGCAGAGGTGAGTGATTGGTTCGTGATACACTCAATCGCAGTCCTGGTGAGTGGTGACTTCCGGCGGCTTCCAGTTCTGGACTTCGCTCCTCTCTTCCTCCTTCACAGCATGGTCGCAGCGTCTCCACACAGTATCCTTCAGCATCTCCACACAGCGTACTCCTCTCCTCTGGACTGGTCCAGCCACTTCACCAAATGTTTTGAGTACAGTACATGCAACTTTGCACAGACTCATCTGGCAAATATTTTGAAAAAATGTTTGTAAATATAACACTTTTTGTACATCAGGAAACTTATTGCACACCCATTGTATGTAACTATATAATGCTCCAGCTCAACCCAACTGCTCTTGTCATTGCAGGTAACATTCTTCATGTATCCATGCCATGTATTAGCACTACGGAATACATATGAAATCCCACTAGACGGGATGCCGGCTGTCACTATACCGACAGTGGCATCCCGTCTGCTGGAATACCATCAGCGAGGCAGCGAGGCCCTCCCAGGCTTGCTGCTCTCGCCACGCATCGGGCCCAGTGGCTCACATTACTCACCACAGGTTCTATTCCCACTTGGTTGGTGGCATGGCATGGACCCACCAACCGAGTGGGATTACTGAGCATTTGTCAGGATTCTGTCTGGTGGCATATCACCGGTTGTCAGGATTCCTGCATCAGTCTCGTGAATGCCGGGATCCCGAATGCCAATATTATGACTGCATCCCAGCCCTACATCTGGGTGTATTGGCTATGGCCATGATGGCAAATAATAAAGTTGCAATAAAAGGGCTTCTGCACTTGTACACTTTTGTACATGATCATTGTTGTTTTAGAGAATGCCTCATGCAGTGGCGTAACTACCACCCCCGCAGCCACTGTGCATGAAATCCGTGGCAACAAGCCTGGCAACGAGCATGACACCCAGAGCATGAAATCCCTGGCAACAAGCATTACCCCCTGGCAAAGAGCTTGACACCTAGCTCCTGAAACCTCTGGAAACGAGCATGACACCCAGAGCATGAAATCCCTGGCAACAAGCATTACCCCTGTCACAACTGAGGGCCTGAGCTGACGGGAGGCAGCCTCAGTTGTAGGGGCTGAGATGTACCGGAACCTGGGAGGTTGTATCAGACCCATGGACATGTAAGTAACATGAATAATAACTGCCCGAAGGCGTGACCACGACAACTTGGATAAAAGTCAATGATGTTTATTATGACAACTCCGCAACACAGCAGCAGTAAAAGAAAACGTAAAAAGTCAGCAAAGAATAAATACAGTTCCTGGGTACTACAGGATGGCAGGAGCCACAGGGCACTGGTAGTGTGAGATAGTTCTCATGATCTTCTAGATGGAAAGTCCTTACCAGGCCCGACTGTAGCAATGGAGATAACCCAGGATTGTGCCAGCTGGTGTTCCAGGAAAAGCTGGGTTGCTGAAGATAAAACAGCTGCTGTGGATACTGGCTGGAACCAGACTGTTGTTAGCACGGAGTGGATACTGGCTGGAACCAGTTAAATAATAAATGAACTTGGGAGCGATGAAATATGAACTGAAATGTAGAACTTGAGAGCGGAGAAATAATAATACCGGTGGAGAGTGGTAAAGTGTAGAAAGGACCCCGGCCCTTTAAGGGAAGCTGTACTCTGCTGGAAGCTGAGCTGGAAGCAGGTAATGTTGTAGCTGGAACCAGATGAATCCACAATGGATTGGAGAGTCAGGCTACACCGCAGGTGGAATGCTGGTGCGGGTCTCTATGGTGGAAGTCTTGAGACAGGAGCTGGAACCTGGAAGACAATCACAGGAGAGAGACAAACAGGAACTAGGTTTGACAACCAAAGCACTGACGCCTTCCTTGCTCAGGCACAGTGTATTTATACCTGCAGCAAGGAAGGGATTGGCTAGGCAATTATGCAGATTATCAATACTGAGAACAGATTGGTGGAAATGATCAGCTGACAGAATCCAAGATGGCTGCGCCCATGCAGACACTTGGAGGGAAGTTTGGTTTGTAATCCATGTGGTAATGAAAACAGTAATGGCGGCGCCGGCCACCGGAGACAGGAGGCGCCAGGCTGACAGATGCACATCCAACCACGCGGACACAGCGGAGGCCGCGGCTGACGTAATCGCCACTCAGACACTCTGCATGCAGAAGTTCAGGGACGGCGGCGGAGGCCGCGGGAGACGCCATGCCAGGTGTAATATGGCGTTTACTGTGACAGCGTCCCAGAGTGACAGGAGAGGATACAGGAATGTACACATCAGGATAACAGATGGAATCCGGTCCTGGAGCGCTGAGCCAGCCTTAGGAGGCATCTGATGGGTAAGAAATGGCGTCCAGATACCCGGATCGTGACAGCACCCCCCCCTTTAGGAGTGGCCCCAGGACACTTCTTTGGCTTTTGAGGAAACTTGGAATGGAATCTCCGGACCAAGGCAGGAGCATGGACATAAGAAGCATTGGTCCATGAACGTTCCTCAGGACCATAACCTTTCCAGTCAATAAGATATTGTAGTTGACCGTAACGGTGACGTGAGTCCAGGATCTTGGCCACTTCATACTCAACGCCTCGTTGAGTTTGGACTTTCGGAGTTGGAGGAAGTGAGGAATGAAACCGATTCAAGATCAGCGGTTTCAACAGGGAAACATGGAATGTCCTGGGTATTTTTAAGAAGGGAGGCAACTGGAGTCTGTAAGCAACAGGATTGATGACTTGTTCAATCTTGAAAGGACCGATATAGCGAGGTGCAAACTTCATACTGGGAACTCTTAACCTCAAATTCTTCGTGGATAACCATACCCGATCACCCACCTTGAGAGCAGGAACTGCTCGACGCTTCTTATCCGCAAACTTCTTGTACCTGAACGATGCCTTGAGCAGAGCTGATCGTACGCTCTTCCAGATATTGGCAAACTGATGCAAGGTGATATCCACTGCGGGAACAGAAGTTGCTGGAAGCGGTTGGAACTCAGGGACTTTAGGGTGGAATCCAAAGTTAGTGAAGAATGGTGTTGAAGCAGATGAAGAATGATACTGGTTGTTATGACAGAACTCGGCCCAGGGAAGTAATTGAACCCAGTCATCTTGAGAGGAGGACACATAGATGCGGAGGAAGGCCTCCAAGTCCTGATTCACCCTCTCGGTTTGACCATTGGTCTGAGGATGGTAAGCCGTGGAAAACTTTAGCTTGACTTGGAGGACTTGACATAAACTTCGCCAGACTTTGGCTGTGAATTGAACTCTTCGATCTGAGATAATTTCTTCAGGAAGACCGTGGAGTCGGAAGATCTCTTGTATGAATACTTGAGCCAACTTGGAAGCTGACGGAAGACCGGTGAGAGGAATGAAGTGTGCCATCTTGGTGAACCGGTCAACTACCACCCAGATGGTATTGCACTTGTTGCACATGGGTAAGTCTGTAATGAAATCCATCGACAAGTGGGTCCATGGTCGACGGGGAACGGATAGTGGAACCAGTTGCCCCGCAGGCGACTGGCGGGATACTTTATGTTGGGCACACTTTGGGCAAGATGCAATAAACTCCAAGACGTCCTTTTTCAGAGTTGGCCACCAATAGGACCTAGAGATAAACTCCAGGGTTTTTTGGATACCTGTATGTCCGGCAAAACGGGAAGCATGGGCCCAATGCATGAGCTTCTTCCTTAGCATCGGCTTCACAAAACTTTTCCCTGATGGGGGCGTAGAGTCCATCCCTACCGTGGAGAATGCCAACGGATTTATAATAGGATGCTTGTCTGAAGACTCTGACTCATTTTCTTGCTCCCATGAGCGGGAAAGGGCATCGGCCTTGCGATTCTGAGAGCCCGGACAGAACTGGAGTTTAAAGTCGAACCTGGAAAAGAAAAGTGCCCATCTGGCCTGACGAGGGTTGAGACATTGTGCGCCCTTCAGGTATAAAAGGTTCTTGTGGTCTGTAAGTATGGTGATTGAATGAGAAGCTCCCTCCAACAGATACCTCCACTCTTCTAGAGCGAGCTTGATGGCTAGCAACTCCTGGTCGCCAATGGCATAGTTGCGCTCAGCTGGGGAGAACTTCCGGGAGAAGAAACTGCAAGGGTGTAAATGGCCATCTTTAGCCCTCTGAGATAACACCGCTCCTACTCCAACGGAGGAGGCATCCACCTCTAAGATGAAAGGAGAGTCGATGTCAGGCTGTTTCAGAACAGGCGCAGAGATGAACCTTTGTTTTAAAAGATGAAATGCTTGCATGGCTTCTTCAGACCACTTGGACGGGTTAGAACCCTTCTTAGTGAAAGCAGTAATAGGCGCCACAATGGTGGAAAAGTCTCGTATAAACTTTCGGTAATAGTTGGCGAACCCTAAGAACCTCTGGACCCCTTTGAGGGTTAAGGGTACCGGCCAATTTTGGATTGCTTGTAGTTTCTCAGGATCCATCTCTAGTCCGGAACCGGACACAATGTACCCTAGAAACGGAATGGACTTGACTTCAAAGACGCATTTTTCTAATTTGCAATAGAGATGATTGACACGGAGACGGGACAGAACCTCTTTAACCCAAAAACGATGTTCCTCTAAATCGTTGGCAAAAATGAGGATATCGTCTAGATAGACCACGACATGACGGTATAGAATGTCTCTGAAGATCTCATTGACAAAATGCTGGAAGACAGCTGGAGCATTGCTCAATCCGAAGGGCATGACGAGGTACTCATAATGTCCGTCACGGGTGTTAAAGGCGGTCTTCCACTCGTCACCCTCACGGATCCGGATGAGATTGTATGCACCTCGCAAGTCCAGCTTTGTAAAGATGGTAGCTCCGCTAACTCTGTCAAAGAGCTCAGTAATCAGGGGTAAAGGATAACGGTTCTTGATGGTAATGTCGTTCAAACCTCTGTAGTCGATGCACGGCCGCAGACCACCATCTTTCTTTTTTACAAAAAAGAAGCCTGCGCCGGCTGGAGAAGAAGAAGGTCGAATGAACCCCTTTGCTAGGTTCTCTTTAATATATTCCTCCATAGAATGCGTCTCAGGCAGAGACAACGGATAAGTTCGGCCTCGAGGTGGAACCTTCCCTGGAACGAGATCAATCGGACAGTCCCATTCTCTATGAGGAGGAAGGATATCAGCAGAAGCTTTACTGAACACATCCGTGAAATCTTGATATGGAGGAGGTGGAACATCAGACGACCTGGGGGAGGAAGAACAGACAGGCAATACTTTAAACAAACATGTCTCAGCACAGGAGGAACCCCATGCCAGGATTTGCGTAGTCGTCCAATCAATTGTAGGATTGTGAAGACGGAGCCATGGAAGGCCCAGGACCACAGGATGTGTGGCTCTTGGAATCACTAAAAAAGAAATAAGTTCGGAATGAAGAACTCCCACTCTCAGACGAACTGGTAGAGTCCTTAAAGAAATAACTGCATCAAAAATTTTGCTGCCATCCACGGCAGTTAAAGAAATGGACGAAGGAAGTCTCTCGGTGGGTAGGGACCACCGTTTAACATAGGCTTCGGTAATAAAGTTCCCAGCCGCTCCGGAATCAAGGAGGGCAATGACGTTCCGATAACGTTGAGCAACTTGAAGCGAGACTGGGAGATTACAATCTTGAGGAGATGGAGAGGAGATCATTACTCCTAGCCGGCCCTCTCCTTGGCGAGCTAGGATTTGGAGTTTCCCGGATGTTTGGGACAGGCATTAATGGTGTGAGACGGAGCTGCACAATAGAGACAGAGAAACTCGGAGAGACGTCTACGGCGCTCAGCAGGAGTTAAACGGGAACGGCCAAGTTGCATGGGCTCATCTTTAGATGGTGACAGTTGACGAGGAGGAGGAGCAGAAGATTTTGGAGCAGATGATCTTCCACGCTCAGTTGCTCTCTCTCTGAAACGTAAATCAACTTTCGTGCAGAGTGAGATTAGCTCATCTAACTTAGAAGGTAAGTCTCTGGTAGCTAACTCATCTTTAATACGCTCAGATAAGCCATGCCAGAATGCAGCATACAGGGCCTCGTCGTTCCATGCCAGTTCGGATGCCAGGATCTGGAACTGTATCAGATATTGTCCTACAGTACGTGACCCCTGGCGTAAACGGAGAATCTCGGATGAAGCTGAGGTTACCCGGCCTGGCTCGTCGAAGATGCGCCTGAATGTTGACAGGAAGGCAGTGTAGGAAGATAGCAGGGTGTCGGACCTCTCCCATAACGGTGATGCCCAATCAAGGGCTGAGCCACTGAGAAGAGAAATAATGTAGGCAATTATTGTACGGTCACTGGGAAAATTGCCAGGTTGTAGCTCAAACTGAATCTCACACTGGTTGAGAAATCCCCTGCAGAATCTTGGAGATCCGTCAAATTTTGCTGGCGTTGGAAGATGAAGACGTGGAGCAGAAATGGGTAAGGTGGGTGGGGTTATAGCTGGAGTCACTGTGGTTGACGCACCAGACGCGCCTGATCCACGGAGAGTTGTCTGAATCCCATCCAGCCGAGTAGAGAGATCCTGGAGACAGCGGATGATGTGGCCCTGTGCAGCCTCCTGATGTTCTAGTCGGGCTGCCAGTTCTTGCATCGGCCTGGCCGCTTGATCCTGGTCTCCGGCTGGATTCATTAGGTCAGTGCTTACTGTCACAACTGAGGGCCTGAGCTGACGGGAGGCAGCCTCAGTTGTAGGGGCTGAGATGTACCGGAACCTGGGAGGTTGTATCAGACCCCTGGACATGTAAGTAACATGAATAATAACTGCCCGAAGGCGTGACCACGACAACTTGGATAAAAGTCAATGATGTTTATTATGACAACTCCGCAACACAGCAGCAGTAAAAGAAAACGTAAAAAGTCAGCAAAGAATAAATACAGTTCCTGGGTACTACAGGATGGCAGGAGCCACAGGGCACTGGTAGTGTGAGATAGTTCTTATGATCTTCTAGATGGAAAGTCCTTACCAGGCCCGACTGTAGCAATGGAGATAACCCAGGATTGTGCCAGCTGGTGTTCCAGGAAAAGCTGGGTTGCTGAAGATAAAACAGCTGCTGTGGATACTGGCTGGAACCAGACTGTTGTTAGCACGGAGTGGATACTGGCTGGAACCAGTTAAATAATAAATGAACTTGGGAGCGATGAAATATGAACTGAAATGTAGAACTTGAGAGCGGAGAAATAATAATACCGGTGGAGAGTGGTAAAGTGTAGAAAGGACACCGGCCCTTTAAGGGAAGCTGTACTCTGCTGGAAGCTGAGCTGGAAGCAGGTAATGTTGTAGCTGGAACCAGATGAATCCACAATGGATTGGAGAGTCAGGCTACACCGCAGGTGGAATGCTGGTGCGGGTCTCTATGGTGGAAGTCTTGAGACAGGAGCTGGAACCTGGAAGACAATCACAGGAGAGAGACAAACAGGAACTAGGTTTGACAACCAAAGCACTGACGCCTTCCTTGCTCAGGCACAGTGTATTTATACCTGCAGCAAGGAAGGGATTGGCTAGGCAATTATGCAGATTATCAATACTGAGAACAGATTGGTGGAAATGATCAGCTGACAGAATCCAAGATGGCTGCGCCCATGCAGACACTTGGAGGGAAGTTTGGTTTGTAATCCATGTGGTAATGAAAACAGTAATGGCGGCGCCGGCCACCGGAGACAGGAGGCGCCAGGCTGACAGATGCACATCCAACCACGCGGACACAGCGGAGGCCGCGGCTGACGTAATCGCCACTCAGACACTCTGCATGCAGAAGTTCAGGGACGGCGGCGGAGGCCGCGGGAGACGCCATGCCAGGTGTAATATGGCGTTTACTGTGACAGCGTCCCAGAGTGACAGGAGAGGATACAGGAATGTACACATCAGGATAACAGATGGAATCCGGTCCTGGAGCGCTGAGCCAGCCTTAGGAGGCATCTGATGGGTAAGAAATGGCGTCCAGATACCCGGATCGTGACAACCCCCTAGCAACGAGCTTGACACCCAGCGCATGAAACCTCTGGCAATGAGCATGACACCCGAAGCATGAAATCCCTGGCAACAAACATTACACCCTGGAAACGAGCTTGTCACCCAGCACATGAAACCTCTGGCAACGTGCATAACACCCAGTGCATGAAACCTCTGGCAACGTGCATAACACCCAGCGCATGGCAACGAGCATGGAACCAAGATCATGAAACCCTTGGCAATGATCAGGTAATTTAAAAGTAATTAGTAGCCTTACTGTAGGGCGTAATGTGTAATGGGCATTGCGGGGTGTGGCATAATATATAACGGCATTGCTATGTATGGCATAATATATCATGGACATTGTGATGCGTGGTGTAATGTGTCACAGGCATTACAGTGTGTGTCGTAATGTGTCACAGGCATTATGGTGTGTAGTATAATGAAAAAGAGTCTACTGACTCGAAACGCGTTGGCTTAGAGGGGGCTTTCTATCAGAGGACCTGTCACCTGGACTCTGAGGGAATGTAGGACCTTGTCACACTTACCTGTTGATTTTTTGTTTGGGACTTTTAAGTTGGCCTCTCACTGTTCCAAGACGGTACTCATTTCCTTCATAGCCTGACTTTTACGCTGTATCAAGCCTGTTTTTATTATTTTTTATTGTATCTTTGAATAAATTTTTACTTTTCCACTACTTCTGGATTGAGATCCTTAGACCAGTTTTGAAAGAAACCGCTATATGAGGATACACACCGTTTTCCACGTGGGTGTTAGGTACGCCTGTCTCACATCAGCGGATTGAAATAAGATCCTGGTTGTCTATTACTGATTGATAAAGAATACATCACAGCTTAAAAGATACCTTTATGAATGTTCAGACACCTGTCTCTATGTAAGTCAGGTGTGTTCATAAGAAGATATCTGTTTTATAACTAACACATAAAGATACCTTTATATGTATTTTCTCACTTGTTATTTATCACAACATTACTACACACATTGTGTACTTCTGTTTTTATATTTCCTTGCATATTGTTGAGTTCTCCATCAAAAACTTGGATACAGAACATCTCTGGTAATCCATCAGGATCTATATAGTACAGCATCACTGCTTGAACGATAGCGCCATCTAGTCCACACAACCACAATCTTCCTTTGTCTAAATCTCTGGACTTTTTGGGATAGGGACATTTTTTTACTGAGAAGGCAGCAATCGGCACACAAGAAGCGCCATTAAGGATTTCACCAACCTTTTGCAGTACCTTATACCCCAGTCTTGCAAACTGCACGCCAAGACATTGGCGACCACAGGAAAGAAATGATAATCCAGATTCATGCCCCTTACATTATTTGTCATTATTCCTCCTTATAGTAATGCCCCTTAGACATTATGCCACACACAGCAATGCCCGTTATAAATTATGCCACACACTGCAGTGTCCCCGAGACATTACAGAACATCTCTTGTAATCCATCAGGATCTATATAGTACAAATTAAGTATTTTTATTACTCTCACATTCACCATCACTGCTTGAACAATAGCGCCATCTAGTCCACACAGTTTTTCTGCAACACCACAACCCTTTCAGCAAAGCCACACCCATTTTAATGAAGCCACGCCCTTTTTGGGGAATTCTTCACTTTGCTAGTGCCAATTATGAGGTGGAAGGGGGGAAGGGGCTAGAGAATTTTTTTGTTTGGGAGAGTAAGATTTCTAGTTATGCCACTAGCCTCATGATACAACACAGGGAAGTTGTTGTAATGATTCAGTGGTATGGTTTTGTTAAGATGGGATGTTGTCCATAGCATCCAATCAAATTCCAGGTATGACGTTCTGGAAGGTGCTAGATAAATGAGAAGTAGAATCTGATTGGTTGCTATGGGCAACATCCCATCTTAAATAGAACTCCCATCTTAGTACATTTACCGCACTGTGTGATATTTTTATACGTTACCATCTGTTGTCCATCAAGAAGAAGTTAAGTTTTGGGTTTTAATAACACATAAACTGGAAACAGTGTTTTAATCCAATGACATTATTGTAATTAACAAACTGGTAGCCCAGACCACATCCAATCGGTACAGTAGCAACAAATTGGCTTTGCTGATTTATGTTACTATTAACTATAAATCCAGAGATTACTTGCAAATAAACAATTAGAATGATATTCCAGGACATATTAATGCAAAACTTCTCATTAGAAAAATAATTGAATATTCTAGCAGTTATGTTTTGTTTTTGTAATTCGTTTGGTCATAAGACAATGGAAATTAAAAGCCTTTTATATTTGTTTTATTGTGATTAAATTAAGAGAAGAATATTTTGAGAATGCAGCAGTTTATCATCTCAGCACTAAATTGACAGTTTTTAGTGCAACACTTTCCCTTCAATTACAAAAAAATGTATCTCTAATTCTCCTAAAGAAGTCACATACTGCTTTAATTACAGGAACACTCCAGTGAGGACCCTTTGCTAACATTTAATACAAATTGCAAGTGGCTAGAGAATTATTATCAGTTAATGCATTTCATTATTCCATAATAGGATTACTCTTACTGCGTATATTGAAGAAGAATAATGAGACATTTTCATGAAGAGCTGAAGTTTAATTCAAAGAACTCACTCTTTAATAATCACATGACTTCATAATACCGTCAAAATTGTTCTTTGTGGTCATCACTTCCCACTGTAAGGCAGTTGTATAAGCTCAGGGTTGAACTAGCCTACAGGGGTACAGGGCCTCCCCCCGGTGGGCCCCATTGCATGGGGCCCCACCTCCTCCTCTAAGGATTAGGTTCCAGACTGTGCAATTGAATTACAGATTATACATATGTTACCTAATACTGCACAGCACAATAGTGTATTCTCTACAGTGCATTGCTGTTATTAATCTGGTACATTACCATACATGCACTATCAGTATTTATTACATATATTCATCAAGGGGCATAGATATGTACTCTCTAATGGTTAGCCAAGCCTCTGTGGCAACTCACCACACCCCCTCTGGAGACTGGCCCATAAACATGGGCCCCCTACCACGGCATTTCCCCGGTGGGCCCTTCAAACCCTAGTCCGACACTGTATAAGGTAGTCCATATTGGGGACAGCAAAATGTAGAAAATTAATCTTCTTGATGTAAAGGGGCATATTTGAAAAAGCCACCACTTCCCGGTGGGTTTGACTATAAAATTTAAAGCATCACTAATAGTGTGTATAAGCCCAGCATATTTAATTTATTATGTTATGTTGCATTATGTACAGGGGCGTCACAACATTTTAGGTTGGGGTTGGGCAAGATATAATTTCCATTTGGGTCCCCTAAATCGCTAAATGTAGTCCCCTCTGTGTTATACCTTATAACAAAAATGGAGAGAGAAATGGAGAGAGAGAAAGACATGGAGAGAGAGACATGAGAGTGGGAGAGAGAAATACATGGAGAGAGACAGAGAGATGGAGAAAGAGAGATAGAGAGGTATAGTATATCATCCTCAGCAGAAAGTGAGGTGCCCAGGTGAGCAGTTACCTGAAGGTCTCCGAGAGGAGGCTGCATTGTTTCTCCAGCCAGGCAGTGGTCCTACAGGAGCTATGGTGGGCTCCCAGGCCATAAGCAGTGGTCCGGCAAAGATTCAGTGGTCGTGGGAGGGATGGGGGAGGTAGGTGGGAGGAGGGGAGGAGAGGCAGTGACGAGGCATATGATGCAGGATGGTGTGAGGCAGGGGCATAACTAGAACTTTGTGGTTCCCATAGAAAAAAATGTAACGGCCCTCCTGCCCCCTGCTGTTGTTACTATAATGCCCCTTAGAGGTAGCAGGAGAGAGTGAGACAAACAAAGCAGGTATCAGGGGGAGAGAGAAAGAGAGAGAGGAGCGAGAAAGAGAGGGAGAGAAGGTTTCATGGAAAAAAGAGGGAATGAGTGAAAGAGAGTAGTGAGAGAGAGGGTGTCCAGGAGAAAAAAAGAAGTGAGAGAGAGTGTCAGGGAAAGATAGAGAGTCTCAGGGAGAGAAAGAGAGGGAGAGAATGAAAGAGAGAGAGGGAGAAACAGTGTCAGGAGAGAGGCAGTGTCAGGGAGAGAGACAGTGTTAGGGAGTGAGTGGGAGAAAGAGACAGTGTGAAAGAGAGGGAGAGACATATAGTGTCAGGGACAGAGAGACAGTGCCACGGAGAGATATTTGCACAGCATCAGGGAGAGAGGGAGAGACAGTGTCACAGATAGATAAAGAGAGATAGAGTGCCACGGAGAGAGAGACAGTGTCAGGAAGAGAGTGGGGGAGACAGTGTCAAAGTGAGAGAGAGTGTGGGGAGGGTAGAGAGAGAGACAGTGTCCAGGAGAGACAGAGAGATAGTGTCAGGGAGAGAGAGAGAAAGAGACATAGATGAGAGAGAGTGTCAGGGAAAGAGAAAGAGAATGTCAGGGAAAGAAAGAGTTACAGAGAGAGTGAAAGAGAGAGTGGGAGAAAGTGTAAGGAGGCAGTCTCAGCGAGGGAGACGGTGTCAGGGAGTGTGAGAGAGAAATATACAGTGTCAAAGAGATGGAGAGAGAGATATATAGTGTCAGGGGGAGAGAGAGACAGTGTCAGGGACAGAGAGATAGTTTCAGGGAGCATGAGACAGTGCCAGGGAGAGATATTTACACAGCATCAGGGAGAGAGGTAGAGACAGTGTCACAGAGAGATAGAGTGCCAGGGAGAGAGAGACAATGTCAGGAAGAGAGTGTGTGAAAACAGTGTCAAAGAGAAAGAGTGTGGGGAGGGGACAGAGAGAGTGTCAGGGAGTGGGAGAGCGAAAGAGAAGAGAGAGAGAGGGAAAGCGATAAAGAGAAAGAGAGCCAGCCGGACATACACTACCTGACTACAGTACAGCACATGTATCTTATGAAGGCGGGCACTTCACAGCATTAGACTCCACCCCCAAAATGCCCGCGAGTCGCGGCACTGCTACTGTGGGCTGGCCATGGCAGTTGGGGCAGGGGCAGAGAAGGCCGGGTCAAGCTTGGTGTCCCCTCTCCCGCTACATCCTCCACGGCTGCAGTGGAGTTTCCAGGCAGAGCCACTGGGAGGAGAGAGTGGAGCCACTGTGGTTGGGGGTGGAGCCACTGCAGGGGAGGAGGTGGCACCATGGAGGAGTTCGGGACCACCTGAGACACACGAGGCTGAAGTCACTCTGAGACACAGTGTGATGCGGTGTGATGAGGAAGCAGGAGGAGCTGCTGCTGCACATCAGCTGTAAAGTGCGGCAGCCGGCAGCAGTGTTTCACCTGACCATCTGATGCTCCTCTGCTATAGTTGATAGACGCCTCTCTCATCTTTGCAGGGATGAGCTGCCCCCTCCCCCCGCTATCCTGACGCCCCTGGTTATGTATGAGGATTACGCATGTGTAATGTTCTCTATTTCCTTCTAGTTTCCCTCCAGGCCAGAGCAGTAGACCACAGCTTCCAATCATGGCCATTAGAGTGCGCCTCATATCATTCATACTGTCCTAACATCATTTGTAAGATACCGGTACTGCTGGAAACACGGTCAAACATTGAGGTGCATGTGATCAGTTTTCTGTATCTAAAGGGCACATAGGCAGCTGAAATTCAATGCTACTGTAACTTGTTGAGGTGTATGGTGATAACGTAATGTCACGGGAACAGGTTTAGGTTTGGTGCAATGTCAATGGTAGGACAGACAACCAAGATGAGCCGCAGGCGGCCAAGCACATCCATCAAACCCGAACCTGTTTCCATGACATAACATTATCACCATACATCTCAACAAGTTGGCGAAGCAGTGGTCTGCCTACTCTGGCCTGGAGAGAAATTACAGTATAATGAAATAGAGAATATTACACACGTTAGAGGTCTTGTTACCCTTCTTATTCTATTGTATCTACATAGATAAAAATTGGTCATTCACATCAGTCCCTTCCCCAGTGGAGCTTACAATCTCCATTCATTACCACATGATGCACATACACACGCTAGGGTTAATTTTTGTTGAGAGCCAATTTACCTACAATGATAATTTTGGAGGAAGGAACCCGCAGCATATGGAGGAAGCCAACACAAGCACAGGGAGAATATACAGTCTACCGAATTAGGGCCCTAGTGAGAATTGAACCCAAGGCCTCAGTGCAGTGACGCAGTAATGCTAATCAGTACACCATCCATGCAGCCGAGGTGTGGTCAGGTGACCAATCCAGGAAACCCAACACCTCATGGAATCCCAGCACCTGAACCCCGACTGAAGGTATCCCAATGGTAAGTATTGGGGTGAGGGTTAGGGTTAAGACCTGGAGGGCGGGTAGGGTTTCACACCAGAAGGCTGGTTAGCCATAGCCACCACTCACTGTGTCCTCAGCCCTAGCTGTCACCCCCTGGGATTTGCGGTAGCCACCACCCCTGTGTCCTTTGCCCTAGCCACCACCCCATGTCGGCAAGGGTTAGGGTAGGGGGCAGGGAAGGGGTAAATGAATTACCCCATACCCTGTTGGTATTTTAAAAGTCGGGATGGCGTGGTCAGTCATGTGACCAACGGCATCTTGACCATCAGCATATCATATCACACCCACTATTTCACTTAATATTAGCGCTGCTTTAAATTTGCTGCCAGACCTGTTGTGAATCAGTGGCATGCAAAATCCACCAATTTGCAAATATACCCGAAAGCCTAAGTTAGTGATTTCTATCTTGTTGGCACATCTATTATTGATTAAAGTTACAGTATTTGTTATTTGCCATGTAAAAGCATTGCCCTTTTAAATTTCAGGCAGAAACTTGTTTGGACGTGACTGTTTTTAAAACCGTATGCTTAGTAAATAAACCCCTTAGTGTTTATTACACTGTTCACCTTTTTTCATCACTATAGGCCCATTGAAATAAAAGTGTGTATTATGGATTTTTTTTTTTTTTTTTTGATTGACAGATATCAGCTAACCAGAGGTAAAACTTTGTAACCAGTACATTGACTAAAAGGTTTCATGGATTTTATGGTTGAATTAAATAAAGCAAAAGCGAATGGAATTAACCTCTAGCCAGGAGGCAATTATCTCCCTGACGGTTCTCACAGTGAGGGATCTTCTCCATTCATCTACAAAACCTAGGAAAGGATGGCTTTTATGTTAAGGTACACAGCCTTTACAGTACTCTGCCTTACATTTCATTTGGTACATAACTTTGCCTTCAGCACATAGCCCCTATATAAAGGTAGTGTCGGACTGGGGTATGAAGGGCCCAACGGGGGAATGCAGTAGTAGAGGCCTATGTGTAGGGCTGTTGCCAGTTGCCACATAGATTTGGATAACTATTAGAGAGTGCATGGTCTGGGTCCCTTGATAAAAATATATAGTAAATACTAATAGCGCATGCAATGTTCCAGATTAATAATAGCTATGCACTGTAGAAAATACACCATAGTCCTGAGCAGTATGAGGTAACATATGTATTATGTGTAATTCAAGTGGAACCTGGAACCTAATAATTAGAAGGTGGGTGGGGCAGTGGGAAGGGGGTTTTTCCCTGTACCCCTCTAGACCAGTCCGACCCTGTATAAAGGACTTTCTAAAATGTTCTTACTCATAACACTTCCTATAAACACGCAGTAAAAGCCTCAGATCTGACTTCCTTTTTAGTGAACTTACCCCGGTAAGGTGTTGACATCAAAGTAGAAAACGGTGCAAGAATTTTTCTTTTGTTATTTGCTAATTCTATTTTGTACATATTTGCTAGACCAGCCTTTTTCAACCAGTGTGCCGTGGCACACTACTGTGCCGCGACCAGCTGCAAGGTGTGCCGCGGAGTCAGAGCCACTGCCTGCACTTTCAGAGCAAACTGTGGCCCAGACTCTTCTTAGAGGATCAGTCGTGCTCCGGGTGTGACCGATGCATTGAAGACGCGGCGGTGTGACATCATAGGTCACGGCCGCATCCTCTCACCACCCAGCCAGCTCACCCGCCTGCATACACATCTTTCCTTCCCACCCACATCTGCCCGACCATCCGCTGCTCAGTATTCGCAGCACTCCACTATGAACAACCACCGCCACTGAGAGACAGGGAGAAGGACAGCTGACAGGAAGGGGCTAATATTTGTTATTTTATTTCTCATGTGGGGAGCAATAGGATTTATGTGGGGAGCAATGTGATTAATTTATGTGGGGAGCAATAGGATTTATGTAAGGAGTAACATTATTTATGTGGGGGGCAATGTGATTGTTTTTTCTGTGTAGGTCAATGTGTGGATTCTTTTTTACTCTGGAGGGCCAATATACTGATGGTGTGCCTTGCCAATTTTAAACTATTGTTTGGTGTGCCGCGAGTTAAAAAAAGGTTGAAAATCACTGTGCTAGACTATTATATAATAATAATATTGTTATGTTTTCTTGACACTTGGTCATCTAGATAGATTATTACAGTATGTAGCAATGTTATTATACAATATGGATGGTTGTCTACTTTAGATGACAATAAAGTTTGCTTTAAAAAAAATAGCTTCAAAAGATATATTTTAATATATATCAATGCAATATTTTCTGCATGCAAATGAGTTCTAGGCTGTCCCACAGAATATTTGGTCACCTTGTGCAGGTCGCCTAACATTATGTAAATGTAACTTTTATATCCTACAATCTGTATCTGAATCTATTGTATTCCATGTGGTATTTTTTTATTTGGAAAATAGAGAGAGCGGGTTTCAGGCATTCATGACAGAAATTTAGGGCCCGATGTAATGGCTTGCGAGACAGCTGGAGCTCCAAGACTCTGGCCGAACTCGTATGTTTTTTTAAAGCAGTAAACGTTTACATGGCAACACCTGGTTGGTTTTGCCTTGTAAATGTTTGCTGCTTTAAAAAAACTTACAATTTCGGCCGGAGTCTCAGAGCTTCGGTCATCTTGCAAGCCATTGTATCCGGCCCGTAGTGTTATTGCAACAGCTCTAAGCAAGTAATATCATACAATAACAAAATGTTTTATGTTCCATACTTTTAAATAGTGTGTGTGAAAGGTATGTAAAAGGTAGACACCTGAAAAGGTCGACACATACAAAAGGTCGACACAGTTAAACAGTCTACATGGATATTGTGGATACAAAAATGGTCGGCAAAGGTTTTGTTTTAATTTTTTGGTGTCATTTTGTATGTTAAACCATGTTAAAGCCAAATTAGTGGAAACATGCACCCTCGCAGGCTCTCTTTGCTCACCACGCTTCGGTCAAGGTTCCTACTCCGCTACAAATGTGCTCAGCCTAGTCATGGTCCACATGAATGACAAAGTATGAAAAAGTTGAAAAAATGTAAAAAAAAAATTAAAAACTTGTGTTGAACATATGTGCATCAACCATTCTCATGTCGACCTTTTGAATCTGTTGACCTAATGAACCTGTCGACCTTAAGCGTGGCTATATCTATGTGTGGTCTAAGCCATTCATCGGAAAACATTGGTGCTATCCCTTAGAACTCAGTGCAAATTGGAGATTTACTAACAGTTGGTCTGTAAAATCGGCTGAAACTCAACCCCCCCCCCCCCTAAAAAAACTAACACATACAGTAATCGACGCAACAATAGACTAGTATATGACAGGTGTTTTTAACTTCTAAAACCCATTCTGTTGTAATGCCTACAAAAGTTGACATAACAGGCACTATACCAATGTTTTTACAATTGAGCGATTATCGGTAAATTGCGCATGCATGTGCTTTGACAAAGTCTATTAGTGATGCCACTCGCAGCGCATACCTTCTAGCAAAGTGATTGACGGGCCATTTGTGGGTGTTGACAGGTGAGTGGTGGCAAAAGCACAGGCATGTTACAGCTTTTCTCCAGCGTCTCTGTTTAGGCTGTGCGGCCACTGATTTACTTGAGATGATGATTATGGAAGGATCTGCATGTGTGCCGGGAATGTGTACGCAGTTGCTGTGCTTTTGTGGTGGCTCTGGTCAGCGTCTCTGTACTTTCCAGGGGTGGTCTTCAGTATGCCGACTGACGGGATCCCGGCGCACAGTATACCGGCGCCAGGATCCCGACAGCCGGCATACCGACACTTATTCTCCCTCATGGGGGTCCACGACCCCCCTGGAGGGAGAATAAAAAAGTGTGGCGCACGTAGCGCGCCACCGTGCCCGTAGCGTGGCGAGCACAGCGATCCAGCAAGGGGCTCATTTGCGCTCGCCACACTGTCGGTAAGCCGGCGGTCGGGCTCCCGGCGTTGGTATGCTGGTCGCCGGGAGCCCGACCGCCGGCATATCGTAGTGAACCCCTTTCCTTGGCTGCTGGGATTTTTGCATAATTTAGCACATTAATATTAAAATTATTTTATATTTATATTCATTATACCTTGAAAGTAAAAGGATAAACTATGGAGTTGATGAATGGAAGGAAATCTATCTTGACAACACCAGAGGATTAACTAATGACATCAGTTGGGAGCAAAGCTGGTCACACCAATGGGATTCAGTCAGCCAGAATCATGTAACAGGGAACTAGCACACACAGCCTTTAAAAATTGCATGGAGTGCATTAACAGATTAACACTTCTCCCAGAGGAGGCCCCAAGAAGGCTGAAATGCGTTGGAGCCTAACTGAACATATTGGAAGTTACCCACAACTAGAATCAGGCACTCAGTACTGAGAAACGGAGTAACCCGGTCATGTGACCTAGGAACCCGGAAGCAAGCAGCGTTACCAAGTAACCGGAGCAAGGAGACCCAAGTGAAAAAGCCGGTGACGAGACGCAGTGGACGGCGAGAGGCTGCAGCTGAGGTGAGTCTCCGTATGCGGTGATGAGAGCGGCTCTGAGGAGCGGCAACTGTGATTACCCCCATCCTAGGCAAAATCCACCTCCCAAACCGAGAGGGACATCTGAACCTGGGCGCACCACTGGTAGCCGGTGTGAGGGAAGTAGGATCAGTCCGGAGTCCCCCGATCTCCCTACTTTCAGCCAACACCAGAGTCAGTTTACCATGAAGACCCTGTGAACTGTCTTTTCCCCTTTGTGCAGCAGAGCACTCACCAAAATACAGACGTGCGGGATGCCGCAGTCTGTATCTGAACTGTACTTGAGTAATTTGTGCTATACCTAAATATTGTTTCTTCTCCGTGCACTTGAGACTTTATCCATTAAGCTTTATTGACAAACTCATTCAGAATTTAGTGCTGCACAGATGGTGCATAACGGGACATTTTAAATCCTGGACATTTGTAGTTTTGTGTGCTTTCTTTATTGACACATTACAATAGGTTAAGGAGTGGCAGCACCAAACTATTAACTAAGCAATTTGCATGTCAGACTCGTTATATTTTATGTATTGCATACTATTTATGAACACGTATAATATTGTTTTATTACTGTGTTTTGAAAAAGTAAAGTATTTACCCAAAATTTATCCAAGCTGCAACATTTATTAGTAGTATTCCTGAGTGACGACGGGGTGAAAAACTGACCACATTGTATGCAACACCATTCTACACCCAAAATCCATCCATAAAACCTAGGATTGAGTGCAGTCAGGGTCGGACTGGCCCACAGGAAAACAGGGGAAACCATCGGTGGGCCCCACTTCCTGTGGGCCCTCCTCCTCCTCTAGGGATCAGGTTCCAGACTCTATCCTAGTGCACTTGAATTATGCATTATACTTATGTTACATTATACTTCACAAGAATATGGTTTATTATTATATATTTACCAAGGGGAACAGAACATGTACTCTGTAATGGTTAGTCAAACCTCTGTGGTGGCTGGCCACGCCCCAGTTGAGCCTGGCCACACCCTTAAGCATGGGCCCATACTACAGCATCCCCCCGGTGGGCCCTTCATGCCCCAGTCCCACACTGAGCGCAGCACTCGAATATATATATATAATTAGCACATCCTCAGCGTGCACAATTGCAGCTGCAATTGCCATAACATCCGCCAACGAATGAAACGGCTCTGGGGGCACTGCGTGTGATGGCAGATGACCTGTTCTGCACATGCACAGAATGGGTCCTACGACTGCACGGGAGCCCCGCCATTGAAGATGTACGCAAACCAGAATTAGAGGAACCACAGCAACTAATGTACTTGCATGTGATATATTTTTTCCAATAGAAAATCAGCAGGAAGTGATAGTCGAGTTTTGACCGATTTTGACAGTATGTCTACTTGCAGTCGATTTTGAATGGAACGGACAAAAGCCGACTGACTTAAGACTAAAAAAAAAAAAGACCAACATTGACATTGGTTTATTAAAATACTCTGAAACACGCTGTCGATGATGATCGATTTAAAATTAATCTTTAGTAAATTTACCCCTAGGTGTGTGAGAACTGAGAACACATTTGTACAATGTAAAGATAATTTACATGTATAGTTCATAATGAAAATCATAGAATCATTTTATGCCAACATTGGTACGGTAAATGACCTACAGAAGAGCAGAAGAAGGGTAAACTAGTAAATTATACTGACTGCGTATATAGAATTTATGTATTTATTCACCACTGGTTTCTGTTAATAGTCTGAGCACAATTTCCATCTGCTGATTTGACCACAGAGAGCATTTTTTTAAATATCAGAGAGGACATCCAGCTCCGAGAGAAATCGCCCCAAATAATTTTCTCTGTGGGAAAACATGTAAAGGTCTGCTCGCACTGAAGAGCTAGTTTAACAAGGAGACAAAACTCATTAGTAATGAAACACAGTTCATTAATTCTAATTTGAAACATTTTAATAAAGCTAGCCATTAATTATAGGTGGTGGTCATACAGCAGTTAAGCATTCGCATGCAGAACATGTTGCAAGAACACAAGCCTGGGGCAGAGTCTGTCAATTGAAAACACAATATCTCACTGTCTACAAATGTACTTGAAGCACTAGGATTGAATCCACTATCAAAGACAAGAGCTGGTCAAATCCACATGAGACAAGGAAAGCCTGAAGGGAAGCAACATAATATTAGCCTAAACTTATAAACGTACTGTGTTGATTTCTGTTTGTAAATTATGAGGTACTATATGCATTTCCCAGGGGGATATAGTAAAATACTGTTGTGCTTTCTTGTCAAAATATCATAATGCTCTACAGGACGTTTATGGTATGATCACTGTGGTAAGAGATGTCAGTTGCATTTACTATATGTAGTGTCATGGGAAATGCATAAGTCTAATGATACCAAACATATAAGACGTCAATACAAAAATGATTCTCTGCCATTTCAAACAGACATGGCTAGACAAGGCCATCTTAACATATAGGCACATACGACATCAGGCCTGGATTTCCCACATGGCCAAATGGGCGGCCGCCTAGGGCTCAGCTGGTCCCATGGTGCAGGGGCGTTTCTACAGAGGAGGGGGCCTGTGTGCACCTCCAGGTTGGTCCCCTCCTCTGAGCGGCGCTGTAGACTCTGGCATTGTGCCAGAGACTACTGCGCAGGCGCAGGTCTCCAGAAACATGGTGCCCGCCATGATCCGGAGACCAAATTGGCTACCGCACATGCGCAGTGGCCATTTTGGCGGCGATTTCTGCCATGATCGCTGCGCCCGCCACTGGACTCCGGTAAGGTAAGTATTTAAATAGGTGCAGTGTGTGCAACGTAGGGCCCATATGCACTGCACACATTGCACCCATTATAGAAACGCCAATGCCATGGTGCCCGTTTACGTCCCCACGAAAATCCAGCATGTCCAAGATCCTTTACAAAGGCTGATTCTATTTTAGTGTTTTACAGAGGCTCAGTGACAAGGCTCTGAGCAGTATTAATATCACTAATACTGGCACTGAGTTCTGTTACTCTTACTATGCCTCTGCAAAACGTTCCCAGAGGAGCACTGAGCGACCACCACGTGATTTCATGATGTCATGCAGACCCGCCCGCACTCCCATAGTCCCACTGTCTGTAGTGCTTCATAGGGCCCACCGCCAGCCCCAGCACAGCAGCAGCTGCCACTGCCAGCACTATGTGCAGATCGGGCCTCCGGGAATATAGAACATTCCCCGCTGGGCCAGCCTCCGAGTCATGCGCACTCCATAGTGGGATAACTCAGAAAAATAAACACTCCTCACCACTGCCATATGGAAAGTTTCCAGGACAGGTGTACCTTATATATAGTCGCCAACCTCTTGTCCCGCCTGCGACATTGGTCTCTGGCACCCCCAGAATGAGCGTGAGTAGCTTTTACAAACTTCTCCCTATCCCTCTGCTTTCCCACGTTACCCCAGAAGCTGTCACAATTAATAACTGTTATTGGGATCTCTACTATACTGTATACTGTAATATGTTAGTTATCTCTGTTGGTATAATGTGATCCAAATCTATATGATATAACATGATGAGTATCCGTCTATGATTAATTTTTATTAGGAACCATGTTTGTGTAAAATAATGGGCAACTTTGTTGCTTTATTGCAAGTGGCACAGCTACTGGTGTAATGTGAAGGGATACACAGCCAATATAATATGATGTGCTCCCCTGGCAGTGTTATGTGATGGGTGCCTTTACTTATATTATATGCAGGTTATCACAGCAAGTGGTATAATATATGGTGTGTTTTTTTTTTTTTTCCTGTCGGGTGCTAGTGTGTTTTATGTATTCCTGTGGGGACCAATGTGTACCTGTTGGGGGCCAAAGTGGGGTTTTTTCTATCAGGGGTCATTATGTATTCTATTTTTCTCTAACGTCCTAAGTGGATGCTGGGGACTCCGTAAGGACCATGGGGATTAGCGGCTCCGCAGGAGACTGGGCACAACTATAAAGAAAGCTTTTAGACTACTGGTGTGCACTGGCTCCTCCCACTAAGACCCTCCTCCAGACTTCAGTTAGATTCTTGTGCCCGGCTGAGCTGGATGCACACTAGGGGCTCTCCTGAGCACCTAGAAAGAAAGTATATTTAGGTTTTTTATTTTACAGTGAGATCTGCTGGCAACAGACTCACTGCAGCGAGGGACTAAGGGGAGAAGAAGCAAACCTACCTAACAGGTGGTAGTTTGGGCTTCTTAGGCTACTGGACACCATTAGCTCCAGAGGGATCGACCGCAGGACCCGACCTTGGTGTTCGTTCCCGGAGCCGCGCCGCCGTCCCCCTTACAGAGCCAGAAGCAACGAAGAGGTCCGGAAAATCGGCGGCAGAAGACTTCAGTCTTCACCAAGGTAGCGCACAGCACTGCAGCTGTGCGCCATTGCTCCTCATGTACACCTCACACTCCGGTCACTGATGGGTGCAGGGCGCTGGGGGGGGGCGCCCTGAGGGCAATATATGACACCTTGGCTGGCAAATATACATCATATATAGTCCTAGAGGCTATATAGATGTAAAATTACCCCTGCCAGTATTCCAGAAAAAGCGGGAGAAAGTCCGCCGAAAAGGGGGCGGGGCTTCCCTCAGCACACTGGCGCCATTTTTCCCTCACAGTTCCGCTGGAAGGAAGCTCCCTGGCTCTCCCCTGCAGTCTGAACACTACAGAAGGGTAAAAAAGAGAGGGGGGGCACTAAATTTAGGCGCAGTATAGATAATATATATATATGATATATATAAAAAAGCAGCTATAAGGGAAAACACTCATTGATAGTGGGATCCCTGTGTTATATAGCGCTCTGGTGTGTGCTGGCATACTCTCTATCTGTCTCCCCAAAGGGCTTTGTGGGGTCCTGTCCTCTGTCAGAGCATTCCCTGTGTGTTTGCGGTGTGTCGGTACGGCTGTGTCGACATGTTTGATGAGGAGGCTTATGTGGAGGCGGAGCAAATGCCTGTAAACGTGATGTCACCCCCTGCGGGGTCGACACCTGAGTAGATGGTGCCTTGGAAGGACTTACGCGACAGTGTCGACTCCTTGCATAGACATTGTGGGACAGCCGGCTTCTCAGCCTGTGCCTGCCCAGGCGTCTCAAAAGCCATCAGGGGCTCTAAAACGCCCGCTACCTCAGATGGCTGACACAGATGTCGACACGGATACTGACTCCAGTGTCGACGACGATGAGACTAATGTAACTTCCAGTAGGGCCACAGGTTACATGATTGAGGCAATGAAAAATATGTTGCACATTTCTGATGTTACCCCCGGTACCACAAAAAAGGGTATAATGTTTGGAGAGAAAAAACTACCAGTAGCTTTTCCTCCATCTGAAGAGTTAAATGAAGTGTGTGAAGAAGCGTGGGCTTCCCCTGATAAAAAGCTGGTAATTTCTAAGAGGTTACTAATGGCGTACCCTTTCCCGCCAGAGGATAGGTCACGCTGGGAAACATCCCCTAGGGTGGATAAAGCGCTCACACGCTTGTCAAAGAAGGTGGCACCACCGTCTCCGGATACGGCCGCCCTGAAGGAATCTGCTGATAGAAAGCAGGAGGCTATCCTGAAATCTATATATACACACACAGGTGTTATACTGAGACCGGCTATTGCTTCAGCCTGGATGTGCAGTGCTGCTGCTGCGTGGTCAGATTCCCTGTCAGAAAATATAGATACCCTAGACAGGGACACTATATTGCTAAACGTAGAGCATATAAAAGACGCACTTTTATACATGAGGGATGCACAGAGGGATATTTGCCGGCTGGCATCCAAAATTAGTGCAATGTCCATTTCTGCCAGGAGAGGGTTATGGACTCGGCAGTGGACAGGAGATGCAGATTCCAAAAGACACATGGAAGTTCTGCCTTATAAGGGTGAGGAGTTGTTCGGGGATGGTCTCTCGGACCTCTGTCAGGAATCGACTCACCAAGCTGACATCTGTCCGCCGCTGCGGACTCCGTCCTGGGTCCCTGCGTTCATCTGTCATCCGCGTCTCTGCCATCAGACGCCATCCTGGGCCTGGGAGCGCTCCTGTGATTGCGGGCGTGTAGCACGCCGCGTTCCCGCTAGGCCGCGGCATGGGCGCCGCCATGACAGCCTCCAGCAGTCAGCATACGGCGGCCAATCCGGTGCTTGGCCGCACCCACTTTTCCTCACTCCACCAATGACTGTCTAACAAGGGGTATATATGAAGCTGCAGGATCAGTCTGCAGGCATCCTGAACTTTGTGTCACTCCTGCGACTCATGTGTAAGGATCTGGTTCCTGTTTCCTCCGTGTACCTGGATACCTACCTGCTGTTCCGTGTTCCTGGCTTTCTACCTGAGACTTTGTACTCCTGGTTACTCTTCACAGCTCCGTGGAACTTCAAGCCCCAGCAGTACCTGCTTCCATCTACAGGCTTCACACTCATCACCATCTCTGTGTGCTTCAGCCTAGCAGTAGAGACTGACTCCAGGTGTGTTCCATCTCTCCACCTGTGATACAGCTTGCTTGCTGCCAGTGCCTCATCACCTGCACTGTGAGTCAGACTCCTGCCTCTGCTACCAGGTTTGCCATACAACATCATCTCTGCTGGTTCCATGTTTTAATCTGCTCTGGTTTCCATACCAGAATATTCTCTGCCAAATTATCACTCATCTGTTATCATCACTACCGGTTATTATTTCATCAGTCACCATTCATTCTGTTACCATAGACTCTCAGCTATTACGCTGTTCAATTGACATTTGCATTTCTACTGTTATTTTCTGCTGCCGTTTGTGAATCCTCTGTATAATAAATATCATTGCGCTCATGCGCAGAAACATAATCCAGCCTCCTCGTTTTCTCCCATCCACCTCCACTGACCCACTAGCGCCCCCTCCGGGGACACAGACAAAATCAAGTCTGACAGTAAGTTCAGGAGCGATGGACTCGGATGGTGGACGGAGTGTGGGGTCAGAGGCCTTGCAAAATCTGGTCTCCCGTCTGGATGGTCAAGAGGCTGCGCAGCAGCAGATGTTCCAGTTCCTGCAAGGGATGTCCTCCCGGATAGATACACTACAGCAATCCCTGCCTAGTGTACACACTTCTACAGTTCCTGTTACTCCAGCACCTGCCAGTACTGTGAGTTCCTCTATGCCGGCTGCATCAGCTCCAGTGTCACGTCTGCACCTGCCCGTGCCAAGCAAGTATGATGGCAGCCCAAAGTTATGTCGCGGGTTTCTCAACCAATGTGAAATCCAGTTTGAATTGTTGTCACATAATTTCCCCACGTCAAGATCCAAGGTTGCCTATATCATCTCTCTACTTTCTGGATCTGCTTTGAGTTGGGTGTCTCCTCTGTGGGAACGTGCCGACCCTCTGATTAACAACTATACAGA
Source organism: Pseudophryne corroboree (assembly GCF_028390025.1). Taxonomy (NCBI): domain Eukaryota; kingdom Metazoa; phylum Chordata; class Amphibia; order Anura; family Myobatrachidae; genus Pseudophryne; species Pseudophryne corroboree. The sequence continues at coordinate 86,848,612 of NC_086445.1, forward strand.
ATTCGTGTCAACCTTCAGACGGATCTTTGACGAGCCTGGTCGTGCAACATCAGCTTCTGCAGACCTAATCCAACTTCGTCAAGGTACCCGTAGTATGGGACAATATGTCATCCAGTTCCAGACGTTGGCCGCAGAGATTCAGTGGAACAATCAAGCCCTGGTAGCAGTTTTCTGGCATGGACTCTCTGATCGGATCAAGGACGAACTGGCAACCCGCGATCTTCCTGTACAATTGTCTGATTTAATTTCCCTGTGCATCAAGTTGGACTCTCGCATCCGCGAACGCAACAATGAACGTGCTCGGAGTGAGCCACGCAGAGCAAGGATGATACCTTCCGTACAGTTCCAGTCTCCACCTTCTGATGAGCCTATGCAAATAAATAGGTCCCGCCTAACTCCTGAGGAGCGGTCAAGAAGACTTCGTGAGAGACTTTGTCTTTATTGTGCGGCTGCAGGTCACCAGATTAATTCCTGCACAGTGCGTTCGGGAAACGCCAGATCCTGACTTGTAAAGGAGGAGTCAAGTTGGGATCTTCTAGACAAGCTCCTTCTAATCAAGACCTTATCCTTCCTGTGACTTTAGAGACTTCAGTTGGGCTTCAGTCTGCATCAGCATTAGTGGACTGTGGAGCCGCAGGAAATTTCATCACCCAAGCTGCGGTAAATAAATTTTGCTTGCCTGTATGTGAACTTTCTTACCCAGTCTACATTACCGCCGTGGATGGTAGCCGAATCTCCAAGGGGAATATTTCTCACCAAACTGCACCAGTGGTTTTGGGAGTTGGGTTCCTACACTCAGAATTAATAAAGTTCTTAGTCATTCCTCAAGCCACCCAGGAGATCGTTTTGGGCATGCCCTGGCTCCAGCTACACAATCCACAGTTTGACTGGTCAACGTTACAACTTACTTCATGGGGTTCACATTGCCATCAGTCCTGTTTAGCCCAAGTTTGTCCAATCAAGTCTACTGAAGTAAAAACCCAGTCAAGTCTTCCTGCGGCTTATCAAGATTTCTCTGATGTCTTCAGTGAAAAGGCCGCGGATGTCCTGCCGCCCCATAGAGAATGGGATTGTCCCATCGATCTCCTTCCTGGCAAGAAGCCACCTAGGGGGCGTACCTACCCGTTATCTGTTCCTGAAACTGAAGCGATGAGCGACTACATCCGGGAAAATTTACAGAAGGGATTCATCCGTCCTTCATCATCACCCGCTGGTGCAGGCTTCTTCTTTGTTAAAAAGAAGGATGGAGGACTGCGTCCATGCATTGACTACCGGGGTCTCAATGACATTACCATTAAAAATAGTTATCCATTACCACTCATTACCGAATTATTTGACAGAGTTAAAGGAGCCCGCATCTTCACCAAGCTAGATCTCCGCGGTGCCTACAACCTCATCAGAATCCGGAGTGGTGACGAATGGAAGACAGCTTTTAACACTCGAGATGGTCATTACGAGTACCTGGTAATGCCATTCGGGTTGAGTAATGCCCCAGCAGTGTTCCAACACTTTGTGAACGAAATCTTCCGTGACGTTCTGTATAAATACCTCGTTGTTTATCTGGATGATATCCTCATCTTCTCCCAAGATCTTCCCTCTCATCGTCTACAAGTCCGTGAAGTCCTCCGACGTCTTCGTGAGAACTGGCTCTACGGTAAACTATCCAAGTGTACCTTTGAAGTTTCCTCTATACCCTTCCTGGGTTATATAATTTCCGGATCGGATCTCCAGATGGACCCGACAAAGTTGGAAGCCATTGCCAATTGGTCCATTCCAAATTCTCTCAAGTCTATTCAGCGGTTCCTGGGATTTGCCAACTACTATAGGAAATTTATTCGGGGATTCTCCACTCTCATCGCTCCTATTACCAACTTAACTCGGAAAGGGGCAGACCATTCCAACTGGTCAGAAGAGGCTTTAGCGGCCTTCCAGAAGATCAAGCTGGCCTTTATGTCTGCTCCAGTTCTGTCCCAGCCAGATGTAAACAGACCGTTCGAGTTGGAGGTGGATGCCTCTACAGTTGGAGTTGGAGCTGTTCTCTCCCAGAAGGGAACCGATGGGAAAATCCACCCCTGTGGATTTTATTCTCGTAAATTCCTCCCTGCAGAAGCTAACTACTCCGTTGGAGATCAAGAACTACTGGCGATTAAGCTGGCCCTCGAGGAATGGAGGTATCTCCTGGAAGGGGCCAAACATCCGTTCAACATCTACACGGATCATAAAAATCTGCTATATTTAAAGGCAGCTCAGTGCCTTAATCCTCGCCAGTCCAGGTGGGCTATGTTTTTCTCACGTTTTAATTTTAAGCTTCATTTCCGCCCAGGTTCGCAGAATGTTAAAGCTGACGCCTTATCCCGATCTATGGAATCCGAAGAGGAAACGCCTGACTCAGTTCCACATTCCATCCTGAGTCCAGTGGTATTTGCTGCATCTCAAGTCTCCCCAGCTCCTCCTCCTGGTAAGACTTTTGTTTCCCCAGAACTCCGTCCCAAGTTGCTGTCTTGGGCCCATCAATCCAAGTTCACTGGTCATCCCGGTGTCCTGAAAACCTTCAAGTTCCTCTCTGAGACATACTGGTGGCCAAAGATGAAAGCTGACATCAAGGATTTCGTAGCATCCTGTCCTAAGTGTGTGCAGCACAAGACTCCTCGTCAGTCTCCAGCAGGTCAGTTACAACCATTGTCTATTCCTAGTCGCCCTTGGTCACACCTGTCCATGGACTTTATCTCCGACCTTCCTCCTTCTCAAGGATACAATACCATCTGGGTTGTAGTGGACAGATTTACCAAGATGGCCCATTTTGTTCCTCTCCAGGGTCTCCCTTCTGCCCCAAAACTCGCCCAAATCTTCCTACGGGAGATTTTCCGCTTACATGGTCTACCCTCAGAAATAATATCCGACCGAGGTGTACAGTTTGTAGCGAGGTTTTGGAGGGCTCTCTGTTCTGCCATGCAGGTTAAACTGAAGTTCTCGTCATCTTACCACCCTCAGACGAATGGGCAGACAGAGAGGGTAAATCAAGAACTAGAGACATTTTTAAGATTGTATGTTTCATCTTCTCAGGATGACTGGTTTGATCTGCTCCCATGGGCCGAGTTTGCCCACAACTTCCGCTACCACACTGCTACTGAGACAACTCCATTCTTTGCAGTATATGGGCAACATCCTCGTGTTCCAGACTTCCAAGAACTCCCTCACATGGATGTTCCTGCTGCCACTACTGCCCTGAGTCAGTTTTCTTCAATTTGGAGGAAGATTCACGTTTCTCTCAAAAAGGCCTCCAGCCGGTATAAATACTTTGCTGATCGCAAAAGACGCGCAGTTCCTAGCCTGAAACCTGGGGACAAGGTTTGGCTGTCTACCCGGAACCTCCGTCTTAGGGTCCCGTCTATGAAATTTGCACCACGTTTCATTGGCCCCTTTCCTATCGAAAGAGTCATCAACCCTGTGGCCTACAAGCTGAAGTTACCACCTTCTCTGCGAATACCTAATGCTTTTCATGTTTCTCTCCTCAGACCTTTAGTCCTGAATCATTTCCAAAGAGCTCTTCCAGTTGGCCCCAAAGTTCGAACTCAGCGGGCGTGGAGTTCGAGATTGGCAAGATTCTGGATTCCCGTTGCCGGTATGGACGTCTTCAATACCTTGTCGATTGGTCCGGTTATGGCCCAGAGGAGAGAAGTTGGGTGAATTCGTTGGATGTCCATGCTCCAAGGTTGGTCCGTGTCTTCCATAACACTCATCCTTCCAAACCACGTGGGTGTTCGGTGCCCACCCTTAAAGGGGGGGGTACTGTCAGGAATCGACTCACCAAGCTGACATCTGTCCGCCGCTGCGGACTCCGTCCTGGGTCCCTGCGTTCATCTGTCATCCGCGTCTCTGCCATCAGACGCCATCCTGGGCCTGGGAGCGCTCCTGTGATTGCGGGCGTGTAGCACGCCGCGTTCCCGCTAGGCCGCGGCATGGGCGCCGCCATGACAGCCTCCAGCAGTCAGCATACGGCGGCCAATTCGGTGCTTGGCCGCACCCACTTTTCCTCACTCCACCAATGACTGTCTAACAAGGGGTATATATGAAGCTGCAGGATCAGTCTGCAGGCATCCTGAACTTTGTGTCACTCCTGCGACTCATGTGTAAGGATCTGGTTCCTGTTTCCTCCGTGTACCTGGATACCTACCTGCTGTTCCGTGTTCCTGGCTTTCTACCTGAGACTTTGTACTCCTGGTTACTCTTCACAGCTCCGTGGAACTTCAAGCCCCAGCAGTACCTGCTTCCATCTACAGGCTTCACACTCATCACCATCTCTGTGTGCTTCAGCCTAGCAGTAGAGACTGACTCCAGGTGTGTTCCATCTCTCCACCTGTGATACAGCTTGCTTGCTGCCAGTGCCTCATCACCTGCACTGTGAGTCAGACTCCTGCCTCTGCTACCAGGTTTGCCATACAACATCATCTCTGCTGGTTCCATGTTTTAATCTGCTCTGGTTTCCATACCAGAATATTCTCTGCCAAATTATCACTCATCTGTTATCATCACTACCGGTTATTATTTCATCAGTCACCATTCATTCTGTTACCATAGACTCTCAGCTATTACGCTGTTCAATTGACATTTGCATTTCTACTGTTATTTTCTGCTGCCGTTTGTGAATCCTCTGTATAATAAATATCATTGCGCTCATGCGCAGAAACATAATCCAGCCTCCTCGTTTTCTCCCATCCACCTCCACTGACCCACTAGCGCCCCCTCCGGGGACACAGACAAAATCAAGTCTGACAACCTCGTTTCCACAGCAACAGCTGGGAAGTCTACATTTTTACCCCATGTTCCCTCACAACCAAAGAAAGCACCGTATTATCAGGTACAGTCCTTTCGGCCCAATAGGGGCAAGCGGGTTAAAGGCGCGTCCTTTCTGCCCAGAGACAGAGGTAGGGAGAAAGAAGCTGCAGCATACAGCCAGTTCCCAGGAGCAAAAGTCCTCCCCCGCTTCCTCTAAGTCCACAGCATGACGCTGGGGCTTCACAGGCGGAGCCAGGTACGGTGGGGGCCCGTCTCAAAAACTTCAGCAATCAGTGGGCTCGCTCACGGGTGGATCCCTGGATCTTTCAAGTAGTATCTCAGGGTACAAGCTGGAATTCGAGACGTCTCCCCCCCGCCGTTTCCTCAAATCTGCCTTGCCAACCACTCCCTCAGGCAGGGAGGCAGTGTTACAGGCAATTCACAAGCTGTATTCACAACAAGTGATAGTAAAAGTGCCCCTACTTCAACAAGAAAGGGGTTACTATTCCACAATGTTTGTGGTACTGAAACCGGACGGTTCGGTGAGACCCATTTTAAATTTGAAATCCTTGAACACATATATAAAAAAATTCAAGTTCAAGATGGAATCGCTCAGGGCGGTTATTGCAAGCCTGGACGAGGGGGATTACATGGTATCACTGGACATCAAGGATGCTTACCTACATGTCCCCATTTACCATTCTCACCAGGAGTACCTCAGATTTGTGGTACAAGATTGTCATTACCAATTCCAGACGTTGCCGTTCGGTCTATCCACGGCTCCGAGGGTCTTTAACAAGGTAATGGCCGAAATGATGATACTCCTTCGAAAGAAGGGAGTTTTAATTATCCCGTACTTGGACGATCTCCTGATAAAGGCGAGGTCCAGAGAGCAGTTGTTGGTAGGGGTAGCACTATCTCGGGAAGTGCTACAACAGCACGGCTGGATTCTAAACATTCCAAAGTCACAGCTGGTCCCTACGACACGTCTGCTGTTCCTAGGGATGGTTCTGGACACAGAACAGAGAAAAGTGTTTCTCCTGGAGGAGAAGGCCAAGGAGCTGTCATCTCTAGTCAGAGGCCTCCTAAAGCCAAAACAGGTGTCGGTGCATCACTGCACGCGGATCCTGGGAAAAATGGTAGCTTCCTACGAAGCGATTCCATTCGGCAGGTTTCATGCAAGAACCTTTCAGTGGGACCTGTTGGACAAGTGGTCCGGATCGCATCTTCAGATGCATCGTCTGATAACCCTGTCTCCGAGGACAAGGGTGTCTCTGCTGTGGTGGCTGCAGAGTGCTCATCTTCAAGAGGGCCGCAGATTCGGCATACAGGACTGGGTCCTGGTGACCACGGATGCCAGCCTTTGAGGCTGGGGAGCAGTCACACAGGGAAGAAACTTCCAAGGACTATGGTCAAGTCAGGAGACTTCCCTGCACATAAATATTCTGGAACTGAGGGCCATTTACAATGCCCTAAGTCAGGCAAAACCCCTGCTTCAAAACCAGCCGGTACTGATCCAGTCAGACAACATCACGGCGGTCGCCCATGTAAATCGACAGGGCGGCATGAGAAGCAGGACGGCAATGGCAGAAGCCACAAGGATACTCCGATGGGCGGAAAATCACGTGTTAGCACTGTCAGCAGTGTTCATTCCGAGAGTGGACAACTGGGAAGCAGACTTCCTCAGCAGGCACGACCTCCACCCGGGAGAGTGGGGACTTCATCCAGAAGTCTTTCAAATGATTGTAAACCGGTGGAAAAAGCCACAGGTGGACATGATGGCGTCTCGCTTAAACAAAAAGCTAGAAAAATATTGCGCCAGGTCGAGAGACCCGCAGGCGATAGCTGTGGACGCTCTAGTAACACCGTGGGTGTACCGATCGGTTTATGTGTTCCCTCCTCTTCCTCTCATACCAAAGGTACTGAGGATAATAAGGAGAAGAGGAGTAAGAACTATACTCATTGTTCCGGATTGGCCAAGAAGAGCTTGGTACCTGGAACTTCAAGAAATGATGTCAGAGGACCCATGGCCTCTACCGCTCAGACAAGACCTGCTGCAGCAGGGGCCCTGTCTGTTCCAAGACTTACCGCGGCTGCGTTTGACGGCATGGCGGTTGAACACCGGATCCTGAAGGAAAAGGGCATTCCGGAGGAAGCCATTCCTACGCTGATTAAAGCTAGGAAAGAAGTAACCGCAAACCATTATCACCGCATATGGCGAAAATATGTTGCGTGGTGTGAGGCCAGGAAGGCCCCAACGGAAGAATTTCAGCTGGGCCGTTTCCTGCACTTCCTACAGTCAGGGGTGACTATGGGCCTTAAATTGGGTTCCATTAAGGTCCAGATTTCGTCTCTATCGATTTTCTTCCAGAGAGAACTGGCTTCGCTACCTGAAGTTCAGACTTTTGTTAAGGGAGTGCTGCATATTCAGCCCCCTTTTGTGCCTCCAGTGGCACCTTGGGATCTCAACGTGGTGTTGGATTTCCTAAAGTCACATTGGTTTGAGCCACTGAAAACCGTGGATTTGAAATATCTCACGTGGAAAGTGGTCATGTTGTTGGCTTTGGCTTCGGCCAGGCGTGTATCAGAATTGGCGGCTTTGTCATGTAAAAGCCCTTATCTGATTTTCCATATGGATAGGGCAGAATTGAGGACTCGTCCCCAGTTTCTCCCCAAAGTGGTATCAGCTTTTCATCTGAACCAACCTATCGTGGTGCCTGCGGCTACAAATGACTTGGAGGCTTCCAAGTTGTTGGATGTAGTCAGGGCCCTAAAAATCTATGTTTCCAGGACAGCTGGAGTCAGAAAGACTGACTCGCTCTTTATCCTGTATGCGCCCAACAAGTTGGGTGCACCTGCTTCAAAGCAGACTATTGCTCGCTGGATCTGTAGTACGATTCAGCTTGCACATTCTGCGGCTGGACTGCCGCATGCTACATCAGTAAAAGCCCATTCCACGAGGATGGTGGGCTCTTCTTGGGCGGCTGCCCGAGGGGTCTCGGCTCTTCAACTTTGCCGAGCAGCTACTTGGTCGGGGTCAAACACGTTTGCTAAATTCTACAAGTTTGACACCCTGGCTGAGGAGGACCTTGAGTTTGCTCATTCGGTGCTGCAGAGTCATCCGCACTCTCCCGCCCGTTTGGGAGCTTCGGTATAATCCCCATGGTCCTTACGGAGTCCCCAGCATCCACTTAGGACGTTAGAGAAAATAAGAATTTACTCACCGGTAATTCTATTTCTCATAGTCCGTAGTGGATGCTGGGCGCCCATCCCAAGTGCGGATTGTCTGCAATACTTGTATATAGTTATTGCTTAACTAAAGGGTTATTGTTGAGCTATCTGTTGAGAGGCTCAGTTGTTATCATACTGTTAACTGGGTATTGTATCACGAGTTATACGGTGTGATTGGTGTGGCTGGTATGAGTCTTACCCGGGATTCAAAATCCTTCCTTATTGTGTCAGCTCTTCCGGGCACAGTATCCTAACTGAAGTCTGGAGGAGGGTCTTAGTGGGAGGAGCCAGTGCACACCAGTAGTCTAAAAGCTTTCTTTATAGTTGTGCCCAGTCTCCTGCGGAGCCGCTAATCCCCATGGTCCTTACGGAGTCCCCAGCATCCACTACGGACTATGAGAAATAGAATTACCGGTGAGTAAATTCTTATTTTCCTATTGAGGCCAGTGTGTTTTATTGTTTTTGCCTGGGGACCCATGATGTCAAAATCTGGCTCTTCTGGGCAGCTGCCCAGGGCCCCATGATTTTGAGCAGGGACGGGCTCGTGCCTCAGGAGCTTCTTTTTGGAGGCAGGTAGAGACTGCTATCCAGCCGCTCTGATTGTCAATTACACACAATCAGAGTAGCCAGGCAGCATTTTCTACCTGCCTCCTAGCCTGCAGCCAGACAGTGAATAACTGTTGGAAAGTTCAGCAGTAGAGATCATTGGCACAGTGAAGTGCAAGGTTGGCAGACCATATTTGCATGGGGCAGGCAGATCGCTTTGTGATATTTAGAATATTCGTAATTCGACATCCGCAAAATATCCACAACCTTTGTAATTTTCATTCATAACATTAGCAAAATAAACAACTAATAGATGAAAATAAAAGGAAATATGAACCTTCAAAAGTCGGACAAGTTTGGGCGCAATGGGCCCGAGAGGCTAGGAGGGTCACTACTGCACTCCACACAGGCGGTGGGAAAACTGACTAGGGGGGTTTCAAACAGCACCTAGAGATAGGAAGGTACTAGGAGGGACAGGCCCCTGCGTCCCCTTGGGGCGGAGAGGGGAGCGAGAACAGCTTTGCGGCGCATGTCAGGCCAGCTGCGCCTGACTGAGGGTTAAAAAAAAATGCAAAATTAGCCATTTGACACCTTTTAAAAGCGTACAGTACTTTTCGTATGCCCAGTAACAGCCTTCTATATAATTCTGATAACAAAGCTGTCACTTTTATAGGGTCCAGGAAGGTCTACCCTCTTTTCCAAGCACTTCTTCCAGATTGCATTTTGTAGAAAATTTGCACACCTCCACTATGGCTACCTCGAATAAGCATTTCTAACTGGATCTTGCATCTGTGCAAAGTCTCTGAGTTTCATAAAATCTCGCATTCGCAGACTCACACCTAAATGGCTCATTTATGTAAGTGGTTACTAATTTTTTAATATCTTATAATTATCATAGTGTTACTTGAAGAACCCTATCTGTGCCTGAGAGTGCTTTTTCATTGTTATCCCTCACCAGGATTTTCCTCTTTAGACTGAAGACTGGAATCCACCTTTTTTGTTGCCAGCCCCATTCCTCTTTTATTAACCTCTATACATGCTGTCCTTATCTAACATCAGAGCTGAGATGACTTTTTATACACATCCAAAACACACAGGATCCTACACTACACAGAAACAAGGCTTACTACAGATGTGTCCTCATATATAGTTGCTGCGTACCATGTAGCGGGCGCCATGCAACTCGCATCAGCTCCTTGCGCTATAACTCCCGTTATAAGTTGTGTTATAACTGTAACGTCACGTTATAATTGTAACGTGCATTCTACTTTCTGTCCACCAGATGTCGCTTTTCCTAAATTGTACAGCGCATGCCTCAAATAGCCAACGGACCCTGCCTAGCGCCGCCTGCTGATAGGCTGACATTTATTGTGACAATAAAGAACCATTAATCACTTCTTTTTATAAAAAAATCCCTTTCCACAAAATACAATGCCACGCTGCCGCCCTGTTCACTCAATTCATTTTGTCGTTACACCGGGTACAAAATCCTGGATGTTATTAACATAAACAGTATTAGTATCTCGGAAAGCATTTGAGGTTCAGTTGCTATGAAATGGCCAGAAATATGTAATGTACTGTGCCATTGGGTCCCTATCTCATTACACATGCTGTATAATTAAATCTAAAATGGCAAAAACACTCAAGATCTAACATTTTCCTGGAAATTACAGTTTGCCCCATTTTGACGTTTGGGGTTGTATTTTGGTCAACTTTTTCTACTTGGTAACCTACTATTCAGTTCTGTTGGATTTCTCTGAATACAAACAGCTCATCTCTAATCAGTGCCGGAGCAGGGCTGACTGTCATCACTGTTCTGGCACGCAAAGGGGTGGGGCTACCTGCAGGATTACTATTGCTAATAAATCACTACTATTGTTAGTAAATATTTTATGTGTATGGTAGCACAAGGTTGCTTGGGTATGGATCACAGGTTCAATGCTAATTAGGTCAACAGTCATTATGTCGACCACTATTGGTCGACATGGAAAAGATCGACATGATGAAAATATTGACACGTGTAAGGTCGGCATGGTCAAAAGGTCGACACTTGCAAAGGTCGAGAGGGACAAAAGGTCGGCACTGAGAAAGGTTGACGTGAAAAATGGTCGACACAAAAAAGGTTGACATAACATTTTTATTTATTTTTTACAATTTTTTGTGGAGTCCATTTTTACTAACACAGCACAGAAAACCCCAATTAGTGTACCGTGTCCCCTCACATGGCTTGCTTTGCTCGCCATGCTTCGGGCAAGGTTACTGTTCCCAATCATAGTCCACGTGGAAGGTAAAGTATGAAAAAGATGAAAAAAATATAAAACAAAAGAAAAAGCTGTGTCGACCAAATGAGTATCGACCATTTGCACCTGTCGACCTTTTATACCTGTCAATCATAAGTACTGTTGACCTTTTAAATGTCGACCTAATAACCATGATGACCTTTTGTCCATGTTGACCTAATGCATATCAACCATTAGTGATTGACCTATTGACTGTCGACCTAATTAAGCTTGAGCAGTCATCCAGATACCAGGTTGCTCTTCATACAATCAGCACTCTATGTTAATTGCTCCAGCATCACTTTGGGGGTGAATTTATTGCCAAAGATATGCCATTTGCATGGCTAAAGGTTCTCTTAGGCCGGATACATACTAGAATGATATATACCCAGATGATATGCCAGCTGACAGCCATCAGAATGATGTAACAGGCATCAGAATAATGTATTGAAGGCCAGAACGACATCTCATTCCATCCTTCATCACACTGCACGACGCGGCATGTTGGCCGTGCAGCCCAGCCGCCCCAAGATATCGCTTACGAGCCACCGGAGGGCAAAGATTGGGCATACACAATGAACAATCCAGCCGATATGTCGTTCTACTTCGGCCGGAAACAACATATCGGGTCAAGATCGCTCTAATGTATAACCGGTCTAATTTTACATAAGCTGGGGGTTGTTTTGTCGTAGTAATACAAAGTCTCCACAAAAGTGGCTGCCAGCAAGTGGTGGTACATCTGGCTCATCAGTACACAGCCATTACAGTGTCATTCTAAGTCACATTTTCTTTAAGAGGGAAAAAACAGATTAATTTATTTGCCATTAGTTTCTTCCTAAGAAAAATGGGGCTTTAAGACTGGCACAGACAAGTGGATGAACTAGTGCTTTGACTGTGCAGCTATCCTGACTAGCCAAAGGCAGTATAACCACTTTATCTCCACAATAGTTGTCCTGAGTGAGTGAATATTTTATTTATAGCCATGCTTGTACTGCAAACACAGAAGTTTGCTGGGTGGGAACAAATCTATCTGTTGCAAACACATTTTCTTTTTTATAATATGAGTTTTTTCTTTCGGATATACAGCAGCAGCATTATCCAGACACCACTGGCGTTTCTATAACGGGTGCAGTGTGTGCGGTGCACACGGGCCCCTGAGTACAGAGGGGGCCCCCACTGCACACACTGCACTCATTTTTAAAATACTCACCCCTCCGAAGTCCAGCGCCGGCATCCGCAGCACTGTTAGAACACTGTAAAGAAGGCTCAGCGGCCATTTTCACGGAGTTCTGCGCATACACAGTAGAGAAATCTCAGGGAAAATGGCCGCCGCGCCATTTTCCCGGAGATCTGTGCATGCGCAGTAGAGTCTGAGCCCTCTAGTGCCCAGACTCTACAGCGCTCTGGGCAGAGAGGAGGGGGCCCGAATGAAGGAGGCTGAACACGGGTCTCCTCCTCTCTTAAAGCGTCCCTGACGGACACATAAATCCTCAGAGCAAGAATTCCAATAGTTCAAGTATTTACAAATATTCCATAGCAGAAACCTATGGCAGATTCAGAAGATGTGGTCTCATATAAAGCCGCAAGAAAATGATGTTCACGGAGTTGAATGATATTTTGCTTCTGCACATGTGTTACACAGACAGGTATGCACAAAGGCGCTGTTGCGATCGACAGTATCGGAAATGTCTTGGTAGAGTGATGGACGTTCCTGGGCAGGAACTAGGAGGTGGCTTAGCACACGCTTGGAGATGGCATGTTATAGCAGTGTTACCAGTGTCTGACTGGGGCATGAAGGGCCCACCGGGGAAAAGAAGTGGTAGGGTCCCATGTTTAGGAGTGTGGCAGGTCTCCAGAGTGGGTGTGTCCAGCTACTATATTGGTTAGCCTAACCAGTAGAGAGTGCATGGGCTGAGCCCCTCAATGAATATATTCATTAAATACTGCTAGTGTATGCATTATACTGTACCAGAAATGCACTGCAGAAAATACAGCATTACCCTGTGCAGTATAAGGTAACTTATATAAAGTATAATTCGAGTGCACAGTCTTGAACCTGATCCCTAGATGGGAAGGAGGGCCCACAGGCAGTAGGGCCCACCGGGGTTTTCCTCCTGAACCCCTGTGGGCCAGTACAACCCTGGGTGTTACGGAGGAGATTGTAAAAGTGGCTACATACAGAGACTAGAGATGTGCACGGACCACCATTTAGTAGGTTTGAGTCTAATTCATCATCGTGTTTTGGTTATGGTTTTGGCAAAACCACCCTTAAGAGTTTTGGCTTGAATTCGTTTTTTGGTTCTGTTTTGGATTCTTTTAAAATCAACAAAAAATTATATTAAAAATATCAATAAAAACAGCTAAAATCATGTACTTTGGACCTGTTTACACGCAATCCAAAACCTGAGTTCGGTTTTTAAATTCTAGTTCCAAACTGACAACAGACCCGAGCCAGAACTTGGTTCCGCAGGAACCCCAAAGTGATTCCGAACTGGGACTCGATTCCACTTGGCACCCCTAAGTTTAGGTGTGTTTGTATTTCAGGAAAACTGAACCGCAAGTCCCTAACACAGACGCTCAGCTGCTGACGCAGAAGGCCATACTCTGCATCTGCACAAGTTTTGGTGGTGCGACCGATGGTGGTGTCTAAAACATGCAGCAATCAGTATCACATTACAGAAGCTGACAGTGGGTGTCTCAGTCCTTCCACTTTCATATGGATGGTTGTACAGCAGGGGACTTAGCAGCATTTGCTTAAAGCTGCAGATGGGCGGCAGCTTAAAGTCGCATCTGTGGACACTTCCACCTCTGAATCATGCCTTTAAACATATAAAATGTTGACATACTGGTACAAATTCTCTTATATATACATCAGACCTCACAGAGTTCCAAACTGTAGGTATTTTCATATCCACTCTGAAGCCATAACTGAATAAAAATCCGTAAGGTTGTATGTAAAGTGTTATTCAGATATCCTACTGTGTAGTCAGAAGGCGTGCGAAAAGAAGTACACTTTTGTAAAAAAAAACTTGTTTATCTTGTCTCACATTGCAGAAATACTGTATGACGCTTCTGTCGACCTAGTAAAAAAAAAAAAAATGGAAATGTGCCAGGTTAAGATAAGAGATGAGTGGGTTCGGTTCCCTGAGAACCGAACCCCCCGAACTTCACCACCCGAGCCCGGATCCGTACCCGGCTCGGGTTTTCCCGCCTGACTCGGAAACCAGAACGAGGCAAAACGTCATCATCCCGCTGTCGGATTCTCGCGGGGTTTAGATTCCATATAAGGAGCCGTGTGTCGTCACCATTTTCACTCCGGCATTGGAGAGTGTAGCAAGAGGGCGTGTCCGACCTCAGTGTCCTGCATCAGTACAGTGGTAGTGTCTTGTGCTGCATCAGTCTAGTCACAGTGGTGGTGTCCTCTGCTTCCATATGTCCTGTGCTGCTGTATAAGTCCAGTCACAGTGGTGCTGTCTTGTGCTGCATCAGTCCAGTGGTGGTGTCTTGTGCTGCATCAGTCCAGTGGTGTTGTCTTGTGCTGCATCAGTCCAGTGGTAGTGTCTTGTGCTGCATCAGTCCAGTGGTGTTGTCTTGTGCTGCATCAGTCCAGTGGTAGTGTCTTGTGCTGCATCAGTCCAGTTGTGTTGTCTTGTGCTGCATCAGTCCAGTTGTAGTGTCTTGTGCTACATCAGTCCAGTGGTAGTGTCTTGTGCTGCATCAGTCCAGTGGTAGTGTCTTGTGCTGCATCAGTCCAGTGGTAGTGTCTTGTGCTGCATCAGTCCAGTGGTGGTGTCTTGTGCTGCATCAGTCCAGTGGTGGTGTCTTGTGCTGCCATAAGTCCAGTGGTGCTGTATTGTGCTGTTTATTATTTACTCCAAATAAAAGGCTTATATACATTACTTATATTATTATTATTATTATTATTATTATTATTATTATTATCCAAATAATTTTAACAGGGTTTGCCCTGTGTGGTGTAGGGTTACGCTCGTCTGTGCTGCATATCTCCTATATAATAGCCCAGATCTGTGACTTTGTGACTCATTTGCTAACGCTGGGCGGAGTCACAACACTGGGTGGAGTTAGTCAAATGAGTCACAGATCTGGGCAAATCTATAGGAGACTAGGAGCAGAAGCAGATAGTATGGGCATGGCACAGGCAGGGGTGCATATCTCCCAGCTTTCTTCAGGCAGACAGGGGTGCATACCTCCCAGCTTTCTTCAGGCAGAAGGAGGGACACATGCATGGCGAAAAAGGGGCGTGGCAAACAAAGGGGGCTTGGCTTCACGGGAGGGCCCCCGTTTTCGTCAGTGAGGGGGCATGCCCAGCGCTCTGTGAGCTGCTGGCATGCCTCCAGGGGCGGATTATGAGTCCGGGGGGCCCATGACACTTGAGACATGGGAGCCCTATCTCATTGCTGTGCCTGCTGTGGGGTTGGGGGCGTGGCATAATCGCAGGGCCGCGTGGCCACGCCCCGTTATGCAAATTCCGGGATTTTTTTTATATGGAATTTTGGCCCCTCAGCTAGGGCTAAATCCAGAGGAGGTGGTCGCTCCCCCCTACACACCCGCACAGGCAGAAGAAAGCAGGGAGACTGCTGCCTCCCTGCAAGACCACAGACCTGCCAACACGCAGCAGCGTATGCTGACTGTAGCTCAATGCTGCCGCTGTTGCTGGCAGGACGGGGGAGCTTCTGAGCTGGGACAGAGCTACTCCAGCCGGGGGGCCCCCTAAAACTGTGGGGCCCATGGTACGTACCCCCTGCCCCCCCCCCCTTAATCCCGCTCTGCTGCCGGAACCCCGGGACAGTTGGGAGGTATGGGGGTGTGTGAGGGGGTATGCCGTACAGACAGACGGGCACCGGCTCACTGTGTGCTTGACCCCCCACATCAGCATACTCAGCAGGGTCTCTCTGGCGTGGAGGAGCGTCACTTTCTAGCACACTCCACGCTTCTTAGCTGCAATTTTGTAGGGCACCTGCCGCTGTGCAGTTTCCGTACTGTTATCTCCAGCCCCGGAAACCCCACCGCTAGCTGCAGCGCTGCCACACGCAGTGAGGTGCGCCCAGCTCCTTCACACACTTTAGCCAGCGGGTAGCGCTGCAGAAGTCCGAGCTGCTTGCAGGCTCCGACCCCCTCCTCCCTCCAGCCGCAGCGTCTCCTGGGAGCTAACCAGTCACTCCCAGTCTCCCCTTACCACAGTGCCCGGCAGCCGCGAGGTCCGCGCCGCGTGCATGCTATGACCCCCTCCTCCCTCCAGTCGTAGCATCTCCTGGGGGCTAACCAGTCACTCCCAGTCTCCCCTTACCACAGTGCCTGGCAGCTGCGCGAGGTCTGCGGTGTGTGACTGAGAGGGGGGAGGGATGCTGACGGGCAGAGGAAGCAGGACTCCAGCCTGAGAGAGTCAGCCACGCCAAGTCTCCATCAGCAGCAGATCCCAACAGGTTGGAGTGGAACAGCAGCAGCCAGCAGCAGTGACTCCGGTAAGACACATCTGTCTGTCACTCCTGGCCTTGCCCTGTCACCCTTATCCTGGCCCTTTCACCCTTATGCTGGCCCTGTCACCCCTGTCCTGGTCCTGCCGCCCCTACCCTGGCCCTGTCACCCCTATCCTGTCCCTGTCATTTCTGTCCTAGCCCCGTCGCCCCTGTCCTGGCCCGGTCGCCCCTGTCCTGGCCCGGTCGCCCCTGTCCTGGCCCCGTCACCCCTGTCCTGGCCCCGTCACCCCTGTCCTTGCCCCGTCACCCCTGTCCTGGCCCCGTCGCCTCTGTCCTGGCCCCGTCACCCCTGTCCTGCATGCCCTCCAACTACCTTTTTGGCAGGTACAGTACCCGCAGCGCCTCCAGACCCCCCCTCAATGCACCACACATCCGCACCTTCCCCACCACCACATGCGGCACTCCACCCCTCCAGACCCCCTACACCACCCGTGGCTCCCACTCCTATGCCCCTCCACCACCCACAGCACCTCCAGACCCCCTCCACCATCCACCCCCCATATATGTCTCCCCCCACACCTGCCCCCCTCCACCCGCAGCATCTGCAGTCCCCCCCTCACCCACCCATGGCACCCCCGCACCTAACGCGCCTACGGACACCCTTCCCAATCCGCCGCACCACCCGTACCTGCCCCTCCCCTACCCACAGTGCCTCCAGACCCCCTACCCCACCCCTGGCACCCCCACCCCTTCCCATCCCACAGCACCTACGGAACCCTTCACCCATCCGCAACATCCCCGCACCTGCCCCTCTCCCACCCGTGGCACCCCTGCCACTCCCCCACCTACAGTGCCTCCGGACCCTTCCCCCATCTGCAGCCCCCACTCCTCTGCCCCTCCCCCACCCGCAGCACCTCCTGACCCTTCCCCATCCGGGCCCCCCCCCGCTTCCGCCCCCCGCCTCCACCCGCAGCATCTACAGACACCCTCCCCCATCCGCAGTCCCCCCCGCACCCGCTACATTCTGTACATCGTGCCCTGCAGGTGCTGTTCACGCCGTCGCAAGGGGCTGCGCCTCCTTCACCATCGCACGCCCTTTCATTGTGCAATATTTAACCACTAACAAAGAAATGCAGGTAATACTCCATATAATACAAATATTGAACCCCAGAAAGGTATGCAAGGGTTAAGGGGGCGTAGCCCCTTGCGACGGTGTGAAGAGCGCCCGTAGGGCGCGATGAAGCAAATAGTTATTATAATAGTTCTAAATAAAAGGGTTATTATTATCCAAATGAATTTTACAGGCTTTGCTGTGTGTGTGTGGTTTAGGGGTACGCTCTCCTGTGCCACCAATATTGTGCATGTATTACATCTGGGCTAATTCCAGCACGTCCCATGTTGTTGTGCCGCACACTTGTGTTGCTTAGCTTAGTCATCCAGCTACCTCATTGCACCTCTTTTTCTTCTTTGCATGATGCAATGTTTGGGGACTATTTTTAAAATCTGCCATCCTGTCTGCCACTGCAGTGCCACTCCTAGATGGGCCAGGTGTTTATGCTGCCCAATTGTGTTGCTTAGCTTAGTCATCCAGCCACCTCGGTGCAACCTTTTGGCCTAAAAACAATATTGTGAGGTGTTCAGAATAGACTGGAAATGAGTGGAAATGAATGTTATTGAGGTTTAATAATACCGTAGGATCAAAATTACCCCCAAATTCTGTGATTTTAGCTGCTTTTATGTTTTTTTCAAAAATCATCCAGATCCAAAACCAAAACCAAAATACGAAAGGATGGTTTTGGCAAAATAAATCCAGATCCAAAACACGAGCATGGAGCCAGAACCAAAACCAAAACTCAAAACACGTAAAAAAGTGCCCGCAGCACATCTCTAGTTAATGTAGGGGCTAATTCAGACCTGATTGCTGTGCAGCGATTTTTGCACTGCTGCGATCAGATAGTCGCCGCCTACAGGGGGAGTGTATTTTAGCTGTGCAAGTGTGCGATCGCATGTGTAGCAGAGCTGCACAAACTGATTTTGTGCAGTTTCTGCGCACTCCACGACTTACTCAGCCGCTGCGATCACATCAGCCTGTCCGGAACCGGAATTGACATCAGGCTGCGTTTTTCCAACCGTTCCCTGAAAACGGTCAGTTGTCACCCAGAAACGCCTTCTTCCTGTCAATGTCCTTGCGATCGCTCATGCGAACGAATCCATCGCACAAAACCATCGCTGAGCGGCGATCTGCATTGTACCCGTGCAATGCGCCTGCGCATTGCGGTGCATATGCGTGCGCACTTCGGACCTGATCGCAGGCTGTGAGAAAACACAGCCTATCGATCAGGTCTGAATTAACCCTTTAGTCTGACACACTGAGGAAAAAGTGAAACTTGCAGCCAATCCAAGTGAGTGTTGATGTATCATCGGCTTTTCCTGGGTTCCATCAGCAGAGTAGTGACAATACTTACGGCTAACTGTTACAGATGACGGGCATGGTTCTGAGTCGGGCACAAGTTCCAATGCAGACTGATCCTGGGGATATCTCGCAGCTTGCACACATAAGTGGACACATCTGGAACATCGGTGCACATCAGTCAGAACATCTTTAGCTAATCAATCGCTGCGGGTGCATATAGACGTGTCCTGCTACACCTTTGCTGCATATAGTAGCTTGCTGTAGCAGTATCGTGATGCATACGCATCGCAGCATGCCACGTGCATCCGCATCACAGCCGGCTCCCATCGTACTCAATTGGGAGCTGGCACATACGCCACTCAGCTCCCATTGCAGTGTATACGGCATTGTGGGAGCATGCAGATGCATGTGCCCCGCTTTGCCGCGACTCGTATGCTGCGATGCGCCAACATGCAAAAGGACACATCTTTAGTGGAGCTTTGGCGCATGCACAGTGGCAAAAAATTTGCACCACTGCATTTAACATTGACATTGCGTGCACTTCTGAATCTGTTTCAATATATAAACACAATTTGCAAAAGGAACGTACTTGGAGATGTATATACAGTGTATCAGCACATCATCAGATTTATTGCATCTGACAGCAGCAGGAGCAGTGTTGGTGGTCTCTGAATGGTCTGTGAGTTGAGCAAAGACGACAGACAGTAATTTGCTATTGTTTACATGAAAATATACCATAACATGTAACAATATCATACCTCCCAACATAGTGGACCTCTAAGTCGGGACTCCCTCTCGCGGTGAAGCCGCGCGCTCCCGAAAGTGGTGTGGTCTATGTAAAAGGAGGCGTGGTTTTGCAGGAGCATCGTGATCACAAACCACGCCCCCTTCCCGTCACTGGGGGCCTAACTCAGAGTTTATTCCAGCAGCAAATTTGTTAGCAGTTGGGCAAAACCATGTGCACTGCAGGGGGGCCGATATAACATGTGCAGAGAGAGATAGATTTGGGTGTGGTGTGTTCAAACTGAAATCTACAGTAAATTGCAGTGTAAAAATAAAGCAGCCAGTATTTACCCTGCACAGTAACAAAATAACCCACCCAAATCTAACTCTCTCTGCACGTTATATCTGCCCCACCTGCAGTGCACATGGAGCCTAATTCAGACCTAAATTTAGCACATCTACGATCAGGCACACTGACATGCGGGGGAACGCCCAGCACAGGGCTAGCCCGACCAGCATGTCAGGCCCTACCCCGTCGCACAAGTTCAAAAGCATCACACAACGGCGATGCTTTTGTACTTGAAGAGTAGCTCCCTGGCAGCACAGCTCCTGTGCACTGGCAGAGAGCTACTCATCGCTGTGCTGGTCGCAGAGGCTGCGTGTGATGTCCTGCAGTCACCGCAGCCCAACCCCCAACGGTCCGGGCATGCCTGATTAGCCCGGACCGTGGCCCGTAAACAGCGGCCTAATGCCACCGTCCCGCCCCCTCCCACCCAGCGACCGCTTCTGCCTGTCAATCAGGCAGAGGCCATCACAGGGCTAGGACAGCTGTCGGCTGTCTGGCATGCGCAGTTCAGACCTGATCGCAGCTGTGCGAAAACTAGTGATGTGCACCGGAAATTTTTCGGGTTTTGTGATTTGGTTTTGGAATCGGTTCCGCTGCCGTGTTTTGGATTCGGACGCGTTTTGGCAAAACCTCCCTGAAAATTTTTTGTCGGATTCGGGTGTGTTTTGGATTCGGGTGTTTTTTTACAAAAACCCCTCAAAAACAGCTTAAATCATAGAATTTGGGGGTCATTTTGATCCCATAGTATTATTAACCTCAATAACCATAATTTACACTCATTTCCAGTCTATTCTGAACACCTCACACCTCACAATATTATTTTTAGTCCTAAAATTTGCACCGAGGTCGCTGGATGACTAAACTAAGCGACCCAAGTGGCCGACACAAACACCTGGCCCATCTAGGAGTGGCACTGCAGTGTCAGACAGGATGGCACTTCAAAAAAATAGTCCCCAAACAGCACATGATGCAAAGAAAAAAAGAGGCGCAATGAGGTAGCTGTGTGACTAAGCTAAGCGACCCAAGTGGCCGACACAAACACCTGGCCCATCTAGGAGTGGCACTGCAGTGTCAGACAGGATGGCACTTCAAAAAATAGTCCCCAAAAAGCACATGATGCAAAGAAAAAAAGAGGCGCAATGAGGTAGCTGTGTGAGTAAGCTAAGCGACCCTAGTGGCCGACACAAACACCTGGCCCATCTAGGAGTGGCACTGCAGTGTCTGACAGGATGGCACTTCAAAAAATAGTCCCCAAACAGCACATGATGCAAAGAAAAATGAAAGAAAAAAGAGGTGCAAGATGGAATTGTCCTTGGGCCCTCCCACCCACCCTTATGTTGTATAAACAGGACATGCACACTTTAACAAACAGGGTCTGCCACACAACTGTGACTGAAATGACTGGTTGGTTTGGGCCCCCCACCAAAAAAGAAGCAATCAATCTCTCCTTGCACAAACTGGCTCTACAGAGGCAAGATGTCCACCTCCTCCTCATCGTCCGATTCCTCACCCCTTTCACTGTGTACATCCCCCTCCTCACAGATGATTAATTCGTCCCCACTGGAATCCACCATCTCAGGTCCCTGTGTACTTTCTGGAGGCAATTGCTGGTGAATGTCTCCACGGAGGAATTGATTATAATTTTGATGAACATCATCTTCTCCACATTTTCTGGAAGTAACCTCGTACACCGATTGCTGACAAGGTGAGCGGCTGCACTTAACACTCTTTCGGAGTACACACTGGAGGGGGGGCAACTTAGGTAAAATAAAGCCAGTTTGTGCAAGGGCCTCCAAATTGCCTCTTTTTCCTGCCAGTATACGTACGGACTGTCTGACATGCCTACTTGGATGCTGTCATTCATATAATCCTCCACTATTCTTTCAACGGTGACAGAATCATATGCAGTGACAGACGACATGTCAGTAATCGTTGGCAGGTCCTTCAGTCCGGACCAGATGTCAGCACTCGCTCCAGACTGCGCTGCATCACCGCCAGCGGGTGGGCTCGGAATTCTTAGCCTTTTCCTCGCAGCCCCAGTTGCGGGAGAATGTGAAGGAGGAGCTGTTGACGGGTCACGTTCCGCTTGACTTGACAATTTTCTCACCAGCAGGTCTTTGAACCTCTGCAGACTTGTGTCTGCTGGAAAGAGAGATACAACGTAGGTTTTAAATCTAGGATCGAGCACGGTGGCCAAAATGTAGTGCTCTGATTTCAACAGATTGACCACCCGTGAATCCTGGTTAAGCGAATTAAGGGCTCCATCCACAAGTTCCACATGCCTAGCGGAATCGCTCTGTTTTAGCTCCTCCTTCAATCTCTCCAGCTTCTTCTGCAAAAGCCTGATGAGGGGAATGACCTGACTCAGGCTGACAGTGTCTTATCTGACTTCACGTGTGGCAAGTTCAAATGGTTGCAGAACCTTGCACAACGTTGAAATCATTCTCCACTGCGCTTGAGTCAGGTGCATTCCCACTCCTTTGCCTATATCGTAGCTACCTGTATAGGCTTGAATGGCCTTTTGCTGCTCCTCCATCCTCTGAAGCATATAGAGGGTTGAATTCCACCTCGTTACCACCTCTTGCTTCAGTTGATGGCAGGGCAGGTTCAGGAGTGTTTGCTGGTGCTCCAGTCTTCGGCACGTGGTGGCTGAATGCCGAAAGTGGCCCGCAATTCTTTGGGCCACCGACAGCATCTCTTGCACGCCCCTATCGTTTTTAAATAATTCTGCACCACCAAATTCAATGTATGTGCAAAACATGGGACGTGCTGGAATTCACCCAAATGTAATGCACGCACAATATTGGTGGCGTTGTCCGATGTCACAAATCCCCAGGAGAGTCCAATTGGAGTAAGCCATTCTGCGATGATGTTCCTCAGTTTCCATAAGAGGTTGTCAGCTGTGTGCCTCTTATGGAAAGCGGTGATACAAAGCGTAGCCTGCCTGGGAACGTGTTGGCGTTTGCGAGATGCTGCTACTGGTGCCGCCGCTGCTGCTGTTCTTGCTGCGGGAGGCAATACATCTACCCAGTGGGCTGTCACAGTCATATAGTCCTGAGTTATCCGCTTTGCAGCAGGATGACTGCTGTGATATTTCATCTTCCTCGCAAAGGACTGTTGGACAGTCAATTGCTTACTGGAAGTAGTACAAGTGGTCTTCCGACTTCCCCTCTGGGATGACGATCGACTCCCAGCAGCAACAACTGCAGCGCCAGCAGCAGTAGGCGTTACACTCAAGGATGCATCGGAGGAATCCCAGGCAGGAGAGGACTCGTCAGACTTGACAGTGACATGGCCTGCAGGACAATTGGCTTTCCTGTCTAAGGAGGAAATTGACACTGAGGGAGTTGGTGGTGTGGTTTGCAGGAGCTTGGTTACAAGAGGAAGGGATTTAGTTGGCAGTGGACTGCTTCCGCTGTCACCCAAAGTTTTTGAACTTGTAAATGACTTCTGATGAATGCGCTCCAGGTGAGGGAGGATGTTCCTAGGTGGTTAATGTCCTTCCCCCTACTTATTACAGCTTGACCAAGGCAACACGCGGCTTGACAGCAGTTGTCCGCATTTCTGTTGAAATAATTCCACACCGAAGAGGTGATTTTTTTTTTTGTATTTTGACCAGGCATGTCAATGGCTATATTCGTCCCACGGACAACATGTGTCTCCCCGGGTGCCTGACTTAAACAAACCACCTCACCATCAGAATCCTCCTTGTCAATTTCCTCCCCAGCGCCAGCAACACCCATATCCTCATCCTGGTGTACTTCAACAGTGACATCTTCAATTTGAATATCAGGAACTGGACTGTGGGTGCTCCTTCCAGCACTTGCAGGGGGCGTGCAAATGGTAGAAGGCGCCACCTCTTCCCGTCCAGTGTTGGGAAGGTCAGACATCACAACCGACACAATTGGACTCTCCTTGGGGATTTGTGATTTAGAAGAACGCACAGTTCTTTGCTGTGCTTTTGCCATCTTAACTCTTTTAAGTTTTCTAGCAGGAGGATGAGTGCTTCCATCCTCATGTGAAGCTGAACCACTAGCCATGAACATAGGCCAGGCCCTCAGCCGTTCCTTGCCACTCCGTGTCGTAAATGGCACATTGGCAAGTTTACGCTTCTCCTCAGACGATTTTGATTTAGATTTTTGGGTTATTTTACTGAGCTTTATTTTTTTTTTATTTTACATGCTCTCTACTATGACATTGGGCATCGGCCTTGGCAGACGACGTTGATGGCATTTCATCGTCTCGGCCATGACTAGTGGCAGCAGCTTCAGCACGAGGTGGAAGTGGATCTTGATCTTTCCCTTTTTTACCCTCCACATTTTTGTTCTCCATTTTTTAATGTGTGGAATTATATGCCAGTAATATATCAATAGCAATGGCCTACTACTATATATACTGCGCACAACTGAAATGCACCACAGGTATGGATGGATAGTATACTTGACGACACAGAGGTAAGTAGAGCAGTGGCCTACTGTACCGTACTGCTATATATTATATACTGGTGGTCAGGAAAATTATGCACTGTCCTCCTACTATATATATACTGTGCAAAACTTAAATGCACCACAGGTATGGTTGGGATAGTATACTTGACGACATAGAGGTAGGTAGAGCAGTGGCCTACTGTACCGTACTGCTATATATTATATACTGGTGGTCTGCAAAATTATGCACTGTCCTCCTACTATATATTACAATGCAGCACAGATATGGAGCGTTTTTCAGGCAGAGAACGTATACTGGTGGTCACTGGTCAGCAAAACTCTGCACTGTCCTCCTACTATATAATACTGCTGGTCCCCAGTCCCCACAATAAAGCAATTAGCACACTGAGCACAGATATTTGCAGCACACTGAGCACAGATATGGAGCATTTTTCAGGCAGAGAACGTAGATATTTGCAGCACACTGAGCACAGATATTTGCAGCACACTGAGCACAGATATTTGCAGCACACTGAACATAGAAACTGAGAGGACGCCAGCCACGTCCTCTCACGATCATCTCCAATGCACAAGTGAAAAATGGCGGCGACGCGCGGCTCCTTATATAAAATACGAATCTCGCGAGAATCCAACCGCGGGATGATGACGTTCGGGCGCGCTCGGGTTAACCGAGCAAGACGGGAGGATCCGAGTCTGCTCGGACCCATGCAAAAAAGGGTGAAGTTCGGGGGGGTTCGGATCCCGAGGAACCGAACCCGCTCATCACTAATATATATATATATATATACACACACACACACACACAATTGCTTCTTAGATGTATAATATGATTTCACTGTAGAACAAATGGTATGTCTGCGATAAATCTACTTACTGTACTTTTGTTATTAGAGAAAGTCCAGAACCTTTTATTTTTCTGTGTCTCTAGAATGTTGTTCCCGTCACATACTTTTCTTGCAATAATAATGATTATTTTAGGATTTCAAATTCTGCAAGTGACATAAAAATGTCTTTGTTCACCTTGTACCTTAAGGCATTTATTGAAGGACAACCTTATTGAGCACTCACAGAAGCTGTGCCTAATCTATGAATTTTCCTTTGTGTCTTGAGCTAAAAGGTTATTTCAAATGCAGGAAAAGTTGATGATGTATATTTAATCATAGATGTCATCGAAGCAGTAAGTTCCCGTGAGCCAAAAAGAATTTATGAGGATAAATGATTTTATTTATAATAAAATGTTCATCAAGGCTCAAATTGAGGAGTAAGGGATTCAAAATGCAGCAAATGTAATAAAATGGAAAATAACAGAGACAACCCAGCATGTCCACTTACTTTATATATGTACTCCAGTTAAGGACTGTCTTTTGCTGCATCTATGTTTTTTCTCTGAGCCCCTTCCCACCTGTTGCCCACTTTTCCTTGCCTTTTTTTCTCCCCCAGAGCCAGCCCTAACTAATATGATGCCCTAGGCAAGATTTTGTCTGGTGCCCCCTAGTTCCGCCGCTAGTTCCACCTCTCACCCTGCACCCCTTTCCCAGCTCCATCACCCCTCACCCATAGCAGTCCTCATTTTTGTGTTCCTACCCCCTACAGTATATTTTAAATAGGAACAGTGCGCACATTCAGGGCACAGCCCAAAAAGGAGTATGTTCTTGCTTGGAAGGGGCATGGCCACACAATAGTACCCCCAATTAAAATTATGCCACACAGTAGTGCAACTTTATTCACATTTTATCATGCGATAGTGTCCCAAATTCACGTTACATCACACAGTAGTACAACTTTACCTTATATACGTTACTCCTCAGAGAAGTTCCCCTTTTTCACATCACATCACATTGAATTGCTCCTTATTCACATTACATCACACCATATTGCTCTTGATTCACATTAGACCACACAGTAGTGCCTTTTTTATACATTACGCCACACAGTAGAGCACCTTATATACATAATGCCACACAGTAATGCCACTTAGATATATGACACACAGTATTGTCCTTATAAACATAATGCGCCTCACACATTATACCAACCTTTAATAATGCCCTTATACACATAATGTCCCTTACACATATTCCGCACATTATTATTGCCCTTATACACATGACACATGTAACGTCCCTTTCACATATGCCCCACATTATTAATGTATTTATACACATGACACGCATAGTGCCCCTTACGCATATGGCGATCACTACTGCACAACCAGCCCACCCGCACACAGCACTCACTTTGCTGCTAACACTGTGACCTCTTCCTCTGCTTGGATACAGATGTGTCCACAAACATCTTGCCTCAATACGCCATGCAGCAGGAGATGCCTGACGTGAGTCAGCTGGCAGATCTGCTAACGTTGGGCACCTTTTTTGATGAAAATACGTCTTATTTGCATTACTATGTGACTTCTGCTGATTACAATGATATGCGGCATGCCTATATTCTGTGTGTGACTGTGACTGTATCTGCATATAAATTGCTGTTAGTGATTTCCAGAAATACACTGTAATGTAGCATTTCGTATGCAGATACAGCGACAGTCACACACAGAATATAGGCATGCCGCATATCATTTTAATCAGCAGAACCTGCTTGTGCCCATACCAAATGTCCTAGGCATTTGTCTAGTTTGCCTATTCCTAGGGCCAGCTCTGCTCTCCACTCTTTCCCCCCTTTCTCTACCCTGTATCTCTCCTCTCTTATTCCCTCCCCTGTGTTTCTCTTTCCCACTTCTCTCTCCTGTCTCTTTCTGTTTCCCTCCTCCCTAGTGTCATTCTCACTCTGTCCACAATTTTTCTGTCTCCTCCCTTTTTATCCCTACCTCCTAGAGAAATGCAAGGGATATCTCTACTTAAGCTTTATTCCATAAGCTGTGGCTGTTTACGCTATGCATATTATTTATTGTAAGCACATATTTATCAAAGTGTGATTAAAATTGAAGCATACTTTAGTGTTATACCGGTGTTATTATTTATATTGTCAACTTTTATCAATTGTGAACCAGAAAAAATGAAAACATAACCTCTGCGCTCATCGACTAATAAACTTTACACCATGTTAAAATGATGATAAATGACAAATGGTAAGAAATGACAAAAAGTCTTTCAATGAATATAGGGGAAAGTCTATTAGAATATAGTCCCTCCTTCTTCCATATCTCCCGTGTGAGAATACACCGTAGCTGACAGTTGAACGTGCATACCGTTACTCACGTTCTATCAAAACGTTTTCCTCCTGTAAAGGTATCTTTGATTCTTCTGTCATATGAACATTCAGATTTCTTTACTGCCACAGATGAATGGATAACCTCCTCGATACATCAGGAGAAGGAAAGAAGACAAACAACCATATATATGTGGGTGAGCACCTGGGATCCAGTGATCATCAAGCAGTATGGTTTAGTATAAAGACAGGATCCAACTCCTGTCACACAAAAACAAAGGTGTTGGATTTTAGAAGTGCTGACTTTGCAAAAATGAGGAGATGTTTAAGTAATTCATTGCTGGACTGGAGGAACTTGGAAGGAGTGCAGGAGAGGGGGGAAAAACTGAAAAGTGCAATACTAAGTGCAACAGACCTTTGTATCAAAAGGGTTAGGAAAAGCACCAGGAAAAGGAAGCCAGTGTGGTTCACAAAAGAAGTATCAAATAGTGTGAAAGCAAAAAAGAAAATACAAACAGACTCAAAATAATAACAACAAAGAGGTGTATCTTGACAGACGGAAGGATGCTAAGAAAGTGATCAGACGCGCAAAGGCAGAAGCTGAGGAGAAAATGGCCCAGTCAGCAGATAAAGGAGGCAAAACTTTTTTTAAGTATATAAGTGAAAGAAGAAAATCAAATGGAGGAATAATAAGACTTAAGACAGAGAGTGAGCATTTGGTGGAGGGAGACAAGGCAATAGCAGATCACCTAAATAATTATTTTTGCTCAGTATTTACTACAGAAGAAGGGATGGGGCCACAGTTAAGTTGCAAGGACATTCATAAAAATAAGGCCAGCAGTGCAAGTATGCAGGTATGCTCGGGTACGGAGTACCCATAAAAATTTGGCAGTGGGTACTCAGTACCACCTGCCACACACTTTGCCATTACCACAATTATAATGCACCACAAAGCAACAAGACCATGGTGCTTGGCAGCATGACGGCTCCTCCCACTTTGTCAGGGTTACTGGGAGTGCAACAGTGGCTGTATTTTCCTGTTATAATGGAGGCATTACTATATATTGTTATTAAATTGGGGGCATTACTATATATTTCTGTTATATCTGAGATATCACTATATATTTCTATTATACTGGAGGCATTACTATATATGTTTAGCCTTGCCACCAGATTTAAAAAAAAGGGGTTGTCGTGTGGCCACTCCACTAGTGTCATGTAGCCACTCCCACTAGCAGCATGTGACCATGCCCCCTCACAACACATGACCACGCCCATTTTTGGGCACTCAGTACCACTAAGAAATATTTCTACTTGCACCACTGAATAAGGCAGATGAAAGTACATTTATACAGGAGAAGGTCCTAACAGAACTTTCAAAACTAAAGGTGGATAAATCAATTGGACCAGATGGGATACACCCAAGGATACTCAAAGAGCTAAAAGATGTGCTGGTTACTCCTTTAACAGAATTATTTAACCAGTCACTAAATACAGGTGCTATTCCAGAGGACTGGAAAAGAGCAAATGTAGTTACACTGCACAAAAGTGGAAGCAAGGAAGAAGCAAGTAACTGCAGACCAGTAAGCCTTACATCAGTAGTAGGGAAAGTAATGGAAAAACTATTAAAATAAAGAGTTGTGGAATATCTTAAATCAAACAATTTACAGGATCCAAAACAGCATGGATTTACTGGTGGGAGATCACGCCAAACAAATCTTATTGACTTTCTTGACTCTGTGATGAAAATAATAGATCAAGGGGGAGCTGTAGATGTAGCATATCTAGACTTTAGTAAGGCATTTGACACTGTCCCACATCGCAGACTGCTAAATAAACTTGAAAGCGTGGGGGTGGATTATAAAACAGTTAAATGGATAAGAACCTGGTTGCAGGATAGGAAACAGACAGTTGTAGTTAATGGAGTGCAATCTATGGAGGGAAATGTTACCAGTGGAGTGCCCCAGGGATCTGTACTTGGTCCAGTTCTCTTTAATATCTTTGTTGGTGACATTGCAGATGGTATTGAAGGGAAGGTATGACTTTTTGCAGATGATACAAAGATATGCAACAGGGTAGACACACCGGGAGGGGTAAAACAAATGATTGATGACCTAGGTAGGCTTGAGAAATGGTCAAGAATGTGGCAACTATAGTTTAATGCTAAAAAATGCAAAATCATGCACTTGGGTCTCAAAAACCCAAAGGCTAAATATAGTATCAAGGGTACTATAATGGAAACTACTGAGATGGAAAGGGATTTAGGCGTCACTATTTCAAGTGACTTGAAGGTAGGAAAGCAATGCAACAAAGCAATGAGAAAGGCAAGTCAGATGCTCGGTTGCATAGGGAGAGGAATCAGTAGCAGGAAAAAAGAAGTGATAATTCCACTGTATAGGTCATTGGTTCGGCCCCATCTGGAATACTGTGTCCAGTTCTGGAGACCATATCTCCAGAAGGATATAAATATATTAGAGAGTGTACAAAGAAGGGCAACTAAAATGGTGCATGGCCTACCTCACAAAACTTTCCCGGAAAGGCTAAAAGATTTTAACATGTATAGTTTGGAGGAGAGAAGGGAAAGGGGGGACATGATAGAAACTTTCAAATATATCAAGGGTCTTAACAAAGTTCAGGAGGGAAACATTCTTTAAAGGAAGAGAAGTATTAGAACTCGAGGACATACAATGAGACTGGAGGGGGGGGAGGTTCAGGGGAAATTTAAGGAAAAATTACTTCACAGAAAGGGTAGTGGATAAGTGGAAAAGCCTCCCATCAGAGGTGGTAGAGGCTACGACTGTAGAGCAATTTAAACATGCTTGGGATAGGCATATGAATATCCTTACAAAGAATTAAGGTTCAAAAAGGGTTGAGATTGCCTAAAGGATAAAAAAAAAGGGGCAGACTAGATGGGCCAGGTGGTTCTAATCTGCCATCAAATTCTAGGTTTCTATGTTTCTATGTAACCAATGGTGTTAGTACGTAACGAATCTGGGGGGTAGGACAACTGGACCGTATCTATGAATAAGTGATGTGCATACCGTACTCACAGATGGGTGATAGATACATATAATAGGTATCTTTCAATTTTTCAGGATATTTTTCAGGATATCCCTCTGCAAGATTCTTCTAATCCCTTATACAGGTAATGAACGCTGCTGCATATCACCTCAAGTTAATATTGCTTATAAATAATATATGCATAGGTAACATCTGTCATGAGCCACAGCTGTGGCTCATTCCTGTTTGCATTCTGTTTATGTTTTTATGTTGTATTTCTGTTTGCATGCCAGGTTTTCTCATGTACTTGTTTAGATTACTGTTGCGGGCTGCCTTTGGTGAGTCTGTGTAACTGCAGCCTGTCTCATGTATGTGTAGCAGGTGCAGCCTCACCTGTCAGATAATTAGGCCATTATGTTGTGAGTCTGTGTAACTGCAGCCTGTCTCCTGTATGTGTGGCCTGTGCTTCTCACCTGTCAGTTAATTAGGTGGAACCTGTCAGCTCGAGAGAGAGATCCTGTCCATCTGTGTTGTGCCCATGACCTGGAGACCTTGCTCGATTGATAACCTGACCAGATCCAGCCAGCCTTGTATTCATGTTTTTGCCAAGACCCTGTCTTGCTTATATCTCTGTATTATTACATCTTAGAGCATTCAGTGAGAACTTGTCAGCTTGTATTAGATCCTGTCTGCCTGTGTTGAACCCGTGACCCGGAGACCTTGGCAGATTGATTACCTGACCAGAACCAGCTAGCCTTGTACTCAGGTTTTTGTGGAGTTTCCACACAGACACTGCTTGCCTGTAGTTCTGTATTATAACATCTTCATGCATTGTTGCATTCACAATCACTTATATATTTCGTGTCTTAGCTTTCAACACTCTGTGCCTGGGTTCCTATGTTTGGATTTTGGCGGCCTCGCCGCATATATTCTGTTCATTATCCTTTCTGTGTTCTGTCCCATTGGTAGTCACACTAGTCTTAGCTTCCCCCTTATTCACTCGCAGTCTCAGTTGGTGCCTTGTTACCTCATAAGACCTGGGGGCATCGGAGTCTGGGCAGGCCTAATTTGCCCATTCAAATGCGGCTGCTATAGGAGAAGACTAGCACTGCAGGCACCAACCGACCACTGGGGGGAGTAATGGAGTCAGGGGTTAGAGTAGGCGTTGCTGCGGTCATTCATAACTGGCCAGAGCTTCACTCATGAGTACTGGAACTCCCCAGTTGTCACCCACTCCCCAGAGTTCCAGGTACTCAGTTCATAACATCATTTTAAATTCTTGTGCAAAACATTGCTAACAATTACTGCTTTGTAAAGATATATGTTTAGGTAACCACATTTTACACACTGCTGTAGGTACATCTGCTATTGTCCAACAGTGCCTATTTACAGACTCTTGTATGTGTGACGGGATGAACTTATTTGAATTCTTAGATATATGGTATGCTGTAATGTAATGTTATGGTTGTTTAAGTCATTTTATTGTTATCCATCTATTGTATGGCGTGGGCTTTGGATGTATATTCCAATTACTGAGAACACATGCATTATTATTATTATTATTATTATTATTATCCTTTATTTATATGGCACCACAAGGGATTCAGAGCGCCCAACTACAGAGTACAATATAGGACAAGTACAGGGTAAATAAACATAGCTACATCAGCAATCAGCAGACGACACTGACATAAGTATCAGGGTGGCAGAAAACCACAGAATTTGGTGACGTCAAAGATGATTTAAGTAAGAGAAGGATAAGCATATGAGGGTTGAGGGCCCTGCTCGTGAGAGCTTACATTCCAAAGGGGAGGGGCAGACAAACAGGGGTGGTACAGATGTGGTAGACAGTGAGCACTGAACAGGGGGTTAGGTTGACATTAGGCTGCGTTTGGTGAAGAAGTGGATCTTGAGAGCCTGTTTAAAGTTTTGACGAGAGGGGGAGAGGTAGAGAATTCCAGAGAAAGGGAGCAGTACATGAGAAATCTTGAAGGTAGGAGTAGGAGGAAGTAATCAGTAGCCAGGAGAGGCGGCCTGCATTAGCAGAGCAAAGAGGACAGGTGTAAAGGTAGTTAAAGTCAGAGATGTAAATGGGAGAGGAGTTGGTGAGGGCTTTTAAAGTGAGTGTGAGAAGTTTAAATTGGATTCTAAAAGGGAAGGGAAGCCAGTGAAGGGCTTGTAGGAGAGCGAAGGGGAACGTAGTGCGATTGGTGAGGAAGATGAGCTAGGCTGCATCAATGAGGATAGATTGGAGTGGAGTGAGGCATTTGTCAGGAATGCCACTTAGGAGGAGATCACAGTAGTCCAGGCTTGAAATGATCAGTGAGTGGATAATGGTCTAAAGGGGAGTCTTAGTAGCATCCTGGGTGAGAAAGGGTCTGATACAGGAAATAGTTTTTAGAAGAAAATGGCACGTTTGTGAGAGGTGCTAAATGTGTGGTTTAAGGTATAGGGAGGAGTCAAGTATTATTTCAAGACAACACACTTGGGGGCTAGAGGAGATAGAAGTGCCATTAATAGATAATGAAATTGTGGGAGGTGAGGTTGTGTTGGAGGGTGGGAAGGCAATCAGCTCAGTCTTAGGCATGTTGAGTTTAAGAAAGCCCAGGGACATCCAAGGAGATTTAGCAGAGAGACAGTTGGAGATATGAGTGAGGAGAGCAGGGGAGAGGTCAGGGGAGGAAATATTTATTTAAGTATTATCAGCATAAATATGATATTGGAAGTTAAAAGAGTTAATCCCATCACCTAAAAAGGACCTATGGAGAGAGAAAAGGAGAGGACCAAGAACAGAACCTTGGGGACACCTACAGTTAGTGGAAGTGGGGGGAGGTGGAGTCATGAGAGGAGACAGAGAAAGAATGGTCAGAAAGGTAGGATAACAGCCAGGAGAGGGCAGTATCATGCAGACCAAGGAAGTGAAGGATTTGCAGAAGGAGAGGGTGCCCACAGTGTCAAAAGAAGCAGAGAGGTCAAGAAGAATAAGCAGAGAGTAGTGGCCCTTATATTTGGCTGCATGGAGGTCATTGCAGACTTTTGTGAGGGCAGTTTCTGTGGAGTGGAGAAAACCGAAGCCAGACTGGAATGGGTCAAGCAGTGAGTGGGAGCAATGAAAGGCAGTAAAGTGGTTGTAGACAATATGTTCAAGGAGTTTGGAGGCAAAATGGAGAAGAGAGATGGTTCGGTAGTTGGAGAGGGTATTTGGATCAAGGGTAGGTTTTGTAAGAATAGTGGAGACAAGTGCATGCATGAAGGCAGAGGGGTCAGTGCCTGATGAGAGGGAGAGATTTAGAAAGTGGGCAACATGTGAACAGGCAGAAGGAGAAAGGTAGCGGAGGAGGCAGGAGGGGATAGGGTGAAGTGGGGAGTTGGTGGGGGGTGGGAGGTGAAAGGCCATGACTTCCTCACCAGATACATGAGAGAAAGATGTCAGAGTTGGTGAGAGGGATGGAGAGTGGTGGTAAGGGATAGGAGATGGCTGGTTGCTGATGGTCTGGTGGAATGTGATGTCCTGATGTATGGAGTCAATCATGGATGTGAAATAAGTGGCAAAGTCAAGAGCAGACAGTGATGAGGGGAGGCAATATAGGGGTGGGCAGATGAAGGAGTTGACAGTGGCAAAGAGGCGCAGGGGGTGTGAAGACTAGGAGAAAATTAGATTCTTTAAGTATAACTGTTTGTATTGTAACAAACTGTTGTAAAGAGGGCAGCACTGAAGGATGAGAGCATAAGTTTGAAATGGAGGAAGTTTGCTTTAGAGCGTGTTTTCCTCAACTGACGCTCGGCAGTATGTGAGCATTTTTTTAAGATATCTGGTGTATTTGGTGTGTCAGGGTTGAGGTTTTAATCTGTGAGGGTGAATAGTATTCGGTGAAGCGACAGAGTCAAGAGCAGAAGTAAGGGATGCATTGTATAGGGAGTGGCTTGTTCAGGGCATGAGAGAGAAAAAATAGGAGAGAGAAGTCAGTCGAACAGGTAGGATAGGGATGTGGTGTCAATAGCTTCAATGTTACGTAGGGATGTGGAAGCAGAGAGAGATTAGTTAAAAGAGAGCAGGTGGTGGTCAGAGGGGAAAAGGGGAGTTGGTGAAATCAGAAAAATCACAATGGTGAGTGAAAACCAGATCATTGCAGTTGCAGCATCAGTTGGGAACAGCTATGACTTCACAGACCAGCTGATCACTCAGGGATCCAATTGGCAGTCAGACAGCAGTCAGGTGATTTCCCTGACCAGTCACTGGATATCCAGAGATACAAGAACCCTGCAAAGGCACTTTGTGTTGTCAGTGCCTTGTCATCATCCATAGCCCTGCTAAGGCTCCTGTGGTGTTCTCCTGAACCAGTATCCCACCTGAGGATTATAGTGCAGTATCACCTTGCACTCACATACGATTAGCCATGTCCTGGCTTTCCTGCAAAGCAGACCTGCTCTACAGTCTGTTATCAAGTACTGTAGCCATGTCCCAGCTTTCCTGCAAACCAGACCTGCTCCACAAACTGGTATAAAGTATTGTAGCTGCATCCTCGCTTCCCTGCAGACCAGACCTGCTCCACAGTCTGGTATCAAGTACTGAAGCTGTGATTCCCTGCAAACTGGTCCTGCTCTGCAGTCCAGTTACCAAGATTCATTGGCCATGTTGTGACTATCCTCTTGCTAATTCTGTCCACATCCTTGCATCAACTTTCAAGCATCACCACAGAATGCCATTCCCTGTACTGTATGAGGAAGAGCTACAAAGAGCTACCTAGATCCTGCCGAAGACTTTCACAGCCCACTCCAGTGGTTCAGCCTAGTGATGAGCGGTTTCGGTTTCTCGGAAACCGAACCCCCCCGAACTTCACCCTTTTTACACGGGTCCAAGGCAGGTTCGAACCTTCCCGCCTTGCTCGGCTAACCCGAGCGCGCCCGAACGTCATCATCCCGCTGTCGTATTCTCGCGAGATTCGGATTCTATATAAGCAGCCGCGCGTCACCGCCATTTTCACTCGTGCATTGGAGATGATAGGGAGAGGACGTGGCTGGCGTCCTCTCCGTTTATTGTTGAAGTTGATTGGTTTATTGCTTAATTGTGGGGAGGACTGGGGAGCAGCTGTTAGGAGGAGTACAGTGCAGAGTTTTGCTGATAAGTGACCACCAGTTTTTATCCGTTCTCTGCCTGAAAAAAACGCTCCATACCATATCTGTGCTCAGTGTGCTGCATAATATATCTGTGCTGAGTGCTCACACTGCTTAATTGTGGGGATTGGGGAGCAGCTATAGCAGGAGTACAGTGCAGAGTTTTGCTGACAGTGACCACCAGTATACGTTGTCTGCCTGAAAAACACTCCATATCTGTGCTCAGTGTGCTGCTTTATTGTGGAGACTGGGGACCACCAGTATAATTAATATTATATAGGAGGAGTACAGTGCAGAGTGCACTGCTGTACCTACCTCTGTGTCGTCATCCATTAAGTATACTATCCATCTACATTCTATACCTGTGGTGCATTTTAGTTTTGCAGTTTGCTGACAGTGTCCACCAGTATACTATATATAGCAGTACGGTAGGCCACTGCTGTACCTACCTCTGTGTCCTCAAGTATACTATCCATCCATACCTGTGGTGAATTTCAGTTTTGCACAGTTTGCTGACCACCAGTATATAATATATAGCATTACGGTACAGTAGGCCACTGCTGTACCTACCTCCGTGTCGTCAAATATACTATCCATCCATACCTGTGGTGCATTTCAGTTGTGCGCAGTATATATAGTAGTAGGCCATTGCTATTGATACTGACATATAATTCCACACATTAAAAAATGGAGAATAAAAATGTGGAGGTTAAAATAGGGAAAGATCAAGATCCACTTCCACCTCGTGCTGAAGCTGCTGCCACTAGTCATGGCCAAGATGATGAAATGCCATCAACGTCGTCTGCCAAGGCTGATGCCCAATGTCATAGTACAGAGCATGTAAAATCCAAAACACAAAAGATCAGTAAAAAAATAACCCAAAATTCAAAATTAAAAGCGTCTGAGGAGAAGCGTAAACTTGCCAATATGCCATTTACGACACGGAGTGGCAAGGAACGGCTGAGGCCCTGGCCTATGTTCATGGCTAGTGGTTCAGCTTCACATGAGGATGGAAGCACTCATCCTCTCGCTAGAAAAAAGAAAAGACTTGCGGCAAAAGCACAGCAAAGAACTCTGCGTTCTTCGAAATCCCAAATCCCAAGGGAGAGTCCAATTGTGTCGGTTGCGATGCCTGACCTTCCCAACACTGGACGGGAAGAGCTTGCGCCTTCCACCATTTGCACGCTCCCTGCAAGTACTGGAAGGAGCACCCGCAGTCCAGTTCCTGATAGTGAAATTGAAGATGTCAGTGTTGAAGTACACCAGGATGAGGATATGGGTGTTGCTGGCGCTGGGGAGGAAATTGACAAGGAGGATTCTGATGGTGAGGTGGTTTGTTTAAGTCAGGCACCCGGGGAGACACCTGTTGTCCGTGGGAGGAATATGGCCATTGACATGCCTGGTTAAAATACAAAAAAAATCAGCTCTTCAGTGTGGAATTATTTCAACAGAAATGCGGACAACAGGTGTCAAGCCGTGTGTTGCCTTTGTCAAGCTGTAATAAGTAGGGGAAAGGACGTTAACCACCTCGGAACATCCTCCAATAGTTCAAAAACTTTGAGCGACAGCGGAAGCAGTCCACTGACCAGTAAATCCCTTCCTCTTGTAACCAAGCTCGCGCAAACCACACCACCAACTCCCTCAGTGTCAAATTCCTCCTTACCCAGGAAAGCCAATAGTCCTGCAGGCCATGTCACTGGCAAGTCTGACGAGTCCTCTCCTGCCTGGGATTCCTCCGATGCATCCTTGAGTGTAACGCCTACTGCTGCTGGCGCTGCTGTTGTTGCTGCTGGGAGTCGATCGGCATCCCAGAGGGGAAGTCGGAAGACCACTTGTACTACTTCCAGTAAGCAATTGACTGTCCAACAGTCCTTTGCGAGGAAGATTAAATATCACAGCAGTCATCCTGTTGCAAAGCGGATAACTGAGGCCTTGACAACTATGTTGGTATTAGACGTGCGTCCAGTATCCGCCGTTAGTTCACAGGGAACTAGACAATTGCTTGAGGTAGTGTGCCCCCGTTACCAAATACCATCTAGGTTCCACTTCTCTAGGCAGGCGATACCGAGAATGTACACGGACGTTAGAAAAAGACTCACCAGTGTCCTAAAAAATGCAGTTGTACCCAATGTCCACTTAACCACGGACATGTGGACATGTAGAGCAGGGCAGACTCAGGACAACATGACTGTGACAGCCCACTGGGTAGATGTATTGCCTCCCGCAGCAAGAACAGCAGCGGCGGCACCAGTAGCAGCATCTCGCAAACGCCAACTCGTTCCTAGGCAGGCTACGCTTTGTATCACTGCTTTCCAGAATACGCACACAGCTGAAAACCTCTTACGGCAACTGAGGAAGATCATCGCAGAATGGCTTACCCCAATTGGACTCTCCTGGGGATTTGTGGCATCGGACAACGCCAGCAATATTGTGCGTGCATTACATCTGGGCAAATTCCAGCACGTCCCATGTTTTGCACATACCTTGAATTTGGTGGTGCAGAATTATTTAAAAAACGACAGGGGCGTGCAAGAGATGCTGTCGGTGGCCAGAAGAATTGCGGGCCACTTTCGGCGTACAGGCACTGCGTACAGAAGACTGGAGCACCACCAAAAACACCTGAACCTGCCCTGCCATAATCTGAAGCAAGAGGTGGTTACGAGGTGGAATTCAACCCTCTATATGCTTCAGAGGATGGAGGAGCAGCAAAAGGCCATTCAAGCCTATACATCTGCCCACGATATAGGCAAAGGAGGTGGAATGCACCTGTCTCAAGCGCAGTGGAGAATGATTTCAACGTTGTGCAAGGTTCTGCAACCTTTTGAACTTGCCACACGTGAAGTCAGTTCAGACACTGCCAGCCTGAGTCAGGTCATTCCCCTCATCAGGCTTTTGCAGAAGAAGCTGGAGGCATTGAAGGAGGAGCTAAAACAGCGATTCCGCTAGGCATGTGGGACTTGTGGATGGAGCCCTTCATTCGCTTAACCAGGATTCACGTGTGGTCAATCTGTTGAAATCAGAGCACTACATTTTGGCCACCGTGCTCGATCCTAGATTTAAAACCTACGTTGGATCTCTCTTTCCGGCAGACACAAGTCTGCAGAGGTTCAAAGAACTGCTGGTGAGAAAATTGTCAAGTCAAGCGGAACGCGACCCATCAACATCTCCTCCTTCACATTCTCCCGCAACTGGGGGTGCGAGGAAAAGGCTACGAATTCCGAGCCCACCCGCTGGCGGTGATGCAGGGCAGTCTGGAGCGACTGCTGATGCTGACATCTGATCCGGACTGAAGGACCTGCCTACGATTACTGACATGTCGTCTACTGTCACTGCATATGATTCTCTCACCATTGAAAGAATGGTGGAGGATTATATGAGTGACCGCATCCAAGTAGGCACGTCAGACAGTCCGTACGTATACTGGCAAGAAAAAGAGGCAATTTGGAGGCCCTTGCACAAACTGGCTTTATTCTACCTAAGTTGCCCTCCCTCCAGTGTGTACTCCAAAAGAGTGTTTAGTGCCGCCACTCACCTTGTCAGCAATCGGCGTACCAGGTTACTTCCAGAAAATGTAGAGAAGATGATGTCCATTAAAATGAATTATAATCAATTCCTCCATGGAGACATTCACCAGCAGCAATTGCCTCCAGAAAGTACACGGGGACCTGAGATGGTGGATTCCAGTGGGGACGAATTAATAATCTGTGAGGAGGGGGATGTACACAGTGAAAGGGGTGATGAATCGGACGATGATGATGTGGTGGACATCTTGCCTCTGTAGAGCCAGTTTGTGCAAGGAGAGATTGATTGCTTCTTTTTTGGTGGGGGCCCAAACCAACCAGTCATTTCAGTCACAGTCGTGTGGCAGACCCTGTTGCTGAAATGATGGGTTCGTTAAAGTGTGCATGTCCTGTTTTTACAACATAAGGGTTTTTGGGAGGGCCCAAGGACAATTCCATCTTGCACCTCTTTTATCTTTCATTTTTCTTTGCGTCATGTGCTGTTTGGGGAGTATTTTTTTGAAGGGCCATCCTGCGTGACACTGCAGTGCCACTCCTAGATGGGCCAGGTGTTTGTGTCGGCCACTAGGGTCGCTTAGCTTAGTCGTCACACAGCTACCTCATTGCGCCTCTTTTTTTCTTTGCGTCATGTGCTGTTTGGGGAGTATTTTTTTGGAAGGGCCATCCTGCCTGACACTGCAGTGCCACTCCTAGATGGGCCAGGTGTTTGTGTCGGCCACTAGGGTCGCTTAGCTTAGTCGTCACACAGCTACCTCATTGCGCCTCTTTTTTTCTTTGCGTCATGTGCTGTTTGGGGAGTATTTTTTGGAAGGGCCATCCTGCGTGACACTGCAGTGCCACTCCTAGATGGGCCAGGTGTTTGTGTCGGCCACTTGTGTCGCTTAGCTTAGCCATCCAGCGACCTCGGTGCAAATTTTAGGACTAAAAATAATTTTGTGAGGTGTTCAGAATAGACTGGAAATGAGTGTAAATTATGGTTATTGAGGTTAATAATACTATGGGATCAAAATGACCCCCATATTCTATGATTTAAGCTGTTTTTTAGGTTTTTTGAAAAAGACACCGAATCCAAAACACAACCGAATCCGACAAAAAAAATTCGGTGAGGTTTTGCCAAAACGCGTTCGAACCCAAAACACGGCCGCGGAACCGAAATTTCCAGTGCACATCACTACATTCTATACCTGTGGTGCATTTTAGTTTTGCAGTTTGCTGACACAGTGACCACCAGTATACTATATATAGCAGTACGGTAGCCCACTGCTGTACCTACCTCTGTGTCGTCATCCATTAAGTATACTATCCATCTACATTCTATACCTGTGGTGCATTTTAGTTTTGCAGTTTGCTGACAGTGTCCACCAGTATACTATATATAGCAGTACGGTAGGCCACTGCTGTACCTACCTCTGTGTCGTCATCCATTAAGTATACTATCCATCTACATTCTATACCTGTGGTGCATTTTAGTTTTGCAGTTTGCTGACAGTGTCCACCAGTATACTATATATAGCAGTACGGTAGGCCACTGCTGTACCTACCTCTGTGTCGTCATCCATTAAGTATACTATCCATCTACATTCTATACCTGTGGTGCATTTTAGTTTTGCAGTTTGC
Organism: Pseudophryne corroboree; assembly: GCF_028390025.1. NCBI lineage: Eukaryota > Metazoa > Chordata > Amphibia > Anura > Myobatrachidae > Pseudophryne > Pseudophryne corroboree. The sequence goes on from NC_086445.1 coordinate 86,889,230, forward strand.
TGACACAGTGTCCACCAGTATACTATATAAAGCAGTACGGTAGGCCACTGCTGTACCTACCTCTGTGTCGTCATCCATTAAGTATACTATTCATCTACATTCTATACCTGTGGTGCATTTTAGTTTTGCAGTTTGCTGACACAGTGTCCACCAGTATACTATATATAGCAGTACGGTAGGCCACTGCTGTACCTACCTCTGTGTCGTCATCCATTAAGTATACTATCCATCTACATTCTATACCTGTGGTGCATTTTAGTTTTGCAGTTTGCTGACACAGTGTCCACCAGTATACTATATATAGCAGTACGGTAGGCCACTGCTGTACCTACCTCTGTGTCGTCATCCATTAAGTATACTATCCAATATCCATCTACATTCTATACCTGTGGTGCATTTTAGTTTTGCAGTTTGCTGACACAGTGACCACCAGTATACTATATATAGCAGTACGGTAGCCCACTGCTGTACCTACCTCTGTGTCATCATCCATTAAGTATACTATCCATCTACATTCTATACCTGTGGTGCATTTTAGTTTTGCAGTTTGCTGACACAGTGTCCACCAGTATACTATATATAGCAGTACGGTAGGCCACTGCTGTACCTACCTCTGTGTCGTCATCCATTAAGTATACTATCCATCTACATTCTATACCTGTGGTGCATTTTAGTTTTGCAGTTTGCTGACACAGTGACCACCAGTATACTATATATAGCAGTACGGTAGGCCACTGCTGTACCTACCTCTGTGTCGTCATCCATTAAGTATACTATCCAATATCCATCTACATTCTATACCTGTGGTGCATTTTAGTTTTGCAGTTTGCTGACACAGTGACCACCAGTATACTATAAATAGCAGTACGGTAGGCCACTGCTGTACCTACCTCTGTGTCGTCATCCATTAAGTATACTATCTATCTACATTCTATACCTGTGGTGCATTTTAGTTTTGCAGTTTGCTGACAGTGTCCACTAGTATACTATATATAGCAGTACGGTAGGCCACTGCTATACCTACCTCTGTGTCGTCATCCATTAAGTATACTATCCAATATCCATCTACATTCTATACCTGTGGTGCATTTTAGTTTTGCAGTTTGCTGACACAGTGTCCACCAGTATACTATATATAGCAGTACGGTTGGCCACTGCTGTACCTACCTCTGTGTCGTCATCCATTAAGTATACTATCCATCTACATTCTATACCTGTGGTGCATTTTAGTTGTGCGCAGTAAATATGGTAGTAGGCCATTGCTATTGATACTGGCATATAATTCCACACATTAAAAAATGGAGAACAAAAATGTGGAGGTTAAAATAGGGAAAGATCAAGATCCACTTCCACCTCGTGCTGAAGCTGCTGCCACTAGTCATGGCCGAGACGATGAAATGCCATCAACGTCGTCTGCCAAGGCCGATGCCCAATGTCATAGTAGAGAGCATGTAAAATCCAAAACACAAAAGTTCAGTAAAATGACCCAAAAATCAGAATTAAAAGCATCTGAGGAGAAGCGTAAACTTGCCAATATGCCATTTACGACACGGAGTGGCAAGGAACGGCTGAGGCCCTGGCCTATGTTCATGGCTAGTGGTTCAGCTTCACATGAGGATGGAAGCACTCATCCTCTCGCTAGAAAAAAGAAAAGACTTAAGCTGGCAAAAGCACAGCAAAGAACTGTGCGTTCTTCTAAATCACAAATCCCCAAGGAGAGTCCAATTGTGTCGGTTGCGATGCCTGACCTTCCCAACACTGGACGGGAAGAGCTTGCGCCTTCCACCATTTGCACGCCCCCTGCAAGTGCTGGAAGGAGCACCCGCAGTCCAGTTCCTCATAGTCAAATTGAAGATGTCACTGTTGAAGTACACCAGGATGAGGATATGGGTATTGCTGGCGCTGGGGAGGAAATTGACAAGGAGGATTCTGATGGTGAGGTGGTTTGTTTAAGTCAGGCACACGGGACGACACCTGTTGTCCGTGGGAGGAATATGGCCATTGACATGCCTGGTCAAAATACAAAAAAAATCAGCTCTTCGGTGTGGAATTATTTCAACACAAATGCGGACAACAGGTGTCAAGCCGTGTGTTGCCTTTGTGAAGCTGTAATAAGTAGGGGTAAGGACGTTAACCACCTCGGAACATCCTCCCTTATACGTCACCTGCAGCGCATTCATCAGAAGTCAGTGAAAAGTTCAAAAACTTTGGGCGACAGCAGAAGCAGTCCACTGACCAGTAAATCCCTTCCTCTTGTAACCAAGCTCACGCAAACCACACCACCAACTCCCTCAGTGTCAATTTCCTCCTTCCCCAGGAATGCCAATAGTCCTGCAGGCCATGTCACTGGCAATTCTGACGAGTCCTCTCCTGCCTGGGATTCCTCCAATGCATCCTTGCGTGTAACGCCTACTGCTGCTGGCGCTGCTGTTGTTGCTGCTGGGAGTCGATGGTCATCCCAGAGGGGAAGTCGGAAGACCACTTGTACTACTTCCAGTAAGCAATTGACTGTCCAACAGTACTTTGCGAGGAAGATGAAATATCACAGGAGTCATCCTGCTGCAAAGCAGATAACTCAGGCCTTGGCAGCCTGGGCGGTGAGAAACGTGGTTCCGGTATCCATCGTTAATTCAGAGGCAACTATAGACTTGATTGAGGTACTGTGTCCCCGGTACCAAATACCATCTAGGTTCCATTTCTCTAGGCAGGCGATACCAAAAATGTACACAGACCTCAGAAAAAGACTCACCAGTGTCCTAAAAAATGCAGTTGTACCCAATGTCCACTTAACCACGGACATGTGGACATGTGGAGCAGGGCAGACTCAGGACTACATGACTGTGACAGCCCACTGGGTAGATGTATTGCCTCCCGCAGCAAGAACAGCAGCGGCGGCACCAGTAGCAGCATCTCGCAAACGCCAACTCGTTCCTAGGCAGGCTACGCTTTGTATCACCGCTTTCCAGAATAGGCACACAGCTGACAACCTCTTACGGCAACTGAGGAAGTTCATCGCAGAATGGCTTACCCCAATTGGACTCTCCTGGGGATTTGTGACATCGGACAATGCCAGCAATATTGTGCGTGCATTACATCTGGGCAAATTCCAGCACGTCCCATGTTTTGCACATACCTTGAATTTGGTGGTGCAGAATTATTTAAAAACGACAGGGGCGTGCAAGAGATGCTGTCGGTGGCCCGAAGAATTGCGGGCCACTTTCGGCATTCAGGCACCGCGTACAGAAGACTGGAGCACCACCAAACATTCCTGAACCTGCCCTGCCATCATCTGAAGCAAGAGGTGGTAACGAGGTGGAATTCAACCCTCTATATGCTTCAGAGGATGGAGGAGCAGCAAACGGCCATTCAAGCCTATACATCTGCCCACGATATAGGCAAAGGAGGGGGAATGCAGGTCATTCCCCTCATCAGGCTTTTGCAGAAGAAGCTGGAGACATTGAAGGAGGAGCTAAAACAGAGTGATTCCGCTAGGCATGTGGGACTTGTGGATGGAGCCCTTAATTTGCTTAACCAGGATTCACGGGTGGTCAATCTGTTGAAATCGGAGCACTACATTTTGGCCACCGTGCTCGATCCTAGATTTAAAACCTACGTTGTATCTCTCTTTCCGGCAGACACAAGTCTGCAGAGGTTCAAAGACCTGCTGGTGAGAAAATTGTCAAGTCAAGCGGAACGTGACCCATCAACATCTCCTCCTTCACATTCTCCCGCAACTGGGGGTGCAAAGAAAAGGCTAAGAATTCCTAGCCCACCCGCTGGCGGTGATGCAGGGCAGTCTGGAGCGACTGCTGACATCTGGTCCGGACTGAAGGACCTGCCAACGATTACTGACATGGCGTCTACTGTCACTGCATATGATTCTCTCACCATGGAAAGAATGGTGGAGGATTATATGAGTGACCGCATCCAAGTAGGCACGTCAGACAGTCCGTACGTATACTGGCAGGAAAAAGAGGCAATTTGGAGGCCCTTGCACAAACTGGCTTTATTCTACCTAAGTTTCCCTCCCTCCAGTGTGTACTCCGAAAGAGTGTTTAGTGCAGCCGCTCACCTTGTCAGCAATTGGCGTACCAGGTTACTTCCAGAAAATGTGGAGAAGATGATGTTCATCAAAATGAATTATAATCAATTCCTCCGTGGAGACATTCACCAGCAGCAATTGCCTCCAGAAAGTACACGGGGACCTGAGATGGTGGATTCCAGTGGGGACGAATTAATAATCTGTGAGGAGGGGGATGTACACAGTGAAAGGGGTGAGTAATCGGAGGATGATGATGAGGTGGACATCTTGCCTCTGTAGAGCGAGTTTGTGCAAGGAGAGATTGATTGCTTCTTTTTTGGTGGGGGCACAAACCAACCAGTCATTTCAGTCACAGTCGTGTGTCAGACCGTGTCGCTGAAATGATGGGTTCGTTAAAGTGTGCATGTCCTGTTTATACAACATAAGGGTGTGTGGGAGGGCCCAAGGACAATTCCATCTTGCACCTCTTTTTTCTTTCATTTTTCTTTGCATCATGTGCTGTTTGGGGACAGTTTTTTGGAAGTGCCAATCTGTCTGACACTGCAGTGCCACTCCTAGATGGGCCAGGTGTTTGTGTCGGCCACTTGTGTCGCTTAGCTTAGTCACACAGCCACCTTGGTGCGCCTCTTTTTTTCTTTGCATCATGTGCTGTTTGGGGACAATTTTTTGGAAGTGCCATCCTGTCTTGATTGACACTGCAGTGCCACTCCTAGATGGGCCAGGTGTTTGTGTCGGCCACTTGTGTCGCTTAGCTTAGTCACACAGCCACCTTGGTGTGCCTCTTCTTTTTTTCTTTACATCATGTGCTGTTTGGGGACTATTTTTTAAATCGGTCATCCTGTCTGACACTGCAGTGCCACTACTAGATGGGCCAGGTGTTTGTGTCGGCCACTTGGGTCGCTTAGCTTTGTCATCCAGCGACCTTGGTGCAAATTGTAGGACTAAAAATAATATTGTGAGATGTGAGGTGTTCAGAATAGACTGGAAATGAGTGGAAATTATGGTAATTGAGGTTAATAATACTATGGGATCAAAATGACCCCCAAATTCTAAGATTTAAGCTGTTTTTTTTAGGGGTTTTTGAAAAAAACACCCGAATCCAAAACACACCCGAATCCGACAAAAAATTTTTTGGTGAGGTTTTGCCAAAACGCGTCCGAATCCAAAACACGGCCGCGGAACCGAATCCAAAACCAAAACACAAAACCTGAAAAATGTCCGGTGCACATCACTAGTTCAGCCTACAGTAGTGTTCTACGGACTACAGTGTGCTATGGGCTATCTGGTAGTCTTTAGCCTTTTGCAGCCAAAGACTTCATCTATAGCACCTACCTTTCCAGGGCAGATTAGGTCCACCCCGTACTCAGAAGCCCCCAGGTTTTATGTATAGACAAGACGGCTATTTGAGGCTGGGCAAGAGTAGGTTGCAGATACCGCTGCACTACACGCGGACAGAGAGAAATAACCGAATGCACATGTTGGAATATAATCAATAATTAGCAGTGACTTCCTAAAAGAGCTTGGCAGAGCAAGGCAAGGTACAGATAACAAGATTACTTAGCTGCAGGAGACCCCTGGATTCCAGGCAAGGCAGGACAAAGCAAGACAAGGCAAGGTAAGGCTGGAGCTGTCTGAAAGTGCTTCCAGACTAGGTCTCACGTGTGCAGTCAGGAACTCAGGTGATAGGTAATGAACTCAGGATTCTGGCAGGACAGGGTACACAGGATTCTGACTGGACTGGGTATCACCAGTGTTATAATAGCACAACTGAACAGATTCTAGATTCACCAAGAAACAAGGGCCGGACAAAGGTACTATCAGGAATAATAAGATTCAAGCTATAACCGGCTTAAGATTTAAGGCAGGCTAGGTAATATTAGGAGCAATTGTCAATCAGAGCAGCCAGGAAGACTAGGCCCTCTGATGAGGAGACTCAATGCATCTGTTTAGCTACATACACACACAGTCAAAACTCCTAATTATACTGCAGCTGAACACACAGGAAAATTGCCGGAATATGAAATAAAAAAATTGCAGGAATATGAAATGCACTGAGGATGCAGGAAAACATGGCCTAATTATTGACAGGTGAAACTGCACAGACTACACATACAGGAGACAGGCTGCAGTTACACTTAACACAAACAAGTACAGAAGAAAACCTGGAATGCTTACAGAAATACAACAGACTCACAACATAAAAACATAAACAGGAATGAGCTACAGCGCTGGCTTATGACAGTAGCCCCCCCCCCCCTACTTTGCGGATGGACTCTGGACACCCCATCAGGGCCAAGAGGAACTGAAAACAAAAACCAGTACACTCAAGATCTCCAACAAGACTTCTTCTTCTTCTTTTTACATGACCCTAGTGGTCTGACCAAGGTAAGTCCCCAAACATTATCTGAACTGATGGTACCTTCCAGCAAAGGAATTTCACTGGCTTCAGAATCATAATCCGAGCTGGAGTCTATGTCCAATGGAAGGTTAATGGTATTCCTCTTGGAGACAGATGGTACCGAAGAAACATGACTTAATTGAGCATAGGCAGACTGGATAGGTACTGCATACAGTGGATCAGACTTTTTCACAACTTCACAGGGTGCAGTCAGTGAATGGGGCAGAATCAACAGTTAACTTCCAGATAGGAGATCTTGATGAAGATGGTACTGTATTGAGGTCACCCTGAGACTGCAAGACCTCAGAAGCCTGGTTCTTGTGAACTTGACCCATTTTGTTGGACACCAAGTTCTTGGCTGACAAATAGAACTTGCAGGAGATTCAGAAGGAACTAACTCTGGTCCACCAAACCTCCTGACCACAGCTTGGGTAAAGGCCCCCAAATCCTGCAGTATAGGATCTGTGGATGAGATTAATTGGTCAACTCACTTTCTAGCTTCCCCTCTGAAGGACACGAGAAGAAGCAACACAATCTCTGATTGAGTACAGAGTGAAGCCGCATCTAAGGACTGCAACATGAGTTCATGAAATTGCTCCAGTTTCCCATAGAAGAGAACCAGCTCTGGATCTTGGTGTGTAGAAAGAGATTGTGAACTCCCCATTGAGGTAACTTGATTAGATTGCTCCCCAGATCTTACAGGGTCAGAAGTTCTTTCAGAAGCATCACTCAGTGACAGCTAGTGTCTAGAAGTCACTTTAGGGGACACGGCATGAACAACTTCATCTGAGATCATGACTGGACTTTCTCCTTCTGGAGACTTGACATGATCTACCCCTCCTGAGGTCTTTACAGAAATCTCCTCTGCTGGGAACTCGACAGTATCTGATGCTCCACAAGGAGCTCCAGGGATTGAGGCACAGACAGACAGGGCTACTGGACTTGATACTAAGACGGACACCCCTCTTGGGGTTACAGAACTTGACACTGAGAAAGATGCCCCTTCTGGGGATATGGGACTTGATACTAAGACAAACGCCCCTCCTAGGGCTACAGAACTAGAGACTAAGACAGACGCCCCTCCTGGGGCTACATTGACTTGATACTAAGATAGATGCTCCACATGGAGCTACAAGACTTGAAATGGAGATACTGTAGATGCCTCTTCTGAGGCTTTGGAGTTAGTTGTAGCTTCAGGGGATGCAGATTTAGATGACCTATCCAAGGCCACAGATTCAGAAGACCCTTCTGGAACTGACCCATAAGCCATTATATCTGATGCCCTTCCTGGGGTCAGCACCTCAGACTTCCCTCCTGGGGCCGGCACCTCAGACTCCCTCATTGATTCTGGGACATCGGACTCACTCGCTGAGACCAGGATGTCGGACTCCCTTGCTGGGTCTATGGCTATCGAGACCCCTTCTGGGGTTATGGCCTTCGGGACCCCTCCTTGGGGTTATGGCCTTTGAGACTTCTTCTGGGGTTATGACGTTCGTGACCTTTGCTGAGGCTGTGACCTTCGGAACCTCCACTGAAGCTGTAGCCTTCAGAACCTCCGGTAAGGCTATGCTTCTTGAGTCTCTTCCTGGGGAAGCAACTTCTGGGCCCCCTTCCATGGCTATGCCTCTCAAGTCCCCTCCTGAGGTAACAGCTTCTAGAACCCTTCCTGGAATTGTTCCTCTAGAGTGCCCTCCTGGAGATGCAGGTTCAAAGACCTATCCTAGGGTGGTGCCTCTTGAGTCACCTCCTGGGAATTTGACATTAGCGACCCATCTTGGGCATGACAGCTCAGACACCCCTCCTGGGGTTTTGCCACCTGAGACCCCTCCTTGAGATTTGCTACGTGAGACCCCTCCTGAGGTTTTGCAACTCGAGACCCTCCTGGGTCTTTGACTATGGTGACCTCTCCAGAATCTAGGACATCAGACTCCCCTTCTGGGGCCGGCATCAGAGACCTTCTCCCTGGGGTAGGCATATCGGACACCCCTCCCGAGGTCAGTATATTGGACGCGGGTCCTGTACTCAGAACATTGGATGTGTTTCCTGGACTCTAAACATTGGGCACCACTCCTGGACTCTGAACATTGGGCACCACTCCTAGACTCTGAACATCGGATGGTTTTTAGAAGCTGAAACATTGGATTCTGCTTTTGGTTGGGAGAACATAATGTAGAGGGAGAAAGCTGTGGTTGGGGAAGCATTATAATCTTGCAGGAGCATGATGTGACTGGTGAGGCATTAACTGGGAGCATAATGTGCAGTATAATGTGGTGGGGGTAACATGAAATACCTAGGAGATCATGATGTAGCTGCAGGAGCATGATGTGTCTGGGGTAATAGGATGTGGTTGGAGTAACTCAAAAGTAGATGGGGGAGCATGATGTGGTTGTAATAACATGGAGTAGCTGGTGGACATTGCTGTGGCTGAATAAACGTAATAAGTTTGGGGAGCAAGATGTGGCTGCAGGAACATGATTTGGCTGGGATACCATGATGTTACTAGAGAAACAGGATGTTATGAGTGAGGTACCATATGATTGGGGGAGCATAATATGGTTGGTGGACCACGATGTGGTTACAGGGGCATGATGTAGCTAGGCTTCTATGATGTGGCTGTGGTAACAGGATGTGACTGTGAGGAATCATATGGTTGGGGAGCATAGTGTGACTGAAGTAACATGAAGTACTGTAGCTTGGGGAGCTTAATAAGGCTGTTATTATATCTACATTCAAATGGACTGTCTCCCATGCCTATTTGGATGCTATCACTGAAATAATCAGCAACCATTCTTTGATAGGTGAAGCATACATATGCATCATATAGTACAGCAACAGTGTCGCACAAATGAGTCAGAAATATATTTTTTCTCTGGGTCACACACAGAGTATATATCATATATAGCAGTAGTGTACAGAAGCCACAGTACTAGTAGTCACTGAGTGATGCACCAATAGACATATATTTTTTGCTCTGGATCACACACAGAGCATATATAGCAGTAGTGTATGGCAGTACTAGTTGTCACTGAGTGACGCATCAATAGAAATATATTTTTTGCTTTGGATCACACACAGATATATAGCAGTAGTGTACAGCTGCCACAGTACTAGTAGTCAGAGTGATGCACCAATAGAAATATATTTTTTGATTTGGATCACACACAGATCTATAGCAGTAGTGTATGGCAGTACTAGTAGTCACTGAGTGACACACCAATAAAAATGTATTTTTTGCTCTGGATCACACACAGATATATAGCAGTAGTGTATGGAAGCCGCAGTAGTAGTAGTCAGAGTGACACACCAATAAAAATATATTTTTTGCTTTGGATCAAACACAGATATATAGCAGTAGTGTAAGGTAGCCACAGTACTAGTAGTCAGAGTGATGCACCAATAGAAATATAATTTTTGCTTTGGATCATGCACAGATATATAGCAGTAGTGTAAGGTAGCCGCAGTACTAGTAGTCAGAGTGATGCACCAATAGAAATATATTTTTTGCTTTGGATCACACATGGGATATATAGCAGTAGTGTTCGGCAGTACACAGCCCCTTATAGACAGAGAACACCTGGTTCTATTCACAGCCAGAGTATGCTACTATGCAGAGCCCTAACACAGTGACAGCACACCCAAGCACCCAACTCAACTCTCCTGCAAACCAACCCCTCTGCTCTCTCCTGCCCCTTTTTGCTCTCTCCTGCCCCCTTTGCTCTCTCCTTGCTTGCTCCTTCCCTAACTGCACAGAAGGAACACGTCCTCACTGTGTGCTCTCCAAGTCCGGAATGAAGATGGTGTCAATCACCAGGACTATATATAGAATCCAAAACTCGTGAGATTCGACAATGGGATGATGACGTTTTGCCTCGTTTTCTGATCTGAGTCCGGCAAGCAAAACGGAACCTGACTCGGATCCTTGCTCGGATCTCCAAGTTCAGGCAGATTTGGTTCTCAGGGAACCAAACCCGCTCACCCCTAATTTCCAGTTACTGGACTTTTTTCGGTCTGCACCCGCTATAACCTACCTCACACAAGAAGACTTTCTTCTAGTCCAAACTTTCAAGCTTTCCCTGGAAACTCACCTCTTCAGGCAGATTATCAAATTTCAGAGCTATCCACATAACCTCCATTTACTATTCTACCCATTTACTTGCCCTCTACAAACTGCACACAAAACTTACATACAGTATGTTCTCTTTCTACACTCACATATCCTGCTGACCCCAGGATAACATTGCTGTGTAACTGGATCATACAGTAGAGCCCACCAAGACCCTCTACAATCTGTTTGGAGCATTTACACTATGTATTACAAAAGCCAGGCATACACTATACAACATACTTGCCTACTCTCCCGGAATGGCCGGGAGGCTCCCGAAAATCGGGTGACCCTCCCGGCCCCACGGAAGAGCAGGCAAGTCTCCCGGAACCAGCAGTCACCCTGCCCTTCCGCTCACTTACTGTGTAATGTGGGCGGTCCGGGCAGTTGATGACGCGATTCTTGCTGAATCGCGTCATCATAGCCACGCCCCCTGCAGTGTAATGCCGGGGATCGCGGCATTACAGAGCGGGGGCGTGTCTTAAAGGGCGTGACATAGTAACTTCGCCCCCGCCCCGCCTCCGGCCTGCCTCCGGCCCGCCTCCTCCCCACGTCACAGCCTGCCCCTGCCCCCGTGCTGAGCCGACCTGGCTGCTCTCTCCCGCAGAGAGCAGCCAGACTATCGGCAAGTATGCTATACACTTATCTGGCAGATCTGGTTGATTGAAATGAAAATCTGGTAATAGATAAGAGCAAATGACAATCTACCATTCGCTACCAAACACTGGGAAATAGACAAAACCTGTCCATGATTTTAACAATTTGCCTGAAGGACAGGTTTTGTCCAATACCCAGTGTTTGGGAACAAATGGTCGATTGTCATTTGCTCTCATTCATTACCAGATTTTCTTTCCAACCAGCCAGAATGGGCCTATGGCCTGCCAAATACTTGTACAGTGTATTCCCAGCTTTATGCTCATGTATCAGATGCCTATTTCCCTATAGAACGCTTAGTACTATGGGGGCTTTTCAGGTTGCATCGCTAATCGGTGCGACCACAATAACCCAGTTGGCGTCGCTAGCGCGCATGCACAGGTCTCATCCTACACGTGCGTGCTCGGCCAATGCAATTTGATCACATTGGCTGCGAACGCCTCCGCCTGATTGACAAGCAGAGGTGTTCGCATGGCGGGCTGGGGGCGGCGGTGGAAAATGTGGGCAAGTTGGCTGCATTTTCAGGCCATTCTGCATGCTGGGCAGCCTTGTCCTGTGATGGGCCGCCCCCAGCATGCAATGGAAAGGATTGTAGAGTCTGCTTTTTAGCAGAATCTGCAATCTGTACTGTATTACCCCCTATGTATGCTTACCTCTTTCGGGTTCATTCCGAGTTGATCGTAGCTGTGCTAAATTTAGCACAGCTACGATCATTCACACTGACATGCGGGGGGGAAGCCAAGCACAGGCCCCCCCCCTCCCCCCCCTGCAGAAGCAGCTTTAGCGTGCTGGCCGGGAGCTACTCATCTCTCCCTGGTCTGCAGCGGCTGCGTATGACGTCACGCAGCCGCTGCGGCCTGCCCACCATTCGGTCCGGCCACGCCTGCGTTGGCCGGACCGCTCCCACAAAATGGCGGCCAAACGCTGCCGTTTCGCCCCCTCCCGTCCAGCAACCGCCTCTGCCTGCCTTCGGCCGTCTGGCATGCGCCGCGCACTACGGCGCCAGTGCATGCGCAGTAGGGACCCGTTCGCTCAGCTGCGACAAAAAGCAGCGAGCGAACACGTCAGAGTGACCCCCTTTGTCTGTTATTACCCAGTTTCGTTTTATTACTCTTTTGTTCCTTATTGCAAATTCCCAAAATATGCCGGCGCTATATAAAGAACTTTTAATATATAAATATGTCTATTTTCATTTAAGGCGGCTTATTTGCATTTTGTAGTGTATGCTACATGTTATGCATATTAAGTGTAGCTTAGAAATTTCCCTAACTATTCTAATTGTTTTATAGAGACACCACAGCTGCAAACCCCATATGCACCATGATAAATCATTATACCATGATACACTCCATAGCTGAAAACAAAGATGCAGTACACCGTCAGCAGTCCCAGAGCGCAGATCTCTAACAAGCTACATCCTGTCCTACTCCTTACATGATCTGCTTTGAAATTTGGAAGAAGGTGGTGGTGTTAAGATGAAAGATTTTATTTAAGCTTTTGTTCACAACACCAACAAGTAGATTACACACAATACAAGGAAAATATTACAGCTATCATCAGTTACTTTAAATATCAAATAAATCCTCAGTTTTTCTGTAACCAAATGTATTCATACCAGCCAGAGCTGGATAAAGGAAGGGGGGAGGCAGTGAACAAATCCGGGCCCGCCTCTCTCAGCCCCCATCTTGTCTGGAGTTGCTCTGATCCGGCCTCCAACGCAAGAGGCAGCTCTGACTCTGAGTCCCTGCAGCAGTGCAGGGTTGTGTGAATCAATTGCTGATGGTGCCATTGTCCCCCTTTGACATTGCATCCTTGGCCCCCACATCTCAGCCATCCTCTTCTTCCTTACAAAGCTACCCACCATGGGCGGGGAAGAGGAGGAGGAAGCAAAACTGTGAGAGCAGGTGGAAGGAAGGAAGCAGGACGAGTTGGAGAAGCAGGAGGCCCCAGTGCTGCTGTTGAGAGGGAAGAGGAGTTACTGAGTGAGGATGAAGTCTGCACACAATGCCCACTGGCACGCTGGTGGGCTGAAGAGAGAGGTAAATGTGCATACATAGACACACCAGGGTATGATGGGTCTGAGAGACACTGGGGGATTGATGCTTAAATAGCCAGGAGTGAGAGGGTGATAAGTTTGAGAGAGACAGGGGGATGAGACTGAGGGAGGGGGAGTTGAGGCTGAGAGACATGGGAGGTGAGGTTGAAAGAAATGGGGGGTGAGGTTGAGAGACACAGGGTGGGGAATGAGTCTGAGAGACAAAAGAGGGGAAGAAATGGCTGCTGTGGTGAAGGTGTATCGTGACTGGACAAATGGCACCATTGGGAATACCAACGTGGAAACTGCAGAGCACCACGTGCCATTGAAGAGAGAGGTGAACGTCAACTAAGAAGGTGTGTGAGGGCCGACCGACACACTACAGTGGAGCAGCTCACCATCAAAATGAACCTGGAGGCTACCAGACGTGTGTCTAAAATGACAGTTCAGCCTCTTCTAGCGGCTGTCTGTGTTGCACACGGCGATTGCTCTGGCTAATAGCTAGTGGTCATAATAATGTGAGTCGACTGTGTACAGTAAGTGTCATATATCAAATTGATCAGCACAGTCTCCTGGTGCATCCTACAGTACCTGCATCACATTGCAACTAAGACGCATTTTTGTCAAAAAAGAGACCAACGCTAGCAGAGTCTTATCGGACCTGGCATGCCAGGAGGGGCTGTTTGGCATGACTCCAGCAAAGCTGTATGAGGACACATCTGTAGGAAGGTTCCATACTGTCAGCACAGAACATATTTTGTGCATGGGTGTTTCAAGAGAGGATGGGGCCTTTGTGCAGTATCTGTTCTTGCTCCCTCCTCTCTGCCTAGCAGCGTAGTGTGTATGAGCAGTGAGCGCTAGAGTCTACAGAAGATCTTCAGGAAAATGGCGCAGCAGCACCCTGGACCCAGGTTCCCCTGTGCACTGCACACACTGCACACATTATAGATATGCCAGTGATTTTGTCTTATTGCTATTATAATAATATATAAAATAAGTGTTTCCCAAACTCAATCCTCAAGGAACACTGACAGGCTATGATGTACTAGTGCCTGTTATCAGAGATGTGCACCGAAAATTTTTCGGGTTTTGGTTTTGGGTTCGGTTCCGTGGCCGTGTTTTGGGTTCGAAAGCGTTTTGGCAAAACCTCACCGAATTTTTTTTGTCGGATTCGGGTGTGTTTTGGATTCGGGTGTTTTTTTCAAAAAACCCTAAAAAACAGCTTAAATCATAGAATTTGGGGGTCATTTTGATCCCAAAGTATTATTAACCTCAATAACCATAATTTCCACTCATTTTCAGTCTATTCTGAACACCTCACACCTCACAATATTATTTTTAGTCCTAAAATTTGCACCGAGGTCGCTGGATGACTAAGCTCAGCGACCCAAGTGGCCGACACAAACACCTGGCCCATCTAGGAGTGGCACTGCAGTGTCACGCAGGATGGCCCTTCCAAAAAACACTCCCCAAACAGCACATGACGCAAAGAAAAAAAGAGGCGCAATGAGGTAGCTGTGTGACTAAGCTCAGCGACCCTAGTGGCCGACACAAACACCTGGCCCATCTAGGAGTGGCACTGCAGTGTCACGCAGGATGGCCCTTCCAAAAAATACTCCCCAAACAGCACATGACGCAAAGAAGAAAAAAAAGAGGCGCAATGAGGTAGCTGTGTGACTAAGATAAGCGACCCTAGTGGCCGACACAAACACCTGGCCCATCTAGGAGTGGCACTGCAGTGTCACGCAGGATGGCCCTTCCAAAAAACACTCCCCAAACAGCACATGAAGCAAAGAAAAATGAAAGAAAAAAGAGGTGCAAGATGGAATTGTCCTTGGGCCCTCCCACCCACCCTTATGTTGTATAAACAGGACATGCACACTTTAACCAACCCATCATTTCAGTGACAGGGTCTGCCACACGACTGTGACTGAAATGACGGGTTGGTTTGGACCCCCACCAAAAAAGAAGCAATTAATCTCTCCTTGCACAAACTGGCTCTACAGAGGCAAGATGTCCACCTCATCATCATCCTCCGATTCATCACCGTGTACATCCCCCTCCTCACAGATTATCAATTCGTCCCCACTGGAATCCACCATCACAGCTCCCTGTGTACTTTGTGGAGGCAATTGCTGCTGGTGAATGTCTCCATGGAGGAATTGATTATAATTCATTTTAATGAACATCATCTTCTCCACATTTTCTGGAAGTAACCTCGTACGCCGATTGCTGACAAGGTGAGCGGCGGCACTAAACACTCTTTCGGAGTACACACTTGTGGGAGGGCAACTTAGGTAGAATAAAGCCAGTTTGTGCAAGGGCCTCCAAATTGCCTCTTTTTCCTGCCAGTATAAGTACGGACTGTCTGACGTGCCTACTTGAATGCGGTCACTCATATAATCCTCCACCATTCTTTCAATGGTGAGAGAATCATATGTAGTGACAGTAGACGACATGTCCGTAATCGTTGTCAGGTCCTTCAGTCCGGACCAGATGTCAGCATCAGCAGTCACTCCAGACTGCCCTGCATCACCGCCAGCGGGTGGGCTCGGAATTCTGAGCCTTTTCCTCGCACCCCCAGTTGCGGGAGAATGTGAAGGAGGAGATGTTGACAGGTCGCGTTCCGCTTGACTTGACAATTTTCTCACCAGCAGTTCTTTGAACCCCTGCAGACTTGTGTCTGCCGGAAAGAAAGATACAACGTAGGTTTTAAATCTAGGATCGAGCACGGTGGCCAAAATGTAGTGCTCTGATTTCAACAGGTTGACCACCCGTGAATCCTTGTTAAGCGAATTAAGGGCTCCATCCACAAGTCCCACATGCCTAGCGGAATCGCTCAGTGTTAGCTCCTCCTTCAATGTCTCCAGCTTCTTCTGCAAAAGCCTGATGAGGGGAATGACCTGACTCAGGCTGGCAGTGTCTGAACTGACTTCACGTGTGGCAAGTTCAAAAGGTTGCAGAACCTTGCACAACGTTGAAATCATTCTCCACTGCGCTTGAGACAGGTGCATTCCACCTCCTATATCGTGGTCAGTTGTATAGGCTTGAATGGCCTTTTGCTGCTCCTCCAACCTCTGAAGCATATAGAGGGTTGAATTCCACCTCGTTACCACTTCTTGCTTCAGATGATGGCAGGGCAGGTTCAGGCGTTTTTGGTGTTGCTCCAGTCTTCTGTACGTGGTGCCTGTACGCCGAAAGTGTCCCACAATTCTTCTGGCCACCGACAGCATCTCTTGCACGCCCCTCTCGTTTTTTAAATAATTCTGCACCACCAAATTCAAGGTATGTGCAAAACATGGGACGTGCTGGAATTTGCCCATATTTAATGCACACACAATATTGCTGGCGTTGTCCGAGGCCACAAATCCACAGGAGAGTCCAATTGGGGTAAGCCATTCTGCGATGATCTTCCTCAGTTGCCGTAAGAGGTTTTTAGCTGTGTGCGTATTCTGGAAAGCGGTGATACAAAGCGTAGCCTGCCTAGGAAAGAGTTGGCGTTTGCAAGATGCTGCTACTGGTGCCGCCGCTGCTGTTCTTGCGGCGGGAGTCAATACATCTACCCAGTGGGCTGTCACAGTCATATAGTCCTGAGTCTGCCCTGCTCCACTTGTCCACATGTCCGTGGTTAAGTGGACATTGGGTACAACTGCATTTTTTAGGACACTGGTGAGTCTTTTTCTGAGGTCTGTGTACATTTTCGGTATCGCCTGCCTAGAGAAATGGAACCTAGATGGTATTTGGTACCGGGGACACAGTACCTCAATCAAGTCTATAGTTGGCTCTGCAGTAATGATGGATACCGGAACCACATTTCTCACCGCCCAGGATGCCAAGGCCTCAGTTATCCGCTTTGCAGCAGGATGACTGCTGTGATATTTCATCTTCCTCGCAAAGGACTGTTGGACAGTCAATTGCTTGGTGGAAGTAGTAAAAGTCGTCTTACGACTTCCCCTCTGGGATGACCATCGACTCCCAGCAGCAACAACAGCAGCGCCAGCAGCAGTAGGCGTTACACGCAAGGATGCATCGGAGGAATCCCAGGCAGGAGAGGACTCGTCAGAATTGCCAGTGACATGGCCTGCAGGACTATTGGCATTCCTGGGGAAGGAGGAAATTGACACTGAGGGAGTTGGTGGGGTGGTTTGCGTGAGCTTGGTTACAAGAGGAAGGGATTTACTGGTCAGTGGACTGCTTCCGCTGTCGCCCAAAGTTTTTGAACTTGTCACTGACTTATGATGAATGCGCTGCAGGTGACGTATAAGGGAGGATGTTCCGAGGTGGTTAACGTCCTTACCCCTACTTATTACAGCTTGACAAAGGCAACACACGGCTTGACACCTGTTGTCCGCATTTCTGTTGAAATACTTCCACACCGAAGAGCTGATTTTTTTGGTATTTTCACCAGGCATGTCAATGGCCATATTCCTCCCACGGACAACAGGTGTCTCCCCGGGTGCCTGACTTAAACAAACCACCTCACCATCAGAATCCTCCTTGTCAATTTCCTCCCCAGCGCCAGCAACACCCATATCCTCCTCATCCTGGTGTACTTCAACACTGACATCTTCAATCTGACTATCAGGAACTGGACTGCGGGTGCTCCTTCCAGCACTTGCAGGGGGCATGCAAATGGTGGAAGGCGCATGTGTCACGAACCGGTCTCTCACCTTTGCGGGTTCTGGGGTTCATCCGTTGCCAGTGCGGTTGCTCGCGGTTCTGTGCGCCCGTGTGGGGACACGGCGTGATCAATGGCACAGGTAATGCAGAGTCTGGGAACTGTGAGTGCGGGGACCAAATGGCCTAAGGCACTGCGGTGTGTCTGCTGTATAGGAGGTGGCCATGTTGGAGACCAAATAGCTAATACTGAGCACTTGTGAAAACACCTGTGGGCAGGTGTAAGCTAATCCCGTGCTTGTTCTGCCTTTAAGTAGGCTGGGATTATGTCACTCTGGGACAGTGCTTTGTTGTATCAAAGCTGTGCTCTAGCTCTGAGCTCTCTCCGTGCATTCCTGTGTGATTCCCGTGGTCCAGATATCGCCTCCGTTCCCAGAGGTCCGTCTGCAGCCTTCACTGCTGAAAGATCTACCGGCTCTCTGCTGTGCTGTCAGTTAATTGCACTCCTATTGGAAATAGTTTGATTCCCAGTGTCCTGCATGAGGTTACCTTGTCAGTCTGCCTATCATTCAAAGTCTGGAGGATTCTGTTTCTCTCAGCTGTTCGTTTGTTCAACTCTGCATTTAACCCATTCATCACCTTGTCATCTACTACAGTTTCACAGTGATCTCCGGAACCCGCAAGTAACCCAATTCAGAACTTTTTATTTGTTATGTTGTCATTACAAGGATAATTCTTCACAGTCTCTCAGTTAACTCTCAAAACTCCATTGCGAACCCTTACAGTTATTTCTTCATGTCTGCATTAACCAGTTAAACACATTCTGCAGTTCAGCATCAAAGCTTGTTTATATTTGGACAATTCTACATTTATTCATCAGCTTGTTTTGCATACAGTTTCATGAACATTTCTTTTATTTATCTTTGAGTGTTATCCTGCATATTGTTTCTGCCATTCCTGCAATACTTCAGTATAATATGATGATTAACAACTTGCCATTTAACACCTTACTGAATTGTTATTTCTAATAAAATATGAAACTGAACTTCCTTCGTCCTCCCTGCTTTCATTTCCCACCAGCACCTACACCTGTGGTTGGTTCAGGGTTTACGGATTCACAAAAACACCCGGACCTGACAGTAAGCACTGGCCACATGGATCCGTCAAGTGACCAATTCGCAGGAGGCGGTGCTACATCAGATATCCTTTCCCGTCTGGAAAACCAGGAGTCTATACAGACACAAATAGTGCAGTTTATGCAAACTATGGCAGACCGTTTAGAGATTCTTCATACAGCTATTAAAACGTCTCTAGTCCAGATTCCAACTCCAGTTGTCCCAGTTACCACTACAGCTTCTCCTGAGACGCTACCTACGTCCTGTTTGCAGTTACCCTCTCCAAGTAAGTTTGACGGAACCCCAAAACTTTGCAGAGGATTCCTGAATCAATGCGAGATCCAGTTTGAACTGTTGTCCGCCAGTTTCCCATCAGCTCGTTCTAAGGTTGCATATATTATTGCCCTCCTCTCCGGTCAGGCTCTGGAGTGGGCATCTCCATTATGGGAAAAAGGTGATCCTATCCTCTCTAATTACAAGGAGTTCGTATCATCCTACCGGAGAATCTTTGATGAACCAGGCAGAACCACCTCAGCATCTTTAGAGATTCTCCGTCTGCGTCAAGGTTTACGTCCTGTCAGTCAATATATTATTCAGTTTCGTACGTTGTCTTCAGAGTTAAATTGGAATGAGGAGGCCCTGATCGCCGCGTTTTGGAATGGACTTTCAGAGAAAATCAAGGATGATTTAACCATCCGGGATGTGCCTACTACACTGGATGAATTGATTTCTCTCTGTAACAAACTTGACCTACGCTACAGAGAGCGATCTTTAGAGAAATCCAGGACAGAGCGATCTAGTCCACGTTATCATCCTAGGCCTCGACAAGATTCTTCATCACAGTCGCCGGTAACAACAGAAGAACCTATGCAGTTTAGGCGCTCTCGCCTCACAGAGGAGGAACGACTTCATCGTCGACAGGGTAACCTCTGCATGTACTGTGGGTCCTCCGAACATTTAGTTAAATCCTGCAAACTCCGGCCTGGAAAACTCTCGCTCCTAGCTTATTCAATGGAGCTTAAGCTAGGAGTTACTTTAGAACCACGTTCTGGGAAAGAGCCGACCTTGTCTATTCAATTAGAAGTTCCAAGTTCTACAGTGAAGGTTTCAGCTCTCCTAGATTCCGGGGCAGCCGAGAACTTCATCTCCTCAGCCTTTGTCATGCGGTCTAAAGTTCAAACCATGCCTCTGGAAGCAGCAGTTGCCGTTACAGCAGTGGATGGAAGTCGAATTCCAGATGGTATAATTACTCATCGAACCGTATGTCTCAAGATGAAAGTTGGTGTGCTCCATTCCGAATACCTCTCCTTCTACGTGATTCCCAAAGCCTCTCAAGATGTGATACTTGGTTTACCTTGGCTGCAGAAACATAATCCTCAACTCAATTGGCAAACCATGGAAGTCCTTTCGTGGGGTAAATCTTGTACCAAGGACTGTTTAGCCTCAATTGTACCTCTCCGGTCAATTAGCCTTCCCGACCTACCTCCGGTGTATCAATCTTTTGCAGATGTTTTCAGTAAACAAGCAGCAGACTCTCTACCTCCTCACCGCGAATGGGACTGCCCAATCGTCCTGGTTCCAGGCAAAACCCCTCCTAGGGGACGAATTTATCCGCTATCCATCCCAGAGACGCAAGCTATGTCTGACTATATACAGGAAAATCTAATCAAAGGATTTATCAGACCATCTTCTTCACCTGCAGGAGCCGGATTCTTTTTCGTTAAGAAGAAGGACGGTGGGTTACGACCATGCATAGATTACCGTGGACTCAATGAGATCACTGTGAAAAACAAGTATCCATTACCCTTAATTCCAGAATTATTTGACCGGGTAAAGGGAGCTACTGTGTTTACAAAACTGGATCTCCGAGGGGCCTACAATTTAATCCGCATCCGTGCAGGGGACGAGTGGAAGACTGCTTTTAATACCCGGGATGGGCATTACGAATACCTCGTAATGCCCTTTGGTCTTTGTAATGCACCTGCAGTTTTTCAAAGCTATGTGAATGAACTTTTTCGTGATCTTCTCTACAAGTGTCTAGTAGTGTACCTGGATGATATCCTAATATTCTCTAAGGATCTAAAGTCTCACCGTCACCAAGTTAAAGAGGTTCTGACACGTCTGAGGAAAAATCAACTTTATTGTAAGTTAGAGAAGTGCACTTTTGAAGTATCTTCCATACCGTTCCTTGGTTACATCATTTCTGGATCAGAGCTATGTATGGATCCAGGTAAGGTACAAGCTATCCGAGATTGGTCCACTCCTTCAACTCTCAAGGGGATTCAGCGATTTCTTGGCTTTGCGAATTTCTATAGGAGATTCATCAAGAATTATTCTACGTTAGCTGCTCCCATCACAGCCCTAACTCGCAAGGGAGCAAATCCTACGAACTGGTCTTCTGAAGCAATCAAAGCCTTCTCTGATTTAAAGCAAGCCTTTGTGTCAGCCCCCATTCTTCGACAGCCTGATTTGAATCGTCCCTTTCTACTAGAGGTGGATGCATCTACAGAAGCAGTAGGAGCTGTGTTGTCACAAGTCTTTGAAGATAAAAAGGTCCATCCCTGTGGATATTTCTCCCGTAAGTTCCTCCCGGCAGAACGTAATTATGCAATCGGTGAGCAAGAGTTACTTGCCATCAAGTTGGCATTTGAGGAGTGGAGATACCTTCTAGAAGGAGCTCAACATCGCATTACAGTTTATACTGATCATAAGAATCTTCTGTATCTGCAGTCAGCTCAGTTTTTGAATCCACGACAAGCTCGATGGGCGCTTTTCTTCTCACGATTTGATTTCAAACTCACCTATCGTCCAGGGTCTCAGAACAAAAAGGCAGATGCCCTTTCCCGGTCCTTTGCTTCTTCTGAATTAAATGATGCTACCACGAATCAAGCCATTGTGAATCCTACGTCCTTTTTAATGACTCGAACCTCTCCAGTTCCTCCGCTTGGCAAGACCTTTGTCGCCACAAGTCTTCGAAAACGGCTGCTTACCTGGGCTCACTCCTCTTCCTTCATGGGTCATCCTGGGGTTCTAAAGACTCTCAAATTTATTCAACAGTCTTATTGGTGGCCACGTCTCAAAGCCGATGTCCAAGAGTTTATAGCAGCATGTCCTAAATGTGCCCAACATAAGAGTCCAAGAAGTTCTCCACCAGGTCTACTACATCCACTATCCATACCCAAACAACCATGGACTCATATCTCAATGGATTTCGTGACCGATCTACCTCCATCAAAAGGGCGAAATACCATTTGGGTGATAGTGGATCGATTTTCGAAAAATGGCACATTTCATTTCATTAACTGGGTTACCATCAGCCCCTTTACTAGCCAGATTGTTCATCTCTGAAATCTTCAAGTTGCATGGCCTTCCTCGAGAAATTATCTCTGATCGGGGAACACAGTTTGTGGCCAAGTTTTGGAGGTCGCTTGACGCTTTGTTCATCTTTAAATGTCAAGTTGAACTTTTCTTCTGCATATCATCCTCAGACAGATGGACAAACTGAGAGAGTCAACCAAGACCTTGAAACATTTCTCCGGCTATATATATCGTCCTCACAGGATGACTGGGTTGACTACCTTCCATTGGCAGAATTTGCTCATAATAATCTCTTCCATTCATCTTCAGAATTTACGCCCTTTTATATTAACTTCGGCTTTCATCCTCGTGTGCCAGAGTTTCATCCATTGCCAGCCCTAGAGGTCCCAGCGGCAGATCAAGAGCTTCAACGTCTATCTAGCATCTGGAGTTGTGTACGTAAGTCCTTGGTCAAAACTTCCGCTCGTTATAAATCTTTTGCAGATAGAAAACGTAAAGCTGTACCGAATTACAAAGTGGGAGACCAAGTTTGGATTTCTACGCGCAATCTCAAGTTCAAAGTTCCTTCTAAGAAATTTGCTCCCAGGTTTATTGGTCCATTTCCCATTGTAAAGGTACTCAACCCTGTGTCATACAAAGTCAAGCTGCCACCGTCTTTGAGAATTCCTAACGCCTTTCATACATCTTTACTGAAGCCTTTGATTCTCAATAAGTTCCGTACTACCCAGTCCAAATCTCCTAAAGTTCACTCTTTGCAGAATGAGGAATTTGAAGTTAAAGAGATTGTGGACTCACGTTCCCGATATGGACGTTTACAGTTTCTGGTCGACTGGAAGGGTTACGGTCCGGAGGAGAGATCCTGGGTTTTCTCTGAAGATGTTCATGCTCCAAGACTGGTACAGAAATACTTCTCCAAAAATCCTGACAAGGTTCAAAGGTGTTCGGAGACCACCCGTAGAAGAGGGGGTACTGTCACGAACCGGTCTCTCACCTTTGCGGGTTCTGGGGTTCATCCGTTGCCAGTGCGGTTGCTCGCGGTGCTGTGCGCCCGTGTGGGGACACGGCGTGATCAATGGCACAGGTAATGCAGAGTCTGGGAACTGTGAGTGCGGGGACCAAATGGCCTAAGGCACTGCGGTGTGTCTGCTGTATAGGAGGTGGCCATGTTGGAGACCAAATAGCTAATACTGAGCACTTGTGAAAACACCTGTGGGCAGGTGTAAGCCAATCCCGTGCTTGTGCTGCCTTTAAGTAGGCTGGGATTATGTCACTCTGGGCCAGTGCTTTGTTGTATCAAAGCTGTGCTCTAGCTCTGAGCTCTCTCCGTGCATTCCTGTGTGATTCCCGTGGTCCAGATATCGCCTCCGTTCCCAGAGGTCCGTCTGCAGCCTTCACTGCTGAAAGATCTACCGGCTCTCTGCTGTGCTGTCAGTTAATTGCACTCCTATTGGAAATAGTTGGATTCCCAGTGTCCTGCATGAGGTTACCTTGTCAGTCTGCCTATCATTCAAAGTCTGGAGGATTCTGTTTCTCTCAGCTGTTCGTTTGTTCAACTCTACATTTAACCCATTCATCACCTTGTCATCTACTACAGTTTCACAGTGATCTCCGGAACCCGCAAGTAACCCAATTCAGAACTTTTTATTTGTTATGTTGTCATTACAAGGATAATTCTTCACAGTCTCTCAGTTAACTCTCAAAACTCCATTGCGAACCCTTTCAGTTATTTCTTCATGTCTGCATTAACCAGTTAAACACATTCTGCAGTTCAGCATCAAAGCTTGTTTATATTTGGACAATTCTACATGTATTCATCAGCTTGTTTTGCATACAGTTTCATGAACATTTCTTTTATTTATCTTTGAGTGTTATCCTGCATATTGTTTCTGCCATTCCTGCAATACTTCAGTATAATATGATGATTAACAACTTGCCATTTAACACCTTACTGAATTGTTATTTCTAATAAAATATGAAACGGAACTTCCTTCGTCCTCCCTGCTTTCATTTCCCACCAGCACCTACACCTGTGGTTGGTTCAGGGTTTACGGATTCACAAAAACACCCGGACCTGACAGCATGCTCTTCACGTCCAGTGTTGGGAAGGTCAGGCATCGCAACCGACACAATTGGACTCTCCTTGTGGATTTGTGATTTCGAAGAACGCACAGTTCTTTGCTGTGCTTTTGCCAGCTTAAGTCTTTTCATTTTTCTAGCGAGAGGCTGAGTGCTTCCATCCTCATGTGAAGCTGAACCACTAGCCATGAACATAGGCCAGGGCCTCAGCCGTTCTGTTATGCACACCAGTGCCTGCAGGAAAGTACTGGTGTCAGAACTGTTATGCACTCCAGTGTCTGCCGGAATGTACTGGTGTTTGAACTGTTATGCAAAACAAATGGACTCACAGACAAACTGGGGAATATGACATAACGTACACAGAAGGTGATAGGGTAACAAAATACACACAAAGTGAACAGAGAAGCCCAGAGGCTAAGGAACTGGGTATCTCCCTTGTATTAGAACTGCTCAGATGGAAATAGCAAGATGTTGTGTTTTAATACGTAGAGAACCCGAAATGCTGTTGCTAAGGGCAACAGCAAAACCCTAAAGGGTTACCAACGGGTGTGGCAGTAAACTCCTTGGTCAGAGATGGAATGATAGACACAAGGAGAGACTCCACAATCCTGATTCTCACTTGCAGTGCACAGGTTTTAGCTTACTGCCACTAAACTGACCCCTGACACCTAGCACAGTGAGACAGGATTAGACAGGCAAGTCTTAGAATACAGCCGCAAACTTGCTAAGTTCACAGAGTAGTAACAGAACCCCAGCAAGCTAAACGACTGACTCCAGTCTTACTGCTAGGTCTGGATTGGCAGAGTGTAATACCAAATCCCCAGGCCTATTTGCAGTAAGCAACAAACAAATACAAAGCTACACAGTACTGGCTAACTTTCATGAACTGACTAACCAACAAAGATTCAGCAGCATCTGCTTACCCTGAAAAGAGGCCTTATAAAGCAGGTGCTGTCCACGCCCCACTCAGACCTCACAGACTGTGAGCACAAAAACCAGCACCGGATCCCCTGCCGTGCACAGAGCCTATAACCACTGCACAGCAAAAGACCCGAACCGGAGTATCAGCTGCGCTCAGGTTACTCCACTAGCACTTGTCTCCCGGTTGCCATGACGACGTGGCAGCACAGGGCAGGAGACCCTAACAGTACCCCCCCTCTGACGAGGGGTCAAAGAACCCCTACCACCGGGTTTATCGGGGAACTGCGAGAAGAAAGAGCGTATCAGTCTGGGGGCATGAAGATCACAACTGCGCACCAACGACCGCTCCTCCGGGCCATACCCCTTCCAGTGCACCAAAAATGACAGCCGACCCCGAACCACCTTGGAGTCAAGAATCCTTTCAACAACAAACTCCCTCTGGCCACGTATCAGAAGAGGGGAAGGTCTTCCACTGGAAGAAGGATTACTAATCGCCCGTTTTAAAAGGGAACAATGAAATGTTTTATTGATACCCAAAGAACGGGGCAGATCTAACTGAAATGCCACCGGATTGATAACCCTGGTGATCTTATAAGGGCCGATGAACCGGGGGCCTAACTTATGAGATGGCTGTCTCAACTTCAAATTCTTGGTTGACAACCAGACGAAGTCTCCTAATTTGAAGCTGCAGGGTCTTTTCCGCTTATCAAAAACCCTTTTGGTCACTAATGACACAGACACAAGGGCTTTCTTCACTTTCCGCCAAATACCTCTAAGGACCGAAACCACAGAGGAACCACCAGGCGTGGAGTCCAGGGGGTCAAAAGAATTGGCCTTAGGATGATGCCCATACACACAAAGGAAGGGAGAGATCCCTGTAGCAGAGTGAGCCGCGTTGTTATAGGCAAACTCCGCCATGGACAGATGAGCAACCCAGTCAGTCTGACACTTGGAGACATAACACCTGAGGAACTGCTCCAAGGACTGGTTCACCCTTTCAGTCTGCCCATTAGACTGCGGATGGTAGCCTGACGACAAGCTGACAGAAATCTGGAGATCGGAACAAAATGCCCTCCAGAATTTGGCCACAAACTGGGATCCGCGGTCAGAGACCACATCAAGTGGCAACCCGTGGAGACGCACAACATGCAGCATAAATAATTCAGACAGGCGTCTGGCTGATGGCAGCCCAACCAGTGGAACGAAGTGCGCCATCTTCGAAAACCTGTCAACGACAACCCAGATGGCTGTCATCCCCGAGGATTTGGGCAAGTCCACCACAAAATCCATTGAAATGTGGGTCCATGGCTTAGATGGGATAGAGAGTGGATGTAATGGGCCAACAGGAACCCCTCTAGGAGTCTTATTTCGGGCACAGATGTCACATGCCCGAACCCACTGATCCACATCCTTAGCCACCGAGGGCCACCACACCGCCCTAGATAGCAACTCCCGAGTTCTGGCAATACCCGGGTGACCTGCCGACTTCTTGGCATGGAATTCCAGGAACACTCGCTGTCTTAACCTAGGAGGCACAAACAAAAGACCTACCGGAAGGTCTGGAGGAGCCTGCTCCTGTGCTCTAAGGACTAATGATAAGAGGTCCTGGGTAATGCCCACTTTAATACATGATGGGGAAACAATGGGCAACGGCTCCTCGGTGGTCTCCTGGATTGGAGCAAAACTCAGCGAGAGCGCATCAGCCTTGATGTTTTTTGACCCAGGGCGATATGTTATCAAAAAATTAAAGCGAGCAAAAAAACAAAGCCCATCGTGCCTGCCTGGCATTGAGACGCTTCGCTGACTCTAAATATGCCAGATTCTTATGGTCAGTGAGAATTGAGACCACAAACTTAGCCCCCTCAAGCCAGTGTCTCCACTCCTCGAGTGCATCCTTAATAGCCAACAATTCCCGGTTACCCACGTCATAATTCATCTCGGCAGGCGAAAATTTACGGGAAAAGTAAGCACAGGGATGAAGGCGATTATCAGACACTCCCATCTGAGAAAGCACTGCCCCAATACCCATCTCAGAGGCATCCACCTCCACCAAAAAAGGACGCTCTGGATCTGGGTGTCGCAGCACCTTGGCCGAAACAAATGCCCTTTTGAGACGGGCAAAAGCCGCTTTAGCCTCACAAGACCAGTGAGCAACATCCGCCCCTTTCTTAGTGAGTGCCACCAAGGGCGCCACTATAGACGAAAATCCAGCGATAAATCGTCTATAAAAATTCGCAAAGCCCAGGAAACGCTGAAGCGCCTTCAAACTAGTGGGCTGCACCCAATCCAGGACTGCCTGTACCTTGGAACCCTCCATTTGGAAACCTTCTGGGGAGATAATATATCCTAGAAATGCGATTTGCTGAACTTCAAATTCGCACTTCTCCAGCTTCGCCCCAAGCCGGTGGTCTCTGAGTTTCTGGAGGACTAAGCGTACATGCTTCCGATGTTCCTCCAGGGAATGGGAGAAGATTAGGATGTCATCTAAGTATACAACTAAGAATCTATCCAAATATTCCCTGAGCACATCATTCATGAAATCCTGGAAGACTGCCGGGGCATTACAGAGCCCAAAAGGCATCACCAAATATTCATAATGCCCTGAGTGGGTATTAAAGGCAGTCTTCCATTCATCCCCCTCTCTTATTCGGATTAGATTGTACGCACCGCGTAGGTCAATCTTAGAAAAAATGGTGGCAGTACGAAGCTGGTCAAACAAGACCGAAATGAGAGGCAGTGGGTATGAGTTTTTAATCGTGATACGGTTCAATTCCCTGAAGTCGATGCAGGGTCGCAACGAACCGTCCTTTTTACCCACGAAGAAGAACCCCGACCCAACTGGAGACTGTGAAGGTCTGATAAATCCCTTAGCCAAGTTCTCCTGAATGTACTCTGCCATAGCCTGAGTCTCAGGACGTGACAGGGAGTACAACCTGCTCTTGGGAAGCTTAGCATTTGGCAACAAATCAATGGCACAGTCATAGGGGCGATGGGGAGGTAGTACCTCTGCAACTTTTTTGGAGAACACGTCCGCAAAATCTGCATAACACCCTGGCAATCCTGGCAAACTTAGCTGCGAGAGCCTGACTGGAAGGCTCAAGCAACTCCTGAAACAATCAGTACCCCAACTAAGAATCTCCCCAGAGACCCAGTCAAATTGAGGATTGTGGGCCCTTAACCAGGGTAACCCCAACACCAATGGGGCAAAAGTACAGACAGTCACATAAAAGGACAATTTTTCAGAGTGTGTGGCTCCAATAAACAAAGAAATCTGGCTAGTGCAAGAGGTAATTTTACCTTGGGATAATGGTTCCCCGTTTAACCCACAAATCTCAATTTCCGATGCCAAGGGTACTAAGGGAACAGAGTGTTTCAGGGCGAATTGGCGGTCCATAAAAACCCCGTCGGCCCCACTGTCCACAAAGGCCTCAGTCTTGACAGTTTGACCGAGGATCTTCAAGGTCACCGGAATGATAAAAGTCTTCTTGGGAAATTCTGACTTCTGGCCTGACAGGATATTTCCCATCACCCTCAGGCCCTGAAGTTTTCCGGCTTTTCTGGGCATGATACTACCACATGACCTTTATTCCCACAGTACAAACACAAGCCCTGCTGTCTCCTCCGCGTCTTCTCACGCGAGGAGAGGCGGGTAGCCCCAATCTGCATAGGCTCCTCAGAAAATTCCTCAGAGTCTGAGGTTCCCTTGGGAAGGAAGGAAATCTCAGTCTCCCTTTCAAGCCTACGCTCTCTCAGCCGTCTATCCACCCGGATGGATAACTGCATGAGCTGATCCAAGCTATCAGGCAAGGGATATTGTACCAGTTGGTCCTTTATCTGGTTAGAAAGACCTCTTCGGTACTGGTGTCTCAGGGCTGGGTCATTCCACTGGGTATCATGGGCCAACCTCCGAAACTCCGTACAGTAAACCTCAACTGGCCTTCGCCCTTGCTTAAGGATCGAAATCTGAGCCTCGGCTGAGGCCGTCTTGTCAGGGTCATCATACAACATGCCCAGTGCCGTAAAAAAAGCATCAACACTTTTAAGCGACGGACAGTCAGGCTGCAACCCATATGCCCAGACCTGTGGGTCTCCTTGTAGCAAGGAAATCACTATGCCCACCCGCTGAATCTCCGACCCAGAAGACTGAGGCCTAAGCCGGAAGTATAGCTTGCAGCTCTCCTTGAAACAAAAGAACTGCGAGCGATCTCCAGAAAAACGATCCGGGAGATTTACTTTCGGCTCCTTAACCCCTGCAGGTGCTGCTGCTGCGGGAGCTCCGCCAGCAGCCTGGGAGGTGTGCATTTTAATGGACAAATCATTAAATTGTCGAGTCAGGACCTGCACCTGATCGACCACCTGTTGCAACGTATTTTGAGGGGTATGCTCCATATTCCCACAAAATTTCAACAGGAGTATTAGGCTGCTGAATATGTTATGCACACCAGTGCCTGCAGGAAAGTACTGGTGTCAGAACTGTTATGCACTCCAGTGTCTGCCGGAATGTACTGGTGTTTGAACTGTTATGCAAAACAAATGGACTCACAGACAAACTGGGGAATATGACATAACGTACACAGAAGGTGATAGGGTAACAAAATACACACAAAGTGAACAGAGAAGCCCAGAGGCTAAGGAACTGGGTATCTCCCTTGTATTAGAACTGCTCAGATGGAAATAGCAAGATGTTGTGTTTTAATACGTAGAGAACCCGAAATGCTGTTGCTAAGGGCAACAGCAAAACCCTAAAGGGTTACCAACGGGTGTGGCAGTAAACTCCTTGGTCAGAGATGGAATGATAGACACAAGGAGAGACTCCACAATCCTGATTCTCACTTGCAGTGCACAGGTTTTAGCTTACTGCCACTAAACTGACCCCTGACACCTAGCACAGTGAGACAGGATTAGACAGGCAAGTCTTAGAATACAGCCGCAAACTTGCTAAGTTCACAGAGTAGTAACAGAACCCCAGCAAGCTAAACGACTGACTCCAGTCTTACTGCTAGGTCTGGAT
This sequence comes from Pseudophryne corroboree, assembly GCF_028390025.1. NCBI lineage: Eukaryota > Metazoa > Chordata > Amphibia > Anura > Myobatrachidae > Pseudophryne > Pseudophryne corroboree. Next base: position 86,919,519 of record NC_086445.1, read on the forward strand.
TGGCAGAGTGTAATACCAAATCCCCAGGCCTATTTGCAGTAAGCAACAAACAAATACAAAGCTACACAGTACTGGCTAACTTTCATGAACTGACTAACCAACAAAGATTCAGCAGCATCTGCTTACCCTGAAAAGAGGCCTTATAAAGCAGGTGCTGTCCACGCCCCACTCAGACCTCACAGACTGTGAGCACAAAAACCAGCACCGGATCCCCTGCCGTGCACAGAGCCTATAACCACTGCACAGCAAAAGACCCGAACCGGAGTATCAGCTGCGCTCAGGTTACTCCACTAGCACTTGTCTCCCGGTTGCCATGACGACGTGGCAGCACAGGGCAGGAGACCCTAACACGTTCCTTGCCACTCCGTGTGGTAAATGGCATATTGGCAAGTTTACGCTTCTCCTCCGACGATTTTATTTTAGATTTTTGAGTCCTTTTTTTACTGATATTTTGTGTTTTGGATTTTACATGCTCTGTACTATGACATTGGGCATCGGCCTTGGCAGACGACGTTGATGGAATTTCATCGTTTCGGCCATGACTAGTGGCAGCAGCTTCAGCACGAGGTGGAAGTGGATCTTGATCTTTCCCTATTTTTGGAACCTCAACATTTTTGTTCTCCATATTTTAATAGGCACAACTAAAAGGCACCTCAGGTAAACAATGGAGATGGATGGATACTAGTATACTTATGGATGACGAGTGACTGACGACACAGAGGTAGCTACAGCCGTGGACTACCGTACTGCGTCTGCTAGTATAGAGATGATAATGATATAAAAAATATATATATATCACTACTGCAGGTATATATAATATAATGACGGACCTGCTGGACACTGTCAGCAGACTCCTAAACTACTAGTATGAAGAAGATAGAAAAATAAACCCCACCACAGGTAGGTATACAATTATGGACGAGCACTGACGACACAGAGGTAGCCACAGCCGTGGACTACCGTACTGCGTCTGCTAATATAGAGATGATAAAGATGATAGAGATGAACAAAAAAAATATAACACTACTGCAGGTAAATATTTATATAATATAATGAATGACGGACCTGCTGGACACTGTCAGCAGAATGCGTTTATAGAATTAAAAAAAAAAACACCACAGGAGTGTTTAACTTTTTCAGGCAGACAATATACTGGTGGTCACTGGTCAGTCACACTGGCAGCAAAAGTGTGCACTGTACTCCTGCTATAACTGCACCCCAGTCTCCCCCACAATTCAGCTGTGTGAGCAGTGAGCATTCAGCACAGTCAGATATACATAGATGATATTATCATGCAGCACACTGAGGCTGAGCACAGATATGGTATGTGACTGTGTATCGTTTTTTTTCAGGCAGAGAACGGATTATATTAAATAATAAATAAAACTGGTGGTGGTTGAAGAAGATAGAAAAAAAAAAAACACCACAGGTAGGTATACAATTATGGACGAGCACTGACGACACAGAGGTAGCTACAGCCGTGGACTACCGTACTGCGTCTGCTAGTATAGAGATGATAATGATATAAAAAATATATATATATCACTACTGCAGGTATATATAATATAATGACGGACCTGCTGGACACTGTCAGCAGACTCCTAAACTACTAGTATGAAGAAGATAGAAAAATAAACCCCACCACAGGTAGGTATACAATTATGGACGAGCACTGACGACACAGAGGTAGCCACAGCCGTGGACTACCGTACTGCGTCTGCTAATATAGAGATGATAAAGATGATAGAGATGAACAAAAAAAATATAACACTACTGCAGGTAAATATTTATATAATATAATGAATGACGGACCTGCTGGACACTGTCAGCAGAATGCGTTTATAGAATTAAAAAAAAAAACACCACAGGAGTGTTTAACTTTTTCAGGCAGACAATATACTGGTGGTCACTGGTCAGTCACACTGGCAGCAAAAGTGTGCACTGTACTCCTGCTATAACTGCACCCCAGTCTCCCCCACAATTCAGCTGTGTGAGCAGTGAGCATTCAGCACAGTCAGATATACATAGATGATATTATCATGCAGCACACTGAGGCTGAGCACAGATATGGTATGTGACTGTGTATCGTTTTTTTTCAGGCAGAGAACGGATTATATTAAATAATAAATAAAACTGGTGGTGGTTGAAGAAGATAGAAAAAAAAAAAACACCACAGGTAGGTATACAATTATGGACGAGCACTGACGACACAGAGGTAGCTACAGCCGTGGACTACCGTACTGCGTCTGCTAGTATAGAGATGATAATGATATAAAAAATATATATATATCACTACTGCAGGTATATATAATATAATGACGGACCTGCTGGACACTGTCAGCAGACTCCTAAACTACTAGTATGAAGAAGATAGAAAAATAAACCCCACCACAGGTAGGTATACAATTATGGACGAGCACTGAAGACACAGAGGTAGCCACAGCCGTGGACTACCGTACTGCGTCTGCTAATATAGAGATGATAAAGATGATAGAGATGAACAAAAAAAATATAACACTACTGCAGGTAAATATTTATATAATATAATGAATGACGGACCTGCTGGACACTGTCAGCAGAATGCGTTTATAGAATAAAATAAAAAAACACCACAGGAGTGTTTAACTTTTTCAGGCAGACAATATACTGGTGGTCACTGGTCAGTCACACTGGCAGCAAAAGTGTGCACTGTACTCCTGCTATAACTGCACCCCAGTCTCCCCCACAATTCAGCTGTGTGAGCAGTGAGCATTCAGCACAGTCAGATATACATAGATGATATTATCATGCAGCACACTGAGGCTGAGCACAGATATGGTATGTGACTGTGTATCGTTTTTTTTCAGGCAGAGAACGGATTATATTAAATAATAAATAAAACTGGTGGTGGTTGAAGAAGATAGAAAAAAAAAAAACACCACAGGTAGGTATACAATTATGGACGAGCACTGACGACACAGAGGTAGCTACAGCCGTGGACTACCGTACTGCGTCTGCTAGTATAGAGATGATAATGATATAAAAAATATATATATATCACTACTGCAGGTATATATAATATAATGACGGACCTGCTGGACACTGTCAGCAGACTCCTAAACTACTAGTATGAAGAAGATAGAAAAATAAACCCCACCACAGGTAGGTATACAATTATGGACGAGCACTGACGACACAGAGGTAGCCACAGCCGTGGACTACCGTACTGCGTCTGCTAATATAGAGATGATAAAGATGATAGAGATGAACAAAAAAAATATAACACTACTGCAGGTAAATATTTATATAATATAATGAATGACGGACCTGCTGGACACTGTCAGCAGAATGCGTTTATAGAATTAAAAAAAAAAACACCACAGGAGTGTTTAACTTTTTCAGGCAGACAATATACTGGTGGTCACTGGTCAGTCACACTGGCAGCAAAAGTGTGCACTGTACTCCTGCTATAACTGCACCCCAGTCTCCCCCACAATTCAGCTGTGTGAGCAGTGAGCATTCAGCACAGTCAGATATACATAGATGATATTATCATGCAGCACACTGAGGCTGAGCACAGATATGGTATGTGACTGTGTATCGTTTTTTTTCAGGCAGAGAACGGATTATATTAAATAATAAATAAAACTGGTGGTGGTTGAAGAAGATAGAAAAAAAAAAAACACCACAGGTAGGTATACAATTATGGACGAGCACTGACGACACAGAGGTAGCTACAGCCGTGGACTACCGTACTGCGTCTGCTAGTATAGAGATGATAATGATATAAAAAATATATATATATCACTACTGCAGGTATATATAATATAATGACGGACCTGCTGGACACTGTCAGCAGACTCCTAAACTACTAGTATGAAGAAGATAGAAAAATAAACCCCACCACAGGTAGGTATACAATTATGGACGAGCACTGAAGACACAGAGGTAGCCACAGCCGTGGACTACCGTACTGCGTCTGCTAATATAGAGATGATAAAGATGATAGAGATGAACAAAAAAAATATAACACTACTGCAGGTAAATATTTATATAATATAATGAATGACGGACCTGCTGGACACTGTCAGCAGAATGCGTTTATAGAATAAAATAAAAAAACACCACAGGAGTGTTTAACTTTTTCAGGCAGACAATATACTGGTGGTCACTGGTCAGTCACACTGGCAGCAAAAGTGTGCACTGTACTCCTGCTATAACTGCACCCCAGTCTCCCCCACAATTCAGCTGTGTGAGCAGTGAGCATTCAGCACAGTCAGATATACATAGATGATATTATCATGCAGCACACTGAGGCTGAGCACAGATATGGTATGTGACTGTGTATCGTTTTTTTTCAGGCAGAGAACGGATTATATTAAATAATAAATAAAACTGGTGGTGGTTGAAGAAGATAGAAAAAAAAAAACCACCACAGGTAGGTATACAATTATGGACGAGCACTGACGACACAGAGGTAGCTACAGCCGTGGACTACCGTACTGCGTCTGCTAGTATAGAGATGATAATGATATAAAAAATATATATATATCACTACTGCAGGTATATATAATATAATGACGGACCTGCTGGACACTGTCGGCAGACTCCTAAACTACTAGTATGAAGAAGATAGAAAAAAAAAACCCACCACAGGTAGGTATACAATTATGGACGAGCACTGACGACACAGAGGTAGCTACAGCCGTGGACTACCGTACTGCGTCTGCTAGTATAGAGATGATAATGATATAAAAAATATATATATATCACTACTGCAGGTATATATAATATAATGACGGACCTGCTGGACACTGTCAGCAGACTCCTAAACTACTAGTATGAAGAAGATAGAAAAATAAACCCCACCACAGGTAGGTATACAATTATGGACGAGCACTGACGACACAGAGGTAGCCACAGCCGTGGACTACCGTACTGCGTCTGCTAATATAGAGATGATAAAGATGATAGAGATTAACAAAAAAAATATAACACTACTGCAGGTAAATATTTATATAATATAATGAATGACGGACCTGCTGGACACTGTCAGCAGAATGTGTTTATAGAATAAAAAAAAAAAACACCACAGGAGTGTTTAACTTTTTCAGGCAGACAATATACTGGTGGTCACTGGTCAGTCACACTGGCAGCAAAAGTGTGCATTGTACTCCTGCTATAACTGCACCCCAGTCTCCCCCACAATTCAGCTGTGTGAGCAGTGAGCACTCAGCACAGTCAGATATACATAGATGATATTATCATGCAGCACACTGAGGCTGAGCACAGATATGGTATGTGACTGTGTATCGTTTTTTTTCAGGCAGAGAACGGATTATATTAAATAATAAAGTGGTCAGTCACTAGTAACTAACTATCAGCAAAACTCTGCACTCTGAGTACTCCTAATGCTCCCCAAAATTACTAAGTAATCAACTCAAGTGTCTCTATCTATTCTAACGGAGAGGACGCCAGCCACGTCCTCTCCCTATCAATCTCAATGCACGTGTGAAAATGGCGGCGACGCGCGGCTCCTTATATAGAATCTGAGTCTCGCGATACAATACGAGCCTCGCGAGAATCCGACAGAGGGATGATGACGTTCGGGCGCGCTCGGGTTAGCCGAGCAAGGCGGGAAGATCCGAGTCTGCCTCGGACCCTTGTAAAAAGGCTGAAGTTCGGGGGGGTTCGGATTCAGAGGAACCGAACCCGCTCATCTCTACCTGTTATGTCACACTCTTGGACACACAGTTATTAAGTCTGAAACTATCTTTGCAGGGTGGGAAGTTAAGTATTATGCCTACTCCCTGAATGATTTCAGTATCCTTTTCTTTCTGCACATCACAACAGAGATGCAGGTTTTCCCAAACCCCCGGACTCAATGTTAGACAATGGGCCCAATTCAGATGTGGTTGGAGCATCTCCCCCTGCATCTCCCAGCCACACCTTCCAGTTCCTTCATTCTGTTTCTCTCAGCCTGTCCCCCCTTTCATTCTGTGTCTCTCACCCTGCCCCCTTCACTCTGAGTCCTTTAGCCTCCACCTCCCTTTATTTTGTGTCTCTCAGCCTGCTCTCCCTTCACTGTGTCTCTCAGCCTGCCAATCCCTTCAATCTGGGTCTTTCAGCCTGTCCTTCCCACTACTCTATATCTTTCAGCCTGCCCTTCCCTTTACTCTGAGTTCTTCAGCCTCCCCTCACTTCATTTTGTGTCTCTCAGCCTACCCCCGCTTTCAGTCTGTGTTTCTCAGCCTACCCCCTTCACTCAGAGTATTTCAGCAGGTTGTGGGAGCCAGCGGACAGTGAGGCCGGGCAGACGTGGCAAGAAAAACAGAAAAGGGGGTCTTCTTTGCTGCAGACAGATAATGGGGCAGGTCACAGGTGCACTGCAATGTGTGCAACGGACGGTATGGCTTTCCCACTGACAAATTATTAAGGGTACATCGTAACTGAGAATACCGAAGCGTACCTGCACACTTGCAACACTGCGGGCAATCGCAGACCTGATGGATGGCAGCGGTGAGTACTGTCCCATGCCCTGGCTATCAGGGACATGGGGTTTAGAATACTGCAGTCCCCAGTGCCTCTTTCATAATACCCTGCCTCACAGGGTATGGCTGTTGCCAGCGTTAGCAGGGAAGGGGCTATGCAAATTATCTCTGTCCTGCTCAGACAGCCGGGGGAGGGCTTCTCCCCAGCTTCAGTGTTTGACGGGACAGGTCCCAGGTGTACTGCAGTGCAAAGTGTAAGGTGGGTGGTACGGTGTACCCTGGTGTACCCACACACTTGCACCACTGGGTGCAGGAAACCATGTCGGAATCATATAGCTTACCATTCCTATTCTAATTTTTGTTGCGCTGCCTTACCTGGTACTTCCATGGATAGGATGAAGATGAATGTTTCATGAAAATGGTGATATTGTGTGTTTCTTGTTGTTGGTATATTGTATTGTGCTGTGCATGATTACAAAGTGCAATAATATCTCCATGAATTGCTTGTATCCACCCAGTGTAATCTACTTACTTTACCCAAGATGGCTGCCTCAGCCTCACATGGGTGGAAATGTATTGAACCTTGGAGAGAGAAAAGTGGAGACAATTAAAGTACCAGCTAATCAGCTTCTAACTGTAATTTTACACACCACCTGTAAAATGGCAATTAGAAGTTGATTGGCAGATACTTTGGGGGAGATTCAAATGTTTGAAAAGTCAGTTGGGAATCTGTTTTTTCCTATCTAATAGACAGGAAAAAACAGACTCCCAACTGACTTTTCAAACATTTGAATCTCCCCCTTTATGTCTCTCCAAGATTTGATACATCACCCACTGGTACCTTTGTGAATAAGAGGAATAATTTACTGATAATTTCTGTGCAGCTTGTATGTTTACCTGTATTACATATTTTGTCTTCAATCAATCTACCAATTGTTGTGGGCTCAAAATGGCTGCCTCATGTGTACTATGGCTACCTGCTAATGTAAAGAGTTTTAATTATTTATTATTATTATTATTATTATTACCTGTCAAGAAATGTGACTTAAATCCATTATACATCATAGAATACAGTAGAAAAATGTATACGGTACATAAACAAGGACCACCTGAATTTTAAAACAGGTAGAGTGGAACTGCAAAGCATGACAACTTTTGAGAAGCTGAAAAAACCCACGCTTCAAGACGTTGAAAAGGCTGCCTCATCAAAGAGCCAGGCAAGAAAGCCCTATGCCAGATAAGCAATGTGATGGAAAAGTGACTGCAGGGAGCAGCTACACATGCTGTCAAACCCTGCTCTCTGCGGTTTCCCGGTGTCTTCTTCTCTACTTATTTCTCACGGCTCCTAAGCTATCTTCCCATAGTGACATTGCAGGTACACTAAGTCTACAGATGCAACGTGAAGGATGAGTGTGAT